>NC_042302.1:3743566-4343566 GCF_901000725.2 Takifugu rubripes | reverse complement strand
GTGGAGGGAAAAAACAACACGGCAACGGACCGGGAACGCCGTCCGACCCGACACACGAGGGGAGGGAGAGGGGGCAAAGTTAGTAGTCGTGACGACGCGCTTCAAGCAAAAGACATTCATCATTTGGCACCAGGGCATCACAAATGCAACACAGACACACAGACGGGGGGGGGGGGGGTCCCCCGTTTACTGGACAGCCACACCTTCAGGTGCGGAGCTGCCCCCAGAACGTTAGAGCCAAAACTGTCGGTGTCAGAGGTCAGAGGCTCTAGTCCCACGGTGGTGGAGCTGAAGCTAATCTGCTGAAGGCAGCAGGGGGCTAAACCAGGGGCGTTTGGAGGTCGGGTGTGTTGGGGTGCACGTCGGACGATGCTTACTTCTTTTTCAACCTGCGGTCCTTCTCGGCCTGAGTTCCCAGCTTGCTCACCCCCATGTCCTGGCCCGCCCCGTCCAGGTCCATCATGGTCGCTGGGGGGAGGGAGAGGAGCGATGTCAGTGGATACAGCCAGTGTAGAAAGGCCTGAACCAAAGGTCCGAACGGCCATCTCTGAGCGTCCACCTTGTGGATCCAGCATGACGTGTCTGTGTGCCAGGTGGGCCATCCTGCCCTTCTCTTTCTTCCCGAAAAGGCGCCCGATGGAGGATTTGATGCCCTTCTTCTTGGGCTGTTTGTGGAGGGAGTCCTGGCTGCTGGCGACGCTGCTCAGCGTGCTCGCCTCTGCTTCCAGAGAGGCGCCCATCCTGAAGGCACAGACGGCGAGAACATCAGTCCCTGCTGGCTGAAAGAGCGAACCGGCGCCCTGCGGACACTCACCCTCTTGCGTCGTTGTGCGAGGAGGCGGGCAGCGTGTGCGTCATCCGCACGGTGCGCGGCGTCGGAGGTGGGGAGGTCTCGCACTTGATGGTGGCCTTGTCCTCGCGACCATCCTCGTCCACCGCCGCTATCTACAGGACACGGGTGTGCAGGACACTACATGTGACCCTCTGGGTGTCAGTAACAGACCTAGGAAAAGGGTGAAGGTGTACCTTTCTCCGGTGTTTCCTCAGATCGCTTGGCTGTTGGGCAACGGGAAAATATTAGTGAGCCATGAACTCAAAGCCTGATCTCGCTAAAAACCTCCAGAAGGGCCACACGTTACGCTGCCGTCTCCACAGGGGCGTAAATGAATATTTTCAGAGGCGATTCTTCTCTGACGGGCGCATCTGGACTGTTTCAGCCTCGAGTAAAAGCTTAAAAACCATGAGCCCGGCCGAGCCGAGGACCTATTGTTGTCTATTCTCGGAGGACCCTCCGACATCTGGGTTCGCACGATGACAGCTGCCGGCGCAAGATGATTCCTGTCTCTGCGCGCTAGTCTTTAAAAATGAAAGCTTCCTGTAGCGGAAGAGTCTAACACGAAAATAAACCCGTAGTGTCCAACGTACCAGTGTCATCACCCCCATCCGCTCCATATCGCGGGCGGGGCTTCGAGGGTCCAGCTTTGGGGTGGAGTGTCCGCTGGGCGGGGAGGACGAGGCCAGGGAGGACGCAGTGGCCGAGGCGGTGATGGAGGCTCCGTGGTGGTGCATCCGGGCCAGGTTGAGACCCTCCAGGCTGACGCTGGCCACCCGGTTTTCAATCTCTTCTGCCCGGAGCTCCGTCGACTCCTTCTCCTCCTGGATCAGCCTGTGGAAAGAAACTCCAGGCGTTCCAGTAACATCTAGAGATTGGTTTAACTAATTCCTCTAATCCCCACAGTTTAGCTAAGCAATTAAAGGCCTCAGTGGGGAGATAAAAGGCTAAAAGTCAGGTCAAAAGGTTCAATAGAACAAAGATCTAACTTTGTAATGAGCTCTGATCCCGACTCTTTGCATTCCAGATAACAATCAGCCATCAGATTTGAATTAACGCCTGCTGAAATTGACGTGGCTCCGGGTCTTTCGGCGGGGGAAGTAAATTAGCGGAGACCAAAAGCCACATTAAGAGCCCTCCAAATAAAGAACTGAGCAAAGTCTCGGCTGGAGTTATGAATACTTATGAGCACAGGATAATTAGAGCATTAGCAAGCCAGAAGCAGATGTGATGAGGACTCGTGGAGGGGCCTCGCCATCGTCTGGACAGGTGCTCGGCAGCGGACGCCGACGAGGGAGGACGGCTGAGACTCTTTGTTTGGAGTGTCGTGTACCGGATCTCCTTGTTGATGGCGTCCAGCTGCTCCTGCAGCATCATGGCCAGAGTCTGGGCGTCCGAGTGTCCGCTGGGCGACAGCAGGTCCATGGAGCTGAACAACGTTTCCCTGTCGTCGTCGTCGATGTCCGACATTTCCGTGTCGCTCTCGAAGTGGCCTCCCAGAACCCCCAGCTGCTGCGAGCGCCACTCCTGCTCCCCCAGAGATTTCGCCTGCAGAGCCAGAAGCCTTTTAGGAAAATACCCTTTATGACAGGGGGGAGTAAAAGCAGGACTCTGGCCCACCTTGGCATCACGCAGACCCATCCGGCCTCTCCTCGGCCGCCGGATGACTTTGGCTGAGCGGTAGTGGTCCGACTGGGTCTCTGCCAGAGATCCCAGAGAGAATCGGAGGTCACCCGAAGTGTCCAGATGAGAGCTGAGGAAGAACCTGGAATCAGTGAAATGCTGCAATAAAACCGGACGAGGCCGGTCACGGTGAGACGGACCTACCGTGACAGGGTGGGGTCCGTGAGGGAGCCTGCCCTCAGCCTGAACTGGTCCAGCTCCGACCTCAGCTTCTCGATCTCTTCGGCCAGCTGCGACTGAAAGGAACCAAACAGGAATCATGTCCCCGAGACTGATTATTCCCCTTAATCACACGGTGGGGGGGCTGTTCCATCATAATTAGCTCATCTCATCTCCTGCCTCTTCAACCTACTTTTTCATGGATGGACTCTTCGTACTGTTTCCTGTAACCTTCCGAGTCTTGGATCAGCAGGTTCTGCCGTGAGAAGAAGAGATGCCAAAGTCAGGGAGGGATTCTAGCCTTTCTAAAATTGCCTGGGTGGTTTTAACCTTCTCTTCCAGAGCGGCCATTCTCTCCTTGAGGTGCAGCTGGAGCCGTTCGTTGGACTCTGTGAGGAGCCGGTCCACCGTGTCCGAGAGTCTCTTATTGTGCTCCTCGTTCATCTTCTCCCTCTGTCGGGCCTGCGTGAGTGAAGAGTCCCATCTTAAAGCCATGTTTTGGAGTAAGCGAGTGTCCCCAATCCCTTCAGAATGAGGCGAGCCGGCACTTCAAAGCAAAGGTTCTTATCAAGACGCACCCAAACTACAGACTTTATAAAAATCAGCCGCAGCATTAAAATCCCCAACAAGTCTTTATTTTAGACAGTGGCGCTACTTCAGGATGCATCGACAGCTGAATATTTACAAATATAACAATTTCACACCCCTGGGATGGGATCAAAGCACCACGTGACCTTTAACTGGATGGATGTGCTACGTTCTTGAAGATGCTTCACGCCTTCGCAGGCCTGAAAACACGATCTGGAGTTGGACGGGAGGGGAAACATCTAAAAGAAGTCCCATTGGCTCCACAGTTCCACTGATGGAAATGAAGCCCCACCCTCAGAGGTTCAAAAACCCCCCACAGCAGAACTCCTCTGTCTGGGTCCTGCCCCGCTATTTCTGTCCCAACAGGCCGAAAACGCTCCCTCCCAGGAACGCCAGATCCCAGGTGAAAGTGACGTCTACCTGGTCGGACAGAAAACCCAGCCGGACTTGGATTTGGGCGCCCCTGATTTTAGGAGTTCCTATGGCAACCAAATTATATATTTTGCTGAAATACCACATCGTGGCACCATTGGCTGGTGCGGCCGCCTCCACCGTGACTCACCCTCAGCAGCTCCTGGTTCTTCTCCTCCAGCTGGCACTCCAAGTGCCTCATCCGCTCCTCTATGCTCCCGTGACGCTCCTCCGCCTACACACGGATCACAGCAGAGACGAGACGGGGATCTGCTGATGATCTCTTTCAGCCACGAGCAGGAAAGAAACAAACAAGCAGTGGCGACAACACAAGCCAAAGCCTCTATCCCAAACTTAAAGATGGAATATTTATCATTTTCAAGCATATTTGCGGACAGAGCTGGTTGGAACAAAGGGTGAGGAAGAGGAGGAGTAGAAGGAGAGCGATGGAGAAGGAGGCCACCAAAGGACAGAATGAAAGAGGAAGAGTGCTCCTCCAGTGCTGCCAAGTATGAGCTCCAGCCAGAAGAGCCATGCAGCCGTCCCCAAGTGTTCCAACAGCCAGAGCAGAATCCCACAAAACACTAACGAGAGAGATGGATGAAGTCTGCTGTCTACAGGAGTCGGCAGTAGCTGCGAGGCCCTGTGGGACTACCTTCCTAAGAATGGAGTTCATGTCTTGGAGCTTAGCTTCCATAACAAAGTGATAATCATCGGGGGAGGAAGAGGAGCTGGAGTCAGACTATGTGGCCGAGGAAGAGGAGAGGGACATGTTGAAAACGTCATGACATGACACCACGTGCACACTTACACGTAATTACACGAAAAACCTAAAAAACAACCGGAACAAACGAGGACGTGTGTGCGGGTGGCGTGGTGGTTGCTACCTTGGTGAGCGCCGCTATCCTCTGGGCCAGCTCGGCCTCCACCTCCGGCAGCGTCTCGGCCTTCCTCATGGTCTGCTGGAGCTTCTGCTCGGCCAGCTCCAGCCTCTCCTGCAGCTGCCGGTTCTTCTCCTCCATCTGTGCGGACACACAAGCAGGAAGGTCCGGAAGGTGTTTCAAATGGAAAGCACCGGAACACAGACGGCATTGGGAAGGGGGTTGTGTTGGAGCCTGGACATGGAAGCTCTTCCTGGTGTTTGATGTCAGGAGAGCGTGGTCGCCCGGTGGAAAATAGCACCGCAGATCTTGGCGGCTTCAATGTTCCCCGTTTCCATGGCCACCTGCCTTTAAAATACACAAACCCACCTGTCTGAGGAAGGCCTCCTTATTGGCCAACTCGTTCTCCAGTTTGTCGTTGATGTCGTGCACCGTGGTGGACTCCCGCTGGGCGCTCAGGTAGCGTTTCTCCAAGGTGACGATGCGTTCCTCCATGTCCTCCTTCTGACACATGGCCTGAAGACGGACAAACGGGATTTGCCTGATGCTCCTTCGCTCAGCTTAAATACAAACATGCCGCTCTGATTGTACACTTGAGAAAAGCAGGGAATCGTCTGCAAACTTCCAGTTAACTTCCTGGATGGGAAACGACTTCAGATTCAAAAACACATTAATAAATATGGAGATGTGCTCCAGTGAGACCACATTCAATTTCAGGGATCGGTGGAGTTTCACAATAAAAACCTGAACACAAATTCATATTCTCATATTCATGGTCTCTATTTATCAGGGTCATTGTCAAATTTGCCGATCTTGTTAATAAAGTTTTTTCCATTTTTTTTAAAAAGGAAAAACTCATCTGTTTCCGAGTTTCCTGTGGTGTCTTTGAGCCAGGAAGAGTTTATGATAATAGAGGCTTTTTATAGGCCGCCGAGCTCTCTTTGATGGGTCTGTTGGATCTCTCGGCCTGTGCGTGCGTGTTGATGTGCACGTGTGCTGTAACCTCTTTGATGTCCCTCTGGTACTTGTTGTTCATCTCCTCCGACTTGATGAGGTCCTTGCGGGCCGTCTCCAGCTCTTGCTCCACCTCGGAGACGCGGGAGGAGAGCGAGGACATGCGCTCCTTCATCTGGGCCAGTTCGTAGTTCTGCTTCTCCAGCAGGTCCTGCAGCTCCACCACCTGGCTCGCCTCGTGGGACGGTTCCAGCGAGCCGTTGGACAGGCGCTGGTGAGGTCAGACCAGTAAAGTACCGGTTAGAGAAAAGATGGAGGGAAAGGAAATTACACACAGTGTTGCCAGAGCTTCTGTCCAGATTCCAAGAAGACACTTATTTATTCTTATTTTTCCATGAAATTTTGAAGCTAATCGAGAAACGACACGCTGGCGTCGCTGCAACACTGGTTTACAATTTAACTTTTTAACTTGCTCTCACATTGGTTGACAACTGAGAAGTTATAGTGAACACAGGATATATAAAACTCCGACAATCAAAGCTGTCCTTCCTGCTAGTTCAAACCTGTAGACAAACTCTGATATACTTCCTGTCCTGGGATTGTTTGTGGATGCATAGCTGGGGCCTAAACTGGATTCTGTTCAGCTAACCAGCAAATGAGAGCATGAAGAAGACAACATTAGGAGGCTAGCCTGCAGCATCCAGGCCTGAGCTGCAGTTTTAACAGGCCCGTATGTCAGTCAGCCCTTCCAGCTCCCGTCCTTCCCCTTCCACCGAAATGACAACTCTGGGATGTGTGCAAACCAGCTGAGGAGTCCTGTCATCTCCCTTCAGCTCGGTTGTCAGTCCAGGAGGCTGAATAAGCAGCTCTCACGTCAGCGTGTTTGAGCAGCCGGCACAAGCCAGCAATTTTCTCTGCAAATACACCCTGAACCCTGGTTTTTATCTTCACAGAACAGGCAGGTGGCGTCGTCTCCTCATTACTCCCCAAACTCGGACAAATCACAGCATCCGCCCAGACTAATCAAGGTTCCTCTCCTCTGTCTGCATTCCAGATGATTCTGCAGCAGATTTTGCCTGCGCTGCCGTGCTCACCTTGCCGTGGATCTTCTGTTGAGCTTCGCCCTCCAGCAGGTCGTCTTCTCCCTCTCCTGACGCCACTTTCCTCTGAAGGTGCGCATTTTGCTCCCGTAAGGCCACAATCTGCAGGGCCGCAAGGTGTTTACACATCAGATTTGAAGCAGACACACCGACACAGATTTTTAAAAAAAGAGGCTTTATGTGTTTAGTCTTTTCCCTCCATTGCGGCTTTGCAACACAAACAGACCCCGCCCACCTCTTATGCAACGACAGCAAATTATAACCTGCCCATCTTTGCAGCATTTATGGAACGCACTGACCAGCCTGAGCGCAGAAGCACTTGGGCACCAATAAAAGCCCCATAATCATCTTACCCTGTGGCCCCTCGAGGCTCCTTTCCCAACTTGGAGCTCCTGTCCTGCAGTCATTCTGTCCTTCAGAATGGCGGCTGACGCCGATAATTAGACGCAGTGCTTGTCGCCATCCTCGTACTGGCCGGTGGAACGTGGTCAAGGGTCACCTTGGCCTCGCGCTGCTAATCGTGCTGCGTCATGCTAGCTGAAGAACCTCTTTGATCACCCTTTCTGGTAATGAGGGGACAATTATTCCTCTGCAGGTTTCTGCCGCTTAAACGTCGGCCGTCATTTATCTGGCGTGGAGATCAAACGCAGGCGCCGCGGCGACATGAAGGTGCAGAAATAATGAACGCGCTCGCTACAGGTGCATCTCCAGCTCGCTAATTACTGGAAGCCGTTCTCCAGACGCAGTGCGGGCCTGGCAGCCTTTATTCCCGTTTGATGTGGCGGATCTTCCCTTCATCAACTGATGACACGTGACGCAAATATGATGGGCGAAGAGGCTGACGTTGCCGCCACGGCCTTATCTCTCTTTTCCACCCTTCCACCCGTCACAGAGTGGAACATAAAGATTGCTTCCAAAGTGACCAGAGCTGGGCGTCTGGCCACCAAAAGCTACAATTCAAGATGGCGGACGACAAAGCAACCGCAGGGGAGCGGGCCCTCCTGGCCGCCTCCATTACTTGGTTACGCCAGAAGTGAGCGAGAGGCGTTAGAGTTCCGAGGGGAGAAGCCTTTCTCTGTAAACTCATCCCACCTCTGCTCGTACCCAGCAGGTCCTTTATTCCAGATCAGCTATGAACACAGCGTGTTGAACAATCCCAGGCAGTAATCAGCCCGAGGCCACTTAAGCACCTGCGGCTGCGTGGGGTCAAGGGTCAACAACGTCGGCAGCCGGCGCCGCTGAGCGAGCGCGGCCTCCTTCACAGATCAATTACTGCTCCACTCTCCCCGGAGCCTCCGCGGTGGGCAGGCTCTTATTTGGAGAAGGCGTGGCGGGCTCCAGACAGAACTCACCGACCTGCCTGAGCCGACACGTCTGCCCGCCCGAAGGACAGCGAGGACTTTCTCTCCTTGACTGTCTGATCGACTCGAGCGAGGACTCCTCCGATAAATGAGACAGCTGTGGTCGACAGCTGCCCGTCACTCCACCATCTTTATTTCATCATCTCGGCCTCTCCGCGCTTCTGATGATCAATCAAGCGCACCCTCTACTGACCACCTCTGCGCTCCTACTGACCTATTCTGGGCTGGTTTGATGCCCTAAAGCCTCAGGAGATGCTCATTCTGGCATCTGGCAGCCTGGTTTGCACCGTCTCTGATGTCCAACATCTTCGATTGGACCAAACATGAGACAGTGATAGAAGTTGCTGCGATGCTACGCCCTTACCTCCTGATTGGCAGCAGTAAGCTCCTCCTCCAGCGCAGACACCCTCTCCAGAGACACCCGGAGCCTCTCCCTCACCTATAAAAACAAAAAAAAGAAGCAGATCCTAGTCAGACAAGAGCATAACCGTCCGAAATTAAGTCCCGCCTCTTCTTTTCCTTCTGTACAATATGTCACATCAAAGCAGTTCATCATCTTTGAACCTTTCCTTTGAGGAAGGGCTGAGGTGACCAATCAACTGGCTGTGAGGAGGAAGGAGGAACGGCTGAAGAGGCCAAAACTGTCAGAGGATTCCAGGAAAACAGCCAACAAATGTAAACACGCAATCGCAGCCAGACGCAGCAGACGAGCGGGGAAAGAGAAAACGGCGCCGCTCCTACCTTCTCATCGAGGGCTTTGTGGTGTTCAAACAAGGACTTGAGCGCTTTGAGGACCTCGACTTCGCTGGAGACCCCCGAGGGAGACTGAGCCTGGCGCTTGACCACGGTCATGCGGAGCGAGCGCTCGTGTCGGGACACCAGGCACTCCAGATGCTCGAGCAGGAGCTGAGGACGGAGAGGGAAGAGTGTGACCCTCTAAACACACCAATCAGGGACACACCAGAGAAAACAACACCCCCCCCCCCCCGTTTCCTGCAGGTATTTCTGACGTTTATTTGTGAACTGTTGTCTCGTATCGTCAGATCAGTCTTCGCCTCAGAACCCGCCTGCCTCACAAACTTAATTAAAGTTCGTATGCTAATTGCCCATCAGAAGATTCAAGGTGATAATAAAGTGAGAGAGTGAAAATGACTTCAGTCTCTCCCTGATCCTGCGTTTCTCTTCCCCCAGGGAGGTCTAGTCAAACAGGAAGCAGAATAAATATGATAAATAAAAGTGACCTAAGATGAGGCAATGAGCCTTCATATCGATTAGAACTTAGAACCCTGAATGTTGCAGCCAGAGGGGGCGGGGTCGCAGTGACAGCGGGCCGCGCAGAAGGCGTCATGATCGCGCTCCTCCCATCTCAACTGCAGTGAAATAGCTGCCGTGCAAGGCATCATGGGAGCTGGTGGGCAGTCGTGGTAATAGATCTGAGCAATGATGAGTGTCTGGGCTCAGATGGAGCCGCTCACCTCTCCCGCCCTGAACGGGAGGGGAAAATTGGGGAGCCGCCAGACCGTTGTCACAATCGCATTCATGTTTGTGATCCATGCAGACCTACAGAAGAGGACATTTTCCCTCCCTTCAGCCTTGTTATCTGTGTGGCTTCATTTCCATTTTGAGCCGCTCGGCCGAGCTGTGATGAAAATGGGACGCGGGACAGTTCAGGAACGGGGACAACTGAGACACGCGCGCTCGTCCTCACCCTGGTGTTGTTCCTCTCGGCTTTCAGCTCCGAGATCTCCTCCTCCTTCTCCAGCAGCTGCTCCCGGCAGGCGTTCAGCTCCTTGGTGAGGGCGGCGAACTCCTGATAAGGAGACGTAAGAGAGAACGCGGAGGTCAGCGTCGCACAATACTCAACGGAGGACCGAAACCGTGCACAGAATTGACCCATTTCTATACAAAATGCTATTGCTAATGTGCGCTACACACGAACAAACTGGCGTTATCATCATTATTGCACGTGTGTGAAGGCAGCGGTCCATTCCATCGTGCATAATCTGTGCATGACGGGTAGGTAACCGTTCGGAGACAAGCGAGGCTTGGTGCTACCTGTCGAGTGTTCTCGACTTGCAGGAATATAAATCACATCGCTCTCCTGATTAGAACATAATTATTTAATTATAGTGAATAGAACACGGTGCTCGTTCTGGTTTAATGCCTCATACTTCCATCACAGCGGCTCTGCAGAGGGTCGCACATTTATGGCGTATTCAATTATTAACGGAGCTGTTATGGAGACTGATGTAGCTTAGAGGTGGTTTATGTTTTATTGCAGCCAGTTTGTAGCACTTTAGAAAAGCGGGGGCAGCATTGTTTAGCTAGTAATAAATACATAAAACTAGATCAATAATTCAGCTGGAGCTCTTAGGCTAAAGCTCCATTATCATTCACTGTGCTGCTCATCTGTGACGGACTAAAAACAGGAACATCAAAAGGACTCATCAAAGCCCCGATCACCTGACATCGGACCAATCAGGAACCAGGTCTGACTATTCCCAAAAGACAAGTCAGACTCCAAAGCGGCGGGTGTTGACTAAACTGTTCACATCAAGCTTTAGCGCGCATGGGGAGGACGGGAGGGGACCGGAATAAACCGTGCATATGTCTCTCTTTGATCTGTATGGAGTCCTCTGATTGGTCGGCAGAATCCTTATCGGTTTAGGGCAATGGGGGGGGGGGGTTCCAGCAATATTGGCCAGATCATCCCTACGACCTAGCCGTGACGTAGCAACAGGAGATGGTGGCAACAAATGAAGTGCCTGTTCATTTCCAAACACGATTAGGCAGCGAACGCGTAGCTAATCTGAGCCCCCCTCAGAGCAGGAGGGCATCCCCGCCTCCAAATAGCATCATTTGCTTTCATGCTTCCAGACCCAGAATCCCACATGTTCCAACTTCCTCCAGTTCTTCTGAAAACAGCAGATAAGTATTGAGAGCACCAAAGAACATCAGGTGTGGACCCGCCGCGCCGCATTATTGACGACGGCAGATTTGCTCCCTGCAGTCGTGTTTATTTTTGCTCTCTCAAGGAAAACCTGGAAACTCTTTTCTCCGAGCGTGCTGGTAAATAACCTGGAAAAGGGAGCGCTGGGCGGAGTGATGGACAGATTTGGAGCAGGTGGATGCGGAGAAGGAAGTGTGGGACGGGTGGGTAAATTTGGAGGCGGGGCCAGGGCTTGCGTGATCTTCAGCGTTTCGGTCGGGCGGGCTTTAACCTACACACACACACACACACACACACACACACACAGTTCCTTGGGGGTGTTCGAGAACCTCCTGAGCGTAGCACCAACAAAGGCATAGCTGTGGCTCATGATAATTGCAATGTTGTGAATACTATTTTTATTGGTAAAATTAGGAGAGGTTTAGTCAGCGCACACCCTGCCAGCGCTTTCTATTCAGCCCGAGCACAAATCCTCGTGTTTGAGTAGCAGCAAATGACAAAGAAATTGTGTTTTTACTCAAAGAGCCGCTGAGGAAGACGCCATAAATCAGCTGTTGTGAGATTATCAGCGCTAGGCTAAAGGCTAAGCCCTCCTGACACATGCTTCTATACGTCACTTTCTGATTGGCAGCTCACGGCCTCAAGGTAAAAGCTGCTCCGAAGGCGGCGGAAAAGCTTTGGGAATGGATTATCATGGGAAGCAAGGGAATCAAAGCGATTCAGGAGTAACCAACTGCATGAGACAACGAAATTAATGTCAGATCCGGAACAGCTCTGTCCCAGGTTTGCCTAAATAACCCTCTGGGACGACGGATGACAAACATCAACAGAATCCTCAGCTTCTCATGTACGTGTCAGAAAACGCAGCTGCTGTACGTCTTTAATAATTGATCGACTGCGTTATATTTACAGTGAGAGACCGAGGAGGACATGAATAAATGATGAGGAGCTTCTGTGGTCAATATGAACGCTGGAATGTCCCACCGTCACAAACGCCTCCCAAATTGGGCCCCGATTTCCAACTAACGATAGTGATACGAGCTTAATTTTATTCCATTTTTTTTCCCTGGAGTTTAACAATGACAATGGGGACTAGAGGTTTGCAACGTCGCTCTGATTGAGTTCAAAAAGATAAAATAGGAGCGGCCACTCTCTTGGCTTTCATCGCCTCGATTACAATGGTTTGATCTCAAAGAACGTAGAGCGTCCACTGAGGACCAGAGGAACACTCAACAAGGCCACACATGCTAATGCTAGCACGATACAAATAAACAAAACAGCAGAATTTAAATGATTTATCAGTCACATCAAAGCAGACAAAATCAAAGGGTGAGTGGGGGTGTGATGTGTGCGTGTGATCACGTCTGAGAGGGTGGGGCTGATTTACAGCAGCCTTCCACTGGGGCAGTAAGAGGGGTCGTCTCTCGAGACCAAGTCATAAATCTGAGTGTGAATTACAGCCCGACAATTTACTGCCCTTCAAACGTCTAATAACTAATTTTGATCCCTCTGAACCCCCCCTCCTCCCCGTCCTGGGCGACAGCCTTCAATGTCTCGCTTCCTAAAAATTCAGGAGGACCTGACGGATGTGCGAGTGTGAATTTTGTACTTCACACGGATTCATGGATGATTGGATTTATTTTTAGATGTGCAAGTCATTTTTCTCCGGCTGACAGGTTCAAACGTTGGCCCGCGCCGTCAGCAGGGCTACGCGTGTTTAGCGAACCAAATCTGGGCCCGCGTGTATCGCCTGAAATTGGACGAAATTCCAAAACGCACCAGAGAGCTCGACATCTAGACTCACATCAGGAAGAAGACGTGCTCGCGACTCGCCTGTGGACGACGCTGTGATAAACCCACGCCACTGCACCACACGGCGATAACGCGGCCATATTAAAAAAGGTCAGAGTGGGGGGAGACGGGGTATCATCTGATAACCGCCCCCTCCTTACCACACCCAGTCCGTCTTGTCTGCTCCCAGAAATCTGAAGCTTTCAAGGCAAAAACGCCATCAGAACATTGCAAGTAGCATTTAGCATAGCGGGGATGTGGACGCAGACGCAGGACAGATGCAGAGGACGGGCTCCAGGGCGGGGGCACAAAACACGCCCATGGCCACTCGAGGGATTTAGTCGGGCTGATAACCAAGCAAAGGGGCCGTTTGGTGCTTCAGGTGCCACGTTTGGGGAAAACTCATCAGAAGAGTGTTGGGATTTGCTGAGATTACAGGCGGATAACGTCCGCAAACATCAAGGAAACTGGAATATTAATAGAAGCCCGCAGACACAAATGTGTGTGTTCAGCACCCAAAGCAACAGAAATGTGAGGTCGTCTGTTCTCCCCCGACCTCCGACATTAGCTCCTCCAAAATGAAGGCTGACCTCTGCTCCCAGGAGACCTCCGATGACCCCAACCTCCCCTTTGATCATCACAGACCACGCAGAGAACAAAGTTAGAAGACACGCCCCCAAAGATGAGGGTCATTTCTGTTTAAAACTGAGCTCCAGTCTGGCCAACACCATCATAAAGTTGTTGTCTCCTCCTCTCATCTGAGCAGTCTTATCGCTCTTCTCCAGCGCTCGCTCCTGCGTGGACGGTCGCAGATCCGACCCTTCCTAAACGAATCATTCCCACCAGGATGAAACCAAAGACGCGGTGAGGCGGAGGTTCCCTCCTGTATCATCCCGGCTATCTGGCAGCAACAGTGGCAGATTTGAAAGGTCACACTTCTCTGGATTATCTGTTTTCGCGGCTGTTTTGTTATGACAATTTGTCAGAATAAGACGAGGCCTGTCGGGGGGGAAGGGGGCGGCAACCGAGCCTGTTGCTGATACGCGTTAGCCCATTAGCTGCTCTCCGCAGGTGAAGACTGAAAGTCAAACGGCCTCCGGCGCTGTTCGGATCGAATTAACGTCGAGGTTCCGGTGCTGTGGATCTCTGGCATTTTAAGAAAGGTCTAAAGCACAGAGGAGACCACCCGAGTCAGGACGCAGCACGCTGATCCAGACCTGCGATAGCGAGCAGCAGCCTTTCATAGCAGTCGGGGATGATTCCAGGAGGCGTTCGTGTGCACAGAATTAAAACTGCACAAACCAAAAGTGAGGAAAGGTGCGATTCATGTGCACCTTTGAGGGTTCGGAGGTTGTTCAAAGGAGAATTTGATGGCTTCACCGCAGAAAAGGAGTAAATCACCGGGACGACAGGCCAGAATTATTGCAGCCATCCATCCAAATGGGCGGATAAATCACTTGCATCCGACTCCCTCTGCAGTATACACGGCATTTCTAACCCTCGGGGGTATATTTCTGAGGCGTATGAGGCGTGCACGCTGCTGTGCACAGGCCCCCATTGTGATAGAACACCAGAACGCAGCGAGCAGCTTGCATTACAGCATCTTCTCCCTGGATGTTAACAAGTGCCGAGGCTCCCTGGTGGCACCTTAATGTGCCGACGGGGTCACGTCAAGGGTAAAGCGGGACTGATCTGCAGCTGGACGCGCTGTCGAGGGGGAAAAGAGACGCTGGAAGACGCTCAATAATGCATCGAGACGGGATCTACAGGGCTCAACACTCGGAAACATGGCAGCCGAGCTCCAAAGTTAGCACACTGTAGCCTGAATGAAAGGTCAGAATGGAAAACAGAGTATTCCAATTCTGACGGAGACCTGCTGGAATTCCGTTGAAGATCAGGATCCACATCGAGAGGAAAATCTCTCAGCACTGCCGAGAGGACTGAAGACACAATGTTAGCAAACGGCAGGAAACGATCAGTGCAGGAAAACCTGCTGACTTTAGGGTGCAGGTGTGAAATGTTAATACAAGCGCCCGCAGAGAGGCTTAGCATTAGCATGCTAATCTCTACTAGTTCCATTACATAGGAATAAATATAAACACTGAGGCAGGTCCCCCTCCGTGGTGGGTGAGACCATCTTCAACACACCGGCTCCAGCTGTGACTCTTCAATCCCTGATGTTGATCATGTTGATGTTCATCCACGGGAGTGTGTGCTAATCAGCTGGGGGGGGGGGGATCTGCTTCACGCATGGCTCCAGACCAACAGGGAAATCCCGGCCGACAAATGCTGCTATTTATATCCCTCCCCAGTTCTGTTCGCTGCCCCTGTCATTAATGCGGAAGGATGAAAGTCCTTCATTAAAACGCTGTTCTCAGCCGTGTTCTGGTTCTGATACGAGTCGTCAACATGGCCGCCTGCTCGCGCTGGACGTTAGGGCGCGTGAATCTTTAAATCGAGGGGCTGTGGCTCGAGGAGCATCTTCCCATCCTCGTACAGTGTGCCAGCGCACGTCACCTAGGAAACCAGCATGCTTCTTCCGAGCATTGTTACCATAGTAAAGCGCGTGACCTCTCCCCTCTGAGGGGCTGCAGGAAGCAAAAAACAGCGCAAGTCCGAACATTCCGGCAGAAAGAAAGGCAACATGCAAATGCTCTGCAAGGAAACCGCAATTTTTAAACCAGCAAAGACGCAGAAAAGACACGGAAATGGCAACCGCAGAGCTAACGCCGTAGCATCCACCTCATACACCCTGTGTTCCATCTGTGTTAGCTTACATTAGCAAGAGAAAAACACACCTTTTTTGATTAATTGTACGATACAAACACATCATGGATGGAATCTGATCAAAATGCTGTGCTGAGCTGGATGAAACCAAGCCTGAGGGTGACGACACCTACTGCTTGTCTTACTGATATTTAACACATATCATTACATGTTTGTTTCCTTGGTAACGGGGTTTTTTTTTTCCTTCGGCCGCCCACGTAGGGAGCTGCAATCCCCGCTAGCGAAAACTAGCAAACAATCGGCGATCCGCAAAGTCTTTCAGTCGAAGCACAAACTGTAAGAAAATGAATTAACTACTGACAAACGATGGCAGGATTCGCCTAAATTAGCATCTGCGGGTTAACGCGTGCCAGCCAGACGATGAGCAGAATGTTTCATGTCAAAATTATCAAAGAGGAAAACGTGTTTCAGCTCTAAAAGCGGCCATGTTGGACTCTTTACAGAGCTGCTGGGAGGTAATGAGAATCTGTATTTAGAATCATGAGTAAATGTTTCCCCTGATGGTTCCAAAACTCAGCGTTTGTTGTCTTATTTATAGGAATAAAGCCACAGATGAAGCTATTCCAGGATCTGGCAGCCTTCTCACCTCAATTCACCAAATTATGAAGAGATTTTGTGAAACAGTGGCGCAAATTTGCTTTGCAGCGTGAAGGAGGATGCAGTAGCCTGTTGTCTGAGGGGACGTGAACGCACCGTTGCAGTTTCGGGGGCAACGCTTAAAAACAGCCACGGTGTCGGTCAAGCCGGGGAAGGATCAGCAGTCCTCCTTTACTGTAATGCCCACGCCAGCAGACTGCCCCGAGATAATAGAGAGACCGAATCAATGTTGTGTTAAACACAACAGAATCTATAAAAGGGGGCGTGTTGGAGAGGGTGCAGCTCTAGTTCAAACGCCAATGTTACCTTGGCGACTGCTCCTCACCTCCGATTGGGACGTCAGCCGGCAGCGGCGGGAACGACCCGCTCTGGCCCGCAATCAATTTGCAGCCACCGCCGCGCCTGTACGAGTTCGGTGACCTCGTTCAGACTGTGGCGGTGTGCTAATTAACGGTCACGGCAACAACAATCCGATTACACATCGACTGGAATATGAACCCCACGTCCTCCCGCACGCTAGTCCCATAATCCTGCTCCACAGCGCCCCCTAGAGCCACACTCTGTTGTAGGGCTGGGTGGTAGGTGGGATGGCGACATTTGATACAGATAATTAAGAACACTATGAATACAAAAGTATAGTGCGACAAAAACTGATGGGACGCAAAGTAACTGGTGATCTTCTCTTCCCGACTAACATGGTTTTATAGTAATTAGTAAGACCAGTAGGGTGCTATTGGCTTATGAACCAGTATACGACCCAACCCCACTATAACGAGAGATCCGTCTACACATGAGCTAAAAATAAACCTCATCGGCCAGCTGATGGACGCCGGGTCATTACAGCGCGATTACACGGAGGTTAAAGCACAGGAGCCGACGTCAGAGGGACTAAAAGCAGAATGAGTGATGGGAGATGAAGAAATGTCATTTCCTGTCCAGTAGATAGCATCACAGAGAGCAGACAGGAAGTGGGTCTGACTGAGGAACCCGTGAGGAAATGAACAAAAAGCCGAGGCGCTCCTCTCTGGGGGGTCATGAGAGAGCCTGACACACATCCAAAGACGTCTATATAGAACATGGAAGGGTCCTCCTGGGAGGACTGGTCCAGATTAATTAGGACTGTGTGGGATTACAGGCTAGGCTAGGCTAGGCTGGGCTGCTGATGACAATATAAAGGCTACTAAACCGAAAACAGGAAGATGAAAATATGGATAAGCCTGAACAAAAGACTGATTTTTTTTAATTTTAACAATTATGGGTACTCCAAGAACACTGAAAAAGTCCATTACTCTGGGACGTTTTTACCTTAAACCTTTGATTGATAACCAAGTCAGCTGGAACCAGCCTAATGGCTTTGATCTTTTGCGTTTAAAGAAAATCATCAAAGCAAATCTGAGCATTCAACAGAAACAAGCTACTCGGAAAATACGACCGATTAATAATCAGGTGAATCGATTCCTAGGTCTGGAAAACAACACGCTTTGATATAACAGCAACCTTTCTCAGCTTCCCTCGACAGCAGAATGATTCAGTCTCACACTCGGATTAATACGATAAAATCGATTCAATCCAGCTGAAGGTTTTAATGAAGATTAACAGAGAGCGAAATGACAACGGCGCCGGGCCGAAGCGCTCCGCCAAGGACCTGGAGAGGGCCCGGGGGTCTGTGACAGGACGCGCGTCACGCAATGCTAACATCGCCGCCGCTGCAATAAGGTGTGAAAGCGCTGCGAGAGGTGGGCGTGGCCCAACTGCAGGATGACCTGTATGTTCTGACCCAGAGAGGTGGCCGCGGAGAACGCCAGACTGAAAATAGCCCAGTGTTTTCACCCTAGCTGGAGGAGTTAGCATCTAATTTAGTGGAAATCAGCGTGACATTCTTCCCAGGGAGGAGAAATATCCGACCTGGCTTATCCGAGGAACGAGGTGGCAGACTTTGGCAACTGGCGCTCCGACAGGAGCGGGCCATGTTGGTCACAACCCACATAATCCTGCCCCCTTCTGGGAAACCTTCAAGACCTTCCCTGTTTGGGAGACGGCGGAATATTCTGTTTTTAATCTGTTTTTGTTTTGCTGGCGGTCGGCAATTTAAGTGCAAATCGAATCCGAACATGAGCCTTAGCATTAAACGCATGCTAGGCCGAAGCTAAGCTATTTTGCAGGCGTGCGAGCCCAGCTGGATTTGTAAATAATGAAGCCTGTTGCAGTCAAATCCCAGCTGTAATCATTAATGGCCTCTGGATCCACTCCTGTGCTGGAGGAAATCTGCTAGCTAGCGTGCGCTGTAGCCACCACGTGCAGTGCCGTCATTAGCAAGAATGTGTGGAGGCTGATTCAGAGCAAACCGAACAAGTTTGGCAGTCCAGTCTCCCATTTTCCCTCCCTTTCCAGACACCACTCGGTGTGACAAAGTCAATCCTCCAGCCTGAGCCGAGCGCGGTCTCCACGGCAACGGAGGGTGGATGCCGAGACCTTTGCGGGGCAGCCGGGCGGCTTGTCGCAGTGATGAGTGTGTAGCAGGTGCCGCTCCCTTCCAGTGAGGGATGAGAAGGCCTGCAGGGCCTAACAGGGGGACTGGTCAGAGCTCCGTCACGCCGGGTTAACTGTCAGCTCGCATTAGCACAGGCCGGGGACGCTAATGACAGTCGAGATGGCTACAGAGGCAGATGGTACCGAAGGTCAGGTTTGGACTTAAATCTGGGCTAATTTTAGCCGCAATATCGATGGTATATTTCAGAAAAGTGCTTCAATTCCCCAGACGTCACCTCGGGAGCAACAGTCAGGAGTGATTTAGGCTGGAGCTCTCAGGCTAAAGGGAGGACTCGCGTGGCCCTTGGGCTGCGGCTAACAACACTTAAACATGGCTCCGCAGCAGTTTTAACTCGCTGGAATTAAGTCGACGGCCGATTGTTTCACAGCCCCGATTTTAGATTAACAGCCCGTTTCATTAGAGAGGAGCCACCAAACAAAAGGGGAAAAAATGAGTTTGTCCTTCAACGTGATTGGATGTTAATTTCCAGGCCCTGAAGATCTCCCAGGTGCCCCGTCCACCCGTCCTCTGCCAGCTGTCACACTGGACACTTTCATTACTGAACCTAAATGGACCGACGCGCCCGGGGCACCTGAGGGGGCTCTTGCCACAAATTGCTTTGTGTTGGATTTTCCGTTTTCTGCTCAGGATGCTCCCGCGGAGGTCTTGGTTGTTCTCTGCCGGCTCCCTGGGCAGGCAGAAACCAGCCCTTTGCGTAGGGGTGGTTGTGGCTCAGAAAGGAGGGAGGTGATCTCTGTGATCTCGTTGATCCCTGTGAGCCTGCAGAGAGACTTATTGATTTTTATGGGGTTTGATTCAGAGGCTGAGAGAAGGACCTCAGATTTAACCATCTAGACCTGCATGACGTGCGACAACGACCCCCTCGGACCCGCGTTGTTAACCCGTTTCCTCATGTCGGACGCAGAGGAAAGTCATCCAACATGAACTTCATTGCTGACGCTTGGGGTCAGAGGTCAAAGCGCGCCGGCTCCTGCAGCACTGAAGGGATGCCTGTCGGGGTTTTATGGCGGGTTCTGGATCAGCGACCTGCCGTAGTGCAGGGGGGGAGGGTTTTACTGCCGCTGCATTATTCAGAGCGCACGGTATCGCCATGTGCGCAGTGGCGGGGGGAAGCAGAATGTTGCTAACAGACAGTGGGGGTGAGGGAACGTCTCACGCTGAGGCTGGCACGAACAAATTACACCGATAGGTGTTGGGAAACACACGGGCAGCGTCCCGGCCTTTTAATGAAACTGGTGCTGCACGATATTTTAAACATGAATTTATGGATTCTTATCATTCATGAAGATTAGCATTAGCATAATCCACCTTGTCTCTGCTTTTCACGGAGGAAAAAGACCGTCCAGGCTTCTGAGCAACAAGTCTGGGATCCCTGCTGACCTTCGCTGTCACACACACACACACACACACACACACACACACACACACACACACACACGCGCGCATGCACGCTCTGACGACGCATACGTGCACAGGGGCGTCTTGCTTTCGAATGCTCACTCATCCTTTTAATCGGTGCGGAATCCGTCAAAGTGGGTCAAACTGTGCTCCCCCATCTGCCCGGGCCAGATTTTAAATGTACAAGCGCTTGATTAAAAAAAAAAAAAAAAAAGAAGAACAAGAAAATAGGACAACGCAGCACTCAGGAAACCACACAACAGCGTCACAGTGTGTGTCCGAGTGTGTGTCCGAGTGTGTGTCCCAGTGTGTGTCCCAGTGTGTGTCCCAGTGTGTGTGTCCGAGTGTGTGTCCCAGTGTGTGTCCCAGTGTGTGTCCCAGTGTGTGTCCTGGGCACGTGTGTGATGTCACTGTGACAGAGAAAAGTGCTTCCAACTCTGATCTGCCATTTAAGAAACAAGTCGCCTTAGTTGCCCAGGCAACAGTTGCCTTATCTGTCCAGGCGAAACCCTTCGTGCCCCTGCGACACGTGTGGGGGTCGTCCAGGGGGCGGAGCCCCGCTGCCGGCCTGGTGCCCCCACGCAAACGTGAGGATTTCCAAGTGAAAAGCTGGCGGAGGGAGGAAAAACCCAGCAACACGGACGGGCAATAGTTGCGTTTACCCACCGGTAAATTGCCAGGCCGAAGGTGGCCGAAGGAACATTTCCCAGGGAGCACAAACGCAGCACGGACCCCATCTGCTTTAACGGCTCTCTGAAGAGAGAAAGAGCTTCAGGGTTTCCTGCTGCCGTAACGGCGCCGCTGCTGCGGCCTCTCTTGAACTCCTCATGTCCGAGCGGCGCGTTCACCCGGGAAACTTGCATCACATCAAAGGGGGCGTTCGCCAGCACCCCGCTAACACGGCCCGGTGGGTTTACGACGCTGCCGGCAACAACATTCTCCACAAATAACACCGAATGTCACACAGCCGTTGCATCAACAGTCTCATTCTTCAGTATGAAAACACTAAAACAAGCCTTTCTGCCACTGAAATGCTGAATTTAAATCCGTTTTTTTTTTTCTGTGATGGCTTATCATCAGTCGGTTTTATAAAAATTCAGCCAAACTAACGCCCCTGGAAACAGCTACAGCCCCAGGGACACCAACGCACCTCCCTGCCATCTAAGATTTAGTGGATGGTTGAAAGAAGACAAGAAAGAGGAATGGAGAGTGAAACATTATATGATATGAGTAAAAGCTTAGCTCCAAGGAGCTGCTCATCATTAGCTTTTTGCTTGTGTTGCAGAGGGTTAGTGAAAGTTAAAGTTTGCCATTGTTCAGCTAAAAGCCCAGAGTTTATCGTGGACACGCAGCGCTGAAGATCCTCCAGACTGGTCGCAACAGTAGCTATTTCGCACCAGCGCTTTAAGAAACCAAACACAACTCCGGGTTCATTAAAACCTGCTGACGAAGCACCGTCTGGAGGCGCAACACTAGTTTTTACTGTTCCGACATCAATTTTATGGCACAAAACTGCAGGTTAGCAAACACAGAGAGGCTAATTTAGCCCCCTTGTGTCCATGAATCCTCTTAATGTGCCACCCCAGTGGCCTCTAAAGGTCATTAAAGAGATACGGGTCGACCCTGTGAGGCTGTGGACCGGTGCCAGTACACCAGACACCACAACTGGCCCAGCGGACGACTCCGTCCCCCGGCTGATGGCACCCAGCCCACAAAAAGGCGCCCGCGTTGCAATTTCATTCACTTCTCCTCAGCGTATAAATGCAAAGGCGTAATCAGACTTAATGAGTATCATCAGGACCTGGTAAACAGGCTGAAAGGAGGCGTTTGGACCTAAACAAGACGGCTGGACCCGGGAGGCTGCAGGGAAGTGGCAGCGCTCCGAAATCCCCTTGGTGGGGATTTCCTGCCACTGGAATTCGTGAAGTCAGACTGCTTTGATTTGCAGATATCACAAGAGCTTCTCCAGCAGGTACCAGCCCCTCAGGGCGGCCGCCCCTAAAGAGCCTAGATGAGAAGCCGGCGCAGAGGCGGCGGTGGGGGGGATTTCACTAGAAATCTCTGGGCCTGAGCGTGACGTCGCAGAAAGTGATTACGAGAGGGCGCGGAGAGGATCCGGTCAGGGATCTCAGCGCTAGACGCTGGAGCCATCCTGCACGCGTGGAACCACCACCTGGCTGCCAAAAACCTGGGTGAGTTTACATCCTAAACAGACCTAAAAAAAGCCTCAGTCGCAGCAACGTTTCCTTCCCTCCGACCACAGACAGAACAGGAATCATGTGGAAGAAGCTGGATTGATACCCCCCCCAACACACACACACACACGCACACACACACACACACACACACACACACACACACACACCAAGGACAGCAGAACTGGAGCAGGAGTCAAACCCAGAGCCACAGGCTGGGCGCTCCATGAATAATACATCATTATTTTACAGTGGCTGGATCCTGATGAACTCGGAGTTCTACTCTCTCACAACTCCAGATGATTTATTCAACGAGCTGAAGAGGGAAACTGATGGGGTAGTTTTCTGTTGTCAGCTGGTGTAAAAGAAGGGGGAAAAAACAACAAGCCCCCCACCCAGCAGGCGTTAAAGATGCACATTTTCCAATAGAGACACAAAATAACATCCAGCCTGCACGCGCAACCGCTTATAGAAGAGACGTGCAAGAGCAGAAGCCCTGAAGCCACACGGGTAAGGGGCCAGGAGGAGGAGGAGGAGGAGCAGGTGGAGGATGAAGAGCAACTTGCCTGGAAGGTGTAAAACCTGGTCCCGTTCGGCGGGTGCACCTTGGGGGAGTTGGTCCCCGCGCTCATGTCGGAGAAAATCATCATTCCTCGGTTGGGAAAACAATCCAGAGCTGGCGCCGTCCGTTCAGCGTGCACACCGAGGCGAGCACGCGGATCAGCCCCCGATCCGCCGCCTCGCCCCCGGCATCAGCGGGCGCGCAGCTCCGGTTAATATCAGCGACGCCCCGGAGCGGAAATTTTTTAAAGAAAAAGTAGGGGACGGGCACGCAACTCTCCGCACCTCCTTATTTGCGTGCGGGCGGTTGCGGCGCGCGTCGTTCGGCGCCTGCGGAGGGAAATCCGCGGAGAGACGGCGGCTCCATGGCGTCCGGGCGGCCGCGCAGCGCAGCTCTGCCTCCGTGCGTGCGCGGATTATCGCCTCCCTCCCCGGGATCCGCCAATAGACAGGCGGAGCATCCGGCAGCGACGCGCGGGAGCCTCCGTGATCACGCACTGGGAAACGGCCGCGCCGATTCTGGAACCCCGCAGGTAGACACGCCCCCTCGGGAACGAGCTGACTTTAGTTCCGCTCAGGTGAGTCCACCCTTCATTAAAAGGGCTAATCCAGTGGGCGGGGTCTGCAGTTCTGGGCTTCTCTGATTGGTCCAAACTGGCCGACGTTCACCGAACCCACAGAATATGAGAATTAATCACTACTTTTTAATTAATTAAAGAAGAGAAGGCCTGCACACTCTGACGACTGAAGAGGACGCAAATAGCACAAATGCTAATTAAATCTAAGCTACAAGAGGCCAAGAACCCAGGGAAAGGTCCACTTGCCCCTCCATCAGGACTGATTTTGACGGGAACTCCCTGGCTGCTCGCCTGCATCCATTTAGCGACCTAATCTGACCAACAGTGATGTGATTAACCATAAATCAGCGGGCGCCATGGCGGGGATACGCTCATGTGTCCAGATTAAAAATGTCGACCGTTTTGCTCGACAGATCGACCTACATTCACCTCCCGTGTAAATCCCGTTGGAGCCATTTATATCCCGGTGAACTCCCAAAGGCCGCGTCCGATTCCGCGTATTTAAGTCACGTTTGTGTAAAAGCGGAGCTCTGGTTCGGCTTCACGCTACTTTGGATCAAATGAGACGCACGCCCAGGGATTATTAAAAGGGGGGAAGAAACGACGAGCACTAATCTCGCGTGTGTCGCTCGCGTAAAGTGACCGCCGTGCTCTGACGTCACCGTACAGATGTGCGCGGGTGAAGCTCCGCTCGTTTCCTATTGGCTGTGGACCCTCAATCCTCTCTCAGGACTCTTTGTCTTAACGTGGTCGTTTCCTGAAGTGTCGCGGCCCAGGGGGGTTTTGGGATTCATCAAGGTTGGATTACGGTGTGATTTCAACCGACTTTTTGATATTTGGCATCGATATCGCGTCGAAATGCTCATTCGTGGCTGTTTCCGCCTGCCAAACACCTGAGAGGGCGGGTCGGCGTGCACGTCCCGCTCCCCAGAGGGAACAGAAAACACTCACATACGCCGGGTTTCATCGATCAAATGGCTCAAACAGATTGATTTTTGGTTTGAAAGCCCATGTCTGACCTGGCTGGCTTCAAACCTTTGACTCGTCTGTCAGGTGGTGAAATAAGGCAAGCTAATTAGCAGTTAGCGAAGGTGTGACACCGCTTTAAGAAAGCATTTTAACCTAAAGCTGGAATCCAGCGGCACGCAACTCTGATCGATGGCCTTTTAGAACACCAGGGCCACGCTAACACAATGGCGTGCGTAAATAATAGCTTAACTCACACCGCCGCATCTATGCGCGCTAACCGAGCTGCTAGCTGCCAGCACGTTTGTTTTAACTGCAAATGAGTTCCAAGCAAGGGAAGAAAAACAACCTTTCTGCATAAGTAATGAGGAGCGTGGCCACTGAATACGTCTAGCGAGATGCTGTGAGGTTAGGTTGTTTACAGTAGTTGGAAAATGCAAATCGCACAGCGGCAGCACATCACAAGTTGTTAGCATCTTTACGTAAGTGGGAAAAAAAAGTGAAACTCGGCACGAAATGCTCGCTCAAGACTGACAAATGAGGCAACAGGATGTTGAAAATTCATTGTGCATCTACTGCGTAAATGTGCAGCCTAACTAGCGCTGTGATGCTATACATGTGCACCCAGGCTAGGTTTAAAAGCCTGCTAAAACTCTGATCGGCCAGAATGCCCTTAAAAACTTTGAGGGGAAACATTGCTATCATGCTAGTAGCTAAAACTGTTTAAAAAGCGGCTACATTTACAGCTGGAATCAGCAACATCTCGCTTAAAATATCCGTGGAAGCTGCATGTAAAGCGATACGTGTGATCCATGAGAACAGATCAAAGGGAACCATGGCGATGACAGGCTATTGTGACGTAACCCCCTTGCTGCTGTCACTTCCAGTTTATTACATGTTTCTGTAAATAGACCCTTCCAGAGGGGAATATTTGATATGCAGCGCGCGCGAATCGCTGAGGGAACACAGCACCGGGGAGACGGCGGCGTCATTAGCGTAAACGCCGCTGTCAGCCGGCCCGATTCAGCGCGTCGAGCAGCGAGCGTTAACGAGCCGACTGGAGACGCGGCCCTTTAGGGCGCCGGCGCCGAGCGGGAGCTTCCTCAGGAAACCGCTAAAGAGCACAACCGTCAGGCGGAGTGGAAGCTCGCCACGAGGGAGGCGTTCAGATTTCACCGCCGAGTTTCCCTCACGTGCTCATGTCGAATCAACCGTCTGGCGGGTCGGCGTGCCCGTCTGGAAAGGTCATAGGTTCCCTGTGAGGGGGGGGGGGGTGATCAGGCGGGGGCCGCGGGTTCAGCCCCGTCACTGGCGACACATTCGAGAGCGTCCAGAACTTGGAATAACTCGATACGCGGGGGAGTTTTCCAACTCGCTGGGAGTTGGCGTGCGGGTGCAGCGTGGGGATAAATGCACAGATTCACCCTGTGGCGTTGGTGTTCGTGGTCCCGCAACAGTGCGAAGAGGAAAATTACCATTTTCTTAAGAGAAGATGAAAATTCTGAAGGGGACGTCCACAGAGAGCAGCAACACAAACGTGCCGTAAATGAGAAGAAGAAGAAGGTTCGGCGGGAATGCTTCGTCTTCCTTCAGGCCTGGAGGAGGCGGAGGTGGTGGAGGCGTTTGCATTTACACCGCGTAGGTTTAAGAGGAGCCGATCTGATGACCTCCTACATCAGAGGCAACAGGTGGCTCATTTAGCATCTGCATTTGACCACAAATGCATAAAAATGAGGATTTAAGAAGCAGGATCTAAAGCCGAGGCCGATGTCCGCCGGCTTTTGGCTGATCTCTTCCATCTTCAGTGACGTGGAGAAGCAGGAAGTTGTTTTAGTTCCATCACCGAGACCTTGAAGGCACCTCGGACTTCCTGCTTTTGATTCCGTCTCCCTGGGAAGTTGGTCTCGCCTCGTCTGTTCCGTGTCTGATCCCACATCAAAGCAAAGAGGAAAGGAAACTTTAGAGGAGAGAGCAATTCCCGCTCTCCTCGGCTCGGAATGGCTCAAAGTCTTTATGGGTCTTTATGGTTCCTGATGGAGGAAACAAGAGTTGGTCCTGTCACACTTTCCTCACACTCCATCCATCTTATTTTACAAAATAAACACCCTCATTTCAGAAGGTTTCTGGTTCACAACCCCTCAAAATTATAGAAGACAAATTGGTTTTTTGAAAAAACTGATTTTTAAACACACCCTCCAGCGTGAAGCAGCTTTTTTTGAGGTTTCTCCACGAGAAAATTCATAAATCAGACTCAAAGTTGGATGAGTCAGTGTGCTGAAAACACCCACAAGTAACGTGCAGCCGTCGCCATGGAGCTTCGCCTTTTTGCTGACTGGAGAATAACCTGGAACCGGCTGAGCGCCCGACGACTCAGGATTCACATTTCCTGAGTCGGAAGTTGAAAATGAGCAACTTTTCAAACTTGCTGAGTCATACTTTCGATCAGAGGAGCATTCGGGGTCCAGATCGTGACATTTGGCGGCCTCTAGCGGGCTACGATACGAACTACAAGAGGCAGAACCTGTCAATATTGAAGCTAGCTAGAACACGAGGCTGCTAGCATGACAGCACAACCTATACTAAAGGAGAAAGACCAACATGACTCAGGACACATCCAATGTCCGTCTGGTCCCCAAACGCAGCTAAAAAACAGACGAGTCAGCGTCCGTCACGTCGTTTCTCTCTACATTTGGCTCCTTTTACTGCCTCGACCGTAGAGACAAACTCTAGTTGACCATTGACGCCCCCACAGAAGCAGCCACCCCCCCCTCTAGAGGATTCTGCTGCGGTCAGCCGGGCCCTTAAACCCTGGCAGGCTAACGACTAATGTAGTGACGTTTTTGTTACAGCGTGATAAAACTAGTTGGACTTTCTTCCAGGGGGCGGCAGACAGCTTAACAAGTTTTGGAATTTAACGAGCACTTAGACGTGGACGCGAACGCACGCCGCCATCCATCCTCGGAGCTCTGAGTGGGTGGCTGGTGCTGTTTAAATGGAGTCCGGGGCAACGTTAAGTGGGGCGGCTGCCTCGCCATCCCAGCAGGGGGCCGCGCAGTCTCAAGCTCCGAGCAATTCCATCATCGGTTTGAGGGTTCTTGGAGATTCCAGCGAGGCGGTTTTTTAAAACGCTGACATGTGCGAGCGCCAAAAACACCCCCGAAGACGGATGGAAACTGGAAAAACAGCGTGGTGGCGTAATAAACCCCGCGAAGGGGAGCTAGCATACGGCTGTAGCGCTATAATCTGTCCATTTGCAGTCTTCCACGAGGACATTTAACCAATTAGTGGACCCTTACTTTGTCCCTCTAACTAGAACCCTTCCTGATTTCCGAGAGGCTTCCGAGACGTGCCGACGCCGTCGAGCTGAAGCGCTAATTTGTGTTTTAAAGCGCGTTTTATTGCAGCCATTGTGAGCTGCTGCCATTAGCGTGCGCACTGGGCCTTAATCAGCAGCCAAGTTTCTCCAGGATGGAGCAGGAAGCTGGAGATCCAGAAGTGGGACCGAAATGAAGCGGAAGATTGACACCATCAATCTTCAATGAGGGAATTTGTTTAATCCAGCTTGCTCGAGCGCCGCGCTCGCACATGATTGTTTTTACTTTATTTGCAACTTCAGCCTCATCAGTCTTCGCCAGAGATGCACGGCGAAAAGAGCAATCTCATAACTTTCTCATTATCCCCCACCCACAGAGAAAACCTCATTTTTGAGACAGGAAATGGCGCTTTTACAATGTTTAAATAGTGGTCTGATTTTAAAAAAACCCAGAAGGAAATAAGGTTAAAGTCGTGCAATAAGGAATAATGGTTGAAATGTTAGCTTAGCTGGAAGAAGAAAACACAGCACCGGAGGGTGATAAATCCTCATCGCAGAGAATTGTGGTTTGTGGAACAAAACTCCACAGAACTCCCAAAGACCTGACCGACTACTGCATTTTAATGTCACTCGCACCTCCAACGTGTCCTTTACTTTGGAAAGAAGAGGGATCGGACAGGTCCTTAGGTCGGGCCTAGCTAAATGCTTCTTGGTTGGGACCTGTTACAGTTCTGCCTCAGAGACCCGCGTCCCGAATTGGTACTTGGGCCAACAATCCAAAGGTTAATATTTCGTGATAATGACATTACAAAAGACCAGCACGAAATGAAAAAGCATCCTTGTAGAGATGATTCATGCTCCCACTGATGGAATTATCTGAACAGGATCAATGGGGCTGTTAGTTTACCGGCGTCTTCGGACGCATCAGAGGATATTAAAAGGAAACACGAGCTCAGGTCTGAACGTCTCAATAAAAGCTTCACGGTTTGTCTGATGGCGCCCCCTGTTGGATCGCGACTGGTATTACACCTGTGCTGAAAACCTCCACCGCGGTAATAACGTTCAGGATTGTGTCAGCTTCTAATCAACCAACTTCACAGGGATCCAAGAGGATTTGCAAATTAACTGTCAGCGGATTTTAAGTTCTGTTTGACGAATGTTGGGGTGTAGGTGTTCTTCATTTGAATACCTGCGCTGCCTGTTTTGGCCACTAGGTGGCAGAATCGTACAAGGATTAGAAATGATCTGAATCTGAGATTACAATCAGATATTGTGTTCATATTATTATAGTAATATATATATATATATATATATATATATATATATATATATATATATATATATATATATAGCGCAGGTATTCAAATGAAGAACACCTACACCCCAACATTCGTCAAACAGAATTTAAAATCCGCTGACAGTTAATTTGCAAATCCTCTTGGATATATATATATATATATATATGGGTGTGTGTATACATATATACACAAACACACACATACACTGTATATATGTATGTATATAGTAACTATAAAGATGAAGGATGCAGAGTTTAAATTGAGGATTATTGAAAGATCTCTTTGTAAAACCATTTTGTCAATTCTATCCTAACTGAAAAAGTTAATATTCACTAAATCATAAAAACTCGGTTTCAGTCAGATGTTAAGGTGAGAACACACTAAAACTACACTCAGGCTCAGGATGTTTAGTTAAGCGTACAAACACCTCAGGTTCCAGGACATTAACCCTGCTGGATAACCTGGTCCAGTACTACAGGACATGTGGACCTTTAATTAAACCCGGGGGCCCCTCTTGGCTACCGTGTTCTTGGCCCTCTGACCACTGACACTCGCTCAGCCTCAGCACAGACGCCGCCATTTTCCTGCTGGCAACTGCTGAAGCAGGAAATGACCTTTAGCGCTGCGACATTTCACACCTCCTGCTGTTGTAGTACTGGAAGGAAAGTGTGGATTCTGGTGTTGAGACCTTTCAGGCAGGAGACATTCAACCGTCTCCTTTTGGACTCCACGACTCCTGCTCCTCTTTTGGTGGCGAGTCGTGGAACTGGTCCAGAACTGGTCCACCAATAGCAGACAATGCATAAATGAGTGGACCTAGCTTAGAGCTAGGCTGTTAGCGCTGCAGCACTGGAGTTGGTGGACTGGTGAGCAAGCTTGAAACCCGGAATTATCATTTAGAAGCCGAAAAATCGCCTGACCAATTTGAGTCTCTTCGTTGTTTGTTCGTAATTGGCGAGTTTGTTAAAAAGGGGTTAAAAATTCTAGAAAGGTTGAAACCTCCACGCTGCTGTGTCGGCCCAATTCTTTTTTTAAACCTCCATCCTGGTTTTTTCCCTTCTGAAAATCCAGCTGAGCTGCGGCAAAACGCTGTCAGGCCGCAGGCGCATCTCCACCGCTGTGGGTGTGTGTGGTGGTGGTTGTGGTGCTGGGGGTGGGAGTGGTGGGGGGGGCATCAGCTGAGAGTACAGCCTCTAAAAATAGCTTTTAGTTAGATGGTCCCTGTGGGAATTTGTGGTCAAATTTCATCAAAGTTGCTGCAGATTTTCTTTGCGTGAGAGCAACAGAGTTAAAGAGCTCCAGATCCCTGGATCGGGGGGGTTCTGCTTACCCTGGCTGGCCGCCCCTCCTCCACACTGACCACCGATCTCTCCACCTCAGAAAGGTCGTCCTTGCTCAGGTGCGTCCCGTCTGCAGACGTCTGGCATTTAAATACCAGCCGTGAGGCTACGATCTGTTACCTTAGCGTCCAGATGGACCAGCAGTGTCCCGAAGCTGCTCTTCCGGTTTAACGACGCATTAAAATGAGATCCAGAAGTGGACTTAGGCCACGGCGGCGGCGGCGACAGGTCAGAGGTCGCTCCCTTTATTTATTTATTTAAAAGTCCATTGAGCCGCCCGGCATTCCCAGGTTAATAAACTGGAAATACGAGCAAAGAAAGACAGCATCGCCGTCCCATGATGCAATTTTCCTTCCGTTTTTTCGCGGTATGGCTTGTGGAAGGCCAGGGGTCTACAACCTCTGTGCTAAGGTGCGACCAGAGGTGCGACCCCACGTTCCAAAATGATATAGAGCAGCTACGGAGAGGACGGTGAGGGGCTTTTCCTTTCTCCTTGACCAGCGGCCCTGTGGGCAACAAGGTTGCTGCTGTGACCCTGTACGACCCCACCGTGTCCTGAGGCCCCTCTGAGTGGCAGCTCTGGTGCTTTGGCGTTAGCCTGAGGACACAAACGGAGTCTGTAGACCTGGGGCGCGTTGGCGTGAATGTGTCCGCAGCTTAAACCATCGTCTTAATGCAAGAGGGAATCTGAGTCCTACCGGGAGTAAACTCGACGGTTTAAGTCCTATATGGTCCAGCGCCGTATGCGAGCGGCGGGATGAGTCACCCTCCCTGTTAAAGTGGCGAATACGTAAACTGTGATCACCCCCGCCACAACGTCAGCCCGATCAGCCTCTTTTGTCTTCATAGCAGGAGCCAGAAACCCAAGAGCGCAACAAGGACGCTATAACGCGGCGCTAGCAGACTGTGTACAGCACAGGCTGTCAGGGTGGTGAGTGTTGGGGGGGGTCTTCCTTATGGCGTTCAGCACGCAGCCACAGTCACTGTGTGAAGGTCAAGGACGTCCTCTGTCCTCCCCTCGTCTCATTAGTACCCACCGGCCATCTGTGCACTGTCCTTTTGTCTGTACTGGCCGTTTAAACTACGGTGGAGCTGGTGGCCACTGTGGTGTCACCACGTGGTGAAAAGGCTCACGTCATCTGCGTATACGGTCAAAACCTTTGTGTGGCTCATGGAATGGTCTGGGATTTCTATAGGGGGCAGTAATGTTAGCAGGACGCACACATCAAGATCGGCATGTCTGACCATTTTGTCCGAAGAGGCTCGCTTTGGGAAAAGTTCAGGTGCTTCCAAGAAGCCCCAACGTGATTCAGCAGAGCCCAAATAAAACAGTTCCAAAATGTCTGTAAAGTTTTGAGTCCATGTGAGATGAAGGCCTATCAAAGAGGGTTTTTATCTGAGAAGCAGCTATTTTGGGCCGCTCCACTCGAGGGAAGAGGAGTTACGAAAGAACGACGCTATCGCTGTGATCATTTCGTGCCGCCCAGCCTGGCACAAATCCTTCTCTAAAAAGACTTCCAGACAGAGCACCCAGGCCTTTTACCTAATGATAGTTAAAGTTGCCACTCCTTCGCTAACGGCGAGAGATGATTGCTGCTAGCTGTAGCTTAAGCCGTTAGCTCTTTGAGCTGATCCCAGATGGATCTCCATCTCTGCGCCGGTGTCTTTAGCTCCAACCTACATTACAAAGCAAAACTCCAGCTGTCAGTCAAGGCTGTCTTGTCCTGACCTGCTTTCATCAGCGCCGCCCTGGAAGCTTCCGCCGCGGCTCCCCCCCTCCGGGTGGCTTTACGATAAACAAGAGAAGAAGAAATAAAATGCACTCTGAGAGCTGTTGCGTAACAGCCGGGGCACCATATCTGATGATCATCAAGTGGCTTCTGTCATGTAAGAAGATGTTTCGGGCCCTCCACATGCAGCAGCGGCTCCATTAGCGCAGGAAGGTGGCATTTACGTCCATTAGCTTAGCATAAGTGATGGCTGAATTATTGAAACATCTGAACGGCTGCCAGTCCATTAACTTAACAGGATCAGGCTGGCAGGTGATGCTTCACCTTCAGACACTCGCTACAGCCTCAAAATCTCTGCTGCCTCGTTAGCTCTTTCAGCGTTAGCCAAAACCGCCTGCTGCACTCGCCAGGCGCTACGCCGGCTACGCATGAAGCGCCGCTGAATTATGGGATGGATCGTACTGTGAAATCACTTGTGCACGGCTTTTTGACAACCAACAGCGTCTCATTCATCCTGAACACAAAACCTTTTTTTGATAGTTTTCCCAGTCTAAAGTTGATCTTTCCACTGGGATTTACCGGTTAAATAAAGTTTAACTGGTGAATTCATCATTTTGGATGAAAGTAATTTTTTTTTTTTAAAACAGATCCATCAATAGATTTTTGTGCTTCTTGCTACGAGCTCCAGCATTTTCAGCACAATCCAGCCGGTTTTGTCGGCTCACAAGTCAACATGCTAATCTGAAGCAAACACGCTAGTCTAAACTGCATGGAATCTGTGATCGGCCGCGCATTTGTGCGCATTTTACACGCCAAATGCGATCGGAGACGGGGGAGAGCGCTTCAGATTGGCCAATCAAGATGCGAATTAGCTGGAGTCAAAGATTGAAATGAGGCTATCAATATTCCGCTCGCATTTCAGGGAGGGGAATGCTAACACACAGTTCCGAGCTCTGGAGGAAGACAGTGGCAGCCTCGGAACCCATAAAGCTCGAGACCTGTGATGCTCACATGCTATCGCGCCGCAGCTTTACCGTCAGAGCGCAGCTTCCAGTCAAACGCTCCTTTGTTGGAAACAACGGAAACATTTTGCTTTACGGAGAGTGCACAAAGTGAATAGTGTCCTCAGAGGGCAAGCGGCGGTTGCTTAGTAACAGCATCCGCAAGGATTTTCAGTGCAGATGTAATATACTTTAAAATTAGCATTCTAGCACACTCATGGAGGGGGACCCGCATCAATATTTATGTCAATATCTCACCGCTAATGAGCAAAGAACGCGCTCAGAATGCTAAGCTGCACGCATAATATGAACAGTGTGCAATTATTTTGGAATTTCTGACAATGTATTTTCAAAATGTCCCAAAACGTGAAGGCTAGAGATAATTTTTGTAGGTATTATTAACCACACAACATCCATTTTTGGTGTGAACGTCTGCCTGCGTGGGTTTAATCTTCCTGCCTCTGATTCCGCCGCGGCTAACGCTAACGCTGTCACGGGACGGCGGCTAAAGCGAGAACCATCACTAATGCAGCTCCAATTAAGACGCCTTCGCTCTCCTTTCATTACGTTCTTGTAAATCTTCATTTATCTGGTGAACGTTCGCGATTTGCTCAAGCTGTATTCTCCCCCTGGCTAAAGCTTGTTAGCGCTTCCACTGAAATGTTTTTAATTTGCCTCAGACAGAACCAGGTGTTGCTCAGCTCTCTGCCACAGTCAGCGAACAACACCTCTGGGCTTCCTGTTCACAGCAGCTCTGGAGAGGACGTGGTCGCTGCTGTGGCGTGCTAGCAGGTGGGGCATCACACGAGTGCTCCCGCCACCAGGACTAAAACAAGCAGCTGAGCGAGCGGTGGGGGGCTCGACCCCATCCTTAAAGGAAAGCAGGCTGTGATTATCGGCGCACACTCGAAGGCTCCAAGTGCTAATAACACTAATTAACCACTGCAACCTGCAGCTTACAGCTTAATAACAATGCTAACAGTGAACGAACCATCAGCGGTGGTCGGAACGTCCGGACCACCACAGGTCCTCGTGAACATCAGAGGCTCCGGGTTTTCAAATCTTTACCAGGAAATGATCCTGATGTCAACAGGTGCGTCTCCACTGCAGGAACTTTGGGGTTATTTAATGAGGAAGGGTCACTTTCAGGGGGCCTAATTGAGTCCCTGGGTAGGAAGGCTTCTTAGAGGGGTCCTGAAAAACTCCCAGGTGGGGACTGTGATTTACTTGGCACTGATTGGCTCAACATACGTGGAACCAAGCAGAAGAGGAGCATTAGCCTAGCTAACAGACACCGCTTCTCCTCTTGTCCCTAGGGTCCTCCGCTAAAGTATTCTGTTGGCTAGCTTTGGTGCGCTAACGATGAGACTAAGAAATAACTTGTTGAGAGCCGCGGAACGTTGACTTAGCATATTTAGGCATGAAAACACTCCAGCATCGGTGTCTTTTTACGCCCGACTGTTCCTGCTTTATTTCTCATTCAGCTGTGACAAATCAGACAGCAGACAAAACAAACAGCTCTTCAAACGTGCGCACGCCTCGCGGCTCTGCTGGGTATCTGTTTTCAGGCTGCTGTCAGTCGGAACACTGATCTCTCTGCCGCCTCTGTAATTTGGTGCAAAACGCTGCTCCTGACCTGCTCGATTTTGGAGAGGCCGCCACCCGAAGCCCATTAACAAAAATCAAAAAGACACGTGGCTTTGTTCTGCTCACGCACGGCCAAGAGCGCTGGAATATTTAAAGCGTTTCTAGTGATTTCCTCCATCCTCAATCCGGCTGAGGAGCCTTTACTGGACGTGTAATTAGCATCCCACCGCGTAGCGATGTCAAACGTCGGCCCCCGACCGCTAACCCCCTGGTGCGCTGCCTAGCTTTCCCTCCGTGTCCTATTCTCCGGCGACCAGTGTGCCATGTCAGGAAGACGGCGGCCCTAGAGGGGGGCGAACGCATCTTCAAAACCCAACATTTTGCCCCCGTGGTGCCGACCTCGGTTAAATATAGACCTACGTCCGCGCTATAAAGAGCCGCATTGATCTGGGGTTCATGTGAGTGGCCGGACGTCTGCTGACTGGACCCAGTCGGAGCAACAGCTATCAGCCCGGTGACGTTTGTAAAGTAGCAACAGCACAGCGGAACCTTTAAAGATGCTCTAAAGGGACGGGGGGGCTGAGACCCGCCATCATGGCCGTTTCCTTCTGTCTCTCTCCATCGAGGGTCCTTGAAACAGATTCTCCGCCGGCGCCAGGAAGCAATGACATCACGCTCTATTTGTGGCGCGTCCAGAAGCTAAAAGGTATCCATTAAAGCGCCCCAGCTGCACGCTCACAGATACACAGGCTGGCGAGGATCCCAGACCCCATCCAGGTTCCCATGAAGGAGCATCTCTTTACTTTTCTTTTTGCTCCCAGGTGTGAGTCACGCAAGTTCTGCCTCCGCATCGTCTTACGCACGTGCACTTTCGCCCACTGCAGGAGGTGACACCAAAGTGTCGCGGGGGCCTTCCTACACGCTGTGATTCATCTTCAGGAGTTTTTGAGGACATCTGCTGAATAAAAATGAAGCCCTCGCTTGAGACAGAAGAGCTCTGCCACTGCTTAAATACACTGAAAACCTCAGAAGCTAAAGGGCTCGTAGCCTTGGCGGCAACCTGAGCGCGTTCCTACGCAGACGGGCTTCCACATTCATGCTTTAGTGGACTGTGGTCTGCTTCTTTGTGCAAATTTTAGATTGGAAGGAGGCGACATTCATTCGGCTAGCAAGCAACACAGTCAGAATCCACTCTCCGAGCGAGCGCTAACAAAAACAGATGTAGCTCCCATTGTAGCTCAAGTGGGTCTATAGGAGCAGCCTTTTTCTTTACTTTTAATGGATAACGAACCAATTTGATCACCCTGGCCAACGCGATAAAGGGGATGGGGACATCGGGATGCTCTTCATGGACTACAGTCCTGGGATCTTACAGATTAGCTGCTCACACATTCAAAGACCTGCAACCATGAGCAGCGTTAGCGATGGATCGAATCCTCTGGAAGTTTTCCTGTTTCAGTTGATCTCAGGGTTTCATTTAGGGTTTCTAGCAACCAGAGAGCGACCACCTGCCTCCTGCAGCACACAAAAGGGGAAAATGTGATGGATGTTGCGGCAGCGTCGAGGCGCTACGACGCGCTGTGGGCCGGGAACCATCCGATGGTGGTGATCGCATGGCTAATTACATCAGCAGGAGAGCCGTCTGGCCACTTCGCTGTATCTGCTCACAACCTCTGCCCCATTTCCACCAATACAGCCAAGAGACGGACAGAACTCCACCCCATAATCAAACCCCGAACCTTCAAGGGTATTGATCAAAGTGCCCTGCGCTGCTACTCTTGATATGGGGAAGATTAAAGGGAGGAGAAAATGAGAGGAAGGGAGCAGAAAACGTGGCTTTAGGGGTAAACTGAGCAGAAAATCAGGTGGGCGGGGCTGGTTTCTCGGATCGATACTCTTGGCGTGACTGCTAGCATTCAGATTAGCTAATTTGAGGGGAACTGTTGCTGGCTCAAGGTTTGATGTTACTCTCCACCTCTCTGCTGATCCTCACCTCTGCCTCACATGCAGCTGGGGCTCTACCTCTTCTCGTGACACCGAGTGTGTCTGCACGCACACAAGAAAAGCAAATGCGTGCGTTCGAGTACACAGATCACAGAGTTCCTCTCTTATCGGTCCAGGAAGGGCTCTGTCTTCTTGGCGGGGGCCTCCTCACCTCCTCCTCACATCCAGCCTGCAGGCGGCGTGAACTGGGGCACAAACAATAACCGTAATCATAGAAAATCATGTGCTGCTCTGGCGGAGACGACCAGCTGACTGGCTGACTGCTGGACGCCCCAGGCCCTGGTGTACAAGCAACAGAGAGACACCGGGGGGGGGGGGGAGCACCAATGAGTTTAAGTCGTCTGTGATGCTGCATCCTCGCCCCCCGTTAGGGGCTCCGCCATCTCCCCTCCTCCACGCCTAGACTGTTGCCACTGTTCCACTCCCCCCCCCCCCCAGCTCCTCAGAGTGGTATCTTCCATGACTCCACACACTCCTGTAGCGATTTAAGAGTGACGGGGGGGGGGACGATGCTGCAACAGTGACTGGATCCTCCGATGAGCAGCCTCGTCCTCTTTGATGAAGCAACAGAGGTGACGGCTGATGACGCTATTGAAGCGAACGCTGACGACCGAAATCCGTCCAAAAGACGCGAGCGTCTCCGGGTCATTCCGGTGGTTCGGTCACGAACGAACAGGCCGCAGATCGATCCGCTGCCTCGCGCCGTAATCTGATGCAGTCGTAGTAGCATCGCTTGGCGGGTATCCGATTACTGTCGAGGTGGGAGGAGAAAACGCTCAGATCGTCGTCCCGGGAGACGGCGCAACGCGTTTAAAGAACATGTTTGATTCACAAAACCCAGCACGAGAAGCTACTAAACCACACCCTCCCCCACGAGAGCCACCATGCTCAGGTGGTAGCGCCGTGGAAACAGGTTCAATCCAAACTTTATTGTCCCTTTCTGACTTCTCTCTTTCACCTGCGTGGGACAGCAGCGAGATGTTGGTGTTGCTCAGAGCAGCGATGGCGACTGTCACTCGGATCAGTCAGACGAGATCAGCGGTGTCCTGACCTCATGGTCAGAGAGGACGAGAGGGGGGCGCGAACCAAACGGCAACACCGCGGAAAATCACGTGACTTCGGAAAAGGAGCGACATTTGTCAGGAAGCCGAAATGAAGCCAGTTCGCTAAAAAAGAGGCGTCTTCACCAGCTCGGTCACGCACGCAGACAGAGCTGCGAGGGGTCTTTTGTCCTCCGTTATGATCCCACTGCAGGATTATCCGAGCATCATTACGCTCCGCCGGCCCCCGAATCGATGCAACTATTGCATCTGCATGGATGCTCGTCCTGGACTGTCCAAAAAAGTGGGCGTGACTTCCTGCCACATTTAGCTAACCGCACTAGCAAAACCTGCCATTCTGAGAGCGCTATAGGCCTATAAAGATGCCGTTAGCTTAATGAATGAAGTCCATTGTGATGTGCCCGACGTTCCCTGGAGTATCCCGATGGCTGGAGTGACGGATAATTATCGGCAGGTGCAGAAAGTACCCGAGTTCCAGCCTAAATCTGAGCCTAAACGAGACGCTCTCCTGGCCAGACTGTTTCCAACAAACCTCCAGAGTCTTCTGGAATCAGAGAGAAGCGTGTGACTGAATTACTGACATAGTTGAGGAGAGCGCTAATCCATCGTCTTTACTGGAGGAAGGAACGCTACAGGAACCATCAGATTTTACAGTTTCAACCGCAGGAGCTTAATCCCATTTGGGGCGCTAAAGCAGCCGCCTGCGGTCCCGATCCTGGCACGTTATCAAACGTAAATTACAACAAAAAGACCCTGAAATGTTAAGTAGCTTAAATCCAGGATGAGGAAAGGGCCCACTTTCACAAGGCCGTTGGTCTCCTCAGACCCGGGACGTGGACGGAGCTTCCAACCAACGAAAACGCGTCTTACCTGCGGCAGGGCGGAGCTGAGCTGCCGCTGCAGGGAGTCGCGGTCGTAGATGACGTCTTGCAGGTGCTGCTGGGCCAGGCTCAGGCTCTCCTGCGTCTCCCTCAGCGTGTCCAGCAGACGGTCCCTCTCGTCCAGCATGTTGACCATCAGCTGCTCGAAATGGGAGTCCGGGTCCGAGGCGCTGCTCTGGGAGCCGCGCTGGCTCAGCGCCGTGTCCTCGCTGATGGTGGGCATCACCTCGCACATCATCTTGGCGCTGCCGAGCAGAAGAGTTCCAGAGTTACTGGCGGACAAAACCCAGAACCAAAACCCAAATCCCTAAACACATGCAAAAGTCCAGTCCAGGTTTTCCAACATGAGCTACGAACGATACCGACGTTGGCCGCTAAAATAGGAGTCACAAACGACCACGTTGGTGTCCCGTACGAGGGAACTCGGCTCACCGTCACCTCAGCAGCTCAGAACTGCGAGGACGTCCCGGGAGGCCGGAGCCTCCGCCCCAGGTCTAACGAGCCAGCGCAGGTTCCTCTCAGAACATCGGAACGCTTCAGGAGTCGTTCCGGCTTGTGTTTGAGGCACAAACACTCCTTTGAAAAGCTTCGGTTCTCTTGGTTGTTAACAGGTTATTATCAGGTTATTATCAGGTTATTATCAGGTTATTATCAGGTTATTATCAGGTTATTATCAGGTTATTATCAGGTTATTATCATTTAAAGGCGAGCTGGAGTGGTTGCTGACCCGGGTCAGGAGGATTTCCATAACCCGGCGGACAAGAGTGCTTTCTCTCCTCCACCGGATCAACAGGGAAGAACAAGCGTATTGAGCGTGTTTTATTTCTGCTTGGCGGCACCTGACAACAGCTTCCTGTCCCGTTCCTTCGCCTCGCCACGATTGCCCCCTAAATCATCTTCAGCGTCTGTGAAAAATCGATACATGCGGCGCGAAAGTGGACTGACTGATGAAGTCTTTCGTCGGCGCCCTGAGATATAGACTTCCCGAACACCGACGCCAAAGCGCGCCGGGCTCGTCCGTCCCGGTCAAATAACGGCGCCCGCGTCCTCAGAGCCACCCACCGGGGACCGGATCAGGCTGGACAGATGGAACCGGGTCTGAACATCCTTGAGGAGTCACCGCCATCCTCCCACAGGGAAGCACAGCCGGGCCGCGTGGACCACGTGTGAGCCGGAGCGCCGTTTGCCAGCTGGGGATGCAGATGTTGTGCTCGCTAGCTGTGACGACACCACTTCCGCACCATCCGAACAACCGACTGACCTGGATTATTCACGCACAGGGCTGAGACGGAACCACTTTGTTTGCTTTATGGTTCCCCCGCTGTGTTAGGAGGCCATTAGCATCAATGCACGGTTAATGGCTGATGTTAGCACAGCCGGTTAAACGCGAATCAAACGTTGTGACTGAAATCGCTACATGATGCAGGAGGACACGGGCCGACAGACTGGGTCGTTCTGCTCTTCTACGCCAATCAAAGAATTATTCAGAGGGAAGTGAAAGATTCAGCTGGCATCTGCTAATTTTTGGAATTAATCTCATTCATGGGAGCACATTTCAGAGCAGATAAGGAGTGGGGCGCCAAACAAAGCCTGCCCGTGTGAGGCGCCGTATTTGGCGCCCTGTAGACGTGGTAGAGAACCAAAAATGAAGCTCTTTAATCGACAAAGATGCCTGTAACAGTCAATAAAACTACACAGAAGTGTGGAAGGTTCAAAGTAGCTAATGAACCTACATTGAAGCCAACTGGCTAACATTAGCTTTAGATGGATGGAACCCATAAAAAGTTGAAGAAAATTATCAGCTAAGAGGGGTTTTCTTAATGAGTAAGCTAGTACTTTTAGCCTAAACAAAAATGCTATGCCTCATGCATGTCTACCTACCTACGCTCTTTGACATTAAAGATACGCATGTGAGTGAATAGATGGTTGAAATATGGGGGCCACGTTCTCCATCTTGAGATTTCAAAGACTTCTTTGAAACAAGCAAACCAAACGGTTTAGCAAGCCAAGAGCATTAGCATTGATTAGCAACACGTGCGTGCGCTGATTCATGGGAAATTCTACGTTTAAATCACGCCTGGGATGTTGGCGTGTGGCCGAGCACAAAGCAGAACGGGTAGACTGTTGCGCGCCGCTCTGGCATCAGCGCCAGACTGACAGGTGGTGATGCAAGGCTTTTGTGAATGGAACGAACCAGATTGCGCGAAACGAGCATAATGCCGAGGAATCCCACTCATATGGCCGCCTGCACCGGGGAGACATCTGACAACCGGGAGACGAGCTGCCAAAAAAAACCCAACAACACTGAAATGGCTCATCGCTGCCACGTGGACGAACAAAGGCGAGCGATGAACTCGTCTCTGCTACAGCAGGGAGAGCGGTGACCTGCAGCACCCAGGTGGCCCCAGATGATCCGGCTTCTCCTACAGCCTCAGTTCCTTCTCTACGCTCATGAGGAAACAGCTGAAGGAGGGAGGAATTGTCCCTCTGCAAAAGGTCCTTGGAGCTTTTAGCAGCACTGGATTGAGACCCACAGTTTCCCCTCAGGACCCAGAGGACAAACCGCTGCAAGGACGGTGAATACTGGAGAAGAGGACGCTAATGTCGCTCCGTGTCTTCTGGACGCTAACATTCGAAGCTAACATTTCCAACCTGGGGACGACCCCCGGGCCTGTGGTCAGGATGAGGAAGGGAGCCGCACACTGCGACTGCTTCAGCCTGAACAAATGAGAACTAACCTCAGTGTCTGATGAAGATGTCAAACGTTTTGGTGCAATGCACCATCCACAGCACGCTAGGGACGACTTGGTGCGACGTTTGACAGCAAAAACACGACGGGCGGCTAAAATCGAGCCGGCTCCACGCGGAAAAAAGGGGCTCAGTGTGGATTTTCCTGCTTATGACTGATGACAATAGCGAAAACAAGCAATCTTGCAAGCAAAGTAAAGACGCTGCGTCCAGATGACGGAGCGAGCAAGCGTTATTTTTTGTCTTTGGCTAGCTACGCTAGTAGCTCAGTATTGGACAAAATCTGACTCATGTGACTTTTTCCTTTGGTGCATTCACGATTCTGTGAATAAACCAGCGAGGGGATGAGTGGGAAGGCACGGGTGTCGAGTTACACCCCGCCCGCTGCCATTAGCGAGGTGAGAAACGTGTGCGTCTGTGCGCGACTCTTACGTTTGCGCGCGTGAGACCGGTGGGACTTATTCCCAACTGGGAGTAAGTCTGCACCAACAGGAAAACATGAAAGGAGGCTGTGCAACCTTTAACATTGCCCACAATGCCCTGCAGCAAGGTCGCGGGAGCCAGTCATCGATTGAGATTGAATAAGAGCGCAGATGAAGGTAGAAGCAACACCGACTCAAGGTCCAGAGTCAAACGTGTGTCCTCAAACCGTCATCACGGAAACAGGAACGTGGCCGTCGCGCCAGCGGCAGGTAGACCGGCGTGGTCCGAGCGTGCACGCGAGATGGTCGCACCCTCACTCATTCCCTCCGTCGAGCCTGTGGCGTCGTGGTTAGCCTTCCCCTGGACATGCTAGCACGTTAGATTTTAAAATCTCTGCACATTTTGGATTAGCGCCTTCCTCGTAATCAGACTACAGTGTAATCTGATTGAGAGGCTGGACGAAGTTTAGCTGTAGCATCCTCGTGAAGCTCGCCTTTTAAAAAAATCACGCATTTCCTGCAAATGTAAAGCTTGATGCAGGACAACATCGGATTAGGAGATTAGAAAAGGTTCCAGGTAATCAGATTGTATCGCTAAAACTGCCTTGTGTAAACAAACATGTTAAATAAAGGGCGCTTTGTGGCAAAACTAATATCCGTCAGGCGAAATCAGTTATTCCAAATTTCATTGGAACATGGGAGCAGCACGGACATATTTTCTGGCTCGGCGTGTGCACGTGCGCTGTATAGTGCCATTTCCTGCCTTCTCCTCACGTTCATTCACTTGCAGCAGGAAGTGCATGGATGTGCTCGTGCCCTCTCCCTCCCCAGCGCTGTAATTGCCAGTAATGATATTGTTGAGAGGAGGGGCAGCTGGTCCTCCTATGACAGCTCCTCTTCCTAAACGCACACTCACGCACTTCTGGTGTTCACGCGATTTTTTTTTTTTTTAAATGAGAGAGAAAAAAAAGAGATGATTCTTCTCCTCATCCTCTGAAATGATAATTGGGGAGAACCCTCGGCTATTGTCTCAAGTGCATTACATCATACCAGTCTGCACCCCCGCCCCCCCCCCCCCCCCGATTCTCCACCAGCTGGAGCCTTAAAAAAATTTAAAAATCCCCCCCTTTCCCCCCCATTTTCTGCAGAGACTCGCAATGTCAGCCGCACGCGCGATGTTGCAAAGGAAAGGTGCGCGTCCGCGGCGGGGAAGGACGCGGGCGCGAGTGGGTCCGGACCTGGAGGCGCGGAGGAGAAGGATCACCTTGAGCCCGGTGGAGGTTCGGGGCCATGTAGGTCACCGCAACCCCGGCGGCAACAGCGTGCGTACTCACCGTTCCTGGCGCCGCTCCTCGGCCGCGGATCAATGGCAACTGCGGTGTCCGCGCTCCTACAAAGCCGCGTCAGTGCGCGGCGCGCGGGCTCCGTCGGCGAAGGTGCGGCCGGCCGCCGCCGCTGACATGGTCCGGGAACGACGACAGAGCAGCCGAATTAGCCGCGCGGGGAAATGACATTTGATTTCCGGGACGCCGCACACGCACGCATGCACACACACCCCCCCCACCACCACACGCATACACTCACGCATACGCGCGCACGCACGGCGGCGGAGAAATGATGGCACGCTGCAAATTGTGCGGTGATGAGCGAAGCTGGAAAAGACCATTGTGGGAGATGACGCAGGGGAGGAGAGGGGAGTCTTAAAGTTGCAGCTTCCTGCGCTCCGGAGCTGCAGCTGCGCCTGATGCTGCTCAGAACATCCTCATTACAATGGTCACCAGATGAAGGTGGGAGCCAGACGTCTCAGGGGCCATTTTGGCGAAGAGAACTGGATTAAATGTTTGCGCGGGACAACGTGGGACGCAGTGACGCAGCGCTCTCCCACTGGTCCCACCAGGGTCCACGGGGACAGTTAGGTTACACCTGAATTCACGGACTCAAGAAAACACTGATGTGTCTTTTTTTTAGGGCAACTTTTGCACAAAATGAGGTGACAGACATGGCTCCGTGGTCCACCGGGACCACCGTGCAGCGTCCACGGCGGAGGAGGACGGGGCTGGGTGGGAGATGAGCTGGGTCCCCACAGCAGTGACGCGGCTCCCTGCACCTCCGCCTGGGCCGTGAGCGGCTGCCAGTAATGGCGGCCTCCATCCTTGTCCCTACAGGTGCATTATGGGGCGGCAGACAGGCCCCCTCCGTGCCGTTACACTCTTTAATCACAGCGACCCCTCCAAGAGCCCCTCTTGACTCTGCTCTGATTCTGCTCTGTCCTTCAAGCATTGAGAAAAAAAAAATTGAGTCTGACAAGTACTCTGGCTTTTATGCGTCAAGGAGAGAACCTCCTGTTGCATCCCAGCCCCATTGGCTGAGCAGGGTCGCAGTTGCCAGGCAACCTGTACAGTGGGGTACGGGGGCCTAGCTGACAAACAGCTGCAGCTAATGAATGAAGCCGTGGCTACAGGGAAGCAGCGTCCGCTGCAGAAAAGTGGTGATCTCATCTCTTCTGGGGGGGGGGGGGGTGTGCACACGCAGGTGGGCCGACACCCCCCCACCACTGCCCCCCGCGCACACCTGCAGGACTCAGGAGTCTCGGTTTAAAAGGTGACAGCAGAAAGCTGCAGCATCACATCAGCACAGCGCCGTCTCCGGACAGACGGAGGACTTTAGCGAAGTTGGGATTCGAACCCGCGTCCGTCATCTGTTGTGGCGCTGAAGCTGCAGCAGATGTGGTCCAAGGTGATAATCTTCATGGGGATGGGAGGCGATGTCTCCTAGCAACTGGTTCTCTGCGAGAGCGTTTGTCACGCCGGCCCTTTAGGAACTGCGGGACTTTGGCGCCGCCTTGCGGCAGGTCTGGTGAGGTGAGACGAGGACTGAAGTGAAGGCAAGACGAGCACAGCGGTCTCGCACAGCTGGACCCAACACACCAGCATTCTGCTGTCCTTTCATTGCACTTGTACAGGAAAACAAACTCTTCCGGGTGTTGCTTGTCCCAGCTGCAGCAAACCTGGTTCCTGCACAGAAAAAGACATTTAATTCATGTTTTTTTTTTATGCTGTTTAAATAAGATGCACCTGCAACACTGGCTAATTTACATTCAAATTAAAAATACAACACTTTAACTGTTTTTAAATAAGACACCTCCTTAGGGAAGCTAAAGATCTCTTCCACCTGATGAATGTCACATGCCGGTTGACATTGAACTTGCCAAAACAACCACAGAAGAAGACAACCCGGATGATCGATTGGCCAGGACCAAACCTGGAAATCCATCCCCTTTAGCCAGCATGTTCAGTGCCAAAATGTACATTAGATGTATAATATGATGCAGATGTATAATATGATGCGGTCTTTCCAGGAGGGACAGTGTGGACAGACTTTATTGTAATCTAAAGGGATCACTTAAAAAGTACCCACTGTCGTAGTTGTGGTAGGAGAATCCTGTGTAGCAATGACAAATGCGGGTTTAATAAGGAATTTAGGGGGAAAACAAGTATTTATAGCTGTGTTTATAGCATGAAAGCAGCACTTTAAAGCAGGAAATCCACCTCATATCGAACACTAGCACACCATGTGGCGAGAGCGGGAATTTCGCCATCAATCAGCGTTTCCCCTCCGCGTGCGGTCACATGACAGCTCCGTCACTTGTCTTCGTTGCCTGGCAACATGAGGCCTTCAGCGATTATTCTAAATTCCTTGACTCTCCGGTCGCTCATCCCTCCGTTTCTCCGGCAGACAGTCATCAAATTGCTCCACCAGTTTGTTCAGCTGTGTCGTGATTGTCTTCTTTACAACTTCCGTGTCCACCTGTTGTCCCTCACGACAGTCGTCCGGTCGGTTTTCACAAACATAGCTTGTTTCTGGTGACCCACCAGCTCAGAATCATCGTTTTAATCCATCTTGTATTTTAAGAGGTTTTTTTGACGCATCTATTTCGTTCAGGGACACCTCCTTACCTTAAGTTCTCTGCCACTTTTACGAATCAATTAAGAACAGACGTTCAATTCGCCTTTGATTGTAGTTCCGTCACGTTTTATCTTCCCACTAATTACGGCAACATACGTTTACAAAAAATAAAAATCTTTGAATGTAACAGACGGCAGCACACTTTAACTTTTGTCACTTCTGGTTTATTACAAGCAGATTCGAGTGTGACTTTGTCAGCACAGGGATTATTGCAGGACATTAAAACCAAAGAAATAAAATAAGGAGTGACGGGTTGATTAGATATAGAAGATAACTCCAGTCTGGGATAACAACCGACACAGAAGACTGAGAGAGAAAAAGAAAAGAATGACACCATTAGTAAAGTCCTGCGGGTCTGTGTGAAGCTTCATCCTCTTCAGACACTTTGGCTCAACGTGTCCATGCTGTGCTGCGGAGAGTTTCATGACCCACACAATACTGTACAACTTCCACTCGTATTAGTAAAACTTGCGCTTAATACTTCCGACTTGGTCGGAAACTGTGTGGAGGAAATTCAGCTTTTTTTTGGTAGGCTTTAATTATGCTGAATAAAAGTCATAAAACACTGTTTTAGCAAGTCGTTTTGGGACTTTTGGGTTGAGGGGAATTTATCTGCATCTTCCTGTCAAGTGAACGTTTAACCCTCGCAGAAGCTGTGTTGCAGTTAGATCTCAAGAACACTTTCCATCAACACGCTGCCGCCTTTGGCTGTTTCCCATGATGGCTGATTTTGGCCTTCTGTCAATCACATCAACAGCCTCGACCAAAAAACTCAGTATTCAGAAAACCCTTCTGAACATGTGATAAATAATCAATAGTGCAAGAATTTGGGGAACCACAAATTAGGAGCATATTAAAGATCTTGCCTCTGGTCTCAGGTGAAGCTTTTAAACGCTCAACTTTGGTTATTCTTGGAATTTGGACTTGTTCCGTTTTCGTTTGTCATGATGGCTTTTATCTCCAGGGTGCGTGACAACTTTTTCTGGTGAGTTTTATTAGAAAACTTGCTCTGGGACAGCCGTTACCTGTGATCCTGGACTGTACAAATAGAACTGAATGTGATGATTCGCTCTTATTTATATTTATTTATACATTTATATCGCACAGGTCCAAAGTCTACAGCATATCAGACTAGCCTTTGACGCAAGTATAAAGATGTAAAAGTAGTAAACTTAGTTTCAGTACAAACCGGAGTACAAACAGACCAAAACAAAAAGGTGGAGTGAAGTGAACGTGCGCTAGATATGGCTAAATCTGTATGTTTTGGTTTAAACAAGGACATAAACGGGCGTGAGGTGACAGAAGCTCTCCAAGGGTGGCAGTAGGCGCACGCGGGAGGTAAATCCCCCGCGTATTCAAGACGCTGTGGCACATTTTAAGTATGAAAGCTGATACCAAGGCAAAGGCGACGTACCTGGATTTCAAAGGAAACAGCCGTATGGAAATGGAAGTCACGCGAGGCTTTCTTGTTGCATATTTATATATAATTGGCCACAAACATTGGACAAAATAATGAAAAATGCTTAAAAGATTTTTCAGGGGGATGGGGGGGGGGGTTTAACAGATTGCAGGACTTAAGTCATGGCTAGTCGACCTTTCCCCCCCTCCTGAGCGCTTCACGCCTTGTCAGGCCTCCCGTCCATCTAATCCACACAAAGGAGGGTCTCCAGGTCCTTTTTTTTTTGGAAGCGAGAGTCTCACTCGGTGTGAACGCCGGCGGCCTCTCCGTTTGGCGAGGAAGACTCAGTTGGTTAAGGTGCTGGATGCGCGGAAGTAGGACAGGAACTTGAAACAGAGGCTGACCACAAAGTACCAGATGTTTCGGGCCATCTGGGAGCGGGCGATGAAGACCCTCCATATGAATACCACCAACACGGTGTTGAAGGTGTAACGGATGTTTCTCAGCCTGGGAGAAAAAGAACACCATGAGTGGTTTGAAACTCAAAACGGTATTCATGCTTGAGAGACGACACTCACTTCCTCAGATGCTGCCTGGCAGCGGGGATGTCGGACATGTCTTCGTTCAGGACATACTTCTTGGTGCCGATGCAGTAATTCTCGATGTACTCGGGCCAGTTAAGCTGGCGCACGTCGAAGTTAAAAGTCTGCAGAACGTATGAAGAAAAGCTGTTAAACCATGTGCGATCCCTCCTCTCACCATTAGATGGCGCAAGAGGGCTTTAAAACGGACAGTTTCACGTTCTGAACATCTACAAATAGGATATTTGTCGCATATTTGACCCCAAGTGGCTGACCTTCCTGTCCTCTGGGGTCATCTGGCTCATCAACATGTTCAAGTTCTCAGAGTTCCACTCCCAGTCCTGACTGCTGAAATACTCCAGCAGGCCGATGGCCTTATGCAGGCGGTTGAAGATGCGCATCATCCTAAAAACAAGACAAGGGGGTCAAAGGTCATGACTTCCTCGCGGTTCATTTCAAGCGGTTCATGCGGCGCGGCCCTTACTGCGGCTTTTGCCCCGACAGTCTCAGGAAGAGGTCGTAGATGAAGGCGGGGAACTTGTGGCTGACCAGGATCCAGTACTGGTTGATCAGGTAGTTGGAGGTGATGTTGGCGTTGGGCCTACGGAAGGCCTGCTCCAGGGGGTTCCGCTTGAAGGAGGAGATCACATGATGCTCTGCGGAAATGTGCCGAAAGCAGGGGGACAAGAGAGGCAGAAAAGGGGAGTTTAATCCATCACCCAGCCTATCCAGGGGGTGAAAGCATTCCAGTTTCCAGGTACGGCCCGCGACTTCCAGGAAGCCCCACCAGTCAAAATTGCAGGGAAACATCAGGAAAAGCAGCCACCCCCCACCCCCAACCAGCGGCCACGTGACCGCAGATGTTACATCACAGCACGCAAACTCTGCTCTCCACTCTGCGTTTCCATGGAAACACGTTATGTGGCGGCCACAGGGGGCTGTACTGACCAGATCCGAGGTGACAGCCAGCTGTGGCCGGGACGCCGCCCCCCCGCGGCGTGGTTGGTGGACACGGCCCTGCTAAGCTCGAGCCGCTGTCCCTGGTCCGGGATTAGAAACGCAGAACCTGCTCAGAATAATCCTGGGCAGTTTGTCAGCATCTTTATTCCTTTTTTTATTTCCAACGACGATAGCGAGGAAAGGCCCTTTGTGGCTAACCTGACAGCCTCCACCCTCTAATCCCAGTTTAATCTGCCGACTCGCTGAGATGGACCCGGAAATCCGGACCATTTAAATTCAGACTGACCAACAGAGCCTGGCGTGTTTGCACGTTCTCACTGTTTTGAAGGCGAAATGGCAAACGGGGACTCACTGAAATCATAAATTGTGAATTTCATTTTAAGCGCGAGTAAAATTCCCAGCAGCAGAAGAGGATTAACCGCGCTCGGTTAGCGTGCTAACATCTCAGCGGGGAGGGTGATGGCGCACCAACCGCTCACCTTCAAACACGCTAACGGGCACACCGATTGGTGGTGGTGGGTGTTTAAAGAGGACACTGGAATCACTGGAATGCGGTAAATTCCCGTGTACGTACCGATCTCTCCCCAGTGGAACGGGTTGATGCCTCCAGTCGTGCAGTTGTATACCAGAGCCGATTTGGGCCTGTAGGGTGCAAGAAAAAGTTATGTCATGTCTGATTTCTAGTCCAGAGGCTTGACATGTATTTAGAGATCATCATTGACATCTTATTCTTATCGGCACTTGTGATTCAGTGGCGTCTGGAGCTCACCTGTGGACGGCCGTGTACCAGCCAGCAGCCAGGGTGAGGTTGATGACCACGTCCACGGGGATCAGATCGGCCACAGCGTCGTTGTTGGCTCGCATGGTGCGCAAGATCCCTTTTCCGGCCTGAAGAGTCCAATTTGAGAAACAAAAAACAAAAAGAAAGGTGCATAAATAACTGCATCTCGGAATTCCTGGAAGGACTAAAGAAGCGACGAAAGGCTCCACTCACGGCGATGAAGACGCCGCTCGGGCCATTGAAGTTGTCGATCCAACCCTGAGGGGCGAGAGGAGAGACAGACACGACGGTATGGGAGATGGTCAGCTTTAATCAGGGCACATTTAAGACGACCCGGTATTTCCCCGCCCACAAGGCGCCCACTGGTGTTGAGGAGACCAAGCGGGAGTTTTTATGTTACTGACGGGACCTGCCAGCAGCTAACGCTGCACATTTATGAATAGCAACCACCACGATGAGTAAGCCTTTCACGCTAACTCTTCGGAACATCGACAAAAGGCAAGAGGGGTGTGAAGGGAACACTGACGGGGAACGGCTCCTGCCAGCTGGCTCCCACGATGGAGGGTCTGATGATGGCGATGTTGAGCTGGTCCTGCTCCTGCTGCACCACGAACTCGGCCAGAGCTTTGGTGTAGGTGTAGGTGTTGGGCCGGTCACCGATGAGCCGCGGCGTGATGTCCCGCACGATGCCGTCATCCATCCACCTGCGGACACGAAGAGTCTGAGACGAAAAAGGCCGAAACGTTCCGGCGCGCCCGGCGAGGACGCCTCACTCACTCGAGTGACTCGATGAGCTTCCTGGGCTCGACGGGAGGAGGGTAGATGACCTCGTCGATGTGCTTGCGGTTGCAGTTTGCATAGGCGGTGGAGATGTGGATGAAGGCCTCGAGGTGGTGCATCTGCTTGGCCAGGCTGAGGAGCTGCTGCGTGGCGATCACGTTCAGCTGCAGTGCGTGTCTGCGGGGGGAGAGGAGAGGGAGGGAGAGGAGAGAGAGGGGAGAGAGAGAGGGGAGAGGAGAGAGAGGGGAGAGAGAGGGAGAGAGAGAGGGAGAGAGGGAGAGAGAGGGAGAGAGAGGGAGAGAGGGAGAGAGAGGGAGAGGGGAGAGAGGGAGAGAGAGAGGGAGAGGGGAGAGAGAGGGAGAGAGGGAGAGAGAGGGAGAGAGAGGGGAGAGGAGAGAGGGGGGGAGAGAGAGGGGAGAGAGAGAGGAGAGAGAGAGGGAGAGGAGAGAGAGGGGAGAGAGAGAGGGAGAGGAGAGAGAGGGAAAGATAGAGAGAGGAGAGAGAGGGGAGAGAGAGAGGGAGAGAGGGGAGAGGAGAGAGGGGGGGAGAGAGAGGGGAGAGAGAGAGGAGAGAGAGGAGAGGAGAGGGAGAGAGGGGGGAGAGAGGGGGGAGAGAGGGGAGAGGGAGAGAGAGAGGAGGAGAGAGGGGAGAGGAGAGAGGGGGGGAGGGGAGAGAGGGGAGAGAGAGGAGAGAGGGAGAGGGGAGAGAGAGGGAGAGAGGGAGAGAGAGGGAGAGGGGAGAGAGAGGGAGAGAGGAGAGAGAGAGAGGGAGAGAGAGAGGGGGGGAGAGAGAAAGCGAGCACAATCTGTCAGACTGCGTGCGTGTCCGTGTGTGCGTGAGGGCAGATAATGTCAGCGTTTGACCATTTGCACGCGTGATCGTTCGCCTCCGCCAAGAACCGAGGCAGCAGAGATTAAAACGACGTGGAGGGACGGAGACACGGAAGAGGAGGGCGGAGGAAACATCTGCTCCCCCCAGGCCTCTGTGGGGGGGCTTCGTACTGCGAACACCAGTTAACAAGTGCTGCAACGATTCAGTTTATTCTAAAGCTGCATGTTTACAGCAACAGGGACACACACACACACACCCTTGTACTTCTATCTTTGGCAGGACCTCCACTGACATACTGGATTTCCCAGCTCGGTACCATAACCATCACAACTAACCCCTAACCCTATTCTCAACCTTACGCCCCAGACTTAACCCTCCAACAGTCCTTTAAGTTGTGGGAACCAGTTAAAATGCCCCCACTTCCCAAAAATGTCCTCACTTTGCTCATAGAATGAGGAGTCTGGTACTCAAAATGTAGTGAGTATGAGCACACACACACACACACACACAGATGATGAGTGTGTTTTCTGCATGGGCGGAGCTAGCGAGGAATGTGTGACGGGGGCCTGACGGAGCGTCGGCATGGTCAGTCAAATCTGACTCCGCCCACAACAATGTGGCTCATTCAGCGGCATCACATAACAGGAAGTTCCTGTTAACAAATTAACGATTACAGTAAAAGAACTTTATGTAATGGTATGTGTGTGTGTGTGCGCGTGCGTGTCATCACTTTAGTGGCTCGTCGAAGCGGATGGTGGCAGCGCAGTGGAAGACGATGTTGATGCAGCTGGCGAGCTTCTCGCCGTCCTGGGGGCTGATGGCCAGGCCCGGCTGCGTCAGCTCGCTGCTGATGGGGATGATCTTCCGGTGGAAGTCGGGGTCGTCTTCTCGCACGCGATCAAAAAGCTGCGGGGAAAGAAAACACCGTCGCGCCCACTTAGTGCCAGGAAGTGAAACATTTGATCATTTTGGAGGCGTGTCCAAATGTAAGGCGAGGGTCACAGTACCCTCTGGAGTACACTTAATGTATCCCAGAATGCATTGCGGAAAGTAGCCTGGCCAAGAAATATATCCCATCATCCTTTGTGGTTGCACCCAAGACGCTAGACTGGACACTAATATTTATTTAATGAAATTAAATATTAATGATATAAAGGTACAACAACAACAAACAACCAGGGAGTGTTTTGAATGTATCAATCAGTAGAAAAAATTAAACGCCACGTCCCACAGCGGAATTTGAGTAAGGCCACTAAGTAGGACACTCCAGGCAGCTCCCTATCTAGTGAGCAGTGGCCACCCCCGCCTGACCAGGTGTGGCCCGACATAGACGCCCCCGTCTCCCCTTTCCGTGCCCCCCACCCCCACCACACCCCTCGTGCACGGAGGGACACGTATATCTGCTGCGACCTCGCCGCCTGCAGTCGGCCAATCCGATGAGACAGATTTCCACGTGGGGGGAAAAAAAAGGAGGGAAGAGTTCTCCACCGCCGAGATGGTGGGAATCTGTCACGCAGCTGCCTGCTCGCGCGAGGCCGCGTCGCCTTTAAACATCTGTTTCTTCGATCGCCGACGCAGCAGCGTTTAAGGTTCTGCTGCCGAGCCACCACAGAACAGGACCGGCGGCCTCCGGCATTCCTTAAACAGACTGGAATGTGTCAGGCGGGAACAGTTTCCATTCTGCTCTGCTGAGCTCTGACAGCAGTTCCTCTCCTGGGCGTGGACCAACGTCAGACTGCTCCTGCAGCAAAGCCCTTCAAACGAGCGGGAATTACACAGAGGTGGAAAAAGTGATGGTCAAGCTAATGGCTGGAAGGCTGTAAAGGGTCGGTACCACTCAGCCACTCAGAGGCCTCCCAACATTCAAAGGAAGAAACGGAAGCCATCCGCATGTAGGCTTAAATGTATGGAAATGCCTTTAAAAGGGACACGAACTTTGGCTAATGTCTCTGTAAAATAACATTAGCATGCTAATTGCTAATTCATACAGACACTGGTGTTTCTCATCAGGTCACGAACAGCAACAAGACTCTTCTCTGGGAGTCCAGAACAGGGTTTCTACACTAGATGACACCAAATCTGACGGACTGGAATGAGATTGTTGCCATGTTCTGAAGCAGTGTTGCAGGATTAGCCAGTGATTCTTGCTTTCAACAATGTTTTCCCGTCAAGTCTGTCAGAACAAGGCTCCCACCCCGCCTCCCTCATCAGCCTCGCCCTAATGCGTCATACTGGAGCCCGCTTGGATATTTTATCCTCGTTTTCCTGGCCCGGTGTGGTTTTTAGGGAGTTAGCTACTTTGCCCCCGTCTTTCTGTGACTCAGCCTTTCGTGCATCCCCGCCCAGATTTGTTGTCTGGTGGTTTTGCTCGCGGATTTCCTCCTAAATTCCCCAAACCTTTTCCACCCTGGAGATTTGCCAGCAGCCTACAGTTGCAACATGCTCGCTGAAATGTTGCTCCGCCACCTCCTGTTAGCTTACCTGCACATAATCAGAAATAATCGACCGCAGCGGCTTCAGTTAGCGTGCTAAACATTAGCATGTTTAGCATGGCCGGCTGCAGGTTATTTGCAGAACAGGACAATAAGTGCAGGACTGGATTTGAGAGCTTAAGAAACACCTCTGAAGGCTAAAAATACCGGAGTGTGTATGCGCTCACGCAACCAAAATAGTAGCACGCGTTGTTATCAGGAAAGCTTCACAGAGGGGGGGCATCAGGGTCAGAGGGGTGAGCGAGGCAACGGAATGTGGGAGCCAGAGGAACGCAGGCCGAGGGTGGCGCTGGAGAAACACGGCATTGTTTTGCGTCCACCCCCCCCCCCCCCCCCTCAAACCCTCTCAAACCCAGCAACGACGGCCCGGCGGACGTCTGCACACCGACACAAAGGCGCTTCAGTTGTGGAAAATGACCTCCAGTGTCTCAGCGGACGCCCTGAACCAGCAATCGTGAAGGTTAAGAATTAGCACTTCACTTGTCCTTCAAACCATCTCTGGCCTTTGCCGACGCCCCTGGTGGTGGTGGTGGTGGTGGTGGTGGGGGAAGGGGGGGAACAGGAGGCTGACGGGGGGGTAAACCCTCCTGGGAGTCAAAATCAGGCCCTGATTGTGCAGAAAGATAACATTAATGCTACGCTCTTCAGGCTCGGTTCTCCTCTCTGGGGAAGGAGAGTGGAAGTACCAACAGATGAATCCTCAGTGTATCTATGGAGCCACAGTGGGGGGAGGGGGGGGGGGGGTCCCCGCTAACATGCTCGTTCTGCACCTCTATAACAGTGCGGTCCTTAATGGGCCGATCTGTTTCATAGACTCAAGTGAATTTGCGGCCTAATTATGCTCCGCGTGGCTCCGCGCTCGTCTTTCAGCGGCTGCGTCACGCGCCACCCACCCACAGACGAGCAGCAGCACGCCTCTGCAGCGCCGCACAGGCAGCTGGGGGGGTCTGCCCGGACACGTCGGTCATGTTTCCTGTTGAGACAGAGCCCGACAAGTCTGAGACAGCAGCAGGGAACAAGCCAATCCATACCAGAGGTCGGCAGGAGCCGCGCTCGACGTGCACGATTCTCTGTGACACTTGATCATTATAGGACCTCCGGGTACGCCATCTTCACCCTCATCACGTAAACAACCCAGTTTTCAAAGGGCAAAAACACATCCGACGTCAATGCTCGCTATGCTATCCATCCTTAAAATGTTGTAACGCTGGTAGATCCTGAAATAAAGGAAATCACACCCTGATCTAGGAACGCACGGATCAACAGATACGCATCAGTGCTGGCATCACGCTGCTGTTGCGTATGTGAAACAAAAGCCATCAGATAAACCCGTCGGTGTTGTAGCCGTGCACACAAAACAGCAGAGAACAGCCCGGCACCTGCAGTTCTCCTTGTGTCCACCGGGGGCAGAGTTCTGCCCCTCCCAAGTTTGACCGTTGAAACTTCCCTTTTTTTTAACGGAAAACTTACCTATCAAGTTACACTAAACAACACACCCACACACACACGCACACACACACGCGCACACACACACACACAATCTCAACTATGGGGTGTGTCTGAAACCATCGCCAGTAAAGGCAGAGAACGATGAGGAAGAAGCGATAAGGAAAACTGACAAAAACAAACGCGACAAAGCATGACGGATTACGATCATGTGCAATGATGTATCAATTTATTCAGATATTCATCGCTCCAATCACAGACCAGACCGGCCCAGCTGGACGCCGGGTTTGATTGACAGCCCGCTGGCGGGGCAAATGTAATGGGCAACCAGAACAACCATGCAGGCCATTCTGTGCCTGGCAGCCCCTCACACACACACACACACACACACACACACACACACACACACACACACACACACACACACACTGCAGCAGCAGAATGACTGTTTTCCCCTTTATTCATTAGCCGTCTGTACTCGAGGCTCCTTTAATGGACATTGCTTCCATCCGTGGACAGGAAATGAGCGAGTGCGTACTTGGCCCCGTGTCAAGCGGTGCCCCGATGGCAGACGCCATCAGACTGATGCCAAAACCAATGGAAAATCATTGAGGGGCTACTTCAGCGGAAGCTGAATCACATGAGGATATTTGCGTAAATACAGTACCTGCTAGCATGCAGCGGGACTCCCAGTTAGCCACCTAAACCACCCGTCAGCTATAAACAAACAGATCCTCCTTTTTTAATTAATGTCATGTGAAAATGGCTCAATCTCTCCTTTGGATCCGTTCATAAGCTAACCGCCTGTTAGCCTGGAAACAACTTGAACGGGCAGTCAGGCACAGCGAAATGAGTGTCTGGAACACCTCTCGTCTCCTTCCCCACGCCGCCTTTCTGCCTCCTCATCCCTGCTTCCGCTCCAGCACACCTAATCTTCGAAGGCCGCCTTTATCGCGCTCCTCGTATTTGCCTCCTGACCTTCGTCTGAGTCTCGACGGCGAACTCTTCTGAGGTCGATTATCCACTTCTTCGCCATGGCAACGGTGCGCAGGCAAATGCTCTGTAAACACGCCTGATACCGCTGGGCGCGCCGGCGTGACCATATTTGGACTCATTTGAATTTATGACCTGCGACTCAAAAAGGTCCAGCTGGGCTGAAGAGCCCCGGCTCAGGCTGCTGCCTCAGGTGCTTTAGCTCTGCATCATTCCTGACCCGAAGCTTGAAACAGCAGTGGAACACCTGAAAGGGTCAAAGGTTAAACTGTGGAGTTACCTTGCACGTCATCATTTCGCTGACCCTCTGCTGCATTGACTGCCCGGCTTTGGGTCTGACCAGCAGGTACAGGGCCTTGACCTCGGGGCAGGACCTCAGGAGCTTCTCCACCAGCACTTTCCCCATGAACCCAGTGGCCCCCGTGATCAGCACGCTCTTGCCGGCGTAGTATTCGGCCATCCTGCTGCAGGCCGCGCCCCCGCAGACGTCCGCAGGCCTGGGGTGAGCGTCAGCCTCCTGTTCCCCGAGCCTGCTCGGCTCCGGGCCTTCACACGACTCCTGTAGCGGAAGGAGAGAGAACGCTGAACTCAAATGGTTGCTAACAACATCAGCCGCTATGCTAACCAAATGGCTCTTGACAGAGGGGGACGTTGGGGAGGGATCGGACGTGCAAACGCAAGTCTGTCGAATATTTTAAAAGGATGATTCATTCACCTTAGTTTCCAGTCAACACCGCAGAGAACATTGGCTTTGCCGAAACCTGACTTTAGATTAGGATGTTTGCTTTGGCTAATTCTGGATTTCAGTCCTTTCAGTCCTCCTGATGGTTGTCATGGAGACGCGTCATTAAGACCAGCAGCGACTTCACTTCCTGAGGACTCTTGGGGGTCCTCGTGACCCTCAACAGATCCACCACAGAGATCACCGTGACCTGCCTGTGTGAGGATCCCCTCAGGGGGTCATAAAGGCCTCCCAGAGGACACGACCCGGCCTGGAGGGGGTCCAGTCCGCTCCCAACTGCTCCCAGGTCTTTGGACCAGCTCGGTAAACCCACGACAAAAGAAGGCGGCTCCAGCTCACCTGCTGCCGTTTGTTTTAGATAAACTGACCCGCAGCTGAACCCTGAGTTCTGACACACTGAACATGCAGCTGGACCGTTATTCCGATGGGGAATTAGGAGTATCGATACGGGGGGGGTAATGGACCGTGCGTTCACTTTCTGACCCGCTCGATAAAAAAATCAGGAGTCGCATCTGCTGCCGCGAGCCAGCAGGACCCGGAGCAGGACAGCAGACAGATCAGGTGGAACACAGAGGAGGATGTGAGCCCTGTGTGGGAAGCTGCGTAATTGTGTTGCACACTCAAACAGGAAGTGAGATACGACAGGAAGCCCGAGAGACAACACGCCCAGAAGCTGAAGTGGAGCTTCAGAAAAACCTCTTTTGAACACAGTGAGACAGCAGGTTTGTCCTCAGACTTTGACCGAGCGATGGACGGGACTCGTGCCGTCCTCACACTCAGGACTTGTGAACTGGAGTTGGTACTTGGACGTCCGTACTTCGGAGTACAGACTTTTGGCCAGTGCGGCTGTTGGGGTGGCTGGCCAGTGAAATGCATTGTGGGATACCTAGCTGTCCCAAGTCCACATATGGAGATATGGAAAAATGGACAGAGCCGAGACACCTCCGGGACACTTGGGCCTTAGTTGTCAGGTTTCAGATTTAAAGTTGAAACAATAGTTGGGCTGACGGGAGCGCGACGACCACGAAGGGTACCACAACTGGTGACCCGTCCAGGGTGGGGTAGAGTCCACCTCGTAACACGCTCCGGCTTTATTATCCGATAAAACATACGACCACATATGAACCTCTGAACCTGCTGACAGCAGCACCCCCCCCCCCCCCAAGTCAGAAACTCGACTGTTTGGAGCGACTCCCCTGAGCCGCCACCCTCCTCTTTTTGCCTCCCCTCTTGGGTAAGATACAACAATTCCCTTACGCCCGCTTTCCTTCTGTCCTCTCTGGGACAACAGGGACCTGCGCCGGGGGGGCCCGACATTCCAGCTTCATAGGGATTCTCAGAGGACGGAACGACGAGGGTGGTGGGGGTGAAAGTCACTACGGATTAACGCCTTACAATAGAAATGTTCCTGCAGCTGGAGAAGTGCTGGAATGAACACACAAACACACACACACACACACACACACACACACACACACACACACACACAGCCATGTTCTCCAGAGATTACACAACCCGGCTCTTCCTCTGCCCGTCAGGCCGACGGCGCCCGGCCACCTGCTCGCGGAGGCCAGCGGGGAAACTGGAGTTAAGCTCTTGTTTCTCTTTACAGACGTCTGCGTGTCGGTTGCAGGTTCGTTCAAATGATTCGCACATCCGGATTCTAGCAAAATCTGGGCTGAGGATCAAAGAAGATGATCGGAATTTCAATCCAGATCCAGATCCAGGAGGCTACTGCGGGCAAATCTGTTCTTCCCGCCCTCATTTCGGAGGGTTGGTTAATGCTTTAGATGCTTGTTTACATCTGAATACATCAAAGCGAGGGAAAGAGATGATTGGATGCTAGCTTTTCTAGCCGCTAGCTTTAACCTTGTGTTGTCAGATGAATACGGCTGCATCTTTTTTACTGTCATGACTTCCAAGAACAGACAGGACCGTGAGGACAAAGTCCTGCTTCGGCGCGAGAGGCACACAAACAGCTAAGCTAGGCAGAGGTTTACCAGCATCCTCAGTGAACTCTGCTGCTCTCTACCCTTTCATTCCATTTTCTGTCTTTCCTCCGGGGGTCTCTCCCCAGGAGGCCAACGCCATTCGTTGAAAACTGCGGCTCTGTCATCCTGCTGCTGCCTCCAGCTTTTCCAGGCTCAGACCGGCTATTAGCAGGTCAACCGAGTGCTGCTGGAAACACAGGCGAATAGCAGCAACACGCTGGCTAAAACCACTGCAGACGCACAAAAGCACACAGAGATGGAGATGGAGAGATGGAGAGATGGAGAGAGATAGAGAGAGAGAGGGAGAGAGAGAGAGAGAGAGAGAGAGGGAGATGGGGCGGGGGAGTGTGGGAAAACTACAGTAAAAGCAGCCAATAATTAAGGCGCCATTTGTCAAGTTAAATGCCAACGCCAGGAAACATAAAGGAGAAGTCAACCTCTGAGCACAAGCGTGCCAAGATTAACAAAATAAATTCCCCAAAGCCAAGAAAAACACATCAATGCTTGTTTTCACGTCCGAGAGCCAGAAAAAGAGGAGAATATACAACCGTTGTTCAGCTGAGAAACTGAAGCCTCTCAGGGCCGACAAGATTAATCTGATCTGGTCTGAGAGAAACCAGCGTTAGCACAGCCATAGGATAGGTGCTAGCTATAGGTGCTATCTAGGATAGGTGCTAGCTATAGATGCTATCTAGGATAGGTGCTAGCTATAGGTGCTATCTAGGATAGCTATCAACAATGCAGAGTTTAGGTTCAAACAACGCAGGCACAAGTTTTTTTTTAGCAGCTTCTGTAAACACGAACTTTGATGAAAAAGGGCTCGGGGGGTCTTTGACCTCTCACGGAGTCCAGATTATCTCCGATTGGATCGTGAATACACGGCTGTAATCAGGCTGTGATCCAAGATCGAATTAGCAAACGAAAGCAGCACATCTTCTCCTCCACTTCTCCGTTTCCCCCCTTGAAGCAGCTAACGGCTAATCTAATTAGGAGTAATTATATTAGCCAGGGGCTTCCACAGTTTAAGCGGCATCTTCTTAATTCAATTCTTTTGATCTCCAAACGAAGGTCGCGGCTCGATTTCAGGTATCGGCTACACGTGATTCGCTCATCGCGAGCGGGCTAACGTTTCCAAGCATCCATTTGCATGGAATGGATCGCGCCTGAGTCCGGAGGTTCTGTAATTACACCGCTCGGCCCGTCAGCGGCGTGGGCTCCTGCGCCAGCCACAAGATGGTGAATCTACCCGGGACGCCTCTCAGGGACGCCGCAGGTGAGGTAAACTTACATCAGAATTCAACTTCCTAAACCTTTTAATCAAGCATTTTACTGAGCTCCACATCCTCATCCAATCGCTGATCCGACTCTACAACTTCCGAGTTTGCGTCCACGCCGACACGATGATAAAGTCAAATGGACTCGCGAGGCGGCCTCTCTGTGCCTGCTGGTCCTGACTCACGGCCATTAAGAGCTTCTAAATCCCCTCCATTAGCCTCCCGTGACGCCGCTGTGGCCGGAGCGCCCACGCCTGCGTGGACTTCAACGTCATTCACCTACGTGTGTGTGTGTGTGTGTGTGTGTGTGTGTGTGTGTGTGTGGGTGTGTGTGTGGGGGGGGGGGAGGCACAGATGGGAGAGACTACCAAGGTGACCCGTTTTGATCTACGACATCTGCTTGTCAAATTAAAAGGAACATCTCGGAGGTTCTGTTCCGTCCAATCAGGATCTCCGGTTCTCCTGTAAGCGCTCTCCTGAAGGTGACCCCCGCCCACGCCCCCCCCACAACAACAGCTCTGCTCATTTATCAGCATCCACAGCTGCTGATGGAAACGCTGAGTCATGCTAAAGCGCTCCGCTCCGACTAGAGGAATTGCACCGACAACTCTTCGACTGATTACGCTCGTTGACAGTAAAGCTCCCAAACGGACAACGACGACTCTTCCTGGCGATGGAGTGACCAAAGAAGAAGAAACGGCATCGACCTCGACGCTGCCGAGGCTGCCTTGTCTGACCGTTAGCATTTGGAGTTCTGTTATCGAGTTTGCATCTAATTTCAATCAAGAACAAAACTGTTTCTTTTATTATTTGGTGAAGAAATTCAGCACTTTTTTTCTGAATTTCGCATTATTAGCAACACTTTGTTGAACTATCCGTTAATGCTGCGACTAATTAAGTTGGTAAAATGGACCCAGCGTTGATGCTAAAGGGGTGGATGCTAGCATGTAGACACATTCTCTACCTTTGAGCGGCGCTAACTTACGAGCTCCTTTTAGAGCTTTACATTTGGGCAGCGTGAAAAATGGGAGCCTTTCTGGCTATAAATACACAAACTAGCTAGCACGTTTCAAGCCAAATATAGGTCATCTGGAGAAGATAATTAGAGCACAATTTTTGATCCTAATTTAGGAATTAGCCCAGGACACGTTAGCCCTCGTGCACGAGACGAAGCCGTGCGCTAATTTTGTCACCACACATCAAAATACAACAAAAGTGGGCACAGCTACAGGATGAGAGCAGATGTTTTACACATGTTCACTGTCGCGGTGGTGACCAACTTCTGTTTGCTGCGTCATTGATCCGACAACACAGATCAGGTGTAACACACCGAATCTATTGAACAGGTGCACCAAGAATACCGCAGGTGTGAAGAAGACAACAGAAAATGTCTTTATATTATTATTACAGCTGATCAGAGAGGTGAGGTCCAGAGAGGTGGTTGTTTACTGATGTGGAGCAGAAATATTATAAACAGGAAGGACACTGGCTGGGTGTAGTCTCACTCACACACACACACACACACACACAAAGCCACATTTTTCTATGGTAACGCTGCTGTTTATCTCCATTGTTATGAAACAACAATGAGGAACATTTTCAGACCTTGGTACCAACCGTTTCTTTCTCCTCGCTGGCGTCAAAACAACTTCCAGCCTGAACCTTCAAATTAAATAATAAAAAGGCAGCATTTTTCATTTCCAACAACTTAACAGAATAGTACGAAGGCCAAAAGGAACTTTTGTGACAGCCGAGTCAATATTCAACCCGAACTAACATATCTTATTGCAAATAAAAATACAAGATGGAATAAAGATAAGATCACTTTATCATCACCTCAATTTACAACCACTTTTATCCTGCTTCTTCTACATAAATACCAAAAAAGTCCAGATAGCAGAGAAAAAGTAGGCTAACCGATTCAGTTACTTCCTGATTCATTTCCTGACCTGCGGAATTTACAGTTAAAATCTCAACGTTATTGTCTCCAGAAGTGTTTAATAAAAGAGTTTTAACCGAAAGTTTTAACTGAAATCTGTCAGATGCCTGAAGCAACAGCTTTTTTTTACACTTACTTTTTTAACTTTACTTATTAATACCCAACTGTAGATAAACAATATTGCCGTGTTGTTGTTTTTACTTAGATACTAACGCTGATTTTACCCTAATTATACGAACTAAAACCTGCTTATTTACGGAAAATGAACCCAAAACGACCCGGCAACTCGCGATTTAACAACCGTTGTGCTTTTATTCTGAAGGCCGGCGGAGCGACTTCCGGTCTGTTCGCGCCTAACGGTGGATGACTTCAGCCAGCTGCTCCACGCCGACTGCGGCTCGGGCTGAACCGCCCTGCACTGCGGTGGAGGGCGGTTCAGCCCGGCGCCAACTGCGCGTCTCCTCCCGACGCTTCTCCCACGTTTAGGCCGAATCACAGGACCCATATCTACCCCGAACATGAAGCCTCCCCCCCCGGCTGGTCCGACTCTCCGCGCCGGAGCCGGATTCTCCTCCGCCCTGCCGCGCTTGTGCGCCCGCACCGCGGCCAAAAAGCCCCGACCACAGATGCTCGGACGGCGGCGTGGATGCGGGGACGGGCCGTTATAAAATCCCGCACTGCGCGACGGCAGCAGACGAGCGGCGTTTCCCTACCGTCTCCATCGGTGGATGCGGTGCTCCTTCGTGCTGCGGTGTCCGGAGCGGCTGTGTGGCTGTGGCAGCTGCGCGCTCTCTGCCTCCTCCCACCGGCCGCCTCGGGCTCAGGCTGCTGGGATGCTTCCACCGCTTCAGAACGGCCCGGTTGGGTCCTGACGACTGTTACACCGACGCCAGATACCGAGTGGGCAGGGCCCGTCACCCCCGCCCTCCGGCACTCCTCTCGGTACGCGCCGTCCTATCGTGCGCAAACCGCACGTCACGCAAACTTTCATTCAATAAAAAAAAAATAAAATCGGGCGCTCGATCCGCCCCCCCCGTCACACCAAGCAGTGCCCCAACACTCTGTTGCTCTGTGTGTGTGTGTGTGTGTGTGTGTGTGCGCGTGTGCGTGTTCTGGAGCTCTGGGTCGATCCCCCCGGAGCACGCGAAGCAGCGGCGCTGAAAACACTCCAGTTGGGGGAGATCTTTATGAAAAAGAAACCGAAAAACAAGAAAAGAACAACAACCCCGAAACCACGGGGTTGGGGAGGAAGCGTGCACGGCAGTGCACGTGTTAGACATCCTCTATCTATCTTCACACAATGTGAAAACTATTCGGAGATCGTGGCTAAAAGGAGCCGATTCACGTTTTACTCACTAAATAACGGTTTTCAGGATTAGGAGCGCGTTTCAAAAGGTCAAACACTGACATCTGGTGGAGGACGTTGTGAACTGCACCTACATCTAATCCATGTTTCAATTAAATATCTGCACACATCAGGATTAACACTTACTTATAGATTTTATTTTAATGGTGGTCTCATGCCACTAATCAAGGATCCTCGAATAAAGTTTATTTAAAAAAATCCGATAAAATTACTGGTTGTCTGCTGCCACCACGTGGTGAAACGAAGGTACTGCAGCAGCACCAACTAAAATATCAACGCAGTTCTGAAACCGTGAATCTGGAAAGTGCGCCGAGGCTGATTTAAGGGCCACATATCACGGTTTCCTCGGAAAGATGAAGGGAAACATCTGCAGTCTATTACTTTTTTTGGAATAAAAGCGAGAGACTTTATTTAACTTATATGAAGTCTGATTTGTGCAAAGGCAATTGATGTAAACCTGAACATGAAAGTGTTTTTAAACCGGAACAGAAAGGAGAGGTTCTTCTGTTGGATAAAGCTGCCTTAGAAAGAAATATCAGGTTTTCACCTTCAGTAACCGTACCTGCAAGTAGAATATTTAAAAAAAAAAAAATTAGAAACAAAAATAAAATGTAGTGAATTGTCTGCTCAATGCTAACCTTAAAAAGAGACGCTAACTGCAGTCGAGGTCCCCCAAAATATGAAGCTAGTCCTTTAAACATCCTTGAGGAGCGTCCACAGCTAACATGCTAACAAACCCCGGAGTCAAAGAACTACACGTGCGCTTCTGTATGAACGTCACCTTTAATAAAAAACACACAACCATAATAAATCACACAGCAGCGTTTCCCAAAGAAATCCGTCACGTGGTGAGATCTTTTTTATTCTGCTAGGATATCGTACAGGTAAACAAGGTTTTAGCAAAAGTTAATATATCCGTCGTGTCGCGTCCCCATAAAAATAGTAACTCCGTCCACATAACTCGTATTTATATATTTGTCCGCTCAGGTGCGTCGCATCACGCTCACAAGCTTTCTGATTCTTTCCGCTTGCCGTAGAAAACAGCCTACAGTCAGTTTCCATGGCGACAGCTTGGAAGTGAATAGCGGTGATTTGTGCAAAGGCTGAGCGAAAAACAAACAAACAAACAAACAAACAAACAAAACTATAAAAATTCTGTTGTTTATTGAAAACTTTAGTTTTTCAGAAATGTCCTTTAGCAGCTGCTGATTAGCGAGGAGCTCTACGCTTGTTTGTAATGTGAAGCACAAGCTAAACCAGAGCTAAAAACAAACTTGAATTAGCCTGCTATTAGTAGAACATCTGGCTAACAGGTTATTTAGCTGTCTAAGGTTAGTGGCGCCACCCCCTGATTTGTCAATATTAGCCGAAAAATCTCTAATGCTATCAGTTTCAACACTTTTGCTCGCTGGCTCTATGGTAAAATATCGGAACATATGAATTTTAGCTGTTTGTTGCAACCGTTACTTGATCAACCAGACGAGGACCTCCCCGTAGTTTCTGTCTGAGTAAAAGAAAATGCTAACTTGAACACTAACATTATGAATTAGCCTCAATGTTTCAAGACCAATATAGCAACCTTCTTGAGCATTTTCTGACACGATTTTGAGAAACATTCAAAACAGTCAAAGAAACGGCTAACTCGACGTTTAGATTAGCTTAATTAGCTACCTAGCAAGGTGACTTTCTGTTGACTAATTGGCCTTTTATTTTTGGGATTTAATCATTGCAAATTTTCATGATTTTTTTAATGATAATTCAGTTGATGCTAGCTTCAAGCAACATCCTAAACATCCACTCAGGGAAAGAGACAATAAGAGCTAACAAACAAAGAGCACCACAAGAGGAATTAAAAAAAAAAAAAAACACTTCTTGGCGAGTAATAAAGTGGCTTTTACGTAAAATCCGTAGTTTGCGTAGTTTATTTCACGTGCAAATAATGAAGAAACAAAACATTCAGCGATGGTGGATGTGATAAAACGGTTCGACGTGATTTTTTTTTCTGCTAAAACTGAACTACGCCAGAAGCAGTTTACAAGCAGACATGCACCTATTAGCTTAGCAGCTTTGTTCCGTTATCTGAATCGTGGCGCCGTTAGTTAGCGTCGTTGTGGCGGAAAAGTGCCTTGATTAGAAACATGTGAACATAACCGCCACGGCAGGTGGCGTAGCGCTGCCCCCTACTGGTGTGGAGGATGTTGGCTGGTCGGATTCTGAGGCTGGTGTGTGTAAAGGTTCTGACCCACCTCGAGCTTTGGCATCGATTGTAAATGTCACACAGTGTCAACAGGAGCGGAACAAACCTCCGACAGCAGCTGGTGCCGCCAACTCGTCCCTGAAGTTCGGGAAGGGCGACCGGTCGGGCGTCGGGTCAAGTTCGGGGCGCTCTGTGCTAACTTTGCGTCGAGAACATGGAGGGAACGAACCGCTAACGCAAGCGCGGCTCGTCAGTCGGGCGATGGAGTGGATTTCATACACACCTGTGAAATAAATTATATATCTGACTGAAAAAATACCGTTATCATTTAAATCTGTAGCAGCCTTTATTTTTTTATTTTTTTTAAACGCCAACTGTTGAACGTTTAGCCGCGTTTCCGCCGAGCGGTACAGTTCAGCCTGTGCGGTTCGGATCACGAGTGGACGCCAGCGGCTACGGGCGTAGCTTGACGCGGGCACCGCGTAGCTAAATTCAAAAGTGTAGCACTACGTTTATTTCTCTACGTGGTGACTAATAAATGCTGCCAAACTGAGCTGTATGACTCCTCGGAAACCTCGGCTTTTATGCTAAATCCGACCTCCCCTCTAAGGCACTCTGCCCCCTGGTGGTATCTCGTGAACTCCTCTGCTTAGCGTCGGCATCTGGCTCTGTTTAATCGATGAGCACAGCGCCCCCTGCTGGCCCCTAATGAAACAGAGCACCTGCGCCAACAGCTAGCTGTGCCCCCGACTAAAGTTCTGTCGCCTTAAAGGATGACGTTATTTACAAATGAGCCCAGATGTTCGTATTCTAATATCTGCGTATCATCTGGCAGATGTTCCAGATGTTTCAGGCCGGAACGTCTCTGTTAAGGCAAAAGTTCCGTCGTCGAGTCTCCGAACAAAAAAAAAAAGAAAAAAACCTTCCAGGATCTTTTTATTGTTCCAGTTCTCGTTGGTAGTTCTATAAAAACAGTCGCTCACTGTCAGCTTGTGTTTGTTGGTTCTGATTGTGGAGAACCTGTCTGAAGGTTCTGAAGGTTCTGCTCACTCTGGCCTTCCAGGCTTTAAGGTGGTTGGTGTCAAAGAACTCTCAAAATAACTTAAATAAAACTCTTAACATCGCCACTCCAGACCTACCGGGTCCTGTCGGGGAATGAGGGGCGGGTGTTAGGAGGGGCCAGGTGTGATCTTTAGGATCGGCGTGGTTATCTGCTCAGTGTGGATGTGCCGGCCCGCAGGGCGCTTGGCAGCTTGTCGGATCCGGGAATCTTCCACGGCCCAGGAGAGACGGTGGTCTTCCTCCCCACCGAGCCGCTCTTGCTAGGGGGGGCGAGTCGGCTCTCTCCTGAGCCTGGTTCCTGCTCCCAGGGTCTGGGGTCCACCTCGTCCCTGCTGTTCCCGTTGGTGTGTGGGAGCACAGGGGCGCCGGCAGGCTGGGTGGATTCTCCAGGGCCCTCTGCGGTTCTGTCCTTGGACCTCCCTCTGGAGCTCCTGGAGGGTTTGGCCTCCTCGCTGCCCCCCTCCCCCTCAGCACCAGGCTTGACTCTGTGCCCCTTATGGGTGGACCTGCCACCCTCCTTAACCGCCCTCCTCCCCTGGCTGTTCGGATCCAGGTTCCACAGCTCGGCCTCCTGGGGGCTCTTGGCGTGCTCCTTCCTCCCGTCTCCCGCCACAAGGTCTCGGGGTACGTCCAGGGGCGGGAGGAGGGGCAGGTCGGGGGCCGGGGCCATGTGAGATGAAGCCAGTGATATGGAAAGACTATCGATGGGCGGGGCTACTTCCGACAGGCTTGGAGAGGCTGAAGGGCGAGCGTCCCATGGAGCGGCGTTATCTGGAACACAACGGTCACCGTTAGCATCGTCAGCAGGGACGGTTTAAGGCTAACGCCAACACGAGGTATCGCCTCCTAGCATCGCTCACATTTTACAGGCTGAGGGCGCCGGCGTACAGCTGAACTACGTCACGGAGCGGCGCCACTTACAGACGCTTCAATCTGCCCCCCCCACAGAAAGAAGGAAGGAAGGTTCTCAGCGACGTCTAGAACCTCCGAGGTTCTTTCCTATCAAAAGCTAACTTTGCTGAACACATTTGCTGCAGCCTGGAGTCGTGCTCGCTCAGTCCAGCTCCAATATCAACATTAAAAAGGCTCATTTAATTTTGTTTGTTTGCCTTCAGCCATCCCAAAAAAGCACAACTTAAGCCAAAATAACTTCAGCTCCTCCTCCCACGCTTCTCTATGCTAATTAACTTAATTGCCGTCGATTATTAGCACCAGCTTCCATTTATGTAAATAAGCAACAGAAAGTGAAGCAAACACAGAAGAAGAAACAAGCCGGTTCCCCCTTGGTTAGCTAGGTAGCATCGTACAGACATGTAACGGATAAACTAGCACACGTGATGAAATGGGCGGGGCAAGTAATTCCAGGAAACTGGGAAAGTACTTGCTAGTACGTAGAATAGGAAGAACGCAAGGACGGCGGCAGACAGAGGACGCAGTTAGCATTAGCATTAGCACAGAATTCACAAAACAGGCTGTGCTGAAAGAGGCTACGATAAACTGGTTCTAGCAAATGCTACCGCTAACCTAGCCGTTAGCCGCTGAGCTACGCGGCAGTTAACTCGGTTAAGGAAACGAGCAAACGACACAAAAGCACAAGAGATTAGTGAGGTCACAAACCGTGTCTTTAGAGTGGCCCATTAGGAAGAAATAGGGGGAGCCATGCTTGTCACTTTTCATGCACATGGAGAGACTGGAAGATACCATTCCTATAGAAGGGGAAGTAACAACCTAGACCAATCAATTAGTGACAGGTCACTGAAATGGACATAAGATGTTAGTCAAGACAGGAGAGAGAAAGAATTAGTCCAACATTGTGGAATTACAGATTAGCCGACGAGTGGAAAAAAGAGGAGTTTGGGGAAAATGTGGAGGTTTTCTTGAGGCTAAGTTCAGTCAGCGCGGTTTTGTGTCATTTAGCTTCTTGAGATTTGCATTCCTGGTTTTAATTCTTCAGTTACAAAGAAAACTTTCATTTTTTTTGCAGTTGTTTATCATCTAAAGGTGAGGGCTTTGATCTCAGGCGTCTGTCTTTGAAGTTGAAACCGACGCTCAAAGTTAGCCGAACTTTAGATTCGCACGTGTTCCCCAAAGTCGGACGATTATTCCTAAATTGTAATTGAATAAAACAGGATCAGAGTATTAAAACAGAGGTTTGCAGACGGATGCTAACATGTGTAGCCACGAGCTAACGCAGTGGTGGTTCTCACCGTACTCTGGGACCTGGCCCGTGCCCCTCTTCAGGAGCAGGCGGACTCGCCGCCCTCCGGACTTGATCAGCTCGATGGCTCTGGCGTGGGTCATGTTCTGGGTGCTCTCGCCATTGATCTCGATGATTTGATCCCCGACCTGGAAGTTTGCGATGGAGACGAGAGACTCTGTCACACCAGGACCTGAAGACGGAAGCGTTACACCTTCCGGATCCTTCTGGCCCGGAATCACCAGGCTGGAGCCGGTCTGGTCCAACTTGGAACCATCCCGATTTCACTGGCTACCACAGGAAGAAGGAAGCAGGACGGAAAGTCTCCTAATTGGTAGAGACAGGTAGCGCACCCAAACAGGAAGTGGCTGTCATCCTGTCCAACAAGTTTCTCTTTAGCGGAACTCAAAGATGCTAACGAGTCCCCGTCATTCCCACCTGGAACACGCTGAAGGTCAACGCATTCAGACTCATTTACGGCTCCAATAACGAAGCTTTTAAAGCCAAGCCGGAATTAGCGGCGAGCATGTTGGCGAGTGATGGAAACACAACGGAGGAGGCGTGAAGAGAGGAGCAGCGTAACGAAGGTGCAGATGGAATATCGAGGAGCTTCACCACGACAGCCAATAGAGATCAATATGGATCTATAACTCATCAGCCCTGCGGCCAGCTGCTAATTAGCATTAGCAGCCAAATGGCGAAATTAATGACGGCTTTGTTTCCGACATTTGAAAGGAATTATGTCGGATTCCTGTTGTGTTGCGCCGCTGATAAAGATGTGATGAATTCTAATCACCTAAAACAACTCTGTGTTGTATCGTCAATGCTAGCTAGCCGCTTCATCTTAAAGAGCTGGACTTGCGTAATTCCCGACATTTTTCCGGTAAAGCTCACAAAGGTGGATCAGGGCTATTGTCCGGTGGAGGTGTGAATTAAGGAGGTGGATTCATGCTAAATCAACAGGTTTAACCAAACACGGCGTCCAGTCTAGCTAATAAATGAAAAAAGACAAGCTAACGCCGATTCAGCGGCAATCAATCAATCAATCATTTCACGCTAAAGAAGCTACTAGAACCTGAAAGACACCCATTAGCTGGTGTTAGCGCTCCTCGCTTTATTCGAGTGTTTCCTCCGCCCTCTCACCCTCCGCCTGGAGGGTAAGAGCTCCTCCTCTGGGGGCCATTCTGCTCAAACGATCTTTGACAGGTTCATTACAGACGAGGAGAGAGGAGCAGCCGCGGCTAACGGCCGCGCACATATAAGATGTCAGAAAGACCAGATGAAGGCGGACAGGCGACAAACGGAGAAAAACCTCTGCTGGAAGTTGCAATTTATGCCGCCGGCAGTGAAGCGCGCAAAACAAATGAGGGCAAATTCGCACAGCGAGCGCGGCGCCGGGGAAGCTAATGCTAGTTCCCGCTGAGCTGCACGGTGGCGGCTGTAGCTAGAGGGAAGGTTGAGCAACTGAAGTTAGCGTGTGTGTTTTATCCATCTTCATCTGGGAATATTAAAACCCGACATGGAGGAAAGAGAGAAACGCAACAACCTGACAGACGCTTCCCGAGAACCTCGATAGCATCTTGCAGTTAGCGCTAACATGTGATCCGGGGCGACGGCGGGCGGGTGGACCTACCCTCATCCTCCCGTTGCGTATGGCCGGCCCGTCGTCCGCCAGCCTCAGGACGAACAGGTCCATCTTGTACTCCCGCCCGCCGCGGATGCTAAAACCGAAGCCCTTGACGCTTTTCTCCAGCTCCACCGTGAAGAAGTCAAAGTCCTGGGCCAGCTGGGACAAACAGAACCCCCCCACCCCCGTTTAGAGGAACCGGAGCAGAACTCAGCAAAGAGGGAACAAAAGCAAAGAGAGTGTGATCGCGGTCGCCTCCAGAGGGAAGGAGATTAAACATGTTAGCATCCTGAAGCATCAGCGAGCTACTAAAGGAGCCGTTTCCACCTTCATCTGTGGGGAAATAAGCTCGAATTAGACGTCCACATTTAAATAAAGAGGGAAAACACTAAAACAGTTGAAGGCAAATAAACGTTTGCTAATTCTCCCCTCATGCTAACAGCTAATGCGCTAGCACGGCTGTCACAGACAGCGGGTCCAGTGGTACCTGGACGGGGGGCATCCTGTACTCGGGGATGGTGAACTGTCTGTAGTCCAGCAGCGGCGGGTGTCTGTACTCCAGTGTTGGCGGCTGCCTGTAGTCCGCCACGGGGGGGTGGCGGTAATCCACCGGCGGCTGGCGGTAGTCTGTGAACGGCGGCTGCCTGATGTCCGGTTTGACGTCCTGCCGGGCCTTGACCTCTGACCTGTAACTAACAGACCAATCAGAAGCCACAGCATAGAGGACGAGACCTCAGGGGGAGGCGAGCGGGGAGGAGGGGGGCGTCTGCGGACGTTTGGCCGCTCACCTGCTCTCGTGGGGGTAGGTCTGTGGCGGGGGGGCGGGCAGGTGGGGCACCGGACTCTGGTGCTGGATGGGCTGGCCGACGGGAGCGAGCGGTTCCACCGCCGCCTGGTTGGGCGGCGAGGCCGCCGCGGAGCTCAGCTGGTTCTGGGGGCTGTGCTGATGGGCCATCGGGCTCTGCTTCTCCGAGGTGGGGGCTGAGGGGGGGTTGCTGACCTCTGCAGGCAAACGCAGGAACAGTCCGGATCAGCACGCCAGACGACGGCGGCGCAGTGTCCGACTCACCTTCCTGCGGTATGATCCTCAGCGTGACGCTCAGGCCGGCGTCCTTGATTAGCTTGACGATGTCGGCGTGCGGCATGCTAACGATGGACTGGCCGTTCACCGCCAGGATCCGGTCGCCCACCTTCAGCTTCCCGCAGCGGTCGGCCGGGCTGCCCTCGATGATGCGGCCGATTTTATGCGGCACGGCTGCGTGGGGACAGAACACGCCGCAGGTGAAGCTGTGACGCGTCTCTCTCTCTCAAAGGGGGGCGTGGGCGAGCCGCGCGGGGTGATTGACAGGTCGTGGGAGGGAGATGTAATTGAAAACACCAAAGAAGAAGAATTCCCTGACGCTCAACCTCCGTTATCCCGGAACCCCTCGAACGCTCCCGACCACATAACGACAGCTCGACTCACCGTTGGCCACGGCCGCCTCGGGCCGGTTCAGCGAGCTGATGATGACGAACCCGAAGCCTTCGCTCTCCTTCCGACTGATGATGACGTCGCTGGGCTGCGTGCTGGCCGGCGCCCTGTCCGAAGCGGCGGCGGCGTTGGCCGTCTGGGCAGCACCGGTGCTGTTGGCGTACGTGAAGTCGCTGCGGGGCGAGCTGTGCTGCGTCGACGCCGAGCAGGGGCTGCGGCCGTTCTGCGGCTCACCTGCAGGGGGCGACGGTGAGGTGAGCGGAGGTGGAAAAAGAGAGCGGACGGCTAACGGCGACCGACACCTCGCAAACTGGCGGTGGGAGTCAGACAATTAGGATGGAAGAAAGGTCGTCAGAGGAGGCCGGTGAGTCAGAACGAGAGTGGGATGAAGTGGATCGGCGGGAAAAGTGGCTGCGATAATGAGATCATGTGATGCTCCCAGAACCCTGATGATGACTGCAGAACAAGAACGTGTGTGTGTGTGTGTGAGAGAGAGATTTCTTGTATTTGCTACATATCAGGTACCACAATCTACATTTAACCAGCAAAGTGGGGACCTGTTTGTGCAGCGGGGCCATTTTGGCTGGTCGTCGCAATTTCAAAGGACTGTTTGAAGATTAAAATATACGTTTATAAGGTCGACGATAGAATTGGGTTTAGCTTCGGGGACACAGCTGGGTGTGTGTGTGTATTCATAGAATTTAACATTATTGTGTATTTCTAGCTGCTAGATTCTAGCGGAAGGCACAGAGACACCAAAAGACGCTTCAGCTAAAGAAAAAAAAAGAGTAAATCTGCACCACCCACTCAGCAAACCTGTGACGAGCCATTTAGCAAACACATGACAGCAGGTAAACATCGGCTTCACCAACGCCACCGCTAATTTCATAGCCGTGGAAATGATAGCGATTCAAGTGACGTGAAGGCTTGATGGTAGGTATAATGCGTCAACATCATCATGTGGAGTTCTAGTGACATTACTTGCTAATGCTTGTCTATTTAATTAAAAATACTGAGTTTTTTTTAAAATTCATTTTTACATAAGCAAACCCGATTTGTTGTTTTCTCCTCTCTTTTATGGAGAGCCTGCATGTGCTGATAAGCCAGTAGTTATTTATTTATTGTATAAATCACATTTTAAATAATACCGCAGGGCAAAGTCCCCGCAAAGATAGCAATGCGAGGATGTGTGTGTGTGTTCTTGTTTCCAGACGATTAACCCCGCCTCCCTGAACTGTTACAGGTCGCCGAGCGGCGCCCGTCCTCACCTGCCGCCTGAAGCCTCCGCCGGATGACCAGGTTCACCTGGCCGTTCCTCGCCGCCCCGTGCATCAGATCGATGACGTATCTGTGCGGCTTCCCCACCACCGGGATCCCGTCCACAAACAGCAGCTCGTCGCCGGGCCGCAGGCGTCCGTCCAGGTCCGCCGGGCTCTTCTCGATGATGGCGCCGATCAGGATCTGTCATCGAAAGTGTTCCGTTAGCTCCGGCGCGCCGCGGATCACGGCCAGCGTGCAGTGACGGTTAAAGAGGTTGTTATTGGTGTCATGGCAGCCAGAGCCCGCACTCGCTCGGGGGTCAGAGGTCAGGGGTTACACAGTGTGTGGAGGGTTAGAGAGGAAGAGGTGACGGGTTTCCACGCCCATCGCCATACGAGCCTTCTCACGTGTCTCCGGACTCACAGGCTGCCCCGCCTCGTCCCCGCCCAGCACTCGGAAGCCGAACCCTGACTTCTGCCGCCGCAGGTGCACCTCGATGTCCTGGAAGTCGGCGCCTGCGGCGAGAACGGGGGGAGCGTGAGGCCCCGGGGCGGATGAGTGGCTTCGGGGGTTTAAAAGGGGCGGAGCTTACCTGAGGAGTCCGCTGGGAAAACGCTCCTGGGCTGGGCCGGTTCTGGAAAAAAAGGGAACAGGAAGCAGCCGTGAGGACAGACACAGGGACCAGGACAGGTCGGCTGGGAGCGTCCCAGAATTCACGGGAAGCGCGACCACGGATGAAGGATTGAGCTCACTGGCACGGGAAAAATAAACACACTTTCCGAGTGCAGCCCAGGGGGGCGGTTCAGTCGTTACCGTAGAAACGGCACGCCGGCGGTGGTCCGGTGTGAGAAAGGACGACACTAAAGAGAAACTGCGGTCAAACCAGGTGTTGGGGGCGGAGCCAGGACGTCTGGGCTGTTTCATGACAACCAGTGTTTGGATGCTTTGACCTTTGACCTGGAACTGGCCTGTAAATCAGTCAAATAATCCTCCGTGCCCGTTTGACCTCACGAGGAAGAACTGGACAGCTGAGGAGGACGGAGGACAGGTACAGGAAAGGACATGACCTGTCCGTCTGAGGACCAGGTGTCAAGATGAAGGACGAAAACACACACACACACACATTCACATTCTACCACATCTTTAAGGTACCATTGGTCTGACCTCCCTAACAAGGTCAAAGGTCATCTTAGCTCTTAGCGCACTCACGAAGAATTTTTTTGCTAACACTCAGCCATCCGGCCATTGGACCTGAATGCTAGATTAGCTAGCAGAGGCGCTGGGCTAGCATGGATTCACCGTTCTTTCTGCCACATCGATCATCAAACTATAACAAAAGCTGAAAAGAATTTTGCTACTAATGTTTGAAATTTTTCAAGTTCAAAAGCTATAAGAGACGTATCCCGAGTCCAGGTCACACTTTTCCACTCACCTTCTGTCCAACGGTCGGCCCGACCCCCCCCCCCCCCGACGTGCTATTAGCAACAGTTAGCAGTGATTTTAGAAGAGCTGCTGTGTGTGAACCAGAAACCCATCATGTCTCCTTTTTTGCCAACACAGGCAGATTTTTAATGGTGCCATCACAGCAGAAGCGGCCTCCTCCCCCACGTTTCACACACATCAGGAGGTTTTAACATCACGGCACCAAACGCTCCTCCCTCCAAAGATCACCTGTGTGTTGATTTATCAGTTTATGGAGCTCGTGAAGCTCCAGGTACCGTTTTTCTTGTCTGCACCTGCAGTTTGAACTCTGGTACTTACGCCTACTCTCAAAGATAGCCCTGGACTTCTCGTAAAGGTCATAGGGGTCTGGTTTGGCCAGGGCCAAGGCCTCGGAGGCGGAGTCTGGGACCGAGGCCCTGTGGAGGTGGTGGGTTGGGAAGGGGGCGCTGTAGGGGATTACAGGTGCTGACAAGCTGGTCTGAGCTGGGCTGCTCTGGCCCTGCTGGGACTCCCACTGCTCCAGAACCTGTAAAGCACAGCGGTATGAGGGGAGGGGGGAGTTGTTGCAGGTCAATATTTTACGCCACACTCAATTGTTGCTAGGTAACCACGACATCAACAGTGCTTTCATGAACTTTGAGTGTTTGCTAATCCTCCTTTCTGTCAAGCCTTCAGTCCCCCCCCGCAACGACTTTCTGACAATCACGCTTTAGCATTTTCTGCCACAGAAGACGCTATTTATGTGTAATAAATGAAATGCTGCTGCTTTTGACACTAAAAAGGGTCTGAAAGCTCAGGTTTGCCTTCCAAACCTGCTAAACTCAAAGGCAGAGAAGAAAAGAGCAGTTCTAAGCAGCATTAAGAAACAGAAACATTTCGCAGGACAAATGTTTATTTGTAGCACGCTAACTGCTAAATCTTGTCACTTAATATTAGTCAGCTTTTTTACCAGAACAACTACTCTGAGAAAAGAGTAAAATAAGAATTTCACAGTTTCATTTGTTGCGGTTTGATTCCAAATAAGACAGAATGCAGAGTTGCTAGCATTGCTACAAGCTAAACTAACGAAAGCTTGGATCCACGCGCCATCGCACGGTGAGGAGGAAACCCAAAACTTGACTTCCTGCGTTGAGGATTAACAGACAATCAATCCATAGCGGAACAGCACAGAAGCTACAGTTAGCAAGATTAGTGGCTAAAACAGTACCGGGCCCTGTTGTTGGGATTCAGGATGTAAGTGAAGAAGAAGAGAGACGGATGATTTTCTGAGTAAAAGCAAAAGTTAACCGTAAATTTGACTTGAAAAAATCGCGTTAGCCAGATTTTACGCACCGACTGTCCCAAAACATCTACCTCCGTTTCCTCTTTCAAGTGTTTGAGGCGACGGCGTCGGGTTGGACGGTGTCAGATTACACCCGGTCGCTCGGTGCGACGTTAAGATGACAGCGACGGTGACGCGGCGACACGTCAAACGGTGCTAGCGACAGATTCACCTCTAAACGTGAGACAAAAAGTGTGGAAAATCAGGTGACAGAAATGAAACAAACGAAAAAAAATAAAATAATAACATGAGCTGAGCTAATGTGTTGCTAATGTGTCGCCCAAAAGAAAAGATGGAAATACTGAAGAAAGAAAAAGCTACGCTAATTTGGGATTGTTATAACATTAAAAGCTAATAGGTTTTGACACAGTAACACTTCATTGTTTTGCTTTATTAGCTTAGCATTTTATTTTTGGCACTGTTTAATGAGGACAAAACCGGTCCTGAGACGAGTGTGTTTAATCACGTTTTAACATTCACGCTAGGAAAAAGCTAATCAATTGCTGTTTATATACTGCAGCCGGCCACCGGGGGGAGTAAAGACGGTTTGGGTTTTTGCTCTGTGAAAGGCAAATTTACGGGAACATCAATATTCTGTTTGTCTTCCATCTGAAAAGTGTCGCCTGTGCTGTTGACCCGTGTTTGAACGCCAGCATCGCCGAGGTTTGATTTCCACTTAAAGGTGGCAGAAAGAAACACAGGAAACGGCGAAGGAGCAAAGAAAGGATCGCCGGAAAGTGCGAAAAGCTTTTAAAGCCATTAAAAGGCAGAAAAAGAGGCATAAATTGCGAATAAAGTGGAGATAAAAATGCACTGGGAGGCTCTGTAGTGGGCGCACAACCTTTACAGCGGCGAGTCCTCAGGTGACTCACACCTGACCCGACGTTATGATACTTGAGCCTGTCGCCATCTAATAAAGTCGAGAGGTGTTACGCAACCCAGGGCCGGCGAGAATCATCAGGAGGGTTACGAAGGCCGAGTTATAGGTGTTATAAACGCGCTATTAGCTTTTTTTTTAGCGTGTGATTAGCGCAGACAGGGACAAGGGCAACAGGTGCGGAGCGTAGGGAATTTAACCGCTTCTATAAAAGCAGGAAATGGGGGCTGAACGGCGGTGGGCGGGTGTTACCTGCTTGGGGGTCTTCCAGGGTGAATAGTGACCTGCAATGATGAGAAAACAAAAATGTTTGAAAGTGGGAAAAAAAAGGGCAGGAAGACAGGAAATGTGATTAAAAGAAGGAACAAAAACAGATAAACCCATAAATGAAACAGGGAAATGACCAACAAACACAAAAAAAGACTCAACGGGATGAAAATGGAAACTTTAAACAAAAAAAACCCAGATGTTTCCCCAAAAAGAAGATCCGGAGACGCAAAAGCGGTCGGAAAAGGAGAAGTGATGCTATATGGGGCTTCGGCTCAATCCCACATGGAGGGCATGAAGTGTTGCAGCTAACCTGTGTTTACAACTGTCCCAGGCTAGGCTAGGCTAGGCTAGGCTAGGCTAGGCTACGGTCCAGGGACGGTGGACATTTCGTCGCCCTCAGCTCAGGTTTTGCTGCAGCTGAGACGGAGAAAAGGACCAACAGTAAAGGGGAGCTGTCCGTGGTGCTGAAACCCTTTAGCCTTGATGCTAACTGAGGCATCGGCACACACAGGTGGAAACCCAAGCCCATGAATCAGTCCAGCACAGTGGTTTAAGTGGTCAACTATGATGCTACAGCAGCACAGCCACGTAGAACCAGCAGCGTTTACGGGTTAAAGATCCCAGTCCTCCCACTCAGAAGTTGAGCATCCAGAGGAATTCTCCAGCCACTGGGGTCTCCGTGTTGTTCGCCACAATCTGAATTAGCATCAGCATTTACTCAACCTCTGAACTCTTTGTGCTTCCACAAGGATCCAGTCTCAGCTTCCAGGGAGAGAACGGGGAATCTGGCTGCCAGGCAGAGCTCCGCTGGCAGAGAGCCCGCCTCATCGGGCCTCTGCTCCCTCTTCTGGTACCACGCAGGAATCACCGTCTCATTACACGCTAATTCCCGCCATGGCCGGAAGAAGACCGACGAATCGAAACCTTCCGTCTCTTTCATTGCGTGGCAGCTCTTCAGCGGCCGACCTCAGGTCAAAGGTCAGCTCAGAGACGTGTAAATTACCCAGAGAGCACAAGAAGATGTGGGCACGCGTACGAGCCGGCTGAAGGGAACGTCGCTACATGGAGCGGGCGAGCAAGGGTGTGTGGGCGGGCAGTGAGGGAGGCGGCCAAACCCGAATGAGTACAAGTCTCAGCGGCTAACGGCCGCGGCTAACGGCTGCCGCTACGACAACAAAGCCTGACAAAGCCTGCAATATGCTAAAGGAGGTAGGTTAGAATACAACAGCAAACACACACCCGCCCACACACACACACACACACACACACAATCTGTTCCCACTCCAAACTCATCTCAAAATTAGCGAGAGCTGTGTTTAGCTACTAAAAGGTTCCTTTGTCCGTTTGTGTTCTGAGGCTTAAGTCGTGAACCAAAGTCACTGCTTTGTTTTCTCTGCTCCAGTCTTTGGCTTGTTTTTGTATTTTGCACTTATTCAAATGTAAATAGACATTGTAGGACGCTGAAATCGGGCACAACATCCCGATAGGCCGTGCCGTTCTGTAAACAATAGCCAAATGCCACATTAGCAGCTTTTGTGTCCACCCCTGCATCTGATATTAGCATTGTAAGTGGTTCCTCCCTGCAGGCTAACAGGAACTGACGGCAAACCTGCCCCCGTGTTCCCACGTTAATTAACGCCGCTGAGAGACGGCGCCCACGTTTCTGAGGCAAAAAACACTCGAGTCAACGCCGGATTTAAGGGACGGCTAAATAGCGCGTCTGCTATGAGCGTGGGCTAACGGAGCTTCGTTAACTGGCCACTTTGAGCAGAATCGCTCTCATTCTGGGGCGATGAGCCGACCTTTTTATGGCCGAGGACCCAACGACCAGATGATTACGATCCAGCCGCACAAGCGAAAGATTTAGCTCAGATAAAACCTTTAGCGGGATGGTTTACGACGGCGGGGAGGTGATGGAGGTGTGGCCAGAACGGCGGGCGGCTGGAAATGGACGAGATAAATCACGGAGCGATTTGATTAACGCGCGGAAGATTTGATTGAAACAGCGGAGAGATGATGGGGAGAGGCACGTTTCATCATTTCCTCGTCCTGTCCGTCATTCCTCACTGGCAACGTAAACCTGTCGGTTATCGTTGAGCAGAAACGTCCTCGGGGGGGACGGGGGGTGGTAATGAAAAAATGACTGATGGCAAGTTTAATAATGAAAATGGAAAACAGCCTGATGACCGATCTGCTGCTTTGACGAGTTCTGACACTGATCAAAGGATCAAAGCTGAATCATGACACGACAGTCAACGTAAACAAGACGACAACCAGCTGAATCCTGATGGGCTCGTCCGCCCGCGGCTCCGTCCATTCCTGTTTTTATTAATGATTGTAGCGGAGCTGTGACCTCGTAAAACAACGCCCCCTAGTGGCCAACCCAGACCTGTAAAACTCAGCCTGGACATAAAAATGTCCAGTATTTTGAGCTGTGGAGATAATGAAAAAAAAAACTGTGAATGAAGTTCTTGAGAGTTGGGATGATTTCATAAAGGTGGAGAAGTGGCGTCGAGGACGTGAGAGGAGCCCCCTCCCCCCCCCCGACCTTTTACTACCCCCGTCCTCGCCGCTGAATCACAGCATCTTTCTGCCTGTGCCTCCGCTAACGTACGGGAGAAAAGCCAAAACGCAGGCAGTGAGAGGGACACGCCTCTGAATATATGAATCGGGTCCCTGCCCCGCCCTCCTCCGTGTCACCTTCAACCCTGGACGGGGGGGACATTTGTCCATCAGCGTCGAAAGCTCAACAAGTCGCAGCGGTTAAATGAGAAAATGGAAATGAAACTTGTTGGAGAAAGCAGCATGGATGCTAACGAAGCATGGCAGCTTAAACTCTGAAAACTATACGGCTAATTAGCAGGAGATGCTACTGGAGACAACCGCCGTCCCTCGGAAAAGACCAATGAATGGGGGGCTATGTGAGCGCTAAGCTAGCCTTCAAACACGCCACCATCCCGATAGGTCCAACGCTTTCCGAAACTTCGCTTCAAACAAGCGTCCCAAAGGCGTCAGCGGAGCCCAGAGACGAGGAGCTAAAACAGCGGAGGCTAATGTGAGCGGAAGAACAGAGACGTTACTGAGGCTGTGTGGCTCGGGGAGGGCCGGCGTCTCCGACAGCAGCCATTAGCGACGTCTGAGCCGTTGACGTCTGTGCCGACTGGGTGATTCTCTAAATTTCCAGGAGCCACAGCTCGTCGTACCGCCGGGAACGGACACAAACAGATGCTGAAGTGCCTGTACGAGACGCGTGCTGATGAGGTAAAATGCAGCGTATGAAGACGCCGCCGCTCACGTCAGGAAGGTCGACCCAGGGACCCGGAGGGACCCGGGTTCTGGGAGGGCTCCACGTCCTCCACGCGTGTCCACAGATTAGCATCAGGGATATCATCCTCCCTCTGCTGACCGAGACCGGAGGTAAAAGAAATAAAATAAACGGAACCAAATCCATTCAGAGGACGCCGCTGACCTTTGCGATAACTCTCAGCGGCGTCGGTGGCGCCGGGCCGCTGGCATTATGTGACATTATGGAACACACAGAGGAACAAAGCGCTCATTCAGGCTGCTAAAGTTCAGAAACCTTCATTCTTCCACCCTTTTAGACCCCCCTCCTGTCCTATAAACCACAGCTGGAGCTTCACCTCCCCTGTCAGGACCAGTCAATAGGTTGCGTCGGCTCGCAAATTCTAATGCTGGAAGAGACGTTTCAGTTGGCTACGGACCCAGACCTGCGGTCAGGACGCGGCGGCCGAGGAAAAACAGAAGGCCGAACATCCCAGAAAACATCTGTCTGAACCCAAAACACCAGCGCTGAGAGAAACTTGGAAAACACTCAGCCATTTATCGACCCACCGCACCGCTTTTATGTAAAGGGACCAAAGGGGGGCACTTGAGAGGAGCCCCGCTTCAGAGACGCTGCAGGACTGCACAATAAGTTCCTGCACCTTTGGACTGGACCACACGTGCAGATGGGACAGATAAGAAGGCAGACGGCCTGAAGGAGGAGATAAGGAGCAGAGGAGGGGAGATCTAAGACCGCCGCTGAGCCCAGCCTCGTTTGAAGCGCCCCTACCTGCTCCGCCTCTCTGGACCACCAGGCAGGTCTCGGCTCCCACGCCGCACTCCTTGAGGAGCTCCACCACCTGGGCGTGCGTGAACCCGTGCACCGGTTGCTTGTTTATCTCCACAATCAGGTCTCCCTCGCAGATGCCCGGGCAGCCCAGCGGCTCCAGGACCTGCTTGACCCGCTGGCCCGTGGCGCTGTCCGCTATGGTGAAGCCGAAACCGTCCACGCCCTTCACCATGGTCAGGGTCAGGAGCTCGCCCTGGGTGGTTCCGGACGACGCCATGGACACGCTGTCAGGAGGAGTGGCGCCAGTAGGGGGAGGCAGCGAGCCGTCTAAGTGAGTGTCGCCCGGGTGAGGAGGGAGCAGCTGCTGCTGGGCGTTCACCTGGTCCTGGCCCGGATCGCCCATCAGCCGCGCCGTGCGCGAAAGGTAGTCCAGGTAGTTCTCGTAGCCCGTCCTCCCGTTCACCAGGAGGGGGCGCTGCTCCGTGATGCCCAGCGGCGAGATGACGGCGGCGGTGCTGTTGCCGGTGTCGGCGGCCTCGGCGGGGTCGTAGGGCAGCGGGTACCCGCGGCACAGCACCAGCGTGACGCTCTGGCCGATCGGCACCGACTGGAACAGCTTGACCACGTCAGAGTGGGTGGTGCCCAGGACGCACACGTCGTTGATGTAGACGATGACGTCGCCTGCGGAGACCAGAGTGGAGAGCGAGCTGGGATGGTTAAACTGGGCGGGGCCTGGGCCCGGGGGCACGCTCCCGTCTTATCTGCTTGACAAGCGGCGAAAGTGTTCGCCTTCTACGGGGGGCGAACTCTTTCAACGGCTCGAAGCGGCGCAGATAAAACCGGCCGACAATTAAACGCTCCCACGCAGAAAAGCACGCCAGCCGGTTATCTTTGTCTCAGCGGCTAAATATGGGAGAGGCGCGGCGAGACCAGGCGCGACGCCATTCGTTCCGAAGTCTGACGAACAGCAGGGATCTGTGGTCTATAATGAATATCATTATTCCCTAATTGCAGACATAATTGTGTTTTTGCAGGAGGGGGGAAAAAAAATAAAAACCTTCAGTGAGAAACAGCTGGAGAATAGCGGGAGGTTTAAATATCACGCAAATGTAAACAAAGCTAAAACTTCGGACCGAGCTTGTCTCCCGCGGCGAGGCTACGGGGCGTGACGGACGTTTTAATTATCCGGGGTAAACGTGGACGCCATTTTCCCCGAGTGCTGCTGTCAGAATCAATAGTGGAGCACGCTGGCAGGAAACTAATGGAGGTGGCTGCACCTCTTTGCACCCACACGCTTCTTTTTTTCTCTGCAGAACTTCCTAATTTCACCTCCTGACATTATTCCTTCAACGTCGAGGTTTCTCTTTAAAATCCTCATTTTGGGCGGGAACAACGTCTTTTTTGCTTTTAACACCCTCTAAAAAATGAATGAGAGGTTTGTAGCACCCTCCAGTGGAGGCACAGCATATATGCTAACATTAAACTGGCTAGCTCTACAGTCACATTTCAGATTGACTGAAAGTAAAAATAGAAGCAAACTTTCTGGAAACCACTAGGGGGCAGACAAAGGGCTTGTTCGCGGTTATAAATGGCGCCTTAATCTGCTTTTAACGGTGACCTCCGCGGACGCTCCGTGTGACCAGTAGCGGAGCACTTTAGCGCCTCGATGGGGTCCGAGCTCTTCGAGACGCAGCTGATGTTTGTGTATGATTATGTGTAAAAAAAAAAAAAAACCCTCGGGTCAAACATAACGATCATCACGTAAATGATTGAGGGTTTAAACTCTTACGGCAGAGCTAGAAGCTTCCGTCTGCGCTGTTGAACGCTACGCTAAAGCGACAGCTTTGATTTAGCGTAAAATCCATCACCGATTCGGATAAATAAATGTTTACAAGTGTGTTATTGTGATTTAGAACCTGTAATCTGATAGTTCAACTTCAAAAATTGCTAATTCATAAAGCTAATTCATCTCCCAACAAAGGCCTTTAATCAGATACGGTGAAACAATGATTTAAATAAACCTGAACATATTTTCCCAGCGTGGGGAGGTTAGCGCGGCGTAGCGCCCGAGAAGAAGGACCGCTGTGATAAAAAGAACATTATTATCCGCTTGGAATTGAAAATTTCACACCTCCGCAGGTCTGAATTTCTTGCCCGCGAGAGCTGTGATTTAGTACGATCGGAGTAACGTCACCGCTGCAGAACTAGGACACAAAGCCTGTGATGGGGGGGGGGGGGGGGGGGGGTCGTTATTTGTTACTACCAGGAAAAGAGAAAGAGGACGTGATTCTAGAGTCTGAGGATGCAGAATTCTCTGCTCTTTTACACTGTTATGGTGATTTACTGGTGACCGAAGCTTCTATTTTGGGGCGCTGAACCCCCTCGGAACCACAACAATCGGGGGTCCAGGACCGTACCTGTGGCCATCTTTGCGTCCGCCGCGGCCGGCCCGTCCGGGATGACGCTCTTGACCTGCAGGAACTCGTCCGGCTCGTCTCCTCCGATGATGGTGAAGCCGAAGCCCATGTTGCTCTTCTGCAGCGCCGTGGACAGGAAGCTGCCCTTCAGCTGGGTGGGGTCCCGCGTGAACAGGGGCTTTTCTGCGAAGGACACGAGCAAGGTGAATGGCGGGGGCGGCCCGTGGCGGGGGGGGGGGGGGGGGGGGGTGAAGCTCGCCCAGAGAACATGGGTGTAGCCACAGGAGAAACAGGAAGGTTGGATAAAGCTGCAGATCTGGACAGAGGTGGGTCTGTGGTGATCAGAGGTGCAGGCGTGGGTTTTGGCTCCCGTGCAAAGGTGCAGTCATGTAAACACCCCCCCCCCATCCCCAAAATATCCTCGCTAAATAGCAGAAATGTGTACTAGAGTCAGAGCAGCATCAAACTTTTGTGGCACCTCGGGGTTAAAAATTCTCCGTTTTCACTCCTAGCTTGGTTGGGGAAGGGGGGGGGTCAGAGCCTCCGTCGCTCTTCTCCCATGCTGGGGGGGGGGGGGGGGGGGGGGGGTTTGGCGAGCGGGGGAGGGGGGCAGCGCTGCTGATGCAGCTCTTCGGTCCGGTCCCGAGACTCCGGGGGAAGCGTCAAAGCCTGGAAAACGGCATGCAGTCAATCTGGGATCTGTTCCTAAAGAAGATGCTCAAGAAGGTCAGGGAAGAACTGGGAGGTCTGGGAGGGGTCTGGAGTGGGGGTGCAATAGCCAACAAGCTCCTCTCCTCCTGAACATCCTGCATCTATCAACACTGGGCCCCGTCGCCCCTTCGGACGGACAGCGGTCACACTTCCTCGCCTGATTTACCGCCAAGACGGAAAGACAAAAGCTTGCTGGCGAGCTAGCATGCGTGGAGGAACCAGCACAGGAAGCAGCCAGGGGAAACGTCTCTGTGGGCCTACTTACTGACGAGGTGCCACAGGGAGACGGGGCTGCAGACCGGCTGCTCCACCACCACCGTGCAGGCGGGGCCGCGAGCCGGCTGCTGCCGCTGCCGCTGGTGGGGGCACGTATTCATGCGCCGCGTCAGAACGCGCCGCAGCGGGGAGACGTCGGCGGACGAGGACGTGGCGTACACGGCCCTGCGACCGAAGGACGGCGACCGAGAGAGGTCGCCGAGGCTGTGGCACCGCTCGGGCGCCACGCCGACCTGAGCGAGGCGGGGCCGAGGGAGGGTAGAGCAGGGGCTGGCGTCCGCCACTGGTATTGGATTTTGGACAGGAGAGAGGAGGATGAGGGGTCGGGCGTGGGGAGAAGAAGAAGAGAGGAAGCCTGACGGGCAGAACAGTGACATCATGAAGACCAACCTCCGCTCCGGCCGTCCAGTCCGGACGCTGGACGTCGAACAGTAACGGCGGGTAGAGAATTAACGCTGAAAACTAAACATCAAAGACAGAGTGAAGCACGCGTCAACCCGACTCCAGCGGGCTCCACAGGCCACGCCCCCCGACAGTTTCTTTGGTGATGGAAGCAGATGCAGATCAAAGCACATAAAAGAAACGTCTTCGCTGTCACTTTTTCTAATCCACGTTTCTAAGGCTCGTGTTTGCTTACACGGTTGGGGGGGAAAAGGCTTCAGGATTCAGAAGATTCCTTAAGAATTTTATGATTTATGAATAAAAAAGAGTGTCGGACCAAAGAAGATGAGGCCCGCTTATGAATATTTCAGCTGACAGATTGTGAAGGAAAAACCCAAAAAAAAAAAACTCCAACTTTTATTTTAGAGGGTTATATTTTTAACGAGCTCCAGTTTGTGATGTTGGAGGACGTGACGAGTCTGATTTCACCACTTGGGTTGGGTGAAAGAGTCATTAGGACTATGGAGACTATAACATTTGACAATAAAGCAGCGGTATGTAAGAAACGGATCTAAATTAATCATAAAATGGCCCCGATGTGTCAAAAGGAATCATGTTAATTTCAAATACAACTGTCATCCAGCCCGAATAGTCTCATTTTTAAAGTGATGCCTCAGCCTGTAAATAACGATTTTTACGTTAAGTGTTTTGGTCTGTAGCTCCGCCCACCTACCGAACGGCCAATCAGGGAGTCAGGAGCGTCTCATCGTCCAAGTTTGGCAGCTACTGCCGAGCTTCTGCTACAAACGTTTCGAATCCCATCAGAAGCCAAACGAGGATCCAAACAGATGCCTTTGAAAGACGGAGACGGGCGGAGTGGCTAGCCTTAAATTTGGCTAACTTAATTCTAATTAATGTAGCCGAGGTCATTTCAATTATTCTCTCCATTATATGTTTGTTCAGTGTACACTAGCACGTACGCAGGCGTGCCATCCAATTGATTACTAACACATTTTTTAGAGAAACAAAAACGATGACTCATCATTGCTAGCATTAGCATTATCAAAGCAGGTTTCTCTGGTTTATACGTAGAAAAGTCCCCATGTTAGCGCGGCCATGATGGCAGGTGGAAACATGACTGAGGCTGTGACTGGTACATCGGACAAATGAGGCGCTCTTGGTTGCGTAAAGCCGTAACCAGGGCAACGGGGGCGCTCTCACCTCTGTAGATGGCAGGAAGCGGCAGAGAGGAGAGACCCTGGCACTGCATCTGCTGCTGCTGGAGCCTCCTCTTGGCCTCCAGGACCGGGTTCTCGAACTGGGTCCTCCTGTTTATGTGACTGAAACCAAAGAGACGGCAGACGGTTGAGATCCGCCGCCGCCAGAAGGTCGGATCCAAAAGAAATGAAAGGAACAGACGATCGATTCTGTCATTTACTGCCTGTTTTACAAGCAGGATCAGATGAATCCGCGAGCTGGAAGGACTCCACATGAAAGCAGACGCTTCCAAACGTCCCACCTCCTTTTTAATTTAGCGTGGGCGCGGGAATATCACCAGCCACTACAAATACTGTAATTTGCCTGTGTGAAATAATTAATCATCATTAGTCACTTTACTCTCTTTTTTCTCTCCTTATCATTTAATTAACACCCAGGATCCTCGTCCTCATTACGGAAGAGCTCCATTATATTTCCGCACCGTCCTGAAGAGGAGAAAGTTGATGTCCCAATAAACGTGATTAATCCGGCGCCGCCGGGCCGGACTGGGAATCAACAGCCCGTCGCTCGGCGCTAAAGAGGAGGCAGACTTACTCCACGTAGTAGCTGCCGTAAATGGGGTCATCGATCTTCTCCCAGCCGTACGGAAGCTCTGCAAAAAAAAGACAATAATGAGCAGCTTGTTTATCAGATGAACTCGCAGCAGCTTATTGATCTTTACGCTAGGACGATTTTAGAACCGCGGCCTCTTTCCCGTCCGATTTCGCTCACTTTTTGAAGCGCTCGGACTCGTTTGATGATGACTGATGATGTGTTTAGGGCCAGTTGTTGCTTTTGATTTCATTGGCAGCATTTTTCTTTTGTCAGAAGAACGACGACAGTGACGGACTGTGAGCAATACACAGACGTTACGCAACTCCTGGTTCCTGTGTCTGAACAGTTGGCGCTAAAGGCCACGAAGCGAGGACTGAAAAATGGCTCCCGACAGCCAATTACTTAAAAAATGAATTAGCATCTCGAAGCAAAGTCTGATGGAAATGGAGTAAATGCATGGAGCCATTAAAGAGACAGTTTATGACCTATTTTCTCTCCGCTGAACAGGCGACGACAGCAGGGGGTGTTAGCTTTCAAATGTTAGCTTGGTTAGCTTTTAGAGCTAACAGCCTGTCAGCTAGCACAAAATAGGTGATGACATGTCCATGCCCCGGGTGCTTCCACTGAGTGATCTCCAGCACCCCCTGGTGGTCGATGACAGTACAGCTCCACGGGGGGGCGCTGCAACAGCACGAGGCTTCGGCTCGCTGTCACGGCGATGCCACCGTTTCCTTCCTGCTTGGCCTAGTTTACGCAGCTAACAGATTACCCAGCACATTCCCAACACTCCCAGTCCTCCTACGGAGCGCAGAGACACGGGAGCAGTGATTGTGCACGTGCCATATGCTTCCCTGACCCCGGCCCCCACCCCCTCCGGACATTTGATTAAAATTTTAGAAGCACATGCTATTTTTCCACATTCACCAAAATGCATTCCCCTCACTCACACACACACACACAAACACACACACACGCGCGGGGGGGTTGACAGCCCACGGGAATACCTTCTGCAACATTCCCCAGCCCATCTCCCCTCATTAATTATGAACGAGACTGTTTCATGTTCTCACCTTTATAGAGGACCCCCCCTACACACACACACACACAAAGACACATCCACTTAAGCGCACATTAGGTTACTACTTACCACACACACACACACACTCAAAGATGCACACTAATGCGACGGATCAAAGGGCTGTCATGTTGCTCAGCAGCCGCCGAAAGAAAAGCTTTTCTATTAAAACGTCCGCGGAGAGAACTGCGAGGAGACGGCGATGCTTTCAGGAGCCGAGGGAACGTCGGACGTTTGCCATACAACGCAGAGTGAATCCCCAAAAGTCCAAAAGTACCAACCGGTGATGGACAGGAGGGATGCTACGTCATTTCTGTCTTTTTGTTTGTAAGTTAAGCTAACGTGCTAAGTGATTTTGCTAAAGTAAATAAGTCCACACATCAAGTACCCTCTCAGAAAAACGGTGCGAACTGCCCCTCAACTACTCGTGATCGGGTCCTGTACTGCCACACATGTACCGCGTCGGGCAGTCCGGATCCTGGCACCCACCAAGCCACCGCTGCTCATCGTCACCACGCCGCATTAGCGCGGGAAGGAGGCGCGAGAGGAAACGTTTGCCCTCCTGAGACGCCCCTCACTGCCAGCAGGGGGCATCTTTGCCGCAGCATTCGCTCACTCCTACAGGAGGCAGTTATTATGTTCACGTTTTCTGTTCAGAGGTCACCAACGAGGTAGCCAAACGATTCCACCTTCGCTGTCCTCTTTGTCTTCCTTCCCCCCTCCACCGCCGGCTGACCCAGAATCGGTTTTGTCACCCTCCCAGATGAAAGCGCATTTCCTCTCCGTGCACATTGTGCAGGGGTTCATTTATCACGTCGCGGCTGAATACGGCGGTGACTGAATTAATCAAAGTTTTTTCCGGCTAAAGTCCCCTTTTGTGGCGTCCGCAGTCGGCGGGACCTTATTTGGGGCGGCGATGGAGCCCGACCACGTCAAGTTGAGTCCCACATTAATTATCTCAGCCTGGAGCTGGAAGCTGTGACGAAGGTGACAAACTTGCAACACAAGTCTTAATTATCTGAACTTTGCAAAATGTCAAGGTGGATAAATAATTAAAGAGACAATTACTGCCGACCAGAACGGCCTCAAAGAAACAGGAGCGCCCGGATCACCGAATACGGATACAAACCCTTCCAGGATTAGGTGGGAACTAGCTACGTGGATAGACGTTAGCCTCTTTGGAAGCAACCGTAGAGGTCTTCTGCTGTCTGCCTCGGCCCTGATCGGTCCGGTCAGGGTCAAGGTTCAACAGGAAGATCAAAGGTCCACCTTGATAAGGCGCCAGACCTTATCGAATTTTTCCTCAAGCCTCAGGACTGGGTCCCTTTACAAACCCGCCTGAGCGGTTTGAACCTGCTAGCATGGTTGCAGCTGCGATTTCCCTCAGAAAAGGTTAATACCTTCAAATGTTTTAGTTCCACTCGCTTGATTTATTCATGAAAGTGGTTTAAAATGGGATCAGGAGGAGAGAATGAGCTCATTTCCCAAAACGACTTGAACTTGTTTTTCCTCCTCCGTCCCACCTCGTGTAGCTTGATAATAAGTGTCCGACAGAGTTGCTTCATATTTAATACATTTTCTTACGCAAATTTTGATTCATAAAATAGCAGAAAAAAGCTGCTCCTGAACGAAGAAAAAGGCTCCAAAAGCTGGCTCACAGACGTGCTCTGGGAAGATGCTAACATCAGCACGTTAACATGCTACTACAAACCAATATAAATGAGACATAAATTACAGTGTGGGATGATGGGGATTTAATTAATTGGGGTATTTGGCCACAGTCTTGCATAAATTAATCCTGTTAGGACACAGCTGCTGGCGCCAGACTATCCAGGAAGAAACCTCTGCGCTAAGCTAACCCTTTCCAGGTGTTTCCAAGCTACACAATCAGGAGGTTTTGAATTTGCTTGTGTTTTTGACGGCTGCTGCCCGATTATCCAGCTGAGCTTTAATACTATCGGACCTCTCGAGTCTGATTCCCGCACTGTCAGAATAGTTATTTTATTTTAGGATGATCCGGGATTTGGGCTCCACTGTGGCGATCAGCAGATATGGCTAAGAGCGGAGCCCTCAGATAACCCTCTGACAGCACCAACAACCTCGGAAAAAGGAAGCAGTGTTTGGAAGTAATCCGGAGATCTGGTTGTTGCCTCATTCGTGAAAAAGCCCGGAGAAAAACACACAAAACGGATCTGCAGCTAACAGAATATCTTATCAGCAAAAAATAATAAAGAGCATCCGTCACCTTAAAGACGGGAAGATAACAGTTTCTACAGCTTATGTAAATATGAAGGGAGGATTTTCTGCCTCGAGCGCCCCCTGGTGGCCCACCGTGAACTGCAGGCTCTCGGCTCCAAACCCGATTGTACGACCTATTTAACGTGGCCGTGCCGACACGTGTCGGCTCGTCGTACTGTTGGATTTCTGCTGAGAGTCTGATGAAACGGCGCCGTTGGGATTTACGGACGCATTCCCACCGCCGCGTTTTAGCTCCCGCTGGGAACAGATTCCAGATTAGAGGCTTATTAGCAAAAGCCGCGGTTCTCCGCCGTGACCGAGGCGGCGCAGTAACTTTCACGGCGAGCCGGTTGATTGCGTCACCTGAGCCCTCCTCTGGAGCCGTGCGGCGCACGTTAATGAGCTCGCTGCCGATCCCGCCGCGTGTTCTCCCGCCACCTGAGGAGAAACGCCTGTCCTCAAGCTGCCTCCGCCGGCAAGCTAACAACTGTTATGCAGCAGAATGAAAAACAAAACAGACCAAAAAACCCACAACAAGCAGCTTATCAGGACATTCCAGCAACAGAGGACTCGCTCAACTGCGACCGGCTGCATATCCCCCCCCCCCTCGTTCTCTTCCAGCGTTCTGGAGTATTTGCCGAGAAATGAGCGCAAACGGGCTAACGGGAATCTGCAGGAGTGCAGGGTACAGGGAGCGCAGGGCTGAGAAGATTAAAGCTAATTGTTGCCAGATTATTAAAAAGGAAACTTCATTATAAGGTAAACAGGTTGGGGGGGGGGGGGGGGGTTAGCTGGAATAACGTGGCCGTCGGCAGGCACGGGCCTCTTCCCAGTCGCTGCTGGTGGAATCAAAACAAGCCGAGAAGCTGCTGCGGAGGGGGAAATTAGCCCTGGAAACACTCGCTGTCCATCATACAGGCGGCTGGCTGACAAATAGCATGTAGCTAGCAACGGGCTGCTAATAACAGCTACCAACAACGTTAATGAAATCATTTATATTGATCCAAAATCTGTCCGACGCAGTGTGGCGCCATTTGGGACTATTTTCATCAGCGGATTAATATTTGGTGCTGGAGGGAAGCGGCACGAGTTTTAACAGAAAACGGGATGAAAAAAAATTAAGAGTTTGATATGGATTCAGCCCATTTTTCTTTTCAGCATCTGCAGTGAGAACACACACACACACACACACACACACACACACACACACACACACAAGGCCTGCTCTGTTTGGGACGTTCTTAAAATACACCCATCAATCACCGTGCAGACAGCTCTTGTCTGCCCCTCCTCATGGCTGCTGAGGGAGTCTCAAGGTGAAGGAGGGCGGTGGACTGAATAACCCACTCGTAGGTCCGCCGCTGTATTAGCATGAAGAAAAAAAAACAACTTTGGTGGCATCAATCGCAATCAAAAGTCTGAGAAGAGGGTGGGCGACGGCGATGGCGTCTATTAGACTGACGTGAAGTCAAAACTCAGGCGACAAGGATCTTTTAAGGTGGACGGCTGCGAGAGGCCATTAAAAAGGACCCATCACACTTGTGCTAACGTACCATCCTGGAATAAAGGAGTCGAACCTTCATCGTAGAGATTCTGTTCGGTAAATGCGTCTGAAACTACTCAAAGTCCAGATTTCTCCAGGTGATTTTTCCAAGCCCGACAGGCTACTACTGCTAGCTAATATGTTCACATTAGCCACAGCTTAGATAAATACTGTACATACAAGTTTACTTTCTCCAGTTGGATCAAGAAAAAACTGATAAAAGACACAGTTATAAATAAAAATGGGCATTTCTGCCCTCGACCACCAGGGGGCGACAGAAGCGCTCTGGCTTCAACTTTCTCTGCACCGACTTCAGTTAAAATGATTGTGTTGGACAGTTTTGAAGAACAAAACACAATTAACAATAATTGTTGTCAAAAAAAGTTTAGTCTCGCGTGCTCTCGGTCACCAGGGGGATTCTCTATACCTGGATTCGGGAATCCTGAATTCAAAGAAGAAGAATAACAGAATTATAGGAGACAACAGAAGGCCCAGGCGGCTCCACTGCTACCAGCCAACAATTATTTGGCAGGACAAGATGACAAAAAGTAAAAGTTTAAGTTGAGAGAAGAGGAGGAGTGAAGGGAGGAACTGTCCTAGTTAGGATTTGTCGAGCTAAAGAGGAGACGAAGGAGGGAAGGAGGGAGGTGGGAACCACAGAGGAAGAAATATAGAATGAGTTATGTAACGGCGAGGCGCCGCAGCCGTCTGCACTGGAGGCGACGCCGCTTTTGAACGCGCCAGAACGAGGGCGCTAACGCTCTCCGCGTGTTTTGACAGAATCTGCTTGTACGCGGCGAAGACGGTTTTAAACATGAGAGAACACGTTGTTTACCGCAGGTGAACGCTGCGGGAAGACGTAACGGGGCTGACATGAAAGTGAGCGGCAGCCGGATCACACAGGCCGAACAAAACTGCCTTTTCCAGGTACAAATGGGAAGTTTCCAAGCATAAAAACAGATCTTTAGGCTTTTTCTCTTAAAAACAGCATAGATTTGCCACCCAAATGCAATATTAGCATGCCTGCTAACATTGGCATCGCCTGCAGGGGGCGCTGGTGTCGCCCTAAACTTCCTCCAAAACCTAATTTGAAGTTGGTTAGTTTGAACTGATTATCGTCCCCAGAAGACGCCCGATGCTTCGGAGCAGATCAATAACAATCCGGGTAAATAAGGCGTCGTCGGGAGGGAGCTGGAAGCAGCAGAGCTTCTGATGAAAAACATCACGTTATTCCTCAAAGGCCTCTCGCTCTTTGTGTCTGCACCGTTTCATCAGCCTGGAAAGTTCCTCCCTTGAATATTCAAGGTCCTGGAGAGGAAAAACGGGAGATCGGAGGCAGGTCCGGAGGGCGGCGGCGCCTCCGCCCCGCCTGTGTTTAATGCCACGCCGCCGCCGCTCCTCCTGCCACTCCACCGCGATCGAACCGCGTCTGCAAATATGTCGTAACATTTGCTCAAGGCAGCAGACGCGCACGCCGTCGGAGACCGCCGAGTCATTTGTCTCTCCGGTCACGGCGGTGGATTCTGGGAGGATTTGCATAAAAATGATGAAAACAGCGCGGTGAAAAATGGTGCGAGCGGTTTACAGAAACGACCCCAAATTGTTTTGCGCCTGCTGAAAGGTCACCAGCAGCCGAGGTCGCGGCTAATTAGCCAGGTAGCCTCATCTGTTTTTGTTTGCATCCGGTGGAAGTTCGGTTTTGATGTTAGCTGTAGAGTTTAGCATCGAAACGGGAGCGTTCGGGTTAAACGGGGCCGTGAAGCACGATTAGCGTAACGAGAGGCAGCGTCATGCGGTCACGATATTGATTATTTGATCAATTCGATCGGCCCCGCGGCTCCAATAAAGTTTGTTGGTGCGAGAGGGAAAAGAACAATCGATGTACGTGGTGAAACGGTTAAATCCCCTCCGAGCTTAGCTAGTTGGCGTTTCACCTCTTTAGCGTCTTGAAGGTCAGAAACGGTTTATCCAAGTTCTTCGCTCCTTCAAGTTTGTTTCTGTTGAGCTAAATCCTCGTTCTCACAAGCGGCTCCTTTATTCCGGTTTCAGGGTCCTTACGAATCTCACAAACGGACCTTCGGAAAAAAAAAAACTAAACATTTGCGAATTGGCGCCTTCTTCCGTCCTCAATCTCGGCAAAACTTCATCTGAGAGCGACGGAAGGCTGGAGAGATGGATGACACACTCCTGTCTGTTAGCTGCACTGGCATTCATCCGTCTTTTTTGTTTGTTCTGTCTGTGTGTGTGTGTGTGTGTGTGTGTGTGTGTGTGAGTGTGTGTGTGTGTGTGCGCGGGTGGCTGAAGGACACTCCACGTCTCTCTGAACTCAGAATAAAGGCGTCTTTGTAACCTCCGTCTCTACGGGCCTGGACTTTCAACACACGTGTGGCGGCGCTTCCTATCCCCACACGCACGCACGCCCGCCGCCGCCGCCTCGGAAAATAATCCCGCTCCGGCCCGAGAACATCAAATGCTCCTTCAATCTCTTGTTAGCCCAACGAGCACAGTGGGAATCTGGGGTGGGATGAAACGGAATGAGCGGGAAGAGCGAAACGGAGCAGTCAGAATCTCTCACCGTCGTCTTTGCACTCCTCTGGCGGCTTCGCCTTCTTGGCGAGCCGCGGGTCCAGCCACGACGTCGTCTTGGTGTTGTGGCTGCGGAGAGAGAGACGGAGGGAGTGAGCGGGAGCGTGATGGATGGCGAGAGAGAGGCGACTTGGCAGGAAGCGAGGAGGTCGGCGGAATCATTTCAGAGGAAAGATGAGCCTCCGATAGGAGCTTGAGAGATTAAGAAACATTCAAAACTGATTCAATTTGTTTAATTTGCTTACTTAGCAGGTAAAAGAGGAGGGGGGGGCAGGAAGGCACTTACGGAGCTCCGAGAGATGGGGTGGCTGAGGAGGTGTTCATTATGTTTGTCACCACATCAAAGAAAAGGGACGGAAGAGAAAGGACAACGAGGTGGTGATCAAAGCAAAGTTTCCTCTCGACCTCTGCTCGACATCACAGATGCTCGGAAACAAAAGCTCAACATTAGCATGCTAGCTGAAGAGGGGAGGGTTAAAGAAACACATCAGATGGGAATTCCGCCTCTGTGCAAACGTAAAGGAAGCACAACCGCATCACCTTGAGAATTGCTGTTTGGCTACGCTAGCAGATGCTACGCGGCGACCTGCGCGCGCCTGTATATGCTAACAACGGTCCCATGATTGCGCTGTAACAGAAGCTCACCTCCGAGATTGTACTGCAGCTATAAAAATGCTAATAACTCGGATTGTTGAACGCGGGAAGAGTTTCGGAACCGAATCCCACCGAAGCAACAAGCTCCGGCAGTGGAAGGGGGGGGGGGGGAAGGGGGGGGGGTTTATGAGGACGTAAATTTAGCTCCGCTCACGTCTCCATCAAACAAATGGTTTTGAATCCCAATTACTGTTGGTCGTTCCGACATGAGGAAGTTAGCAGACTTACTCTATGAAGTACACCTCTCCTTTCTCGGTGTACGCCATCTCCCAGTTGTCCGGCAGCGGTCCTAGCTCGTCGGTCTCCTCCGGTTGGGGTGCTGTGATCCGCGGAGAAAGCCCGTCCTCTTTCGGAGCGTCGCTCTGGACCTCTGCGTGGTTGCTCTGCGGCGCCACGTCCCCCGAAGTGTCCGTGCTCTTGTCCTCATGTTCGCTCGACTCTGAGGTGAGGACAGGACAGGGTGAGTCAGTGTCACGGGGAGGAGGAGAGCGAGTGGCAGGGGTGGGTGGGGGTGGGGGGGTTGGGGGGGGGGGGGCTGAAAGTTTGATTAAACGAAATAATAGCTGCTCAAGGTAACGAGGTGAAGCTGGGAGACGGAAGTATTGAGGAGAGACGGATGAATGGAGCAGGAGGGACGGCTCTACGGAACACAGGAAGAAGTGCGAGTGCTTGTGGGGGGGGGGGGGGGGGGCAAACGAGGCCAAGGATCCTGAGATGATCGGCGGGAGGGACGGAGCGGGGGGGCTATCTGGGAAGATCACACAGCCCGCCGCGCTCCATCGATCCCCCTCCAGCTCCACCAGCCCACACTGTCCGTCCACAGAGACAGACCCCCCCCCCCACACACACACACACACACACACACTTCGAGAGCGTCTCGCTTCACCACCGCCGCTCCGCCTCCGGCGGGAAATTATCGAGCATCTCATCAACACGCGGGGAACGCTGAGAAAACACGTCCCTGCCTCGCTTCACCGTGGTGCGTTCGCTGTCACTTAGAGCCACCGTAAACGGACCCCACAGCTTTTCTGTAATTCACTTAGCAGTGAGCTATTTATAGACATACTGACGCGGATGCTAACAAGTTGCCGCACTTTGGAGCTTCGCACGGTCGATCTACGAACCCGCCACGAGATACACCCATGTCACCACGACCCTGCAGGTCCGACGCTAGCGAACATCACCCAGATCCGTCAACACCAGCATGCTAGCGGACAAACACGCCCGTCGGCGTCGTTACCTTCAACCACGTCACAAAACCATATGCTAGCTTTGATCGATTCTGCTAATCTAAGCAGCAACAATCACAATAGCTAATATTAGCCTTCTCGATAGCTAGCATTAAACCTTATTTAAGTTTTCTTTGATTCCGCTGCTAAATCTGCTTTGATCGACTCCTTAGCTTCCTACCTGGTTGGAGCTCCTTTTGGTCAGGAAGCCAAACTCTCATCCTTCTTCCGACCCTGCCCTAAAGCCGTGGTTCTGACTCTTCCGGCCCGGCTGCGGGTTCCCAGTCGCCAGCGGTCATGACTGGAAACCAGTGCTGGCCCAAACTGGGACCGGCGGCCGAACCCTCTGACTCTTCACGCCGCTCTGTGACTCGGCTGACCCGGGGCGGCGAGTCACAGGACCCGAGTGTGGCGTCGCGTAGGACGGGGGGAATCAAACCATAAAGGGCCTTTTATGATGGCCTGATCATGTGATTATGGGATGTTGAAAAGGTTTGTGTGTGTGGGATGTTCAGCAGGCTCCTCTCAGCGTTGCTGCTCAAGGTTAATTTATGAGAGGAAACATTTGAATGTTGATTAACGAGTTGTGGGAAACGCGTTCGTGGCGGCGCCGGCGCCCGCGGCCGTTCACAGTTTACACCGCGTGACACCAAACGCCGCGGCAACACTTGCAAGTGAAACCCACGGCTTCTGTTGCTAAGAGAGCCGGTTGCCATAACAGCAAGGTGTCGCTCTCCGGGTTCACGCCCCCCCCCTCCCCCGCGCCCGGCGACTGACCTGGCGTGACGACGACCCCGTTGCCGTTGACGATGGGTCTCTCCTCCTCTTCCTCCTCAGGCGGCTCGATGCTGGCTTTCTCCATGTTGCTGACCGACTTGTTGCGCTTCCTCTTGCCCTCGGAGGTGGGTCTGGCGCCGGGCAGCAGCTGGTCCGTTACATTTAGCAGCAGAGCGCCGGGCTCAGCTGGAGGCTTCGGCGTTCCGTAAAAGTTATCTGGAACGGAGAGATCTGAGATTTGAGCCTAGAAACAAGGGATGTTCATCGGAATCGCCCGTTAGACGTTCGGGTCCGAGCATGGGCCTGCGCGTAATTCGGTTTCTCCGAGGATTAATCTCCGCCGTCTCGGTGCGGAGTCGCCGTTTTTCACCGTGGCGTCCGCGTTTCTGCCGCCGCCGTTCCGGCGCTCCATCTGTGCAAATGTCAGGACTTTATGTGCAGCTGGAGGGGAGCCGTAAACATTCAGTCCTGAACGTGAGGGAAATTAGAAAAAGCTCCGTCCGCTAGCGCAGAACCGCCCCCCCCCCTCCCCCCGAAGGGACTGGATGATCCTGCTGCAGTTCCTGCGACAACCTGCAGGCGGCGCTGTTCCTTTATACGTGTGACATCGCCGAAACTAGCCGATCCAGCGGGGTCGGATAAGGAAGATTGGGGGAAATTTCCCACACCAGAACCTTGATTGAGCCCGTTTCTATGAGCAGCATCAGTACCGAGCAGGAATCACCTTTTCCGGGCCGACCTTTCATCCATCAAACATTTCGGATTACGCTCGTGGACCCTGGGTGATAGCGAACCCTCCCGCGGGCCGGTTGGGTCCCAGTTAGGTAAATAACTTATAAAACAGAACAGAGGCGCCTTCGGAAACCTTTTCTGCCGACGCTAAACAGACCTGCTCTGTCTTTCAGGGACATTCCGAGGTTTTCCGTAAAAAACAGAGCGTTTATCCTCCATTATGTGTGACAACAAAATCCACGCAACTCAACTCTCGTGACGGCTGTTTCGCAACTTTCTGTCTCATGGTAGAAACTCTTGTACGCTCCGTTTTGTACCCCCCCCCCCCCGCGTTGCCATAGAGACCGTCGCCGGGATTGCGCCAATAAAGTTAGCCGCAGTGTTTTATCTGTTCTACGACAGGAGGGTCTCCTGAGAGCCGGAGGTGGACCAGGGACTCCCGAAGACGGATGGCAGGAAGAGCTCCTGGAAGAACCGGGCCAAGAGAGGCCCAAGAGGACGGCGGGGAAGGTTGCCAAGGAAACGACTGTTGCCAATTCTGTTTTCGTTACCTTCATAGGTTCCACTCTCCAGAAGGGCTCCGCTTTTCTCCAGCTCCATAAACCGGTCAACGGTCACGAAGTTATAATCCACCCCGGGGACCTCGCCCTCCTTGGGCTGCCTGGTGGTGCCTGCAGGACACAAATGAGGAGACGAGTCAGAACCTTTGAGCACCTCATCACAAAGGCTTGGGGAGAGATCAGCAGCTTAAACACGCCGGCCCCGACCGTCGTTAACGGGCCCTCGTTACTTCCTTTCCACCCTCCGGGGGATTAAACGTCGATGCGTGTGCTTCGAGCGTGGACGACTGGCGTCAAACTGATGCAATTTGGACACAGAAGTGAGAAATCGCGTCAATTTGGACGAATCTGACAGGGTGGAATGGGATTCTTTACCCCTGCCGCTTCTGGATTAGCCCCGCCCTCTTTGCGTTCCCCACCTACGACTGTCGGGATGAGTCCGTTTGAGCCATCAAGTCTCTTTTTGGCGCGTGATCGATGGCAAAAAACAGGTGTTAACAAGGTTGAAACTGCCCACAAACCTGAGTACAAAGGACCTGCTAAACACTTCCACATCGCCGCGTGCTAATTGGAGTCGTTAAAACTGTTGGCGGTTGCGATAAAAGGCAGACAATCTTCCCCCGAGGTGCTCGACGGGTTCTCACATCCAAGCCAACGCTCGCTCGAGCTGAAAGTGCAGCTCGTAAAACACACTTGTTCGGCTCTCACTGCTGTAGAGGAACCGCGCGTGTTTTCAAGAGGCGGCGCCGAACGCCGCTGTGGAGGCGCACGCTCGCTTGGAGTGGCACCTGCGACGGCGTGAGCGCAAGTCCAGACTTATCAACAATATCCACCTCAGTATTAAGAGGCTCAACCTGAGCTACGAGTCCAAAAAGTTAGCACAAGTGAAGTTAGCCTGTAGCTAACATCGGCTAACGTAAGCAGTGGTTGGAATAGCAACGACCCTTGTAACCAAACGAGGCTAGCGCGCGAAAAGAGGCGGCCCGATGGTACATGTGCTCAGACTGGCTTCTGAATCCCTTAACCAAAGTGCCGAGAGACAGGAAGTGACCAGCAGGAAGTGCTGCCACCTTCATCATCATCATCATCATCATCACTGGAGCGAGCCTCATTGTTGTCTCGCACCTTAACGCCGAGCCTTCCTTGACTGGGTCCGTTTCAATGTCACATTACCACGCCTCACAGGATAAAACACACACACACACACACACACACACACACACACACACACACACACACACAGTTCAAAGCAGACCTTTGATGTCTCACAGCTATATTTAGCAGCATCTTCTGCTAGGGGACTTCTCTCGGGTGACACTCTGTAAAAGGAGGAAACCACAACGTCTCTATTTCCACCGCTGTCTCCGTAGGTGGATTTGGGAATTTTCAAAGCTAATGTGAGGTGAAACTGTCGCGACCTCGCGCCGGCGTAGGAGGGAATATGATTATTTATGAGCCTATTTATGAGGGAAATCAGAGAACGTCGTACCAGAGTCTGCAGAGACGCTGCTGTGATTCTAGCCCTAGTTTACGAGCTGAACCTGAAGGCATCGTTGAACTGCTTCCTGCTGAGGAGGATCCTGAAGTAACCAGGCCCGGCAGAGGAGCGCTGGCCGAGTCGCTCCGACCCGAGCCCAGCCTGACAGCTGCCACCGCGCGTCCAGGCGCAGCCCTGCTAACGGGCACGTGGCCACGGCCGGTGGTGAAGCACCTCTGAGCGCCGCGAAGTCATGTCAGGAAGTTTGAAAAATGATGAGATAACTGACAAATTCATGTTTAGAGCGGCAGCTAACGAAGCAGCTCGCGCCAGAGCCAAACGTGCACGTTAAAACCTGAGACCAGAGCGGCCCGGCTCCTCTCTGCCCGTCCCTCGTTCCCTTCTCCCCCTCTTTCATCTCTTCGCTCTGCACACATTTCAAACGCACACGCGGTGATTTTTCATCCGGCTCCCTCGGACGAAGTCCCCTTTTGTTGCGTCAGAGCCTGAAAGTCATTCTAGCTTTTTTTGGGGGGGGGGCACTGGTTTGAGATTAGATCCAATCACCTTGCAACAAAGTAGCGACACTGCGCCTGTGGTTGTTTTGGAGCAGGCGTGTCCAAACCCAGTCCTCAATAGGTGCTGCCGGGTTTTCTGTCCCACCACGAAGGTCCCCTGGGCCCCTGGTTCCTTGGTGAGAGCAATATCTGCCTGGTAGGACAGAAAACCCGACTGGACCGGGGCCCTTGATGCCTGGTTCGTTGAAGCTCATCTTTGCGTCTAGCTAGGTCACAAACCTACAGGTTTGGGTCACCACCAGCAAACCGGTCCAAGGCCTTGACCATCCCTGCTCGTGTGGCCCGCGGTCTTCCAGAACTGCCCCCCGGTGCTGCCCCGGCTGCTCTTTCGCGCCGCTGAACCTTCTGTCATGCTGGGCGTCAGCACAGCCTATTGTAGCCAGCCTAATCTAGCCGTTAGCCAATTAGGAAGTGACGGGCAGCTGTAATGTCCCCGCATTAGGAGCACGGATTAGCCTCCCATTCAGCGCCGGCAGACGCGGGCTGATGGAGGCTGCGGAACACTGGTGCAGGCCTGGTGCTGGCGGACCGTGATTCTGCATCATTTTGGGAGACGGCGGAGGAAGAGCTGTTTTTATCACCGCCGCGTTCGTGCTGGCTCGGCGCTAAAGGGAAGAGCTCCCGATCCGGTTCCCCGCGTCACCGCTCTCCTCCTCTGCCTCTTTTGCTCAACAAATTTCAGATGCGGCTTCAGACAGAATGTGTTTTGTTTCCCCGACTTATTGACAGCCAGTAATGTGGGGAAGATTGGACCGAACCCAGGCTGCCTGCTGGACCTCTGCCACCCTCCCCTGAATCCCATTAATAGCTCTGCCCTCCCAGGACGTGCTGGCTGGACCGCCTGGAAAGCAGACACAGATATTGATGACTTGCCCCCCCCTGAGGAGAGGTGATCAGCGGGGAAGGGGGGGGGGGGGGGGGGGGGGGGGGGGCAGAGTGGGCTGACAAAGTGAGAGAGACGGTAAACAAAAGAACCCAAAGGGAGACTCATTATTTTAAAATAAGGGGCCGATAAATCTGCCGAGGTTCTGCTTTTACGACGCGGGACGAGTTTATTCTGTGTTCGATGTGGCCGTCGTCGCCTCCTGAGTTACGAGAATCCCTGGGAGGAATTCTTTACGCTGCTAAAAACAGTGCATTAATATTAGAAGTCACACAAGAATAATATGTATTAACACCGCTAATGTGCACAGGAGACATTTTAATAAGGGTTTAATAACTTGTACAAGTGAGCAATCATTTCTGCGGCTAATCCGTCACAACGAAGAATATTGCTGCGGTGATCTACGCTCTTCCCAGGAAACCTTTAAACTAGCGAGCCGCGGCAGCGCTAGGGCACCAACAAACAGGATCTACGCTGCGCGATTAGTGACATTTTCATGCGTCTTCACCATTATCGCAAAGTTCTAGATGCTAATTATGACGAAAAGCGCGGTAAAAGCTGAAGTGAAGACCGGGGAAGGAAAAATCACCCACTTCAAAGAAACTGGCGTCAACACGTCCTTTATTGTCCTCACACGTGTGGCGCAACATGCGGCTCAGATAAGCTAACGGTGTAAAAACCCACGTACCCCGACACAGAGACGCGATCATGATCTCTCTTATCATGGGGAGCTGAATCAGAGCTTCTTCTCTCCTCTCTTCCATCTCTGGGGGGGGGGGCGTATGAATGGCTCCTTTCATGGCATCAGACGCTCGCTCTATCTCCTCGCCGCGCCGCTAAAAGAAAACACCTTCGGTCTGGCGTCGCATCCCAACATCAACAGGAATCAAAGGAGTCACCTTTTCAGTGGTGGAAGTGAGGTACAAGAAAGGAGCAGACCATAATGGCCCCCCCCCCCCCGCCACGCTCGGCGGCTGCTCTCCAGAGCAACTCCACTTTTTCTAATAATCCATGGAGGACTAGCGGATCGTAGCTCGCTTCCACGCCCGGACGGCGATAAAAGAGCGGAGGGAAGTGATACAGACAGATTACGTGAAAGCTGATGTCATCCGTTTGGATCCGTCGGCCCGGACGGGCTGTTTTTCAGCGCTTGGGCGGTGATCAGCGAGGTGACCGCGCTGCTTTGTCAGGCTAATCCTCCCGCAGCCGGGCCGGCGCTGGCGCGAGCACATTGTCGCCCGATGACACAATCTGTTTGCGAGGACGGCACTTTTAGGCGTCCGCTGTCATTTGTCCGCCGTCTCAAAGGACCGGTGCGTGGGTTTAATGTCCTCCTCGGCTCATGCCGGGGATTTGAACCAACACCCTGAGGGAGAGTCTGGACTAATCCTCCGGGCCCAGACGGGGTAATTATTTCATACCCAGACCTCTTTGGCCCTTTAATACTGCAAGCTGAGCTAGCTAGGCTATCACCTCTGCTCATTTCCTGTGATTGGACCCAAGTGTCGACCCGTCCAGAGGACTAGCTAGCCTTTTCATATGTAGCTAGTGACAAGCCGAGTGTCCTATTTTTGTAGTTTTTATTTAAATTGTTCATGTCGGGAACCGGTTGCTCTGTGTTGAACGACAGTTTTGGTAAAGTTCCTGGCAAACAAACCCTGATAAACCGATTAGCTCAGTATCTGTAGCTGCTGAGGAAAGATGCTAACGGTAAAATCAGAGTAGCCACTCGGGTTTGGAGGTGAACCGCTTCCTTACGTTGTGACTCCATCAGAGGTGAGTGGATCTGAGCAGTATTGATCGCAGTATTCCGACACTCAAAGTCAAAGGGAGAGGACGGACATCAAAGCAGGAGAGCTGAATATAACAGCTTTGATCAGCGGTAGCCAGGACCGACCCGCTGTCACCTGGTGGCGTGGGTGATAAATGTGAGCGAAGCGGCTCAGAGATGACGAAGTTGACACTTGACAGAACCACCATCGATTTTCCGAAGCGGCACAACGAAGACATCGAAGGTTTTTTTGAGTGTTGACAAAGATTCCACCCAGCTGATATTTAATGTACTCTCTGAGAGGCTCTGCACAACAGAGAGGCAGTTAGCTTAGCACAAGAGCTAACCTGGCTCCATCGTCCAACATAAATAAATAAGTTTAACATGTTCACGAGCTCTGGAAAGGACCAACTTAGCTAATTGGATTTTTAGCATTTTCTAAACGGAGAACCGTCCTCCAGAAGTCTTTAAAACGTTATTTCAGCCATTATTGGAGCGCGTCTATAACATTATCGAGTCAGGAGTTTATGTGCTTTCACGGCCTCCCGCTGTGCTGCCAAAGTCGTGAAGTCCTGGAAGTAAGATAGTAAAAAAATAACGGGTTCTGTGTCAGCTGACTCAGGGAAAATGTCCCTCTGGCCTCATGCTTCAGAAAGCCCCAATCATTTAAATCCTTAAAAGGCAAACGTGGTCAGGGGTTTATTAATTATTAAAGGTAATTATCCTCATATTCTCTTCTTTCATCCCTCTGTTTCCATCTTCCTTAATTTGCTCAATCATCCATTAATTCCGAATCCAATTAAATCCCTCCGAGGCCACGCCCACTGTCTATACGTCCAATAAGGACAGACTCAAGTCTCAAAAGTCACTGTATCCACTTCCTGGTGACAGGTGGGTCATGAACCCACGTCTCACCTGTTCAGGTGCTGAATCCAGTCCCCTGTTTCAGGGATCTGATCCATAACTCAGGAGGAAAAACAGTTTGTTCCAAACTCCATCATGAAGACGTATGGCGGCGCCCTTAAAAATGACCAGAACGGAGAGAACGGAGAGTCCGTCGATGATCAGGAGTCGTTACCGGAGCCAAAAAAGTCGGAAATGATGGATGTCGGCGGTGGAGTGGGTGGAGCTTATCAAATGGATCCAGCCTTTGACCAAAACAAGAATCCATCCTCCCTGTCATCACTTCCCCAGTCGTAGCTGTCGCAACTGTTGCTTTTATGCGTCATTAAGCTAAATACAGCATCTCCATAAGTGTTGAGTGGAGTTATTATGAGCTACAATATGAAACCAGCTGCCGAACAGGAAGCCGAGCAGCACATCAGGAGAAAAGTGATGAATGTCAACAGCACACGTTCACCTCGCCGCCGTGCAGAAAAACAGGAAGTGATCTATACGACTGAACATACAGCGGCGTTAAATCACCACGACAACCATCTGGCTTCAACTTAATTCCATTCACTTAATCACAGCCGAACATATGCGACATGTTGAGCGGCACAGAAATGAAATTCCGTTTTGATTACGGCGAAAGGACGACTCCGGAGCGGCGTTGGCAGCCGACGGGTCGCTCATCCATCACTCCGGATACGTTAACCTTTACGGCGCTCGCACCTGACGGAGGTGTCGCGCATTAATCTGCCTGATCGCGTTTACTCTAATGAAGACGGAACGCTGAGAACGTCGAGGCCGCGAATCAATCATCTGAATGTCGCCGAATCGGCGCCGCTACAGTCGATTTTTACTGCACGTCAGCCTGCAGCTAGCATCGCTGCTACACGCTACATCCTCAAGTCCGACTCCAACGTGGTCGGAGGTCAAGAGAACGAGTAAAGCGTAATTTCCTGATGGAATCCGAGTCTTATCCGGGATGTTTCCTCATTCTCCCCCTGGGCGAAACCGCTGTTAAACCGACCTGAGAATCCCAAATTACCGCTTGATTAGGGAGCCATTAGCCTCATCAGCAGCACGTATAAACCGCGCTAATGTCTGTAAACGCTTTGCACCTTTTGAGGTTTGGATGCGTCTCCATTTCACGTTTTATTGCTCATCGTGTGATCGTTGGGGAGCTGCGCTGTTGCGCCCAATAAGGTCGCTATAATTACTGCATTTACAAAATGGCTGTCTCCGCGGGAGCGCGTTAGTGGCGCGGGTTTGGAGGAAAAGCAGGCCTGCGAATGTGTCTGCTCCCAGATAACTACTCGGCGCGCGGCTTAGCGTCCACCTATCAGGACGGTTCCTGCGTAGAGCCGATAGAAGCCCCTTATCAGGGGCCCTCAGAGTCCCACACAACTGCTAGCTCAACACGCCTGCAGAAAAGTGAGGCTGAAAGAACGTAAATATGCGAGGAGGAAAGAAAAAATGATATCCGCCCTCCCTCGAGAGGCAGCATCCTGTTTGTTTACGAGTGTGACTGGAATGTCCCGGATGGCTGCAAACGGAAGATGGTCTGAAGGAGAAGGAGACCGTGAAAGAGGAGCGATGCTAGGTGGCGTTGCTAGGTGGCGTTGCTAGGCAGAACTAAACGAAAACCTAACGGGATAACAGATAAAACGCGCGGCTAATTTCTGCAGCAACGACGGAAACTCTGTTGGAACATCACTAAGCTTCACGGAGGATGTTTCACTTATGCGAGTTGGATGTTCTGAAGCAGATTTTTGATGTCGAAACACGGTCGAAGAGGAACAAAGTTGGGGGCGGGGCGTCGTAGGATTCTGACAGTTTAAGGCGGGTTAGCTCGCCGACACTCTTGACCACGGGCGAATCTTCCGCATGAATCCAACCTTCCTCGGAGATGACGGACAGCTCTCGCGCCCTCACGTCAATGTCACCACGAAGCCCCGCGTCTCCATCCAACTCACCACTGTTTTATTCAGATGGTGTAAAACGGGTTTATTTTAAAGGCTCGCTTCGTTTCCGTGGCAACAATGGGCCCAACGAGAAGCTTCGCTTTGTTGGCGACAGCAAAAATGTACTTTGTGTGACGGCTCTGTCGTGCCTCACTGTTGTCGGGGCTGGCTGGAGGGGCAATTCCCTGGCTGACCTGCAGGGGGAGTGCCAAGCGTTTCCAGTCGACCCAGCATATTCACCTGCTCACCTGTGGCCAATCTGCTGGGATTGGCTGCCTGACGGGTTCAGGTATAAAGACCTGTCTGGAGAGCGTCGGAGGGGGAGCCTCTCGTCCTATCCTACCCTGAACTTGTCATGTTCCGTAGCCTGACGGCCGCAGGAGTTTGGGGTTTTCCCTCTTTGTGATTACTTGGACTTTTCCCTTTTTTATTTCCACTTGGTTCTTTAATAAATATTATTTTGGGTTGGAAATCCTCATCTTTGGTCTCCCCATGTTATGTCATGGCTACCTTGAGCCAAGTATTCGTGACATTTGTTAAAAATTGGCGCAGCGTAGACAGCAAATGTCACCGTTCACTGTACTTTCTTTGAACTTATTAGAATAAACGTAAATAGGAGAGAAGGTTGGCGCTTTAAACGAGGTTAGCCTGCGCTTGTGCGCGGGTATTTGTTCACATGACGGTACAAATTGGATTAGACGAGACAACAAGGGGGGCGATGGAAACAAAACAGGTGCGAGGAGCAAAACGCATTAGGAGCAGAGAAATTAATGAAAATATGTGCAGGAGACCTGATTCTGGCTCGTGCTGTTAGCATCCCGCGCCCCTGATGTTTTAAATCTTGGCCTTGATGTTTATTTGATGCCCCCCCCCCCCCCTTCTTTTCGTTATTACTATCTGGGCTCTGCACTGATCTCATTCCAGCACAGAAAGTCAGACAAAAAGCCAGGACAGCAGCGAGGAGACTAATTAGGATAAACTCGGAGGTACGGGTTAGCGGATTAACGAGGGGAGGAGGCTCGTCAGCGCACGTGTGAGGACGCCTGATTGCTCCCGGCTGAACCCGGACCTGTCAGGTTAATACAGAATTTAAAGCAGAATTTACAGAGGACGCTAATGAAAACGAAGAGCAGACGGATGCCGAGATGCCACGAATGGTCGCTCGTCCGACGTATGTCGCCACCTGGTGGCCAATGTTAGAAAATGCTGCCAGACTGGAGAGAATTGCGGCTAACGGGAGCTGCCGACGGCGACGGCCGACAGGGCGGACTCGTCTGGTCGGCGTGCAGAGCTGAGACACTTCTTTGTGACTGAATCACATCAAAGAGCACCATTGACTGGGAGATCGTCTTTGATGTCTGAAAAGTCGATCAAACCAGGCAGCGTTCGCCATCGTCACCGTCGACAGGAGGAGCCATTTGCCGCATCCCAGAAGGACGCCGGAGCAAATTTCTGCCCCGCCCCCTTTCAAACGATTTCCATGAATCTGCAGCAGCCTCACACACACACACACACACACACACACACACACACTGTCGAGGGACAGAACCCTGCCTCTGAAGCACGAACAACCTTGGAGCCAGCAAGCGAAGGGGGAGACAAACGGGGGAGGAGAACTGGTTTATCATCACTTCCCCTACTTTTGAGGACTTATTGAGCAGAATTCCAAGTGTGTGCATCTGTGTGTGTGCATCTGTGTGTGTGTGTGTGTGTGTGTGTGTGTGGGGAGGGGGAACGTAAATAAGATGGGGTGTAAGACGGATCTGTCCCAGAACCTTCTGCACTCCAACACACTTTCATTACAGCCTAATCCATCCTGCCCGTCTCTCTCTCTCGGTCTCTCTCTCGCTCGCTCGCTCTCTCGGCGCCATCGCCGCTCTTCCAGGAGCTTTTACACGACTTCATTTGTACCGTGCGGTGCCGTTTGCTCCTGGGAGGGCATCTGTCACCACTATTTTAACAAGCGGCGTCAGCGAGGGCACGGTAATTACAGCGTGAGCCTCCGCGTGGGAGAACGTTCTCCGGGATGATACGGCGGGGAAAAGCAGAGCTGACGGGTGTTTGAGAGGAGCTGCGAGGAGCCGGAACGCCGCCATGGCGGTCCCCCGTAAAGGCCTGGTCCTGCTCATGGGTGCTTCCTGTTAAAAGGAAGAATTTCCCCTCCAGCCTGTACGGTAGAAATGCAGGCAGTCGGCGATGATTCCTGGGTCCGGACAATTTGGATGAATGATGACGGATCGCCAGAACACCTTAAGTCCTGATGGGCCATTTTGGATGGTCTGGCGAGCAGCGATTATGGAGCGCATCCTTTCAACAAGTATCCAGACCGAGGTGGAGAAATGGGCCCTGGGGGCAAATCGGCCCACTTTGCCCAATTAGCTCCCGTCAGCGGGTTATAGGGGACAAAGACGTCCGGGGTTATTTGGTGAGGGGCGGCGTTTAACCTCATTACCGCCGTCTCGTTGGTAGCGGAGGAGTCATTACGCCCATGAGGTCGGGCCGACGGGTCGCCATTATCCGTCATCTGGTGTCATCTCGGAGCGAGTGGAAACACACACGAGCAAACCGTCAAAACAGGAACCGGGACGACGAAACGTCTCTCTCGCCGTTTCAGGCGGTTAAAAAAAACCCTCTTTGGTGGAAACGTTGGCTCGGAAAACAGGGCAGACTGTTGCCACATCTCCAGAGTCGGAGGACGGGCCCTTCAGGGGCCACGTTAACTATGCATGCATGGAAACAGAGCTTTACAGCCTCCCCGTGTCAACACGCGAGCGGCGAGATGGTAAACAGGGCAGAGAAGAAGAAGCGGCGCCGCTTTGATGTGAGGGACCCAGATTTCATCGCGGACTTCAAATCGACGGAGAGAGGAAAGAAAGCGGGAGGCGTTCAGGTCCTGGTCTGGTGGAGAAAACAAAAACACGTTCAGCCCAATAAGCTTCGTGGGCGACGGCTTCTTTGCAAAATAAGAGCACCGAAAGTTTTGTTTGTTTTTGTGATACTTGAACCAATTAAGTGGCTCGGTTACTTCCTGTTCTGAAGGGCAGCATCAGGGCCAGCGTGGAGGGAAATTAGTGTTTTCGTGGATTTTAGAGCCGTTCTACAGATTCTGAAGGGAGGAAACTTTCAAAATCAACTGTATTTAACCTCACATAAACAGCTAGGGGGGAGGATTAAGAGGATATGGTTTTAAAAACGCCAGGGAAGAGGGAGTTCTAACTCCAGATGTGTAATCTGAAACAAGAACGGAGTTGAGAACAGTTGTGAGAGCAGAAGTACGTGTCCGACCGGGGCCTCGTGGCTGCTGGGAAAACTATTAGTTTTAGCTCTAAATCATTTATAAAAGTGGTTACAAACATAGCGCTCATGCATTAGCCATGGCCCCAACGCTCCGGCGTGCATATTTCATGAGCTACATCTGTGCCTGGATCACGTCGGATGCCCACTCGGAGCTCAGGATTCACCACAGGAAAAGCTCACAGCCGTGCTGAATTAATAAGGGTGCCGACGGAGGCAACAGAAGCAGCGGGGGTTAAAAGGGGGCTCGGGGTTCCCTGCTGGGGCTTGTCGACACGGCGGCCGCGGCTAAATCCTCATCTGCTTTGACAGCGCTCGTAAAGAAGCCATTACGCAAACATTTCCCGTGGGGCTGACACGGCAGAGGGAGACGCAGATCAATCGGAGTTTTATCGCAATCCCGGCGGGAAAATACGGATGGCGGGAGATCAAAGGGACGGAGGGACAACTTGTGAAAGTGGCGTTCGTGGAAAGTCCACCAAGTAGCCACCAAACAAGAGGGTAGGGCATAGAGGACGCTCCTTTTGGACTAAACACTCATCCAAACACAGGGAAAACACCCAATCAAGGAGGTTTTTAAACTTCCCTAAACTATTTTTCAGCTTTACTCGGTAATATTGACCCGTCTCTCAGCTTACGCGGCACCAGAAGCACAATTTAGTTCCCTGTTGGTGCCCTAAAGGGCCTCTGTAAGAAATTCATCCTGGAACTCTGGAAATCTTTTCCTTTTTGACGTTTGTGCTTTTATTGTGAAAAGGACACATTTATTCTAGCACTTAGCGAGCCTTTCTGTTAGACCTCCCTAAAATGGCGAATAGCTTTATCCTCTTTTGCGCGATCTTCCGTCAAACTGCAGCCTAGGTTCAATTTACAACAAAAGCAGGGGGGGGAGACTGGCAGTTCTCCAATACTCTGCCCTGGGGGGGGAATAGAAGCCAAGATGTGAGAAAAATGAAAAACAACAATTTCATAAGCTCACAGAAGTAAAGGAAGGCGTTGGGTGGAGGCAGAGGGTCGCCTGTGGGAGCCACAGAAGCTCTGACAGCTCTAAATGAATGTTAGCCTTGGCCGCGTCTCAGAGCTGAAGGTCTACATCTCATCACCTGAATAATTCACCCACCAGTATACTGATTCAACCCCCCCCCCCCGTCACATAACCCTACTCAGCCGCCGGCGGGAAGCCGGAGAATAGAGCCGGGAGAGAAGACAGAATTCAGGAGCTTGACCTCAACAAGAGCTCATTGCTGATGAAGGAAATTCCATTAAAAGTTCAGGGAGCTCCAACTTTCCACATGTTATCGGGGAACCTTTAATAACACAACAGTAGTTTTCAGTGGCTGGACGGTCGATGGCAATTTGGGTCAATGTGGACCCGTGATTACAAACTCAATACCGCCTCATTAGTGGCACCGCTAGTATCACAGTGTGGTCCATACTGGAACTCTCCGGCTGACTGTGGACCTCCTGGCAACATCACCCCCCCCCCCCCCCCCCCCCCTCCCTGAGGGGGTCTCACGCTGCTCAGACCATGTTTGACTGGATTAGGTCAGAATGCCATACCCCACGGGTCAGGAGGGTAGAGACGCTCACTGTAGAATTCTGACAATATTTGCCAAACGCCCATGAAGCCAATGTAACACACCAGCTTACCTAGCATTGGCAGCTAAGCTAAATTAAATGATTCCTGGTTCCATCTGCCACATAATGAGTTGAATATTCCTACTGAATTGTGATAATCAAAGAGATGAACTGGAGAAAAACCCTTGAAAATGAAATGTAGTCAGCTCTGAATACTTCAAAGCTGATGGGACCTGTAAGCAAAGTCGAGCAAAAGAAAATAAATCGACGACATAAGGAGTCAAAGATCAAAGGGGAAAAGATCTCCCTCGTTCCCTCCAATCCAATATTTCCTCACCCTCATCAAGGACGTAGGGACAACTTAAAATCTCACCTTAATTGTGCCATTACGGAGTGACACGGGTCAGGAATATAACTACAGAGCGGCATTAGCGGAGAGGAGCGCCGTGAAGGACGTGGTCAAGCTGACTTTTCCACTCATTTTCTGACTAATAGGTGCGAACAAGCCATCAGAATCCATCCCTGCAGCTCTCACTCCATCACTGATGCTAAATGCTTCCACTTGCTTAAATAATTGTCGTTATTTTCCGAGTCATTTCTTCAAATTTAAGAATATTTTAACGTCGCAAATGCGTCGACCGCTGCTACAGCCGTTAGCTTCTGCCGTCACGGGAAAACAGTGAATCATGGAGCGTCAGGAAGTGGATTCAGTTGTCGAGAGGCGTAATTGATGCCGGTGCCGCGTTCGGCCCAATTTCTCACTGCAGACGACTTGACATTTACTCGCACGTCTCTTCCTTGTGTTTTTCCCATTTATTTTTTGCTAGCGGGAAGTGAAAGAGGGTGTCGACGCGGCCCCAGCCGAGACGGTCCCGTCCTGGGTGCAACCGGAGCACGGCAGCATCACAATGAGGGTTTACCTCCTCCTCTCGTGGGGAGACTCGTTTTACCTCCCAAACCAACGCCGGCGGCCTCTCTGGACGCTTCCGTCCTCCGCCCTCATTGTCATTCAGATGTGCTAATTTCCTTCTGTTTCACTCAATCACCATTTCATCACAAAAACCCTGGCGAACCACCAGTGTGAGAGGATTTGGCCGCACTGCAGGTAAATAAACCCGCCGCTGCAGCGAATACTGAGAGGGAAGAGCGGCGGCTCTGCACACCGCAGGAGGACGGCCAAGCGGCCAGACTCAAAAACACCAGCTGAGCTAAGCTAATCAAATCACAACCAGTCAGTTTTTCAGCATTCGCCGGGAGAAACATCATCCCAAGACTGCTGAAAAGTCGTTCTCCGCCCCGTCTCCCGCCACGTTTTGATCTAAGCTAACATAAATTGTCCTAAAATTTAAAAAAAATATTTTCTTCATCTTGCCTCTGTGTGGAGGCCACATCTGAGCTAAATAAGAGCTTCCCTCTCTAGGAAAGTCTAGAGTAGAGTTCAGCAGCAACCAACACTCGTCTGTTGGGGCTTTTGTTGCTCCTGTTTGGACAAAACACTTCAGCTCTTAGATGGAGATCCAATTATCTGCCTCCAGGTCTGCTGCTCTTCACCAGAGCTCTATCAGAACTGCATCAGAACCACCAGAGCTCCACCAGAGCCTCAACAGAGCTCCACCAGAGCTCCACCAGAGCCTCAACAGAGCTCCACCAGAGCTCCACCAGAGCCTCAATAGAGCTCCACCAGAGCTCCCCCAGAGCCTCACCAGAGCTCCACCAGAGCTCCCCCAGAGCTCCACCAGAGCCTCACCAGAGCCTCACCAGAGCCTCACCAGAGCTCCACCAGAGCCTCATCAGAGCTCCACCAGAGCTCCACCAGAGCTCCACCAGAGCTCCACCAGAGCTCCACCAGAGCTCCAGTTTTCAGTCATTCAGACGCGAGCAGACATGCAGGAGTGCAACCAGAACTAGGATCCAATTCCTAAAAACGTTTGAGGGACATTTCTTCTCTGATTTCTGACATCTGGTTTAATAATCAAATGTGATCCGGATCAGAACCAACAACCTCCTGACGCAAGACTTCTAAACCAACACTCCCAGCTCCGTCAGCGGTCAATGCAGCAGTTTCTACTTAAATAATCGGCATTTTCAATTCGTTTGTTTTGAAAAATATTGACATTTTCAGTCAAAAATTAGTCCTGAGGTGCCGTTTGTTCATCTGGAAAAACAAAAAACAAATTCATCGGAAGAGGAAAACCCTGGTGCCTCCGTTCCAGACTTTGCTCTGTATTATTCATAGCTCCAGTCCTCAGTTTAACTGCTTTTGTTGTGTTTTCTGATAAATGTCAGCGTTGGCTGTGCGAGCCGACAGGACTTGGATGTGGGTCGGCTGCTGGCGGAGCTTCTGTGGTTTTGGCAGGAGATCAGGGCCACGTATCAGCTCGCCGGTGTTGGGTTTTGATGGTCTCGCAGGCGTGAGAGACGGAGCTGAAACGGACAGGTGAGCCTCTGCTGAAGGCCTCCCCGCGTGACGGCTACGCGGCGCCGCCGACAGCTCCGGGTCTCCGGAGACGGGAAAGTTGTGAAGCGGAGCTCTGACAGAACAACAAGGACACAAAGCTGAGCGGAGCTTCTGTTCACAGGACCAGGAAGAGTCTGCGAAGGGGTTTAAGGAGGCTAGCAGAGACCGTATGCTAATTATCAGTACACATAGGAACACGGGCTAAACATGGCTAATATTTAATTCCGCCACCACAACAGCCAGTCACAGCGCGCACATGTTAGCATTTAGATTTCAGGCAGGAAACTGAACAAACATGGACGCTGGAGAGGCTGAAGTTAAAGCTAACAAACTGGCATCGCCTTCCCCTGCAAAGGATGATGGGATATACTGCTCAGTGAGGGACACAATGCATTATGGGATACACTGAGTGCACTAACTAATGAACAGCAATCCTCACTTAACACTGGGACAGCGCTAGAATCTGGCACCCTCCCTTGTTAGTGCACTATCTAGGGAACAGGTTGGTTCTGGTCCCGCTCAGGGTTTCTTCCTGTTAAGACAACCGTGAATGTTGTGTAATTAAAGCCGGGCTGAACTGGACAGCGGTGTAATTTGCAGGCTCTGCCGGGATGATCTGGGAGTTTTTAACCATCAAATCAGGCCAGATGATGAATATCTGTCAGGGATTAGAGGAGAAGAGCGGAGGCTGGCTGGATCCATGACAGCTTCTGATCCGGCGCGGCGTTGGTGGCGGCAGCGGTGTCAAACAGCGCAGCAGGCCCCCGTTTTCATCTGCACTCCGTTACGTAACGGCGGAGACGGGCCCCTTACGCAATATCTGTGGCCGCGGGGCTGGCGTGCTTTAATTGGAGACTAAATTAGGGTCCATCTTGGCCACGAGAAGTCTCGAGCAGAGGCAGGACGGAATTATCTTCCACCGAGCGAGGCCAAACTCCGCCGCATTAATTACGCTGAGTGCGGAAGAAGTTGCCGGCGTGGGAGTTTAGTTTGCGTATTGGCCCCCGTGGCGCGCTAGATAAAAGCAATCACGCTAATAATAGGTAAGACAGACGCAAATTACCGTTTTAATTACAGCCATCAATCACCCCCTCAAATGTTCCCACCGAAGGGTAATTGTTTACATTTATCATCTCCCACGGAAGCTAGTGCTTTCCCCTGCGTTAGCATCGAAATAGCATTCATGTTTTCCAGGATTCCGCCAACTCGTGAACAGGAAGTAACAGCAGTTGTGTGTTTGCTCCTCCCAGAGGGGGCCTTAATCCCATTTTTAGGTCTTTGTGGTGATTATTCCCGCTGTTAGACTTTCCACAAGGGGGCGACGTCAGAACCCCACAGTCAAAAAAGCCCTCCTAAAAATCTTAGCATATCGCGACAGGTTGATGGAATTCCCTGTTGTGCCTCGTTACCGGGGAGCCGGGAAAGCTGGGATGTAGATCCCAATCCCACATAATCACCAAATCCATTACAATTTCCATCTGTCACAATATGCAGACGACATAAGTAAGACAGAGCCGTTACTGGCCCAGTTATGGCGCTACAGCCACCTTCCCCCGCCCGTGCGCCTCTTATTTAACGCCCCCCCCCCCCCCTTCCCGCTTCAAACCGGAGCGTGAGACGAGCGGAGAGAGCGAACAAGTGTGTGTGGGCTCATCAAAGAACGGCAGGAGGTTGAATCAACTCAGAGGAGTCAGGAGGAAGAGCGTTTCTGTCTGAGCGTCAGTCGATGCTCACACACACACACACACACACACACACACACACACACACAGAATCATTACTGAAAACAACTCAGCTGTAATGTTCATGAACCCTCAGCTCCACTCAGTCAGTCAGCAGTCTTCATCGCTATGGCAATGGCCTAAATTCTGTGTGTGTGTGTGTGTGCGTGTGTGTGTGTGTCTGTGTGTTTATCTGTATATCCCGGACACTGAAAAAAAAAAAAAAAGTCTCTCATTCCCGTAAAACTTGGAAAGAGATTAAAGTTATTCAGATTTTATCGTCTGACATTTTTGGTAAAAGTTGAAAAAGTGAACGTTTATTTATTTTGGGTGAAACGGAAGGGTTTCTATAAATTAGCTCGGCTAACCTCGGCTAATTAGCTCAGCTGGAGAAACCGGAGGATCGCACTTTGGGAAGAGGATGAAAGCATCGTTTTAAGGTGGAAGTTTGTATTCAATAGCCACAACCAATATTGACGCTGTTATCTGGGTATTAATATCAGCTGCAACTGCAGAACGATGTCTCCCGTACGTCCCGAAGCAGCGTTTACAATTCCAATACGCGCTCCTCGACCGTGGAAATGCCACTAGTCTAATTAATTTACCCCTGAAATGTTTACAAAGTGCTGGGAAAGGTTGCGCGGCGCTTGATCTAAAAGCTTTCCGACGCGACGCAGACGGAGCGCTTTCAAACCGCGTATGCTAATTTGTCAGATAAACATGGCGTTATGCATTCAGCTGTGGGGGGAATGTTTGGAATTGATTATTGGAAAAATGGATACGCGGCGCGCTTCTGACAACTTTAACGAGGAAATTGACGGTTAAATTGCTGCGTCTTCGCTTTCACACGTGTATTAAACATTATCATTATAAAGAAGACAAAAGAGCTATTTGTCATTTCTGTTTATATTTATGTAAATTGAAATTAAAGAAAAATGTGGCCCGTGTGGGTGTTTAATTTCAGACGCTAATGAGCATCGGGCTGATTTTCCGAGTCACTAGGCTCAGAAACACAAAGATCTTAAACTTTACTAAAGGAAGCGTTTGTTTTGTGTGGCTCATTTCTGACGTGAAGCTAACTCGTAAAATATTGTTTTGGTTTTCCTGCTATTCCAAAGAAGCGGCTCAATTGTTGAAGGAGCTAAACTATTTGAACTATTAGCGTTTCTCAATATGTCCGTACGCGCCTTTTCCCAGGTTTCACGCAGCCGAGTCTATCCCACAATGCATTTCACCTCGGACAGCGACACAAGCCGCACCTGTGCCCTCAGTATGGACGCAGGCGTCGTCTCTCTGACCTTTAACCTTTAAGTTCAACCGAGGTGATGAACAAGGTCATGAACGAGGTGATGAACGAGGCTTCAGGGCTCCCAGAGTCTGTTTTTGGTTTCGTTTGTTTACTAATGTGATGATTGGACACCGTGACGCCGACATGTTTGACGGAGAGAGACTCCCGGGTCAATTCTGGTGAAATATCAGCCTGCCCGGAGCGCTCCCGGAAGGGTTGAAATACATCCGATCAATACCCTCAGTGGACTGGAGGAGGGACGCTGAAGCGTGCCCCCCCCCTCCCTCGTTAGCACTAGCCTGAGGGTTTTTGAAAAAACAAAAGCTAATTTTGGTTGCACATCTTGAGCCGAACCTTCGGAGCAGAGCGGGAAACGTAAAGTCATCCATTCAGGAGTTTCCCGTTTCTCCGCGCTCTGTTCCCCACAATTGAACATAATTGTGCTCGACCACCTGTGCATCCTTTCCTTCTGTCTCGCTAAGTAATGACCGCGGCTAAAAGTAGGAAAATCCGGTTCCGTCTGGGACTTTTATCGATCGCTCCCCATTCTTCGCTCCAGGTTTCGCCTCGTAGGTGTGAAGCCTTAATGATGTTTGAGCCGATCACGGCGGAGGAGTGACTTTATAACCAGAAGACTGATGCTGACATCACGTCTGTCTCCATGGCGACGCTGGGGGAAGCATAGACCGAGGAAGAGAGGGAGATGGAGGGAGACGGCGAGAGAAAAGAGACGGTCGGAAATCCTCCCGGAGAGACGCAAAGGCACGGTGTCAGGAAGCTACCAGCGCTGAATGCTAATGTAGCGCGGGAGATGGACAGGCGAGCGGGCGCACGGGCGCACACGGGTCAGCGGCGTGCGTGCGCCACAGTGTCTCTCTCAGTTTTGTCAACAGTCAGTGGGTATTAAGTGAAAACTCGCCTTTGAGCGGAAATGTCAGAGGAGCCGACTGTGACATTAAAGCCTATTGGAATAAAGATCTGGGCCGCTGGAGGATGAGAGATGGGCGTGATGACGACCTCTGACAGACAGGAGAAGAAGCCGCTACGACTGCGAGCTAGTGTCCGTCAGGTCCGGGAGCGTTCAGAACTTTCTGTAGGTTCTAACGGTCAGAACTCGCAGTGTGGACGTGTTAGCGCAGCGTCCGAACTAGCAAACCTGGTGCCAGAACCCAAAATTATCCACAAAAAAAATGCACCAAAAGTGGAGCCAGAGCAGCGACAGATTGTTCCGCAGGATTAAGATCTGCGTTCTGGGCCGTTCCAGATTCCGCTCCTCCCTTTGTCAGCCCTTTCTGGCGGCGGCGTTGAGAAACGGGGATTTAATAACGGCCAACAGAGAAAGATTTGAGAGATTTAGGCTTGAACCGCAGGGTCGCGAGGAGGCCGCTCGTTCCAGCGCGCCTCAAAGCTCCCGAGAGGTGGCGAGGGATCCCACGTTACGAGATCTTCCTGCGCGCTTCTCAGCGGCTTTGACCTAATTGTTTAGCATAGCCGCCCTGCTAAATATAGGCAGAGGCAGGGAGGGGGGAGGAGAGGAGGAAGAGGAGGATTTATCAAAGTGCTCTTTGGTTGGGCTCCGTTTTGATTAAATCCACTTTCCCCCGAAAACAATAAAGGGGGGTTGTGGGGGTGGAGAAGGTTGAGGAGAAAGTAAGATAAAGGGCTAACGGAACAAAACATAATTAGCCAAGGCGCCCATCAAAGGGAAGGGGAAGCGAAATCAAAGAGGACACGGCGGCGTCTCCGTTTCCAGCTTGTTCCACCTGACTGTCGACTTTAGTTCTGGGAGCTCCGGAACACGTTTACAGCTCCGTGCGCTTTGGTGGGTCCTCTGTCAGCCTAGCGCCACTTTGTTAGCCTCTTCCCACTTTTCGCTTTGTTTCTCCTTGCGTGGGCGCGCACTTATTCTTTTATATAAGACACTTTCGGAACATGTGCATCGTCTGCCGGTGTTTTTCCCTCCACGGGCGACGCTGCTTCCTCACCTAATCCAGTCCCAGTGCTCTAATTGGCCAACTGCAGCCATTTTCTCCGCTCCGGGGAGCGTGGAGATTAAGAGGAACGTATGCTCGGAGCTGGCAGGCGCCTAAAATGAGTCACACTGTGGGTACAAAATCTCTCGGAGGGATGAATGCATCACACAGAGGGAATTATCGGAAGTTCCAGGAAGAAACGCACGCGTGCGGGTTTTAGCCGCCGGCCGGTGGGAATACCCCCGTCGACCTTTACAGGTCTGAGTTGCCGCGCCGCTCACCTGTACGATTCCCCCCGAGAGGGGCCCCCTTCACGTTGAACCCGTCAATAATGGATGTAGCCAGCAGCTAAACACGCTGTTCCGCTGTCGCGCGGTTCAACTACGCTTCTCACACGTTTCCACTGAAGTATTAAAGACCTGCGGGTCATCAACCTCCATGAGCCATGCTAACGTTAAGCTAGAGAGGGGCGGTAGTGAAGCGCCTGCGCTAATATATAATGATGCTAATGCGTACAGGTTTTGAGGCCAGAGAAAACATGAAGAGTTGGGTAAACAGGATGTGACAAACGGCGACAAAGGCCAGCATTTGTTGCTTTGATCTTCCTTCAACTTGAAAGCAACTTTCCTTATTTCTTAATAATGATCACTCAGCAAACAGAATGCGAAATAGGAAGTCATCCAGAGTTGAGGAAGTGCCTCCAATTTCCTGGGTCTGGGTTAATTAGCATGTTAGCACCTCGATAAATAAGGTGCAGCCATTCGGATAAAGACAGAAGGGCCGACAGTAACGGCCTGTCCAGATGCTCCCAGAGGTGCATCCATGTCTGCGCGCCACCAGAGGTCGCGGCTGCAGGGGCTAGCGATGGAAAGAAGGACGGATCCTACTTCCAATCCCATGAATGAGCCGTAGGACGAGAGAGTCGCAGCTGCCAGGAACCCCAAACAGGGTCAGAGGGTCAAAGCTGGCGAGTGACGCCAGCGCGGGAGGAAATCTTGTGGGAGAATTAACGGCATCTCCGAAGACTGACGCCGCTTTCATCAGGAAGGCCGATAGCAGCCCCGGGCACGGGGAGGGGGAGGGGTCAGAGAATTAACACGTGGAATATCATCCGCGGGTCCATCTGCCGTTCTGGATGGAAATTAGGCTGCTTGTACGTGAGCTGCAGTTCATAAATGTCCTTTTACCTCCGGACAGTTTAAAGGAAAGATTTCTACACCATTTTTTTATGACTAATGCACTCCAGGGGTATCTGGGGGGTGAAGGTGGAGGTGAGGAGAGCTCGGATGGGATGAATGGAGGACAGGAAATGAAGGAGGGCTCCTTCACCAAAGCCACGGAATCGCCCAGTATTGGGATCCGTTACATATGGAGGCTGCAGTACCACCGTGGCCTGAGGGGGCAGTGTTCTCAGCAAAAGGCTAGTAGACATAAAGCTCCTGCAGATTAGCCTGCGATGTAAATCACGTGTAATCCGTCACGTCACTGACGAGGGATTAAACAATCTAAAGCGTGTTGTTTTGACCTTCGGGACCGATGGAAGTAATCCCAGCGCTCACATTAGCGCCTGCTTTACATCGTCTTTATCCGCTCTATGCTAATGAAGCAGGAAATTAAAGAAGAGGCCATCGGGAATTCGTTAGCGACAGATTAACCAATCTGGGGAAAATTTCGAGAAAAATGAAATGGCCACTGACGGGGGCAGCTAATTAATCAGCCCAATCATTACTGATTCAAGAGGAAAGTAGCGGTTAGCTTGATTAAACCAGACGTGTTCAGGGGTTGGGAGGGCTGTTGACCTCTACTTCTGCCCCCCCACGCTCCATCTTCTGACAGTCCTGACAGTAAAACCCGTGTTCTTGTTCGTGCTCGTTGCGGCGTGCTACGCGATTGTTGGGTGGGAGCTCGTGTCAAGCAAAAGAAGAAGAAAGGCGCTGACGTGTTGTTCGCTATAGCAACTTAACCTTGAGTGAGCGTTCTTCCTGGAGCACGCTTCAAAAAACAGAAAGCAAGCAAACGCACCAGGGGGGGGGAAGGGGGCAATCATCTGACAAGGATTTTCCACCGAGGTGAGAACGAGAAAAGTTTTGGGTGGAAGGAGAAGGTGCAGCGGGAGCGAGTGGAAGGGAAGCGAAGGGAATAATTCCCTTACGGACCTCAGTACGAGCTCGCTAATGCTCAGCCGCTAGCCGCTACCACAGCTAGGCCGGACCGGTGACCAGCGAGAGGCTCCGACCCTGTCCTGACCTTCATTAGCAGTAAGTGGTGGCTAAAGTGCCCCGGCACAGGACCTTCAATCAACCCTTCAGGAGTACCGAGCGGACATGTCGGGCCATTAAAACCACAGTAATTAAGGGTTTTGCCTTTGTGGTTCTGACCCAAAGGTGCCCGGTGCTCTAATACGCCCGCTTTGCTTCAGTCTGCACCTGAATTCCCTGCCGGTGCGGCACAGACAGGACGTTGTTTGATGAGGGCCCTGAATAACCGGAATAAGAATCGGAAGCAGTCGTCTTCCTAAAGCCGCGGGGACACGTGGACACGTGGACTCGGGTCTCTGAGCGCTGCAACGGGAGGAAACAGCCGAAATTACCGCAGCCCGGCGACGGTTTTACTATCAGGGAACAAGGGCTTCATTAAAAAAGCGCAGTTATTTTCCTTTAAAATGGTCATAAAGCGGCGAAATGAGTGATAACTTTCCCGGTTCCTTCGTCCCGCTAGTGTCCAAGTCCAGCCAATTACTGGTACAGCCCCGGTAATTAGCATGAAGGATGGTGAAGCCTAATGCTGCTAAGTTGGAGGATCCTGACAGTGAAACGGCCTCTAATGAGGCAGAGCTGAGGGATTCTCAACACCCCAACACCCCCCCCCCCACCACCACCACCACCCCCCCCCACCAACCCCCCCCCCCCCCCCCACCAACCCCCCCCCCCCCCCCCCCCCCCCCCCCCCAGACTGCACTGCTGTGTTAGCTACAGAAGATGCCGCCACATCTGCAGCTGGTTTTAACCCCGACTGTCGAGACCGTTTCATTTTTAAAGCCTCTCGGCCACAAAGTCTCTGCCCATGCATATTAAAGCGCTGATGCCGTGTCCCCTGTGTCCCCGCGGTCCGAACCCAGCGCACCTTTCTGTCCTCGCTCTCCAGCCACGACCCAGACGCCGGCCAAAGCTGGTGCAATTAGCTAGGAAAACACGGTCTGTCCTGGCGAGACCGTGACAGCGGTATCCCTGCTGATGTCAGCAGGTTTCACCAGGCGGCAGCTGCAGCCGCCCCAGGGGGGACGGAGACGCCGTGACGTGGGCGCCGCTGAAGACCGAGCAGCGCCCTGCGACTGACACGGGTGATTACGTCCTCGGCGGCGACATAATCAGACGTGTAATTCCTCGCAAGCGGATGAAATCGATCGTTTTTGACCCACCAGCTTGGAATATGTCGTTGTCCAATTAGCGGCGCTGCAGCTAACAACACGATTTTTAGCCCAAGCGCTACATTAGCAGTTAGCTGGGGCCCTGCTAGCATCGGAACCATCGAAACCGGCGCCGCACCAACGTTAGCGGAACGCTGTAAAAACTTTGCGGGTTTTTAATTAGCTGCTTCTGTTAGCGAGATGGGTCCATTATGGCGAAGAGGCCACGGGCCAGCAACGCCATCGTGGACAAGGTCAGAGGACGGCCTCTGGAGGACAGGTGTGTTGGGGGGGGGGCCAATTAGGGGACATTTTCACACCTCCCGCCTGTATCTGCCGACAGCCTGGCGTCACGCTCGCCATCTGCGTACCGCCCTGTCAGTCAAACCCACCCTTCACCCCCCACACACATGTGCTTCCAGCCCCCACTCTCCTCTGTGAGCTGACAGGATGAGTGACAACAGACGGGCGCCACTCGTCACAACGCCACATTCTCCAGAAGGGATCACATGGGTGGCAACATCCGGTGGGGGGGGGGGGGGGGGGGGGGCACATCAGAACCTGGATGTGCCGCGTGATTCAAGGCTTCTCCAAAAATGAGAAGGTGAAGACGGATGGGGGTGTTGAAAGAGGGGGGAAAGTGGGAAGGGAATTTAAGAGGACTCGAGCCTTTGACGCAGGCGGGGAGCAGAGGCAGTTGCCATGGAAACCCCACCCCTGCCTGAGTCACCGAGTAACTCGAGAGGGAGGAAAAAAGAACAGAGTAAGACTTTAGACAAAAGGCATTTGTCAGATTGGAATCGAAAGACAAATTGATGACAAAAAAAAAAAAGAATCCAGACGTTCCCGATCCGAGTCCAGACGCTTCCCCGTTCCATCCCATCACTGCACTGGGCCCCAGCGCGGAGCTCTGCAGTGAGGCCCTCATCTCCACCGTGACACTCCCCCCCCGTCTTAACTGTTTATTTCTTTGAATAATGGATGAAGAGGCACCGGGGGGGCTGTTAGCCCATTTATTACCCTGATTATTACCGTCTTCCATCAGACAGGAGGCCGGTAAACAGAACCGGCCCTGCGGTTCACTTCAGGGTGGCGCGATTAAAGAGTTAAATCTGGCTCCTTCTCGCCCTGACGTCGACCTCGGGAGGAGGAACTGGCCATTAAAGGAGGAGAAAACGGCGGCGGAGCAACACATTTGTACTTCCTGCAGACTGGGGGGCGCGTGAGGACAGATGGACATACAGCTTCTCTCTGATTAGCAAACGCCGCCATTATATCTGCATGAGGATCGTCTCTAACCCCCCGAGGGCATCGAAGCGCCCATTAACTCCCAGTCTAAGACCGCCACTTCCTGCCAGCCTGGCATATGTTAGCACGCACATGGAAAGGTTACGGCACGCACGTACGGGCACCTTAAAGAGAAGCTAAACCAGCCTCCCTCAGCGTTTGTCCCATCAGTGGACCAGAAGGGGGCCAAAGGTCGCGGCTAATCTGCCCAGAGCGCTGATTCAAGGCGCCCTGGCGGCGGCGGCGGCGGCGTTGAGAACATCAGAGTTGACGTTCAGGCTGTTTGGCTCAGTTTGTAATCGAAGAACGTTGAAATGCTGATTGAAGTGCACAGCTCGTCTGAGGAGAGCAGCTCGGGCGTGTGTGTGTGGGGGGGGGGGGGGGACTCGTAGCATCGGCGTGACGTCATTTCCAAAATCCTTTCATCTCCGAGTGATTTAGCTAAACGTTGAGGAGCAAACGCTGTGACATTAGCTCAAATATTTAAAGATGTTTGTGTTGGAGTGTTTTTCCCTTGAAATGAAGAAACACACACAGACACACACACACACACACACACGCTAATGAGAGTCCTAAACTGTGGAAAAGCCCAACAGCAGAAATTAGAACATCAATCCCGTGTTTGATGTCCGGGTCGTGGCGTGCAGCCTGGATTCTTAACCAGAGGTCTTGGAGGTGTGATAATCTGGCAGCACCCTCAGGATTGAACCCACAGACCAAAATAACCACAGGCTGGCGAGGACCACGAGGACCAGGTCCTACACGTGTCCTTCCTCTCCGTCCCTGTTTGTTTCCCCTCCTCTGCGGCGGTGAGTGGCCATTACAAAAGATTACACTCCTGCAGCAAACAAGTATTTGTGGTTCCGGCATGTTTGGGGGGACGATGGGAGGAGGATGAAGGAAGAATGGAGCTGCATTAGGGATTCAGGACAGAGCTGGCCAGCAGACAGCCGATGGAACGGCGAGGCTAACGCGGAGCAGCTCAGTGCTCAAACACCTTCCATTATCGCGGGCTAGCGGACAGGAGCGAGCGCATGTTGCGCAAACAAATGAAGAAAACAGGAGAATTGGCTCTGACTCGACAGAGGAGTGTGCCTCCTAACCCGGCTCATTATTCCCATGACATCCACGTGCTAGCAGAGAGCCACTTGACCCCGTTTTTCAGGTTCGTCCACCAACAAACACAGAAAAGTCAGAGAACTTCAGCCGTGGCTGAGCAGCAACAGCAACAGCTGGTTGTTGTTGTGGCGCCAACACCGGCGTCACAACGCACGCAAATATTGACGTTCCCAAGCACAATAAGGCAGGAAAGTGTTTCTTTTCTCCCGCGATACGTCGGCGTTTGCCACCGAGAGAGAAACTGAAGAGATTCTGGCTTTCGCGGAGACCACAGACAGTGGCGGGGGCCCCGGGTCTGTGATCGGAGGGTGAGAAATGAACATCAAAGCAAACGGAGTCACTGGATCATCTATTGGGGATTCTCGAACACCGGAATAAGCTCCTAGAATAATGTGGGGCAGCTAACTGACGGGAGGAAGGCGACTTGAGCACCTGCTTCCAGGTACGAACGGGGGGGTTATTCTCACACTCACAGGGGACGGTGCGGAGGTACAGGTTGTCCCGGATGATCTGCTGCAGCTCGTGGTCCACCGAGCCTTTCTGGAAGCGCAGGTTGAGGTAGTGGCGCAGGTCCTTGTCTATCACGCCTCCTGGAGGAACACAAAGGGCAGGGGGGGTGAGTAAGACTTCCTCTGACAAACCAATTATTTCTGTTTTTCCCCCCCATGAAGGTTCGAACGACCCACAAATCCCTGAGAACGTCAGCGCCGACGCCGAATTTGGTAAATGGCTACAAAACAAACACAGCACGTGCTAACGTGCTAATGAATGCGCGCTAGACGTCCCCCCAGGAGGATCCTGCGTGTCAGCCGCAGCCGCCGCTGGTGGAGGTGTTAATTGGAGCGGTCGGCAAACACGTGCGCAGAAATGTCCACATATAAATCATCCCCCGACTCCCCCCCCCCCCCCCCACACACACACACACCCACACACACACGCACACACACACACCCAGTTGTGTGAATGGACTTCAGCTTTGAAACCAGTAAATCTTGCTGGTTCAGCAGGACAGTGATGGAGGAGGCGACAGAGGGGCGAAGATGCGGGAGACGGGGGCGGGGGGGGGCGAGGGCAGATCCCGGAGGGGGGGCTAAAACAAGCAGCAACTCCGTCCCCTCCTCGCCCAGCAGATACCCCATCCATCTACCCTGAGGAGACAGGAGGAAGGGGAGGAGGCGCTGGTGTTACTTATGGAACTCCTCACAGCACAGAGGCGGATGGAGTGAGCACGTTCCTCTAACCTTCATCCTCCTCTATCGGGGAGCAACTGGGCACGCTGCCACCCAACATTCTGCCCCCCCCCACCCCCCACATACCTCCTCGATCCTCAATGACACCCAACCGTGACGGACCGGAGTCCAGAAAACAGCCGAGCGTGTCGATTCACAGACAACCCAGTTCAGAACTTTGCCGTCGTGTCCCAGACGTCACACACACACACACACACACACACGCACACACACACACACACACACACACACACACGCACACACACACACTCACACACACGCACCGGCGCGCTCCGCTCCATCAGCGCTGGAGTAATTTGCGGAGCGCCGCAAATAACGGTGCAAAACCGAAAATCACGTGTCGGAGCCGCTGCCGCTGCCGCACGATTTTCCCGTTTGCACGACGGGATGAATGAAGGTGCGGACGGAGGAGGTGACGGCGGATCAGGCGCACGGCGGCGGACTGGATGGCACCTTTTGTGCAGGCAGCGGTTCTGCAGCCACTAGAACGTCCTCTTTCCACAGGTTCTGTGATGCAAATAATCTCCACTGTCGGGAATCTTCCTCTGGACCGTCCCTGCCGGAATGCCAAACATCCGTCCTGTCCCTCGGGTGACCAACTCCGTCTCCAGTTGCCTCAGCCCGGCCGGGAATCCGGATCGCTGCTCTGCGCCCCGCGGAGAAAATGAAAGAGGGGAGCGCGGAAGAATGACTCAGAGACACCGAAGCAAAGAGCGCGTGTGTGTATGTGTGTGTGTGTGTGTGTGAGAGAGAGAGAGCGAGCGAGAACAGAGAGTGTGTGTGAGACCGCTGAAGCACCGATCCGGCAGTGCAGCCCTATTACACCGAGATGCCTCTTTCTCTTGCACCCCTGCTGGAACCTTTGGGGCTACGCCGCCCCCTATGGGCAGCGGAGGGCACTGCACCCCCTAAAAGGCTCTTTCTCCATCTACTCTGCTCATCCTGGCGTCTCAGCAACATCGGTGACAAATAAAAGAGATTAAAAACGAGAACTCTCGGAGATGCCTGAAGGTTCCCATCAAACAGTGGCACTAGAAAGAGCCAGGGGGCAGCGTTGAGCAGCACGGCCGACAGATGAACACAACGGTCCAACGGTCGACAACACGAACACGCGGCGATTTAAATCTACGTATGCGAAGCTAGCATAAACGTGTTTTATGCTATACGCACCCCTGCTGATGCTGCAGCTAGCCTACTTTGTTAGCCAGTTGATTTTATCCAAAAATAGAGTGTGTGTGCAGCAGGTCTGAGATCTGAGAGGACTCAGACAGATGTGGTTCCCTCCTCCAGGATGTTCTTTATGTTCTAACAGCATTGACAGCTGAGCTAGCTTGACACCGCTGACGTGCAGCCACGCTGATGGGACTATGTGTCTAATAGTGGGAGGTCTACGTGAGCCCATCAGGGGACGGTTGAAGATTCAGTTTTAGCTTTTATTTGCTTTTTGAAGGGGGGACAGCTGAAGGTTTCCGTGTAGCTACACTAGCTCACTTTTCCCAAACAAACGGGTGAATGAAGGCAATCAGGGAACAGCAGCTGCCATTTTAGATCAGCAGGTGTCACACAAGAACCCCCCCCCCCAGAGGTATGAGAGGAGAGAACAGCCCGTGGAGAGCAACAACAAGAGAGCAGCCAGAACCTCCAGCAGAACCTCCAGCAGCAAACTGCGTAGTTCTGACTGGATGCAGAAAAATGGCTTTTGGTGTCCTAGTGACTTCATTCATTCATTCATTCGGGACAGAAGAAAATTACTCGTCATCACAAACGTGCACATGTTGCCCTGACAACGTGGATGTGAGCTGTGCGCTACAGAGGTACAAACGCGACCCTTTTTTCTGCACCAAAGCCGACAGTACCACCTGAAACCAGAGCGGGGCAGTGTTGGGCAGAAAGGATGATGGTTAACGTGAGACGGACGACGCTGAAAACTACCGTAGTTTGTTCCACCGCACAAGTCACGTAATGGGAAACGGCGCCCCCTGGTGGCCACGTCGTTTCTCGTCAAAACCTAGACTCACGGGAGCAGGGGCGTCATATCTTAGAGATCCTTTTATCGGGTTCTGGGAAGCTTTACGGTGTGTTTTCAAGGAGTGTTTTATTTCTGCCGATACGTCGTTATTGAATTACCCTGGACCGATGAGCGTCCACATAACAACGTATACATAAAAGCGAAGCGGTGGAAACAAAGCAAAAGACCAAGGACGACGACTCAAGTGGCAGCCAATTAAAAAGCCGCCGTCCACTCACAGAGGGGCCGCCAAGGTCATCGTGCCATCGACGGACGTACTGCGGACAGTCCAGCTCTTCAAAGTCTCTTTGGGAAAATAAAAATAAAAAAAGTCTGAAAAGTTTCCACTTTGGGAAAAGATCCAGCTTCATGAGAGCCACCCTGACAATATTTATCACCGCCCGCTTTGAGGGCAGCCATCGGCAGCCATATGTAGCATTATCAGAACGTGTGTGTGTGTGTGTGTGAGAGAGTAGTAAAGTCAGAGGGAGCTGCAGCAGACAGCTGTTTGGTTAATCAGACTAATTAAAGGATCAGTGCAGGCTTAAATGGTTGCCAGATTCACACACGCGCCCTGTCGATAGCGAACACCTATGATGCCAACTGAAAAAATGCTGGAACCCATCGACGGCGAGCGGCTCTCAGATGGACTTACACACTCCCACGTGTTCATTTGGGATCCTTCAGGTGTCTGGTGACCGGGGCATGCGTCCATCTTCCTATCCCACAAAGGTAGGCTGAGGCCCTGCCCACCCCTGCAGCCCTAAACTGGATTTCTGTTCCGGTCGGATCGGTGAAAATTTGATTTGGTGTGGTGTGAACAGCACATATCGGATTTTCCCTGAGATTCAAATCCAACTTTAACACGTGACTGCGACTGGGACGCGCCTGCTGCTGCAGTTCGGCTTCGGCGAGCACGTTGCGCCAATGTAGCATGACAAACGACGACCAACGTCATCAAGAGGGAGACGCTAACATTCAGACGCTAATGACATTCAGCTAGAGGCACAATCGTCTCATAGCACGTAGCATGTGGAGAAGATCTGAACCACGAGGAGGAGCTGGGAAGCTAGCTATCACCTCACTGGACACACTTGCTACCTCTTTGTTGATATGCAAGGTCACCAGCTTGCACCAGTCATTACCATGACAACCAAGCCGGGTGGGGCTCAACGCTAAGATGATTGAACTCAAACGGGTGGCGTCCTGGCGTGCTGCAGCGGCAGCTCCGAAGAACTAGCTCCAGACCTTAAGTCACTGTCTGGAAACCCCTTTGAAGCTTGAAGAGAACGTCCAAACGCCACACGGAACGACCCCAACCTGGACATCAAAGGAAAGCAGCGTATTGGCTTTGATGTGCCAGTTGAGCTATGCTAATGAGCTCATATCCTAGTTAATACTTGCCCTGCATAGTGTCATTCTATTTACTAGATTATCCTACACTGTTGGAGGTAAACAGAGCGAAATCAGAGGCTTTTTCTTTATAGCAGAGAAGATTTGAGCTCAGGCTTTTCTTTTTTTAACCACCCTGAGCCATCCGTGTTTATTGTGTAGCCTTGTTTAAAGATAAACACGCTTCATTCCCTTCCCACTCCACATTTGCCTTTGAAGAGAGAAAACCTAACAAGAACAACAGCCTGGAAAACACGGCAGCTGCCTCCTGCAGGTTGTAGCGAGCTCTAACGTCTCTTCGCTTCAAGCTCCCCCACTTCACCCGTTTCAAGAAGAAGTGGCCGGGCTCACCGGCTTCCTGGCGGGGGAGGCCCTCCTCGCACCCAGGGAATTAGACTCTGATAATGAGGCTGCGGCAGGAAATGGAACACATCCTAAGGGTGTCACCTGCCTTTCCGTGGATGGATGGGATGCACCGGGAAAGCCGGGCCGATCCCTACCCAACGCACGATTTGCGTGTCGGATTAGGTCCGAACCGATCATCCCGTTTAGGATCACGCCATACGATTTCTGTTCCGTCTCAATTTGGGGACGGTGACGGTCGCCCGACGTCCGTATTTGGCGCGGTGCCGAGAGCCGGAACGCCGGCTGAACTGAGCTTGAACCCGCTTTAGCATAATAGCGTGCGATGACACAAGGCGCTCTACCTCCGTCGAGGAAACCGATTTGAAAAGCTAATTTCCGGGCGTGTACGGAATTTCTCGAGCGCCAGCGCGGACCTGGAAGGACGCCGGCCAACTATTGCATTAATGACGGAAAAGCCACAGCGGAAGTCTGCAGGTTGGAATAAGACAATGTTGATTTATGAGTGATTAAAGAGAGTACCCCGGCATTAGATTTCAGCCCCGGGAATCACAAATCAACCCGTGTCGGAGCGCTTTAATGTAGGTTACATCATTCCCTGTCTTCTTTCTATAGACCTGAACCTTCCTGACCCACAAAGTCCACCCGTGCTACGAGCTCCAGCCCCTTCAGCTTTGACCTTCGCTTTGATCGTTGTAATTGCATCACGGGAAACGTTTGCACCATCTCTCCCGTATAGACGCTCCACAAACAACTTGCCTTTTGGGGACATTCGTGTCTCCAGGAACATTTTACCCAACAAAACTTGTCAGAAATTGGCTTTAACTCCACAAGTGTAACGGCGGGGGGTCATGATGCCGAGGGAAGTACATCAAAGCAACACGGAGGCGTTAGCATTGACTCAAAGAATGTCGGAAACTTTGCGGCCTCACGTTGCTCAGGAACAGATGGAGTAGAGATCAAGCAGATCATTACATGAATTAAATGACGCTGCTCGATCAGCAGTTGTTAAAAACGCCGTTTCCCATACGTCCATTTAAATTAGCCACAAATACATTTTTCTGCTTTAGCGCAACCGCTTTACCCTCATACTCAAACACATCTGGGCCGTGAGTGTCGCTGGTAATTACGACGTTGGTACAGTAGGTGGCGGTCTGCAGTGTGACTCCCCCAATAAAACCATAGAGAAGATGTCACAGGATGGATGTGAGAAAGTAAGTTAGCATTGTTAGCCAACAGGCTAACTTAGCCACTAGGTGCTGTTTAGAGAGGCTGTCCTATTGACTCCGACATTGGGCGTTCGCACAGATGAGAATTGATAAATATTTTTGAGCAGTAAAATGATCATTTTCACATTTTTTGAAGAAATTGGTGTAGTTTTTATTTTGTCAAATAATTCTGGAAACAGGCAATCGCCTGGCCGCCTGCTTGAGGACCTCCATTATAGCCCTGATCCCAATGATCCCAATGATCCCAATGATCCCCAGTGATCCCCAGTGATCCCCTATAATCAATGTGCTTTTATAAAAACAAACTTGTGAAACCTTTTGATCGAGCTACCCATTTCATTAAGCAGCCTATTTATTGTATTTTTAAAAAGAAAATCTAAAATGTATTTGTTAAGTTTATTCCCCAACCGCTTTTTTACATGTTACATTAAATCAAAGTTTTATGTCCCCTCCAGGCAACGACTAAATAAATTCCAGTCCTGTGGGAAACACTGAATTCCCCTTGGAGTCATGTGAAAGTCAAAACTATAAACAGGAATTGATGATAAAACGAACAGGAGTCAATAAAGTTGAAGTGTTTTTGAGGAGCGATGCTGAATGTCACGGGTGTGTTCTTCCAGTGACGAATTAGAAGCTGGTAAACTGGAGCTGCTGCCTGATATGAAAGCCTTTCAAATCCAGGAGAGTGTGAAATAGCCTCACCTGGGTCGAGCACCGGGGCAGACGCGTTCAGATTTAGCATGCTAATGTCGGTGCAGCTCAGTCTGGAGGGAAACTGCGTCCCTCCTTCGACACAAGGATCCATCTTGTGTCAAACCGCCTCCAAAGGATGCCATTATCCTGCTACGCTGCTTTTACGCCTTCACCAGACAAATAAATTCACCTTTACTGAGAGACGGAGGCTCTCAAACACATATAGATCTAAAATGGCCAAGCTGGCAACTCAGTTGCCATGCCAACCGTGTTACTTATATGATTGCAAAGATGGTTTGAGCAGCAGAAAGTTGTAAATTTCAGTGTCCCTTTTCCTCAGAAACTAGCTAGGTTTCAAGTACAATTTCAATGTTTTTAAATGGATTCTTGCCCTGGAAAGTAATGATTTAGCTTGTAGCCTGTGCTAACATTACACACAACAGCGCCCCCTTTCAGGTGGGACTCTAAACATGCTAGCAGACTTTTGAACTGCTAATTACTGAACGCTACACATTCCGTTTCCCTCAAAAGGGTGAAACGCGTGGTTTGTTTGTTTTTCATTACTTTAGCACCTCGCTAACACTGTACAACTGGGATGATAGCTGAGTCAGGGTAACTCCCACGTAGCGGCAGGAAACCGGGTGTTTGGAAGCTAATCGCCGGAGCCATAATGTCGCCTGCTAGCCCCACTCCCACACGCTGCCACCGACACGGCACACTTCTCATTTCACCTTGCCAGGGCCATCCGGCGCGTTCCAGCCTGCTGAGCTCGCGGCGGCGGTAATACGACTTGATGGAAGACAGATTAAAAATGTTGCTGCGGAATCACGCTTTGCATATTTTACCCTGCCCGATACGTCTATTGGTGTTGCTCAGCAACCACGGCAACCGCTGCCGTAGAAAGCGAACTCAGCCGCAATTACCTCATAATGAACTGTGACAACGTGCGACAGGGAGGTTAAATGTTAATGAAATATTTGCTGGAAAATTGAATTAAAAAGTCACACCGACAAACACGGATTTATTCAGAGTAGCAGCGTAAAAAGAAATCACATCTCTGTCAGAGCACTCAAAGGCCTCTTTGTCCAGCTCCGCTTGGCAGCTCCGCTCCAGGATCAGAGGACCGGTTGAGTTAACACCCCCGAGCTGACTGTCTTTTATGGAAAAACCAATACGTGGCGGGAACAACGGAGGCTCCGGAGAGTAATGCACAGAGGGAAAGAGCCCCGAGCGTTGGGGAGATCATCCGAGGTGATTGAACTCCGACTGGGACCCGTCAGGGCGGATCTCTACAGGTTTTGGAGACGGAAGCCCCTCGTTGGGCGCTCGCTATCTGGGACGAGGCCGTAAATCTGCATCACGGACGCCGGTGAACGGCTAATTTCTGAGCCAAACCTACCAAATTGCTCACATCCCTGCCCACCCTTGAATCGTTATGAGTCCCCCCCCCCCCCCCCAGCCTTGTCCTGTCGGGCCGTACATCCGCTCTGGATTCAGAGCACGGGTGCTAGCACACACACGAAGCTGATAAAAAAGCTAACCTAACGCCACGGTTCAGCGACGCGCTCAGCAGAACAGCAAAGTCGAGTATCTGCTCTTTCATGCTGGGAATTACAGAGTTTCCCGCCCTCCCTCCGCAACTTCCTCGCCCAGCTGAAGTTCGTCGGCGGGGTTCAAACCGCCTCCCATCTGACATTTAAACGTTTTTCGGCGCTTGGGCTTGAGCCATTGCGGGTTCTTGGCGAGTGGAGACAAATAACAGCAAGCTCGCATTTATCGCCACGGCGACGTGGTCGAGAAAAAGGGTCAGGAAGCTAGCGGAGCCGCCACAGCGTCGGTTAGCTTGTACCTTTTTCTGAGAACTTTCGTTTGTGCGTCCCCTTGCAGACGACATTTACAATTGAGTCGCACGGAGAAAAAACGGTCAGGGCGATTTTGGGCGACGTGAAGCAAATTTAAGCTCCTAAAGTTCGAGTGCAGGAAATTAGGCCCTTGAAGAGCCGCAGAGCATCTGGAGATGACAGAAGATAACAGTTGTTCCACTCACTGATCTATACGGCTCGTTTATTGTTTACGCTGCCCTCGAGTGTTTGGTTTCGAGGGTCCACAAAGCAGTATGTGCCTGCTGCCAACCATGCTAGCGCCAGGAATCCAGTATGCTAATCAGGAAGTCCCTTTACGTGAGGAAGCTAAGTGAGGAAGAGTTTCCTATGTTCCTCGGTTTCAGGCCCAACTAGGGGTGTTTGCACATGTCGCGTCCCATCAGCGTCGCAGGTTCACGTGGTTCAAGTGGCTGAAGGGTGTGGGGGACTCAGACAGTGTCATCAGCATCTCTCACGGGGGAGAGCACTTTCTCCTGCTCCACAAGGAGCCCGGCTCGCCCCCGGGCCTGGTGGGAACACACAGCGTGACGTGCGATTGAGTCTGCGGCTCAGACGTGAGTTCTTGCTCTGCAGTTCATCAGCATCAATGTCAGTTTTACTCCCAGTGTCTGGGCCAGCGTGCCGACCTCTGACCTTTCCAGAGTTGGTCTCTTCTACAGAAACGCTCGCACAGGGAGCGACGGCTCGGCTGCATTTCCGACTGAAACGAAGCCAAAGCTACGATAAATCTGGCCGCGCTGTCTTGACAACACCTTCAGCTTTGCCCCCCCCCCAGAGGTTCATCAGAAAATGGCTCCCTAAAACCCACCTCATCTACATGCAAATGAAATAAATATCGATGTGCTGCCATGTCCTCACCAGGCTTTACCTAATTGGTGCTAGCACACTGTTAGCATTATCTCTAAGGCCCGACAAGTGGCCCCGGGCCAGAATCGACCAAGAACAGAGAGAGGACGAAACAAAGCAAAGGCGACTTGGCCGACAGTCACCATAAATAGCGGCTGCGTTCAGTCACATCAAAGGGCCGAACGCAACGATTAAATATTCAATTTCGTGTACGCCGGTGAACGCTTGAACCAGAGACGCGTTAGCATTCGCAGCTCCTTTGTTCGAAGCAGATGGCGACAATTAGTCGACTTAGCTGGTCCAAGACGCAGCTCCGATGGCAGCTCTGTGTTACACCTGAGGACCGGGTGGAATTACGAGGTTTGTTCAAGACAAGTGACAAAGCGGGACGGCGTCCCAGGGGCAAAAATTCATTGTGACAAGAGCGAAAAAGCGTCGGAATTGTGGGTCGTGGGTGTGGGAACGGGCTCTAACCTGTGGGATTAATGCTTCCGTTCACCTGGGTCAGAACCAACCAATCTTTATTTATAGCGTCTGTTACAGTCAAACCTGTCTCCAGGCCCTCTACAGAGTCCCAGGGCCTGACCCCCGACAAGCAGCAGTGGCAGGAAAAACTGCCCTTTAACAGGAAGAAACCTTGAGCAGGACCAGGCTCATGTAGGGGGACCCTCCTGCTGATGGGGGGCCTGGGTAGAGAGAGAGGAGAAGGTGAACAGAAGTGAACAGCAACAGACTTTAGATCATATAACCCAACGCGGAGGGTCGGCCCGTATCACGGCAGTGCTGGACGCTCGGGTCTGAACCCCTCCCTCCGGAGACGACGCACGTCCTGCAGAGAGCGTGTTGTTATGTACAAAATCGAGAAATCGAGAGTTCTGTGGGGGGGGGTTGCTGGAGCCCTGCTCCTATTTTCAGCTTCAGTGGGCAGCGGAGCTCAGGGAGCCGGGCCGGCTCAGGGCGGACAGGATCAACCGCCGCCCCCGTTTAACCCCCCCACACAACAAGCCCACCAAGAGGTCGGCTCACACTCCACCCAGACACGAGGCGACGGGGCGTGAACGTGCGGCGTGACCGACAGGCCGACGCCACGGCGTATATTAACCGGGGTCAGAACGCTGCAGGAACGCGTCAAAAGGCCGATTTAGCTGCAGTTTAGAAACTATAAAAGCTCGTTATGATCCTTTAGGTGTTGCTAATGACGGTGAAGTGACGAGAAAACACTGCGTCCAATAGTTAGCCACCTATGATAAAGCTAATATTCGGCCGTACCCGTCGGAGGATCACCTGTATTCTAAACGGATACACAGGCGACGTAAAGCGGCGCTGCAGCAGCAGAAGCTACATCAGGCGTTTGCCTGCATCTACAGCTAACAGCTAACAGCTAATGTGCTCGGTGATTAGCCCCTCAGTGACGCGGCAAACCGCCATCTTCAATCCTGAAGCTGGCTTAAATTTCACGCTCCTCGCACCACAGTCTAAATTTAAACACCCCCCCCCCCCACGGTGGGATGCTCATCGATTTTGTCAGGGGTTTACGATCCCTTGGAGGTTTAATTTACAGAAAACTGGTTTGTGATGCGCATTTGGAATTCCCTCCTCTATTCACTCCCATCGATTCATTACATTTCATCCCATTTCTGCCTCTTTATCTGTTTGAGGCCCATTTATATGAATCCATTTCCCATAATTCAGAAGCCGGCGGACCGCCGCTCTCCTGTAACACCATATTGATCCCCGAGATCTTTAATTCATTTCGCTCGGCCGAGACAAAATTCCGGACGACAGTTGCAGGGAAGTTGAGGGCTAAACTCTGAAGTATGGCTCCCTCTCTCTTTCATGGGGATTTATGACGCCTTTTTATCGCGAACACAAGCTGTTCGACGCTATTAAACATTCACGTCTGACAGATTTTGCAGCTTCTTCGTGTCGCACTTCTTTGCTTTTTAGGTGGGAGCTACTCTGGCGTGTGCCGGTATTTAAATACATTCCGGGAGCCTGAGGGACAGAAGGGAGCAGCTCTGCGTGAGTGCAGCTCGACGCTGCCCTCTACAGGAAGTGGGCGGCATGAAGGGACCCAGGAGATGTGATCGAGCGATCACAGCGGATCTCATGAGCACAGAGGAAGAATGACAGCTCAAATATTGTCGAAGTGCAGCCGAGGAGGCTAATTCTTCATTTTCATAAAGCAGCAATAAAATGAAGAAACTAGAGCTTTGAACGCTCACAATCGGCCATTAAAGGGGTAAAAAAGATTCACGCCAGACATTTTGCCGGCAGGTGCGAGCCAAACCCACCGTTCCCTCAGCCGATCATTTCCTGCGGGCTAGCTCTCCGCCACAAAGCTAACAACGGTAATCGGCCTCCGTCTGGTGCGGCGCAGGAACAAAAGGCCCGATGCCTAAATACAGCAATTTCCTAGCGATCCATCAGCCGAGGCGGCGGAGCAATCTGCCTCCCTGCGCTGGGAAGAGGGCCCCAATGGCGCTGGAAGCCAGGACGTGTCCATTAGCGCCGCTCGCTAAGCTAGGAGTTGGAGAAAGTTGGAAGTGCTGCCGTCTCCACTCACTCTTATCAGAGCTACTCTTAGACGTTCTTAATTATTCAGGCGCTCCGTGAGTGGGGTCTTTGTGGAGCAAGAAAACCGGCACTGGTGATAATGCAGCGCTCTCTCCTCATCCCTGAAAAGGCTTTGATGTCTTCTTTCTCATCTGAAGAAAGATAAAAGCCTTTTCTATACTCTCCTGCGCGAATTAAAGAAATGAATTCCTAATGGTGGGAGAATCGTCCCTGATAAGAATACGACATAATGGGACCGAAATCCCTCCGATTTCTCCTTCGCCGCCTCCCGCAATTATCTCCGTTAGCTCAGGCGGGAGGACGCACGCCGGCAATTGTTGGCCGTCGCTCCTGGCAACATCTCAGGTGTGCTCGTTTCAAAGGGTGCAGAGTGGATCCAAAACCAGGCTCAGTTTCCTGATGCTCCCTCAACATCTGTATTACAACTACCTATTAGCAATGGGGCTCAGATTCACGCTAGCTTGTATGTCGCCACCATTCCGACAAAGAGCGTCATCCACACAAGCCTGGGTGAAAGGATCCCGGCAGCTACTCCGGCTCCGGTTCGCCACCGTGACACTGATTAGGTTTCCACGGTAACCGAGGCAAATCGGAGGCCTGAGGTCAGTCAAACTTGCTTGCGCGGCTATGCTAGCACCTGGAGTTGGTACGGAATTAAGAAGTCGCGCTCACACCGACGTCACCACCGCTGGATTCATCTCCACAGGTTTTTTTGCTGGAACGCCGACGTGCCGACACCAGATCAAACAGATGCGGCGGCGTCTAAATGAATCATCCATGAAGACGACGGCGAGTCAAGTGCGACATTTCAGGTCAGATTAATAATAAAGAGCTGTTGACGTGAGCGCGGGGCCTCCGCTCTTCTGCCTCTTTAATCTCAATGATACGCTTTGATGAATTTTCATTCCTCGTGTCGGGGAGTCGAGGAACGCTCTGCCTCCCAAAGGTGAGTCTTTAAACCTACCTGTGGGTTCTCGCTCATCTCCTTTATTAGCAGCGCTCGTTGCGAACAAACTGCTCCCGCTAAAGCTATCTGTCCGTGAGCGTCACTGCGTTCAGAAGTTCGGAACGTTGGAGGCTACTTTGGGAAGAAATGGTGATCAAAGGAGGGAAAGGGGACCAATCAAGGGGAAGCTGACAAAACCAGTAGCGTCAAATGGCTCCGTAACACGTAGCAACAGCACCACCGCTCCGCTAAAGGTTCAGTTCTTAAAATCCTGCGGTCGACAGCCATGTCAGGGAAATGCTAACATCCCCACAGCGGGAAGCTAAAAATGGAGATATTCTGCTTGAGCAACAACTTGTTCTAACTTCCTGTGGACTTTAATTTTAAATAAACTCGGCGGGCTTTCATACAAGAACGTGCATCTCCTTTAGCGAGCAGCAGCTTTTCAGATTTCCTCACACGCAATACACAGAAGGCCGTGAACACCATTGTGGAATAGCATAAAAAACACAAATATGGAGCGCAGAGCTTTAATCTGGCTTCCAAATTCCCCAAATCTCAATCCAATTAGGTACTGAAAGGCTGCAATAGAAGCATGGACAGAACAGAGGCGCTGATCTGCTAGCATGCAACAGTACAAGCTCCGTCTTTGTCATTGATTTGGCTGCAGAAGCGGTAGCTTAGCAGCGTTAACAGCTCGAGTATCAGTCACCGTCGAGTCTATTCTCTTCCGATTCCTTTTAAATTCCATCCAGCACATCTGCATTGATCCAACTTCCCATGTCCAGGCAAATATTTGGATTAACCACCCCTCGCTAGGTTTACTCACACAAGGCTAATTGCTATGGTTAAAGCTCGATTAGCCCGCCGTGTCCAACTCTACAGCCGCTCGGAGGTGAATTGATATAATGATTTGGGAACATCCGACTCCTCGAGGTGGTGCTAATCTTTTCAGCTAATAGGTACGGGACCAGGTTCATCTGATCCATTACAGACCAAACAATAAACAAACAAGTGCGCTAGCAGCAAACCTGTCGGATCTCGAGCGGTGCCGATGAGCACAGAACTTCCAAATCTCTTCAGCTGTTAGTGTTCGGGAGTTAATCGTCTAATATAGCTGCAGGGTTGAGCTGAGGTCAGACCACCGCGATGTCTCCTCAGGGACGGCCTCCAGCAGCTGGAGGAATTAGCTGGGGAGAGGCTGGAGTTTGCTTCCCTGAAAACTGCTGCTCCCATGACATCGACCAGCAGGGAAAACTGGAACACAACAGCCCGACCATGTTGGACTGGCAGGTTGTCATGGTTCTCTGCAACTATTTTGTTCTGGACTGAGAAGACTCAGACCTGCAGAGTCAAAGCAGAGTGTGGCAAAAACCCTGACCGACCAATCAAAAGAACCCTGTCGTGAACACACACACACACACACACACACACACACACACACACACGTATACGTATTACTATCTTTGTTGGGACTTCCATGCACATAAACATTACCCAGTTCGGGACCCTAAACCTTACCATCCCACATGACAAGATAACCCTACCCAACGCTGACCCAACTCTAACATTCAACCTTAAAACCACGTCTTAGCAGTCAAACAGTCCTCGCAAGTTGTGGGGACCAGCAAAACAGCCCACCATTGTAAGAATGTCCTCATTTTTTAGGCTGCCGTGGACTCGTAAGGCTCAATTATTCACATCCAGTAGTAGAGGAGAACCAAAAAAAGGGTCACCTGATACCCAAGACAGTGAAAAAGGAGGACAATTAGATTGGAAAAGTAACCCATGAGGACAGGGGAGTCCGTGAATGCAGGCGAAGAGCAGCAAAGCACCTCCAGCCCTGCCTGAACTTTTCTCACCGTTTCCCACCCGACTGTCAAAACCACTTAAAGGCTAACTTTTGAAATGTCACGACAAATAAAATATGAATTCCCCCCCATTTCTAATGGAAAGGTGGAGGCAGAGAGGTGGGCTGCCGTCGCAAGTTGGCAGAACGGCCAAATGTTGAAAGGTTCCAATACTCAGCACACACAAAGACTCGCGCACAAGATGCGGTTCTAGGAGCCAATTCTGGTAGTTTTTCATATTTGGGGGGCATCAAGAGGCAATTCACGGTGCGTTCACTGACCCACTTGAACATTCACAAATGGTCACCAAGGACACTCAAATGATAAATGTTATTTTTTTCAATTAAATCTTTGATAAACACACAAAGTTGCATTTAGCAAGGCAACACTGTTTGCTAATTAAGTAGTTTTAATCATACAGACAATCCACAGGGGCCTCTAGAAGAGTGTTTAATCCTACATTTTAATTAAATGTAACACATGTTCCACATGTTTTTGGAGCCCTGAGTTGCTACTTTGACTTGACGGCTGTTCTCAAGGGCTGGATTTAACCAGGTAATCAGTTTCCGTGGCATCACACAGGATCCAGTCTTTCCCGTTTCCTGGTAAATAAGGTTCCTAAAGGCAACGTTTTTGTGGGAAAGTTTATCCTGATGCAACGTTGATCGAATTTCATTTTCTTCTTCTTTTTTTTAAAAAATTCTTTAATAACACAGCAAGCACTCCCTGTGACCTTTCTGGGGTTGTGTGTGTGTGTGTGTGTGTGTGTGTGTGTGTGTGTGTGTGTGTGTGTGTGCGTGTGAGAGAGAGACTTTTTCCACCAGACTGAACCATTTTTCAAGAGCGTCATTCTTTCAAAGTGCCTTGTTTCTATTATTCGGATCATTTCTCTGTATCAAACCCTTTGTTCTTTTTTCTTTAATTTGATGCTCTAAAATGCCCTAAAATGATATTTCTGCGTGCGGTGCGGACTTCATGACGGAGGGCTGAATGTGTCGGAGGAAACTGGCCTTCACATCCCGATCGGCCATTACATCCATCTAAATTGTCTGTAATTAAATGAACAGCATTTGTGCTGCGGGGTGATTAATTGCCCGCAAACATGACGAGAACCCCCCATTTAGTAACCATGACGATCGGACCTGCGCTAGCATCAAAACATCCAAGTGGGGGGTGCATTCCAAATCACATTAAAAGGCTATTTACATAAACGGCGACATCTAGAAGCAGATTATATCCAATTTCAAATGATAGGTGATTCTAAACGCATCATTAATCAACGAAAGTAGGGAACGTTCCATTGAACCGGACAGGAAGTCAAGGATACAACACCCTTTTTTCAAAATAAAAGGCCTGAAACGCAGGGCCAGGCTCCGCAGGCCATTAGCAGTTATGCAAATGGAAACATCTGGAGCACGACTGGATCCAAAACACGCTGCAATAGAAGCGCATTTCCTTCCCAGAAAAGTGCTGCCGGAGCCCCCGTGGCTCCGACAGATGAGCTAGCATACATTTGTGGACATAGCGCGTGAATGCCTAGCATCATGGAAAGGAGCCGCAGCGCCCGCCTGAGCACGCCGCTCGCAGGAGTCGGCCGCAGCGCCGCAAAGTGAAATCTTATACATTTTGAATCAGACGCCTCGGGGCGAGGGGGGGGCTGGGGGGGGGGGGCGCCACGGATGCCGTCCTGAGCAAATATGGTAGTCAAATGTATTTACCAGCCGAGGGTTGTTGCTGAGGGTCGAGTCTGCGACGTTTAGAGATGATTTGTGAGCGTGTTTTCCAAAAGACCCTGAAGGGGATTTAGAGGAAAATAAAATTTAGGTGGATTAAAGGAAGCTGAGCGGACTTTCATCACCGCTGGTATGAGGAAAAAAGCGGATTTCACCCAAGTTAATTCCGGAAGAGCTCGGTGAAGGCGCGAAAGGCTTCGGCGGAGCGTCGCGGAGGGATGCAGGTGATGTGACGAGGCGCCCAGTGAGGTCAACGCTAACATCCTCCCCCCCCAAAGAGGATGCTAACGGGCTGCTGCGTCTCCCGACGGCGTTACTCTGCATTCCTGCGCGTGCACGTCTCGCACCCGTCAGCTTGTGGAACGCTAAAAATGCACGTGGACCAGCGAGCTGAAGTGATTCGCCACGCCGTGACAAGGCCCGGGAGGAGTTGAGTAATAGCGCCAGCTGCTTGGTGAGTGCAGAAAACCTTCCACAGATGCTTCAGCTCCCATGAGCCATTGCACATTATCCCTGGTGCTCCGTCATAAAAGGTGCATGAAGGAACTTTTAATTTCAAAACGTGTTTTTGGAAATGACGATAAACTGAAGACAAACAGCCTCAGGTGCCCGTTGGAAACCAAGTGTTTCGGAGAAAAAACAGCCTTCAACCTGGCGGGAACAAAGCCCAAAGCAAGAGAAAATTCGGTATTCACGGAAAGCTGCGAGCTGTCGCCCGTTATTCAAAATCACCACACTCCTCTTCTGAGCCACGTCAGCCTCCATTTCCACTTCCTGCCAGCCCGCCGCCGCTCCGCTTCACATAGACTCTGAAGCTTTCCCCCAGAATAAAGAGCCTTCGGATCCCGACCTGAATATCCATGGAAGGAAGGCCAGAGGTGAGCTAGCGCCGCCGCAGGTGTGAGAGGACTGCACGAGAAAAGGTGCGTTTGTGTTCTCTGGGAGAGATCAGAAGCTGAATCTGCATAAAGCTCACCACGGAGGTTTAATCAGGAAGCAAACATTTCACTACCACCATGTACTGTAAAGGTAGCTTAAGCTAGCACAACATGCTAATAACAATCAAGGCATGAAGAGTGACAGTCGTCATGTGAAAGTAGCTGCGAAAGAAGCGCAACTTCTCGCTAATTGAGACCCCGAAGAGTGTGGCTGTTTGCATACCTGTCGGGTTTTCTAAAGCAGGAAGGCAGACGGGAGGAAAATGTGCATAAATCAACATAACCCGGCGTTCGCTCACGGTTTTCCAGATTGATTAAGAAAGAAAGCCGTCCAAAGTCACGTCTGTCAGAAAAAATAAAGCTGAGTGTTGAACTTGAACTAACGCGGCGTTCCAGCTGAAGAACGCTTTCTTCCACTTCCTGTTAATTACCTCCTGGCGGTGCAGGCTGCTGACAGCAAATCAGCGCGCTCAGCCCGTGCTCACTCCCAACTCATCAACTCATCAGGCTGGACGAGGGGCTAACGCGCCACAAAACCACGCTGTTCAGTCTCGGGAGGGATTCCTGACGGGGTTCGAGTACGAAAGACCAAGAAGTGGATGGATTTCAGAAGCCTGTGAAGCTAGCCCACATGTAGCAGAACATAGGCTAGGCTAAAATAGGCTATTTTGGCAGCGAGTACCTGCTAGCATGCTCTTGTGCTAGCAGGGCCGACTGCTCTCGACGGTGGAACAGTCTCATCTCATGACTGATTAGAATATCCAATCAGAAAGCCATGACACGCTGTGTCACCTAACAATTAAAGGAGGTAATGAAGCGCGGCGGCGGCTACCTCACGTAGCCTGGACCAAAAATATCTAAACAACAGATCCATCCAACAGCAGCCGAGCGAAGATTTTAGCTGTCAGAACCGTCAGCTAAAAGCTCATCAACTAGCTTTTTCCGCCACGCCGTCTTGTTTTCAGACCCGGTTCTTTGTCTCCTCTCTCAGTCGAGGGGAACCAGAGATTTTAATTGCCTTAAGCCGGCGAGAGAATGCGAGCGGGGGTGTGAATGGCTGACGTGCTGCGTCCCCGGCCGAGAGTGGCGAAACAAACCCGCCTGCTCGTGCAGATTTCCTCCCAGCTTAATTCCCAGAAATGGGCTCATTGTCTCCCACCTGAGTGAGAGCGGGAGATAGCGGAGGTCATAGCGCGGGGAAGTCGGCGCCGGAACGAGAGCGGGTTTCATCGGCGCGAGTGGTCCCAACGACGGCGTCAAGGAGGAGACGGCGCCGCCGACGCCTGCTTGTTGTGGCTGATGAGCAGTAACGAGTCCGCAGCCCGAGGTCGCCTCTCGCCACGCCGCTGATTAATCCGCCCTCCTCGAGGGGAAGTGAAGAACGGGAGGAACTCGGGATGGATGGTTCCGGGCCCGGTTGCCCCGGTGAGCTGGATTTCCATGTGGCCACTTGATCGGCTCTCAGCATCTGAACTTGAATCAGAGTCAGCGCGTGAGCTGGATGCCAATGATTCCCAGCCCAGGACGCTTACGGCTGGAATACGCCACCAAAACATGCCTGAAGGGCTCCTCCACCTCGGACCGAGACTTTTTCAGCCTTCGCGAAGAGAAAATGAAACACACACGTGTTGCAGGCGCTCGCCTTTCATTGTTTTTGCTACGGCTACATTCTTTACATTCCAGCGTGGGGGGGGGGGGGGGGGGGCAGGAGGTTATGCTGAGGTGTCTGAATCCGACCCAACTGTAACAAAATAGCCTCATTCGGCTACATTTGGGGATTAGCTGGAACCACGGCTTCATTATTTGATGGGGGGGGGGGGGGGGGTTGGGCTCATTTGATCCCAGTGACTCACGTGAAGTCCGTCAGGGTCTCCTCGGGTCTCTGGACATTCCCTCACTAGTGTATTAACTGTCCGGCGTACGTTGAGCAGATGGAGTCGGAAGTTTGCTTTTATCCCCAACAACCGTGAACAACCCCGACAGGAAGCCTGTTTACATTCGAAGCTGAAGCAGGAAGATGAAGCCGAGCAGTCCGAAGCGAAGCAACGCAGCATCGCCGGCGTTCCACAAGGTGGGAACGTCAGGCGGAGGACGCGGAAGGACCCAGAAGCCACGGAGATGGAGCTGGACAGCGGCTCCAGGCCACAGAGCTACCGTGGTGAACACGACGTACTTCCCTCCAAAAGCATCGTGCACGGCCCGAGACGCTGATGAGCAGCGACAGCGCGGCCGCGCACGCCGTTACTGAGGAAGCTGCTCGCTGAGGAGAAGACAGCGTCCCGATTCCAAACATTTAGAAACGTCCAAACGCTTCAGCTCTCAGGCCGTCGCCGCTGGGCCGACCAGGGCGGGCAGGTGGAGTCTGAACCAGTCAGGAACACCCGGGAACGAAGACCAGGGAAGGCTAAAAATGGACCCCTGGATCGGATACAGCAGACTTATTCCGAGTGTTTACGTGTCTGAAAGTGACACGGGTTCATTAATGGAGCAGGTTGGCCGGCTCACGGCCGCGGAGGACCTGGAACGGCATCAAAGATCTGCGCTCCAACGCCGCTGCCAAGAGGAGCGGCCAGTTGTTGAAGGGTAAAATGATGCCAGGCCTCAGGAAGTCACCTGCTGTCCCGGCGTTCCTCATCCCAGTCCCAGGAAACATGGATCTGAGTATTCTGGAGCTAGCGAGACCCTCCCCTACCAGCCAGGATGTTCAGAAGCCCACAGAAGTGAAACAAAAGTAAAAGGCTTTGCTCTTATTGGGCTAAAGCGACTCTTCGGGGTGGTAAAGCTCCGGCTGGCACCGCCGACCCACCCGGGACCGACCCGCTGCCAGGGCCCATCCTGCAGCGCCGAGCCGGAGACGCCGAACAACAGGACGCGCCGCCTCTCGGCAGGAGGTCCGGGCGTGGCGCGGGCCGGATGGCGACACCCGCGAGGCACGCTGGCACAGGAAGATAGACGGGGGCGCGAGAGAGGGCGGGAGAGACAAAGAGGACGAAGGAGGGAAAAATGGAGTGGGTGATTATGCAGCCCTCATTTGGGCCCAATCAGAATAACAATGGCCGCTTTCAAACTGGAAGAATAGCGAGCCATCCGTCATCGTAATGACTGGGAGCTACGCCTGGACGGGGGGGGGGGGGGGGGGACTGTAGTCAGAAGAATGAGCTTAATAAAGGTGTTGGAGGGAAACGGTCAGTTTAATCAGCTCAGAAGCCTTTAATTCACCACAGCGGAGCGATTCCACTCCGGAGCAACAAACCACGCGTGGAGGCGCCAACACAATTAAAAGTGACGGACGGCGCGCTGTTAAACGCCTCATCAGTCAGCGCCGACCACGGCGAAGGGTTCCCCGACATCCGGACGGCACAGGCGGAGAGCGACTGGAGGGCCAGGCATGGTCGGAGGAGGTGGGGCTACGCGTGCCACGGCCTCATGCTAATTACCGCACACCTGGTGGCGAGCGACAGCAGCTCCGCGGCGGCGGGAACCTTTTTGTGGGTCCCTGCGGTGCAGCTCTGCTACCCAGAGGCTCGCGGCGGAGCAGCGTCCTACATTCTCCGCACCGGCCAAACTTCCTTTTGCTTTCTGCTTCAAACATCTTGTTTTTTTTGGCGAGCGAAGAGCTCCGAAAGCGTAAAATCGATGCGCAGAACAGCAGCGCGGCGGAGGGAAACAGCCGCTAGAACCAGAACGTGGCGGCTGAAAACCCTCCTCCTGGTTTTAAAGATCCTTTTTAAACGCGGTAAAAACTGACCACGGCGATCAAAGCCTGCCCTGACGTGCCCCGGCTGACGGCCCGGGGGATAACGGGGGACGCGGCGATGCTACGGCGGTCGTTTACAGCCAGACGAGCTGGGGGCCGTCCACACATAATCGCCGCCGCCGGGTTAAGAGCCGGTAAATAATGTCTGCAGGCGCAGCGACGGAGGGCCTCTTTATATGGAGGCGTGATGAAGGAGGCGCGGGAGAGACGGAGGCACGGGAGGATCCAGCAGGGAGGAGATGCGGCATTCTTCACACAGGCCTCGGCGCCGTGCGTCGGATCCCTGCGTCTGGTGGTAAATCGATGCCACACTTAGTCTTATTGCGGTCAAGTCACCAGGTGTTCGCCGAGTGGCTCCGCGGCTAACGAGAAACGGACACCGTGATGGGTTCAGCCAGAATTTTATGAGCTACATCTGTGAGTTTAAAATCCAGAAATTTCCCTAATGGCAGCTTTAAAAGTCTTGTCTTTGATGACATTACGGGTACCTTTGATGTGGGCTTTGATGTTAACAGCCGAGGATCGGTTGCTACGGCTCGCAGCGTTTAAAGATGCTCGGATCGGAATTCTACCAGCTGTCCAACAACAGGAAGCATTTTTGGAACCGGCGCTAGCACAAACCGTGTTAATGAATCGGCGATCCCTTCACAGCCGGGGCGAAAACGACCGCTGATGAGGAATAAAAGAGGTCTGAAGGAAGTGCCGAGGAGAAGAGGACAAACTCTCAGAGCAGCTTTAATCACTCCGTATTGATCCTTCCGTCCTGGTGACTCAGCAGTGACCGGAGCTGGCTGAGGAATTTGTTTAATATTCTCTCCTCTCCTCATCCTCCCCATCGCCTTCCGTCCAAAATATCCCATTTACTTCCCATTTGCATTCACACCCCTCGCGGGTGGAGAGAATCGGAATATTAACTTGTCCCGACATGAAATATCCAATCTCCCGACGTCTTCTGAGGTGGTGCTGCTGGATTGTGATTCATGGCGGCTTCACAGTGCTGATTGCTTTAGCCTCCTCCTCTGCCTCCGGAGCTGCCGGCATCCCAAACGTTCCTCGTAGCGGCTTTGATCGGTTTTAGATAAAGAAGGTGGAAGCAGGCAGGAAACATGATTGAGCTGGAATAAATAAGATTCCCTGCGAAGACAAATGGAATCATTTCCTGCTACTGAGGCCTGATATGCAGATTAAAGAGGGTCGAGAGAATAAACTCGGTGTTTAGCACATGCGCTTGCTAGCTAAAAAAATAAAAGAACAAAGGAAGTGAGGGTTACAAAGACTTGGATCAAACAGGAAGTAGAAGCATGCCAGACTTCACACGGAATGGTTTGGCACACGGGAACATCCTCAGCTGCTGAACGAACAATTCATTATTGGAAATCAGAACCCATTATTGATTTTATCATTCTGAAATGAAATCAAAGCAATTATTTCCTCTGATGTCTCTTCAAAGGCCGTTCGCTGGAAAACAGCTTTCAAGCAACATCCCGTCAACGTCCACTTGCGTTCGTGCGCTCATGCTAGCGGCGAACCAACCACTTCCTGCTTTATCCACGCTGTTGCACCTGCACACGTGCACCATCGACATGCCAGAACAGATGGCTGACAAGGAAAGAGAAGTGTGTGTGTGTGTGTGTGTGTGTGTGTGTGTGTGAGATTATTGCTTGTCCCCAGAGGTAAACTGCTGTAAAAGAGGCAACAAAAACAACCTCTCCACCAAACCTCTGTCAGGCATGATAGGACTGTCAGTTAAGTAGTGCAAAGGCCTCTGGGGCGGACACACACACACACACACACACACACACACACACACACACACACGCACACACATTCCTTGTTCCACTTCCTGGTGAAGACTTCCAGCAGAGGGCCAGAGTCTGACCGTATCACGACCACACACCCGCGCGTCGCTGTCTGTCTGGATCAGCGCAGCGTCTCGAGGACGGCGGCGTCCGAACGCATCACCGCCAGCATCAGTCATCCCATTAGCCGAGCGCGGATCATTTGCTCCATGATGCCATAACGTACTGGCGTCCACCGAGCGGTGCTGGGAAGCCCCGGTGATGCCATTTAGCAGTTTTAAAGTCAACGTTCTCATGTGTATATCCAGTATTTACATTTCTATAAGATCGGCCAATGTTTTTATGCTAGCAAATTACCTAAAACGTGAAGCGAGTCGCTGAGGTTTTAAGACTCAGACAAGAGGTGGTAATTTGTGGTGCGATTCTGAACAAGCAACACACTCGGCCTACTCTGCTCCACTCCGGAATAAATTTAGCAAGACCGTATTTACGCTATTTACATTCATTAGCCCCCGCGGGGGACCCACTTGGTGCGTCCAAGCACGCTGGTGTCTCTCTGCGTGGAAAAAACCCAAATCAAGAGAGGAAGCGCTGCAAACCTATCAGTGATTTGGACCAGAATAGATGAGCTAAAGCACTAAAGTGCTGCTCAGGCTGCTAACCGATGCTAAGTGGGCACCCAGCGAGCGCAGCGGCAGCCAGCAGCTGACCTGAAAACATCTACTTTTACCTGCTCTCAGTGACACTCCATTAGCGTGTCCGAGCGCAGCTACAGCTGAGCTAGCGGCTGCATTAAACCCCCCCTGGGAGCCGAACTGGGACACTTCAGAGTGAGCGTGGAAGAGAACGGGGCCGCGTGGTCAGAAATGCACCCGAGTCACCGACAGAGGAGGTGTAAATCCACACAGGTGTTTGAAGGTAGCCTGAGCAAGAGTGGAACCAGAACAGGTCTGGACCACCCTTGAACGAGCCCGGTATCCATCCCAACACACCCTGGACAGGTAAGCGTACGCAGTGAGCCACATCGTGCACTCACAGCAGGGGGCAATACAGAGACTCGAATGACGCTAACGTCCTTAGGCTAATTAAGTCATCTCATTCGGTGGCATTAAGAGGGCATAAAACCCTGGGACCCGATAGGGAGTTAAAGATTTAAACCCCATCAGAGCGCCATTGAAGCTAAGCGCTAATCGCTGAGGCATGATTCATGACTGCGAAGGTGCAAATCACTGTCGAACTTCCATAATTACGCAAGAGATCGTAATTGGCGATTCCGGCTAGATAAACGCGCGAGAGAGAGAGCGCCGCCGGCTCCCGGGTGACCATCGGAGAAAATCCCCGGTGAAAGAGAAGTCCATGTTTTATTCAGACAGTCCGCGAAGACGCTCGGGAGAGCAGCCGCGCATGAAACGCAGGCCGTGACCTTGTTGCTAACTGTCACTGATAGTGGGGAACGGTCAGCGCTCAGCTTCCATCTTTAAATGTTTATTTAGTTCACCTTTCTTAATGCCACTTTCCCCAACAAAATAAGCAACTTTAGCGCTAGCTGTACAGCGCTACAGTCCGAGTCCCTCACCACAACGGCGTTTTTGCTGTGTAACCCTGCAAACTCATCATTGCCAGTTTCTTGGCATGTAAATAGAATATTTACTTAAAGATTGACAGCGGGGCCCCCTCGTGGGTGCTAGCTTGCTGCTCCAACATGTTTCTACGGACAAAACTATTTTATTTCTGCACCAATCAGCTGTATTTCAGCCATTTCACATTGTGAGGGTCACATTTAAATTTGATTGCTAATTTCTAGCCTTTTTTTAAAAAAAATTTCTTGGAAAATAAAATATAAAATTAGCTTCCTGAGGTGGTTAACAGCCGTTTAAGTTGTGAAGTTTGTGTTTTCACCTCAAAGTGTCGCCAAATCTCACAAATAAGATAGAGAAATCCTCCAAAAAGGCTTTATTTACAAAAAATGCGTCTTTTAAAACGATTTCTCCCCTGATTCCTTCAATCTCTCGGTTATTTCATTTCTTTAAAGACGTGATAATTAACGTTGACATGAAAAGAGTGGATAAAGTGGAGTGCGAAACACAAGAAGGTGTTTTCACACTGAGCCAAATGGAACACACCCCCTCTATGCTACACATAGCAACAGGAGCCTCCAACACAAGCAAAACACGGCTGCAAACACTGTTTACAACAACAAAAACTGTTTCAAAGTTACGCGGAAAAAGCAGAATTTAAAATAAAAACAAAAAAAACAGGAAGGAAGTTGAACTTAAATGAGAAAGTTCGCCCACAGAAGAGGGGGGAGTCGGTGTGGGGGAGAAAATCTGTCAAAAAACGACTGCGGATCAGAAAATAAGAGCTAAACGCTAACGGAACAAAGGAGAAAAACACGTTTTTAGCGCGTCCTCTCACCTTGTTTGACGCACTTGAGTCGGACGGGGTCTTTGCTGTGTTTGACCACAGCGTGCACGTCCCTGGTGGTCAGTCCGGCCACCGGGGTATCGTTGACCTCCAGCAGGAGTTCATCCGGGCTGAGTTTGCCGCTGTGTCCGGCTGCTCTGGCCGGCAGGAGCGCGCCGATGGTCGGGAACTGTCCGTTCTCCGCGCCGCCCTTCAGCTCCAGCCCCAGCTCCCCCTCCTCATTCCTGCAGAGGACACTCTCGTGGACTTTGTTAGTCCAGTGGTTCTTCCTCTTCCTCAGACTCTTGGACATGGCTCGGAACTCCGGAGAGGAGGGGAAAAGAAAATCACATGAGTGCGGCAGAAGAAGTTGGGTCTGGCCGTCGGGGTCCTCCGTGGTGGCCGCGACGCGCGAATGCGTCCACTTTCAGCGGTGAGCGCCAGATGTGTCCATGTCAGTGCGCGCACACACATCACACGTCCCGCAGCTGGATCATCTGGATCATCTGGATTTGCGTTAACCGAGAACTGCCCAACTAGTGGCGCCTTCAGGGGCTGCCTCGAGAATCGGACTTCGCAACTGCCTCAAACAGCGTCGAAGGAGCAAAGTATTTCTGCTCCCCCCCCCCACCCCCACCCCCGTCAAACCTTTTTTTTTTTTTAAATGACATCTTTTAACTTTGAACTCAATTTGAATATCAACTGATTTAAAACCCCAAACAAGTGATGCAAAATCATTTAAAAACGGTCCGCAGATGACCGTCAAAACTTTCCAAACTCAGTGGTGGACAACTATACAAGGAGCCCCTGAAGGCAACACCGAGCTCCAACCAACTCAACTGACCCGGATGAAGGTTGGAAGAGGAGGAGGAGGGAAGGATGGAGGGAGGGAAATGAGCTTCTTCCCAAATCCAGCTTTCCATGGAAAAAAAAAAGGAAACGAGATGTAGAAGTTCCACTGCCATGGCAACAGAGCAGCAAATATATTTTTTAAACCACAAATATGTCTCTCTTTCATATCAGATCACAGGAACGAGGAAGGATCCACATCTGCAGGATAAAAGCTCGCTAAAAAAAACATTTTAATGTCCTGAGTGGGCTCTAGAAGGTTTTATTCCAGCTGTTTGATGACTCCTGTCCCCACAAAAATGGTAAAATTGCAACCTGCTCTTGGTTGAGTATCAAAAATATTTCTCAAAGACATTTCAGTCCTTTGTTTCAAGGTCTGTGTGTGTGTGTGTGTGTGTGTGTGATGCTTTCAAGGGCAGCCGCGTCCAATCCAAGCGCTCATTAATGATATTCAGATTTCAGGAGAATATTCTGTTGGTGTGCGTTTAGAAACACACCGCCGTCGTTTCTGATGCAAAATAGCGCGATAAAAAGATGGTGCGACAGAAAATTAGCAAAGCGGTGTTATAAAAACACGCTAACTTTCCGCCACACAGCATTTGTGAGGTGTAGACGTTGTTCCCATGATATTATGCTCCAATCAGTGGTATTCACATGTTAATGGGAGCGGGTCCCCCTCCATGAGGCTAGCATCTCGCTGGACCCCTAATACCCCTTTAATCATCACCTCTCCATCATTCGTTCTAGAACCCGGTGGCAATTCCTTCCAATGGCCTTTTTCCCCAACACTGGACCTGTATTCCCAAGCCTGGATGCAGCAGGATTTTGGAAAAACACGCTCCAGAGGTGGGAGTTCTGCACACTCGCAGTGAAAATGAAGAGAGAGGGAGGGAAGCGAAGGAGGGGGAGTACCGGAGTGAGGAAAGGAATTTGGTGTTTGAACAGGGACAGGAATGCCCTGCGCGTGGCGGAATAAGTGCTGGGGAGGAGGACCGAGCATCAGCGGGGAAAAACAGCGTGGGACTGAACTGGCCGAGGTCTGCTGGGTGGGCCGGGGAAGGAGCAAGGCATGATGGGAGCAGAATGTTTGCACTCACAGGAGGAATGTTGTCACCATTCCGGCTCATCCGGAGGAAATCGCTGCTCTCAGTTGCGTGAATCAGATGGGAGTTTGCGGGCTCGGCGAGCGACGCCGTCCCCCCCGGGCGACGCCGCTCGGATACGTGATGTAACGGCTGCGACAGGCTAATTAAAGCTGGTCGGGGATGAGGCCAGATGACGGCCTCCACCCAAGTTTTTATCCTCCTGTCTGAAAGGAGCTCCAGCGGAGCCTTTGTTGTCCAGTTGGGCAACTGGATTTAGGGATAAACAGCTGAACTGGAGCAAAACTTCCATTTAGAACGTTTCTCTGATCGACCTTGGAGACCAGAAAAGCTTCATAGAGTGGCCACAGTAAGATGCTAAGCTAAATATCAGACCTTGAGCTAAATCATCAGCTAGCAGTGACTACTCAAGAGTCACACGTGGAGGTCGGATTATCCTTTAAGATCTTTTTAGCCAATCAGAACGTTGGAAAGGTAAAAACGCTTCTCGTAAAATTTATGAGGCTTATGAGGCCATTTGCTAATGGTATCGCTATCAGTTGAGGAGTGATAGAGGACTGTGCTCAGGCTCAAGTGGTGACATAAATACACAGAAGGCATCGCTGCTATAAGCTAATTGGATGGATTTGAGCCCCTATTGTTACAAAAAAATGAGTTATCTGGCAAAAAAACATTTCTCATATTAGCTAGCATGACAAAGAACATTTTGGCTGGTGATGAAAATGCTGTTTTTGGGTGTTTATATCGAACAAAACAGGCAGCAAAAACATGGGAAAAACATTTCAAGGCTGAGGAACAAATTATTCATTATGCATCATCATCGTAGCGCTAGCTAGAGTTAGCTATTAGGACAATAGCATAAACATACCATGTTGTTGCCCGTGCTTTGTTACTTTTCACTGTAAAGGTGGGCAAGAACGTTGAATAATTATGTACATCCTTTTTTTGTTGTTGCTACGATCAAAAATTCCGAAAAGGCACCAAAGAAACACCCCAATTGTCCCGTTTTTGGTTCCCTTTCATGTTAGCTGCTTCACGTTGGTGTTCTTTGAGTAAACATCCGTCCATTAACACAAATCTTCTCCCCGTGGTTTAATTCATTTCCTCTCCTGGATTTTGAACAATGAAAGCTTCCAGTGCAGCAAAGGAACCGCTTTCATTCTACCATCTGTCGTCTCTCCTCTCCGATCACCTCAGACAGAATAAGGACATTTTTCCGACTCTGAGGGCTTTTAGCCGACGTGAAGAAAGAGCTCCTGTAAAACCAGGCAATTCTTCCACCTCGCAGGAAAAAAGAAATTACGCTCACACCATCAGCCCGTCACCTCGGCTCCATCAGTAGGCTTTTCTGTCATCCATCAGATTAGCGATGGCGTTAGCATGCGCTCGGTGACAGCTAACGGTCGCAGCCCGCCACAAAAGCTATCAGAGAAGATCGACATAAAAGAAGATAAAGCCAAGGTCAAAAGTTCCTGCGATGGGGCAGGTTCCTTTACCTCATCATTAAAAAACACTGAGAGATCAAAGTGACATTCTGAATATTGATAAAGATCAAAGCACGATCCATACGATTGTCAGTAAACAACCGAGTGTTGTCCCCTTGGACAGAATTCTTGGTCGCTTTATGTTCTTCTCTTCCTTATATTTGTCTATAATGCATGAAAACGCTGCAGCTAACATGACTAGCATACACTTGAAGAGGTTACCTCCATCAATTTCCTCTCAGACGTTCAGAATTATTCACTGCGGCGCTGCACCCTTAAAAGATACTTGACCATGACCTGACCCTGTCACGGACCCGCTGCTTGATCCATAATTTTTAACTCGGGCATTGAGGGAGCGTCGGTTAATCCCCCGAGAACGCCGCCGAGCCCCGCGCTTGAGGCCGACGACTACGGAGGCGGGGAGGGCAGCCGGAGTTCGAAAGGTCAGGCGTCGCCCACAGCCGGTGGCGTCACCCAGGACCCGAGGGGTAGGATTACCAGAGCCGGGCCCGTCTCAGGGCGCAGGAAGCCGACTCCTTTCAGGATGCTTCTCATTGATATTCACACGCCGCCGTCTCGCCCTCCTCGCCGTGGGTTTGTGAAAGAGTTTGTGTTTAAAGGCTGATCCCCTCAGCCTGCTGCCGTGGGATTGGCCGACCGCTGCGGCAAGCTTTTCCCAGAGGGCCATTGGTTATTCTGTCCACAACAGCCCGTCCAAAGACCCTCATTGATCAGAGGCTCCTTAAGCTGCTCTTCCTCTTGTTCAGCCAGGATTCACGGCTACATCACAGAAAACGGCTACAGACTTCCTTAAAATCCATATTTTAGACTAAGCTATAGTCAAATGCTTACATTAATATCTCCATTCAGCTCATATTTTAGGTACATCACAATTGTCCTTACACTGCTAAACCCTACAAGTGATTCCTCAGCAGGGAGGATTTATTTTAGCATTAATGAGCTAACGCCCTCCGCATACCAAGCAGTGACTCGGTGGATTTATATGCACCGTTAAATTTGGCCACGGTGACTGGACGACTGTCCTTGCCCTGGGATTCAGGTATGGAAGGGCAGGCATGTGGCCGTACCGGCCTCTGTAGGGGGCGCTACGGCCAGCTCGGACTTCCAAAGACAAAGCTACCCAGTTACCACAGTACAACTTTTGTTGCCATGTCAGCAGAACCGCCGCTAACCCGTCCTTTGATAGTGAGAAGAGAAACACGACACCCGGGCTTTGATCTCTCGGCAAATGGCGCTAGCTAATCAATTTTCCGCGACGCATCATCGGCAACCTGAGGGAAATATTCCCAACCAAAGTTCTAATTTCCAGTAAAGCCCGAACGTTTCCCTCCATCAAACCGGTCTGACCTACAAAACCCATTAAGGGAACGCCTGGTTCTTATCCGGCGCCCTGCTCTTGTTCTCCTTCCAGCCCTTCTGACAAGGTGGCACCTCGCTCGCTGCTCTCCTGCATGTGCACCTCCTGTCATGCAGATGCATCCCGCAACTTAATTATGCATTCCCGATCCGTCCGATAGCAGCGGCGGCGCGCTCCGACGCTCCCTCGCATCCAGCCAATAAATATTCTCTTTGCTAAGATCAGGAGGTTTTGGCTGACCCAGATATTAAAATCCCGTTATTGTTCCAGCTCCGTCATGCTTCAGCTCCTGACAGCGAGGAGGTGGAAGGCGGGTCAACAGTGACCCCTGCTGGAGGGAGACCCTCCCCTCAGGACACCGGACAGGAAGAGAAGCATTTTAGCCTCAAGGATACGAGAAAAGGAAGGAAGTTAGTGAGTAAAGGCGAGTGGAACAGCTCAGTAGATACCTTCCTCCAGAACAGATGAAAGAAGTACACATATTTATCACAATTAGCATCACTGAGGCTGGAAACCCGATAGCAGGCTAACGTGGCAGGCTAACCTGAAAGTAGAGATCCGTATCGGTGTCAGAGGGACTAAAATAGACACCAAAAGACCACATTAAATTGCTTTGATCTCAAGAGAACTTAGTTTTAGGGTTTTATCAAGAGTGGAACTTAAAAGGGGGAAAGGGTTGCTAGCAGGAGACGAGACTGATAAGAGCGGCCATTAGTCTTGGAGCAGACGTCCTCCCCACTCACACCTTTGTCCTCCCCCGTTAGCCGCGGGAGCTCATTGGCAACCATGAGGGGCGTATCGACGGAGGGTCGGCCTCCTCTCCTGTTAGCGCAGGAGAGTCGTCCCACTGAAGGGAGAGGACGCCTGGACAGCCCCGTCCTCGCTTCCCCGCTCCATCGACCACCCTGCCGAGCGCATCGGCCTCAGAGCGCTTCACAACCTTCCACCTGGAGTCACGTGCAAATTTAATGGGTCTTTAATGGATAATCCGACACCTGTCTCACCCCTTTTTTCTGTCTCTCATGTCCTCGTCTTACTCCAGAGGAGCTAGAGGTTGGACCCAGCTTTCGCCCTCTCCTTTGGTGTCAGCTCTACCTCGCTCAAGCACGGGGGAGGATGCAGCGTTCCCAGAATGCCTTAGTGTTGATACTTCCAGGAAATAGTTGATGAAATGTTGGATAAGTTCCTTTGATCCTTTGACACAGTTTAGAGAGCATTTCTAGACCAAAACCAGGACGTTTTTACTTTAGCCGTGTCCAGCTGGAGCTGAGGCAACGATGACCCAAAGGGTAACCTGCCGCCCTCGCAGAGCCATATAGTAGAGGTCAAGGGTCAGGGTCAAGGTTAGTCAGCTGTTTTCTGCTCTTGGTGACTCAAAGCCGCTCTAAAGTTAAGAGGAATGCTAAACCATTAAAGCGTCGTTAGCCGTGGCCAGTTCAGCTGTGGCGAGGAGCCGACCCCTCCGGCGTGGCGTGGACAGCTGCTCCGACCTCTTCCCATCAACCTTGAACCAAGGTCGCACGTGCCGCTCGAATGGTTGAAAAAAAGACAGGATGAGCAGCTTTCAGACTGCATTCCTGAGATTAGCACCACAACGCTAACGCTCATGTCGGTAAACTTTTATTCAAAGTTCGGCGTCTTGTCCTGAGGTAATTTAGTCCAAACGCGATGTTTTCTAATTTAATGAGACGCTGTGAAACCTCGCTCGTACAACAAAAACAGACGTTTGCTCGCTGGACCTCGTTAAATGTTCCCATCGCCATCCAAGAAAGTGAATTATTTATCCGAGTAAATGTTAAATGAGGCAAAGCAAAAAGTATCACGTTAAAGCTGCAGGGTTACGTTAGTGAGTGTGTGTGTGTGTGTGTGTGTGTGAGTGATTTGACTTGTTGTATCCATTTATTTGCGCTTCCTGTCAGCAGGAGCCCCAGGAGATAAAAACATCGTTACTAGTACAGGGAATGATAACTAGCCGTCGGGAAGGTCAAAGGTCATTTTTAGCTGTTGCTTTTGTAACGGATGAAAGAAGACGCGTCACATCGGAACGTCGACGACTGCGAGGGAACAATATTCGCTCAAAGCTCCATTGTGAGGACGCCTCCACCATCAACCTCCTCTTCAGAAAGTCTGAGGGACGTCTGACAGGACACACACAGACTGTACTATCTTTGTGAGGACTCTCGCAGTCATGATACATTACCCAGCTTCAACCTACGTCTTCACCATAAAACGGTCTTTTAAAATTGTGACGACCAGCAAAAATGTCCTCACATTGATAGTAGAATGCAGATTTTGCTACTCAATATGTAGCGAGCACAAGCACACACTCAGTCTTCATAACAGTGAGGACAATCAACAAAGACACTTTCTAAAGACTCTCGGAAACGGGTCCAAACTATCAGCTCACATCGTTCAGATCAAAACCGTCCCAGTAAAGCCAGTAAAAATATGAGCTAAAGTTGGAAAATAAAAGAGTCCACTGACCTTAAACGCAGCATTGAAAAGGTGGGACAGAGTGGACGAACAGACTGGTTAGAGTGGGACAGAGTGGACGAACAGCCTGGTTACAGTGGGACAGAGTGGACGAGCAGACTGGTTAGAGTGGGACAGAGTGGACGAACAGACTGGTTAGAGTGGGACAGAGTGGACGAACAGACTGGTTACAGTGGGACAGAGTGGACGAACAGACTGGTTAGAGTGGGACAGAGTGGACGAGCAGACTGGTTACAGTGGGACAGAGTGGACGAACAGACTGGTTAAAGTGGGACAGAGTGGACGAACAGACTGGTTAGAGTGGGACAGAGTGGACGAACAGCCTGGTTACAGTGGGACAGAGTGGACGAACAGACTGGTTAGAGTGGGACAGAGTGGACGAACAGACTGGTTACAGTGGGACAGAGTGGACGAACAGACTGGTTACAGTGGGACAGAGTGGACGAGCAGACTGGTTACAGTGGGACAGAGTGGACGAACAGCCTGGTTACAGTGGGACAGAGTGGACGAACAGACTGGTTACAGTGGGACAGAGTGGACGAACAGACTGGTTAGAGTGGGACAGAGTGGACGAACAGACTGGTTACAGTGGGACAGAGTGGACGAACAGACTGGTTAGAGTGGGACAGAGTGGACGAACAGCCTGGTTACAGTGGGACAGAGTGGACGAACAGACTGGTTAGAGTGGGACAGAGTGGACGAACAGCCTGGTTACAGTGGGACAGAGTGGACGAACGGACTGGTTACAGTGGGACAGAGTGGACGAGCAGCCTGGTTACAGTGGGACAGAGTGGACGAACGGACTGGTTACAGTGGGACAGAGTGGACGAGCAGACTGGTTACAGTGGGACAGAGTGGACGAGCAGCCTGGTTACAAAGAGAGACAGGACTCCTGTTTGAACTTTCATGTGATGGACAAATTTCCACTGATTGGACGTTTCTAAACTGTCTCCGTCCCCGGTGATGAAGCGAGAGATCAAAGTGTCTCAGAAACGCATCAGGCAGCCGCCGGCGTCCTTCAGCGCAGGTCGGCGGCGCGGCCGTTAGCTGAGCAAACATGCTGAATAATTGAAGCGGGTCTGGACAAACACAGCTCGTGATTAAAGACAGACGGAGACATTTAGATGTCGGTGGACGCTAATCAGCAGAAAACGCAGACACAGACGGGAAGGTGGAGGGCTGACAAGGTCGCCCCTGACGACGACCGGCGACTTGAATGAAATCAACAATTACTGAGGAAGTTCTCGCTAACAGTTAGCAGGTTGTTTAATTTCTTTCAGAACCTGTTGAGCCATCAGACCCGTCCAGGATGGACTCCAACGTTGCCGACCAGCATGCTAATCAAGTCTGGGAAAAATGTGAGCAAAACAACAACGGGCTCTTTCCCGTTCCACCAAGACTGCAGGTTAGAAGTGAATTAACGTCTCTAAAACCAGCTAGCTCATTACCATTCAGGAATCCATTCCTCAAAGCTGAAAAGCTCCGCCCTCTCAATGCCCGATGACACTGTGAATCTAAAGAGACACTAATGAGCATTAGCTTGTCGGCGCTAACATGCCCTGAGGTGGATGGACAGCTGAGGTGGACGAGCGGCTGACTCACTTCGCCTGTTAGCGGCGTGGCTCAGTCCAACCCACTTGGGTTTGTGGCTCACGGCGCTCTGGGTGGGTGTGAAAAGACGGAGCGCCACAGAAACGGCTCTCCTTTATCAAAGACGTGCAGATGAAAGCTCCTCAGCTCGTCTGCTTTGTTCTGCACTCTTGTCTCGCTCGATCCTGTTGATCCTTTTATGTTCGCAGCTACGGGATCAATGGAGATTAAAGGCCAGTCAGCAGGGGGGTTGCTTCGCCACCAACCTGGCGTTAGCGCCTCATAACACGATTCCTAGCATCCTAGCACACCTGCGCAGCTGTACGTGCTAATTATACTGACTGGTGGGCTACGTTCCACGAACACAATGGAATATAAAAGTCAATCTTTTTTACTTTAATGGGAAAAGGAAAATTAATTGAGCCAGTTTCCATCAAATGTTTAGAGCAAATTAGCGGCGCTTGAATTTCTTGTCACTATGCAGATGAAACTTGTGAAAACGTGTTTGAAACGAGAACAATTTAACAACTCATTTTCCCCCAGAAACAATTTAATCAACATTCATTTAGTTTAAATAAAAAGCGTAATTTGGACATCAAAACAGGAAGTCACAGCTAAGCTAAATGTAGCAGCGTGTTTCTGGGTATTTTCATGTAGCAAGGGGGCTTTTTTTTCTCTTTTCAATCAGAAGTTGCAATTAAGACCAAAGCAAAATGGATAATAGGAAATATGTAGAGATCAAAGCCCTTGACTAGGAGGATCATGAGAAACGTGCCGGCGTCTCAGACTGCTCCTACATTTTAATTAGCGTGGCTAAAGCGACTGGTGGCTCTGGAGTGCCGAGTGAAACCGTTTTGTGATGTGAGCAGTTCCAGAGGGACGCCTGCTTGGCTGAAGTTTGGGGGGGGGGGGGTCACAAGTTAGAGAAACTTGAGAGGAACTGGTGGATTTGTGCCTGATTCAGGCCTGATTTTAGTCAGACTGTTGACTCTAAAGTGAACTTTTATTGAACTGTTATTAGATTAATGATTCAACAGTCAGACACCAGACTGGGATTCAGAAACCAGTCAAATCTGGGCAGAATCTGGGTTAAATACTTGTTTTCAGATCATAAAAGCTATTTTTTGTAATGAATTTTACATGTTTTCAGAGAGTAGGAAGATATAGAGACATTACTCACGTAGTTTCAGCCAAGAAGTTCAGTTAAATGAAGCCAAACTGGGGGGGGAAACCAGGTGAAGCAGCCAAGCAATCACACACATACACACGTGATGTTAGTAAGCAGAGTGGCGCAGCGGAAGCGTGCTGGGCCCATAACCCAGAGGTCGATGGATCGAAACCATCCTCTGCTAGCATTTTCAGACAGGGACAGGAAGAGGGTGGACAGACTGGTGAGGAGGGCCAGCTCTGTCCTGGGATGTCCCCTGGACTCGGTGGAGGTGGTGGGAAACGGGAGGATGATGGCTAAGCTGTCATCCATGTTGAATGACACGTCCCCCCCCCCTACAGGACACCCTGACAGCCTCTTTGTATATTCCAAATCCTGTTCTATTTGATTTTATCTTATTTTTCTCTGAGTGCTCTTACTGTTGTTGCACTGTAAATTTCCCCGTGTGGGACAATAAAGGACCTGAATCTGAATCTGAAATGTTAATGAGGGCGGGGTCAATCAGGGGTGGGCGGGGCCAATCGCGGGCAGGCGGGCCCAATCGCGGGTGGGTGGGGCCAATCGCGGGTGGGCGGGGTCAATCATGGACAGGCGGGCCAATCACGGGTGGGCGGGGTAAACGAGGAAGATTCAGCTTTTTGTGATTTACAACTTCCTGGATCCTTTTAGTGACCCTGAAACCATTTTTTAAAAACCTCACCCTCATCAGGAGACACATGTAAAAACAGCAAACACCAATACACAGTAAAATCCAGCTGTTTCCAGGAAAAGGACACCCTGGTGCGCCCTGACGCGCCGCCTGTGCCTCCAGATGTTCTGTGAACCAGTGCAGACGCTCTCCCACGATGAAGAGAATGAAGCTGAACATTTCATTCCATGGCCTTCATCAGGCACCACCATCTGACCGGTTGGGCTCTCAATAAAGTTGATTATTGGATGGTTTTGCAGGCAAAAGTAAGGAAAAGCTGTGCGTAGGGTTGCGTCTGCTGCCCCCTGCTGGTGAAGCCACAGACTGACCCACAATCCAAAATACCTCTGCTTTTCTAATTACTGGAATCCAATTTTTGCTCCTGACTCACCGACAGGCCTGAAATAACTGTGATCTTGATCTTGATAACTTGATCACACACGCACACACACACACACACACACACACACACACGCACACACACACACACGCACACACACACACTTAGCTGAACTCAGTGGGCCGGGGCGCCGGGGGGCAAAACAGGAAGCGAAAGGTAGAACATCAGAACAATGTTATCAATTGCGATGCGCTGTTTCCAAGGCAACAGTCTCTGTCGCCATCGCTGGCCCCGCCCCCTTGGAGTTTTATAAATATCTCCGCGTAATAAGAGGACAAAAGGACAATCGAAGCATGTGGGAGAGGACAAGAAAGAAAGAAAGAAAGAAAGAAAGAAAGAAAGAAAGAAAGAAAGAAAGAAAGAAAGAAAGAAAGAAAGAAAGTTTTCACAATTAAAGCCTCCACTCAGTTGATGACACTTTCCATAAAGACTGTCCTCACAGTTGCTCTTAATTCACTTTAGAAGAACTTTAAAAATGTTCCTCTAAACATTTTAAATCGATTCTTACTTCTTCCCTCAAATCAATCGAACTTTAGTTTATTATCAGCTTGGCGCCGATCATTAATTAAATTGAACAATTTACCCATTTTTTAAATAAAATATAAATATATATATTGTATATATTTCTCATTTTTGGCAACGTCTCATTAGCCTGATTAAATTTCCCCCGGTCGTCGCAACATCTCCGCAGGGGCGCAGATGAGATCACTGGGGCCTCGTGGGTGGCGCCGTGTCGACCGGGGAGGGGGGGGGGGGGGGGGGGGTATTGTGACATCGGCTGCATCTTCCACCGACTTGGAAGTGACAAGTATCTAATCGGATCTAAATGCCCCCACTGCGGAGCCCCGGAGGAGGTGGGGGGGGGTCATTAGCTGGTGAAAAGAGAATAATCAGGCTAATGATGTGTGTGTGCAGTACCACAGCTTCACCACCAGGGGGAGCTCTGAGTCTGGGCTGAGTCAGGAGGCTGAACAGTTTCTTTTCATGGACGAATACAAGTTTCTTCCTCACTTCGACCGCAAGAAATTATTATTTATATTTCAAAATAAGAGTATTTAAATGTGCCATTTAGATGGAATCTACAAAATAAATGGTAATTAGCCCCTGCTAATGTACACAACATAATGAGGTCAAATTTGTAGCTTCTGGTGGAGGTGGTCTCCTCTTCCTCCTCCTCTTCCTCCTGTTAGCTCACACTCTGCTAACACACACAGATGTTTGTGCTTTGATGCGTCCAAGCGTTCAATAATTTAGGCTTTCTGGTCTAATGAGACGCCCGTGATGATTGTGGCCTGTATCGATTATCTGCTGGACATCAGAGCAGGTTAAAAGGAGCTTCTGGACTCCACAGGAAGTCCCCGTAAACCAGCTTTTACTGGATTAAATATAGATGAGCGCTGATCCAAACCCTGAAAACACACACACACACACACACACACACACACACACACACACACACTCTTCCATTAGCAACCGTAGCACTGTTTGTTTCACGTCAGCTGATGGACAGATAACCTGCAGGCTGGCGTTTAGCCTGTTAGCATGCTACATGAAACTGTCCTGTGGTTCAGCTAAAGCTAACGTGGTGTCCGGCAGAGGCTGCATGAGACCGACAGGTCCATCAGGGAGAACAGACGTTCCCTGATCAAACTGGCTCGGTTGCTTCATTCCTGCTCCCAGTTTAGTCATGTGACAGCAGAATGGGAACGCTGGAATGCTAATGTGCTTTTAAATCCCAAACATTCTCATCAAAGCCTGCAGGACTGCTCTGACTGGACCTTTGTTCTGGAGCAGGGAACATTCACAGGAACATTTCTAATGGAGCGTTTGAGAGGGAGGAAGAGTGGGAACAAAGACAGGAGGGAATAGTAAAAAAAAATTAGGAGAAGAAATTAGTCAGAAGAGAGACAAGGGACAACAGATTAAATCAAAACAAACTCGAAGGAAGAGTCCAAATCAGGACAAAACAGAGACTGGGAGGGAGCAGCCAGAACCAAACAAATGGGAGGGAGCAGAAACCCCCCCAAACACCAACAGGAGATGGGAACAGCTTGTGGGAACAGCTGAACACGGGGTTCAGAACAAAATCAGGAGAGATCAGCCCAAACAATCAGAATTCACCGATGTGGACAGAGAAAAGACCAGCAGGGACTGATGCCCCCCCCCCCGTTACAACCTGGGACGGGCCAGTAGAGCCTGGAGAGCCTCCTGCACCGTCTTCATCGGTGTCCATGTGGATGAAGATGAGGGAGGAGGAAGGTCACAAAGTTCTGAATACCCCCCCCCCCCCCACACACACACACACACACCAGTGCCCACCCACCCTTCAAACATCAGGAGCTATTTATATCAACTTCACCCTCACGCTGTGTACAAGTGTTGGTCCCCCCCCCCCCCCCCCCTCACTCGCTGTTGCCATGGAGCTCAGAATCGGTGACATCACAGTTTGCCAACTGAATCGCATGTTTGTGTTCACGCAGCCGGAATGTGAGTGAGCTCGGCACGGATCAGGTGACGAGCAGAAGGCTTCCAGCTGGAGAGCACGCGCACGCGCGCACGCACGCACACACGCACACACACACACACACCATCTGTCAGAGGTAACCTAGACTGAGTGTTCCAAAATGGCGGATGTAAACAATAACACCCCTTGAGTGGACACTTCAGATTATGTCCAAATCCTAAAGGACGCTTATGTAAACTTTGTTTTTGTATCTTACCATTTACGTATGGGAACGGCCCCCTGGGGCGGACCCTTGGGAGGGAGGACAACTTGGTCGGCCTGGGACACCCTGAGTTGGAGGGTATTAATATGGTTGTCTCTCCCCTGAAGTGTGTGTGTGTGTGTGTGTGTGTGTGTGTGATGCACGAGGCTACAGCATAAATAATCCAAGCATTCCAGCTCCAGAGACAGCACGCCACCACGCCACCATGCCACCGGCGGCGTGACCAAGGCGACACGGTCCAACCGGACCATCCGACTCGTTGCTACGACGCCCCCTGTCCGACACGCCGCTGATACGTCGGCCTTATCACCTCTGCCAATCAGAGGGAGAGAGGGGGAGAGGGGACAGTGAAGGCATCACTGAAGCAACGCCGCCATTGTTCCTTTCATTCCAGCCTCTGGCTCTGACCACAAACGCACCACAACCTCCATTTAGTGCCCAGTGAATGAGACCAGTTCATAAAAAGACAGTTTGCTCTCTTTTCTCACTGATCTGAGGCGTGAAAAGCAGCTCGGGAGGCGCCAGACTCAGGACGGGGGGGGGGTCCTGCTGGGCTTTATGGGCTGGAAATGGATCCTACTGGGCATTATTGCATTTGGACCATTGGAGGGTTTATTGCTTTATATTTAGAATGAAGGGCCCATTCAGCACCACTTGGGCTGGACCTTCTTGGGCACTTCACAGGGTTTATCCACAACCGTCGGGGGTTCCTCATTTTAAAAAGGAGACAATCCGATGTGAGGACAATTTAGGTTCTCCCGGAAGATGCTAGTTAGCAGATGACAGGAGGGTTGGGGCACTTTAGTGCTTTCCTGCATTTTATCCTGCCAAAAATGCAAGTGGGCACTTTTATGGTTGTGGGAATCGTCCTGTAGAGGGCAGAACGGAACTTTTGTCTTTTTAAGTGTTTCTCTGGCGAGACTGAAGGACTCATTTCTCTACTGCATTATGTTGGATGCTTTTCGTCTAACGTTAAATTTTATACGTTTTTAAAAAAAAACAAAAAACAGTCATGTTTTTTTCTTAAAAAGGAAAGTAACCTTGATGCTAACAAAAAGATTTTCCTCTTTAACAGCCTAGCTAAAACGATATTTAACGAAATGTTAAATCTGGTTCAGGGAATCTTAACATTTCTTTCTTGATAGTTTAAAAACTTCCAGTTGTTTATTTTCAAAGGTGTTTCTGAAAGTCATTATCGTCCGGCCTCTCAGGCTAGCTAACCTGAGCATTTGGTGTTGCACAGAATATTAAGCTGCTTTTCTAGCGCGCAGAGCAAAGGGGAAAACATATCACCATCTGAGCGTGTTAACGTGACATGCTAACCGTTAGCTGTAGCTGACCACGTTGAGGATCGTGTTTGAGGTACAGCTTCCTGTTTTAAAGGCTAAATTTCTTCAGAACCTGCATCGGCACTAGCTTAGCAGGAAATCTGCCTCGTCTGTCCGGGAAAGCAGCCGTTCGCATTTACAAGCTGTCACGGCGCATTTACCATGTAAATTTCATTAGCGTGACACAGATGGCACAACAGAAGTTAGCAAACAAGACAAACATGCTAGTAACCCTGTTGGAACAAGTTCACACATGACGGTGTTACTAAAAACCAACATTCTTCTGCTTCGACTTTCTCCGCTTGAGGGGAGAAGTTCAGAGAGCGATAAAAACAGGAGATGACAGCCGCCGTTGGTCTGTAAATGGTTTTTATTAGCAAAATAAGGGAGATGAGTCTACAAAGGTTCCCTGTCCTCAGAGAACGTACACACACATCGACAGCTGCGGCAGTTTTCCTTTACGTGAGCACAACCGGGAACGTTTTTTTTTTTTTTAATCACAGGTCTTGGCAAAGTCGTTCCGATCTTAAAAATTTAAATTTAAAAAAGAAAAAGAAGTCGTGGGTCTCTCGGGCTTCCCACCTCTCAAACCCTCCTGACCTTGCTACCGACCTCTACAACCACCTTTCCAGCCATCCGTCACCTCCGAATACATTAAAATATACGTAAAATGTGCCTTTTCTTTCAGCTTCAAACACCAGAGTGTGTTTTTAGCGCAGCGCCTCAACCAACCGCGTCCTGAATGAATCTTTGTACAGTTTAAAAACCAGGACCCCTGATATTTGGGGCATAAGTAACAATAAACATCTCAGTATTGTACTGTGTGATTGGCCAGTAGGCCTTCCATTGTCATGGTGATTGGGGGGGGGGTTCAGGGGAGTGTGGAGGCTACATGTTGATCACCATGGAGACCCGTGGCTCCAGAGGGAAACCTTCCTCCTCCCATTAGCTCAGTGATGTGCACACAGAAGATAGCAAGGACACAACATAACAGCTTAGCTTATTTTTTTTCTTCTTTTTTTTTTTTTAGCGTCGAACATTTCAGCAGGCAACAGAACGAGCGTGGACTACGACTGCGGAGAGGAGCATGCCAAGGCACAAGAACCGACGAGCTGGACTCAAGAGCTCCGCCTCCCTTCTTCTCCTTTCGCTAGCGAGGGAAGGAAGACAAAGAAGCGTTCCCACCGATTCCTCTTCCGGAGACGGAAAGAACGACAACCAAAAAAAAAAAGGCTGCAAAAATGAAAAACAATTAATAAAACAAACCGGGGGAGGAAAAAAAAAAAAGGCAGTAAAAGTTTGCGGCGAGGCGTTTACAATGATACCAACATCCTACACAAACGTTGCAACGCTAGTTCAAAATGTTCAGTCAAAAAACATAAATAAAGCTGTTAAAAGTGGCCTATAGTACAGCGACGGTCTCCGGACGTCCTCACGACTCCTCGTCCTCGCCCAACAAAAACACCGGCTCCACCGCCTGAGAAGCACAGAAGAGGGTCGTCATCAGCAGGAGGGCAGTTAGCATTAGCGGATGCTAACTGTGCCCGCGTCAAATCATTGCGTCCACAGCTAGTGGCTGCTACGCTAACAACAAAAGGCCTCTCACCGGGAACATAAACGCCGTCCTACTCGCCGCGGTCCTCAGAAGAGACCGCAGTCCTTCAGGTTGTTCTTGATGATGACGTCGGTGACGGCGTCGAACACAAACTGCACATTCTTGGTGTCCGTGGCGCAGGTGAAGTGGGTGTAGATCTCCTTGGTGTCCTTCCGCTTGTTCAGGTCCTCGAACTGACACTGAATGTAGGCGGCCGCCTCCTCGTACGTGTTGGAGCCTGCGGGAGGAGACGAGGAGGATCGGTGACCTCTCCGCGGCTACGCTAGGCTAAGCAGGATTGGCAACGTTTACCAGCATATTCTGGGTAACAGATGGTGAGAGGACTCTTCTTGATCTTCTCCTCGAACAGGTCCTTCTTGTTGAGGAACAGGATGATGGACGTGTCCGTGAACCACTTGTTGTTGCAGATGCTGTCGAACAGCTTCATGCTCTCGTGCATTCGGTTCTGTTGGGGGGGGGGGGTGTTTAGAGAGGAAGGTAGCTCGGTCTACAACTGGGATCGGCGCCCTCCTGGCGAGCTGCTCACCATCTCCTCGTCCTCGGCCAGGACCAGGTCGTAGTCGCTGAGGGCCACGCAGAAGATGATGGCGGTCACGCCCTCGAAGCAGTGGATCCACTTCTTCCTCTCGGAACGCTGGCCGCCCACGTCGAACATCCTGGAAGGAAGAAAAGAAGAGTCATCGTTTATTGATGAGCCATTAGGGCAGCAGGACTCCAGGCCCCCACTTCCTGTCGGGGCTGCAGCTGCACCTTCACGCCTGAGGGGGAATTTCTGTCGGAGACAGGAAGCTAATCAAACACTCCCGAGTCGGAGGCAGGAATTCTCACTTGAAGTGCAGGTCCTTGAAGGTGAAGTGTGTCTCCACAATGCCTGTGGTCTTCACTCGGGTCCTCAGGACATCCTGCTGAGTGGGGATGTAGGTGGTCTGGGATATCCTGTCCAGATCGTTCAAGTAGCTGGGGAGGAGAGGAGAAAGGATGAAGGAGGGAAGGAAACGAGCACAGGAGAGGAGAAGAGAGGAGGAGGAAAAGGGAGGCCAGGGGGACAAAACGTCCCGAACTGGGCCAAACTCAACAGGCCACAAGGACGAGTCAAGCTAGCAACAAATATCAGCCAGCCGGTCCACTTCACTGCACAAAATTATCCTCTGTAACTGCGCACAAGCCCCGCCCACAATGGCGTCCTCGATGCAGCACCGAGCCAGACGCTAATTACACCGAAAATGTGTCCGTCAATCTGAGCCTGTGTGAACACACTGGAGCCTTGTGTTAGCGCTCGCAGCTTAAATATTTAGTGTTACAGCACACACGCACACACACACACACACACACACACACACACACACACACACGATCAACAGACAAACAGGCCTTTTGTTTGAGGGAACATTTAGCAACGGTGAAACCTCATCGGCCGGATCAGCAGAACCAGTCAGGAAAAAGGCAACATCTCTGGCCCCGCTCAGCCTTGTCTAAACAAACACACGCGATGATGTCACCACTTTCACAACATGTATTACACTGGGGGGGTGGTGGTGGTGGGGGGGGGGGGGCAAATATTGACAGACTGGAAGTGCAGGCATGTGAGTGCTGCGGGTTCCACGCTGCCAGAGCGACTCTGCCAACGGCTTTCTGGAAGCGCAGCAATCAGCACAGCACTTTTGCTTTTGCTGGCTAAGCTAACCTCAGAGTGTGTGTGTGTGTGTGTGTGTGTGTGATACTCACTATGCTGCAGAGTCGTTCAACTGGTACTCGCGGGAGCGGCTGAAGCAGGCCTGGACGCCGCCGTCCCTCCACAGCCTCTTGATGACTCCGGCCAGCTCGCCCGTCATGAAGCCCTCCTCTGCTGAGCCCGCCAGCACGAACAGCTGCCGGGCGTCGTCCTGGTGACAGAGGCAGGCGGACATGAGCCACAGATACCAACTCCCGTCGCACCCTTGTGGAGGAACTAATCTAGAGTGCTGATTGGCTGGTGAAACATGCTGCACTGTCCATGAGGAACAGGGCGCAGAGGAAGGGCTTCCCGGATCACCTGTGCTACGCTACATGCTAAAATGGGGATTGTTCCTTTGATGCTCCCGCCCACAGGCATCAAAGCAGACATGCTCTGGTTTTCATCACTCACTGCTCTGGCGGCGTCGCCGAAGTCGATCTTGAGGCGGCCCATAGCTCTGATGATGGCGATGATGGATTGAATGGTGTTGCTGTAGACCACAGCCTTGTACTGCTTACATTCTTCTTCTGAGTAGCCCGCCTCATGTATGATCCTGCGGAGGGAAAAGGGGGGAGGGTAAATGTGGTCAGGGAGTCGAGCCCTTTTCCAGCTCGGTGTCACACGGCGGCGTTGGAAAAGGCTCCAAACGCCACAATAGCTGGAAAAAAACCCGTCTTTTCCTTTTCTCTGAAGGACCTGAACTCATTCACCCGGAGGAGCCTTGAACCCTGCGCTACCGCTAACGTTAGCATCGCTCACCGCTCTACTACATTTACAAAACCACAAACGTTCCGGCAGAAACGGAACAAAATTCCAACTGCATGCGAATGCAGTTTTGCCACTGAAGTCACCTTAATTTTCGAAAAAGTCACATTTCTATCAGCTTTGTGGATGTGGCACCTTCAGAGGTGCATTAAAACGGTGCTAAACAAGACATTTAAACGGTTTTCCTCAATTAAAACTTCAGAGTGCATCATTTACTGAACAATAACCACAGAAATAAACAAACAATATATTTAAAAAAACTCATGATGTAAATCATAGTTAAATTACAATAATTTGATTGCCACATTTAATAAGAGGCCATTTGTTCTGCAGCCGCATTACATCTTGATAATTGTCAATTGACAGTAATTAAGTTGATATTGTGGGGGTGGGGGGTGGGGGGGTCAGAGAACAGCAACATTAAACTCACTTCATCTGCTTGACAATTGTACTTTTCCCAGATTCACCCGCACCTGCAAAACACAGAAAAACACATATCCGGCCAATTTAGCAACTTCATTTAATTTTATTAAATAAATAAATAAATAAAAGGTTTATTTGGGAAAAGTGCAGAACAGGTACCCATGAAACTGGAACTAGACTAGGACTTTGGGCAGATTAAAATAGCGAAACCAGAATGTGTGTGTGTGTGTGTGTTTGAGAGACATTGAGGTTGAGGTTTAAAGGAATCTTAAACCTCTGGCTAGTTTTTTCTTTAATCGGTTCAATCTTCCCCTCCGTTAGCTCGCTCCTGCCATGGTCGCTAAAGATGACGCAGCTCCGCGTCGCCATTAGCAGCGCGGTGTCAACGCTGTGCCAAACTAATCATAAAATGGATTATCGGCAGCTGCGAAGCGCCGGAGAACCTGAGAACTGAAGCTGTCGACAACTAATCAGGTTGATGCTGCTGCGGCTGAGACGCAGTCGAGACAATGTGATGGGGGGGGGGGGGGGGGGAGCGAGCACGAAGGGAATCAGGCTGGCGGCTTCTGCTTTGTGGATCTTTCAAACGTCACAGCGCCATGGCAACGGCTCCCGTTATATCCAGGACATCTATAGTGTAAGGCCACGGTCACCTGAAGAGGGTGTGTGTGTGTGTGTGTGTGTGTGTGTGTGTGTGTGTGTGTGTGTGTGAGAGAGAGAGAGAGACTGAGCCATTATGCATCTGCTGCTCTTTTCCTGCCCCTGATGTTGTGATAACCGGTGACGCAGGCGCAGCATTATGAGCATTCTGGCTGATTCCTGGTCCAGATCAACAGAGCCACCAAGAACCGCTGACACCTGATTGGGTCTCGCTCCTCTCGCCGTGGCCCCGCCGACGCGCCTGTGCAGACGGCAGCACGCAGCTGACTTCAAACAGAGCAGAAGCTGCTGATGACACTAAATACATCTGCTCGAAAGCTTCCAGGACACTTGAAAACAAAAAACAACATCTATGCAGATTAGCTTAGCAGGCGACAACTAGCATGAGCTGATAGCCAGCTGCTAATCTGACCAGAGGGCGCTCACATCTCTGGCACTGCGCAAGATTTTTAAAACCAATTGACATTGAGCCCCCCCCGCATCACAAAAACAGGAAGTCGAATCACACTGTAAAATCTGGCGCATCACACGCTAGCTCAAAATGCTATCAGAGGAGCCGCCAAGGCTGTTGCATTATAAATGACGTGCTTGATCCAGCTCCACTTTCATCAGAAACGACGTGTCCAGGGGCGGACCCGCGGGGTCAAATCGCCATTTTACCTCACGTGACTTATTTTTAAACCGTGTTCAGCACAAAGAAAATGTCTGAACATTCTGACGAAGCAGGAAACGACCGTCTGCTAAATCTCCACTGTGATCAAAGGCAACGGTTGCGTTGACCTCCTCCACCTCGGTGATGTCACCAGGGCGCGGCCCATGTAAGGGCCCGAGGGCCCACAAATCACGGGCATCCTCCTGGCCCTTCAAGGGTTACCCAGAACCGCGGCTCTGACCCCAGAATCATGTTACAGCCCCCCAGCTTTGATCCTGGCCAGTCTGAAACCGCTGCAGCAGCTGGTTCCTGTTTCAAACGGTTTCAGAGGGAACGAATCAAAGCTAACGGCTCCTTTGGCGGAGTTGCTCCCTTCTTCTGCAACAGAAACAGGCCACAAACACTTCTGTAGCTTTTTGTTGCGCGTTTCACTAAAACGTTGAGACCAAAAACCTGCGGAGGATGCTAACGTCGCAACGTTGGCTCCAGCTAGCATGTGCTGCCCGACGGCTTCTGCGCGGCCTGATGCTAAAATCTGGTTTTGTGTTTTGGATGAGCTGTGATCAACGTATGGATTAACGCACGTGCGCTAAGCGCCATCACACCATTAGCTTCTGTTCACGTGTTAAAAACGGGGACTGCTTAAGCGAAGATTTCCCTTCCAGCTAATTGCTTCTGCACATTTTCCAGCTGACCTGTTACTTCCCAGAACCCCAACCCGATAAAGACGTAAGCTAACAGCGGACAACGCTAATGCCGTGACTGGAGAACATCTGCGAGCGTCGTGTCAAACAGCTGCATCTTTACAGCCACAAACCAGCCGGTAAATTCAGAGACGCGCGGTTTGAACTTCCTGATTAGCGATGCCACATTAGCAGCGCGCACGTGGCGCCATCTCCTCATCCCCGTTGCCGATGACACGCGTTCTTCTGCGGCGTCTGTCAGATTCCCTCCATGATTGAGGATCTGAGGATGAGTCGCTCGTGAAGGAATCCAGGATCCATCGGGGGATTTTTGGGACCGGGTAGTTCTGGTTTTCCACTGCAAATATCGCCGCCCTCAGAGCTGCCAGTTGTTATAGCAACATTCCTGTAACCGTGCGTGTCACTGGCGAGGAGACGCGCAAACAACCACCGCTGATAAAGCCGACAGTGTTTGTTTTTTAGGCCGCTGTGATCCCACAACCGGTTTTAGGAAGACGTCAAAGAATTTTCCAGGAAGTCCGATTATTGTAAATTACACTATTATTAGGTTCTGTTGGCCACAACCTAACAGACCAGCTATTTAAGCTTTTAGCATTGCTAGCACATTTGCTCCATCAAATCAAGGGAGTTGAGCTGTGACATGTTAGCATGGAGAGGGTAAAGCACAGTAACCAATACCGATACAGAGTATCGGGCCGATACCAGCCTTGGTTCAAAGTTCGGTATTCCTAATATCTTCAAGCGATACTCACGGCAGAAAAGCGTCCCGTTCAGACAAACACGGCTCACGAAATAAAGGTGGGATGAAGAGTTTTCCTGTTTCGGGATCGGATCGGCCGATATTTTGCCTTTTATGCCATTTGCTCGGCCGTAAGTTCTTAATTCAATGACGCCGTTGCAAAGGTTGGGAACGGTTGTTTTACTGGTCTGATTCAGGAGTTTCACTGCACCGACACGTTTTCAAAGAAGTCTTTTAAATGTTCAACACGTCGGATTCAAACAAACTTCGGCGATGTGGAATGTGCAGAGTTGTTGGGTTGTTATTTGGGTTGGTCCCGATTGATCTTTGAACTCATTTCTCTTCATGTTCAACCTTTTCATCTCAGTTTGGGGTAAAAAACTTGTTCGGATACTCAACAGTAGACAAGAGGATACAGAACTGAGACCAGTTATAGAGACATATTGATCCCTTACGTGATCGGTAGTCGGTTTATTCTAACGTTAACTGGTGATGGGCCCCAAAAACCCTGTTTAATAGTAGCGACTTGCTAACCCCCCCCCCCCAGGGTGAACCAAGAGATGTATCCAGAAATATACATACATCAGACGTACGAGCGGTATCGGCATCGTTCAGGACTCAAGAGTAATATCAAACATCCCTGCTAACCCTGCCTGTTTTGTAATTAGCTTAGGCTCAGTCACTAACGCCCCCCCACCCCCGTCCCCAGGAACAAGGTTCCATATCAGCCTTCAATCTCGCGTCCATGCGGCGCACAGCAAACTGTAGGAGTCCACATTAGCGCAGCAACATTTCCTGGAAGGCGCACACAAGGCTACAGCACGGCCGATTTAACCGAAGCTAACGGCTAAACTGGGGTGCTGCGGCTAAAGTGAGGCAGATTCTGGAAACCGCTGGATTATTAATAGAGTCTCCTCACGCGTGCACGGCAGAGAGAAAGTAATTAGGCTGAGGAGATTGTAATCTTATTTTAGCACGTAGAGATGAACACTGGGATAACTGGGTCTCGCTGGAAATAGGAGCCGAATAAAGACGGCGAGCTAAATGTGAAGCGTTTTCATTGTTCGGAAAAGACTTGTGCCAACGTGGGAATGTTCATGCTAGCTGGAGGATGATTTAGCAGGTTAAAGCAAACTGGTGGAACGGCCAGTGGCCACATCTGGGCGGCCACTGCCTCTCTGGAGGGGTGGACAGAACCGGTGGACAGAACCGGTGAAGGGGGCATTTTGAGAAACCGAAGAATTAGAGATGAGAAGATTAACACCAGCCCTTTCATTTTTAATGCCCCGGCTCTCGTTTTACGCCCCCCCCCCGTGCTCCTCTCTCACCCGCCTGGGTGTCGATTTAGGTGCCGACTTCAGGAGGGATTAAAGGCAAATGACAGGAAGTGCCCTCTCCCCCCCGGTGAGGTGGTGGGGTGGGGGGCAACTGTCACAACAAAGCCCCCCCCCACCCTCACAAACCACGAGGCCGAAGCCAAACAGCTGATCAGACCTGTGGCGGGAACCTGACCGGACTCGTTTGCTCAAGAATGCGGCAGGAGCGAGTCCTTCGCTAACCGCTAGCCGCTCATCCGACCGGGAGGGTGAGCGTTGCCGGAAAACCACTCGGCAACAGGCAGAAAGGATGAGGAAATGTTTGTTTAGCTTCACTAACAAGCAAGCGTGTGTGCGTGTGCGTGTGTGTGTGCGTGTGTGCGTGTGTGCGTACAGCACGTCCTTTGTCAAATGTTAGCTCGGGGCTTTGCATCCTGATGACCCACATCGCGTCTGTGTGCATGTCAACATCCAGCGAACCAGGCTACCTGTGGAAAAGTTGCTAACCTATGGGCCCTGTTTGCACGGATAACAGTTTAGCAGTTAGCGTGTGTGTGTGTGTGTGTGTGTGTGTGTGGGGGGGGGGGGGGTTGGGGACCAAATCCTGAATGAATACACAAAACAACAGTCACCAAATGGCCAACAATGGCTCAGCTGCCTCCCTGGTTCAAAGCCTGTTTTCACGCTTTTATTTATAGGGACTGGAAGCAACCATGAAGACAAATCGGTCGGTTGCCGTCAGCAACAAAAAGGTCAGGAGCCGCTTATCTGTGCGGCGGCATGCCGCGCATACCGCCGCCGAGTTATTCACCAGGACGGGGCCTTCGACTGACTGGATCTCAGGTGAAAGCGTCTTTTAACACAGGTGTTGTGGGGGGTCGTTGCCCCCAAAGGAGCCCGACGTGGTGTGTCAAGTCTCTGAAATTGGAGTTAAACACTTGAAAATAAAGTTTTACAGCCACATCCAGACAGGCTGGGGGGGGGGGGCTGGCTGAACGGGGCCCATTGTCACGCCGTTAGACCAGAGGAAAGGTGGCTTTGTGACGGGATTTACACAATAAAAAGGTGGATGAACGGCTGGAAAACCAACCAGGGGAGAGAAAGAAAGGGGGGAACATTCCGTGAGTTTATCACTGCAGAAGAATGTAGTTAAAACCCGCAGAAACCGATTAATGATCGATGTCAGGGAATAATATCGTGGTGCATTCACTGACCGGAGTTTCCAGCTCTTTTGGGGGCGAACTAAAGCCAAAGCAACGAGGCGGGCTAACGATGCAGAGCGGAGCCGACCCCTCCTCGACCTGACCCCGGGTTTAGGGAGGCGAGGTGCCTCCTTCCTTACCCAGCAGCAGCAGCTTGACCTCCCGGGCCGCCTTCTCTCCGTCGTCCCGCAGGTTCCGGTCGATCATCTTGCTGCGCTCCACCGCCGCCTTGTCCTCCGTGCTCAGCGTGCACCCCATCTCCGACCGCTTCCTTCAGACCCAGACGGTGTAGAAAAGGGTTCAAAATACCACATAAACCCACATGAAACGGTCGAAGCTGCCTTCACACCGCGCGCACACATACACACACATACACACACACACACGCCCTTTTCTTAAATGACAGCCAGGCGGTGCGTTCAGGGAGTGGAAACAAGGCGAAGCGAGCCGTCGTTTCGACAAAAGTCTGGCGTTTCTTCGTCCCGCTGGACTGTTTTGGGACTAAATTCCGTTTTTCATTGGAGAAAAGTGCAGTTTAGTCAGTGAAACAGCTGCTCGGGGATGTCTCCTCCGGCCGCTCGCCTCCATTCGTTGCGGCGGTGGCTGCAATTAAACCACCGAGAGAAGCGGGGTGTCCAAAGTTCCGTAACAGCACCGCCGCACTTCCGGTCTGCCTCTTCAAAATTAAACTTTCTGTGTATTTTAAGATGACTTGGAGATTCTTGCTGGTTTTATTTCATTCCATGTGTGATTAATTTCCGATTTGGGCTTTTATTCATTTCATAAAGGTGTTTATGTTTGGATTTTAGTCGTAGTTGACATAGTTTAGTATTTTTGTGCCCAGTATTTTACCGTTTGAAGTATTTTTAATTCAAATGGACAAATCACGAGGTAAATGTTATCTTATACTTTGTTACAATATAGTATAAAAAGCGTATAGATTATATATTTATATTAAGTTTCGAAAGTTTCCTCATTGTGATGCAACTTTTCCTTCCATTGATTAATTGACCCATTAAATCTGAATTCTGTGACCCTCTGTTGTTTAATCCCGAGCTGATCTCGACTTGGTGATCACACCTGTGCCGTGGCTCACTGGCCCAGCTCTTTATTCCCTAATAAACAGAACCACAATACTACACACCAACCATACACACGGAAACGTTGCATTTTGCGGATCTTTCGTAGTTAAAAGACAATTAATTTGGCCCATTTCTCGCGCTATGCTTTTATTCCGAAAGGACAAAAAACCGGAAGCAGCGGAATGCGTTTGAAATCTGTCATACCTTCACTCTCTGCTACCCAAATAAAAACTCGCATCACTTTCCGCCGAACAGGATCAATCTTGGACGTGTTTGTGATACTTTAGAAACATAATAATTCTTCAAGCGAACCTTGTGATGATGTGGATGCCGATACCTTATAGTAGATTATACATCCCCTCACAGATGGAAATACTTGTTTGATGCTATCACACACCACCAGGCGGCGGCTGACATGCCCTGTTGCCATGGAGACGCCCCCACCCTCGACAATGTGGCCATTGTTTGTGGTTGAAATAATTCAGCATGCTGGACAAAGTCAAGTGTCGGGTCTTCGAAGTCGGCCTTCGGGGCCCCTCTGTGAGCTTCTCTACGTCAGTTTCAATGCAAATGTGGCTTTTTAGATGCAGGCGAATCAGTGAGGAAGAGTCCTGCAGGGAGGAGGAGGCTGCGCACAAAATGACCACTGTTGTCGCTGCAAGGACGCCAATGCTGGAGGGTTTTCTTAGATGTCCCTGCACCAGCTGCACCATGTGGCGCTGGGGCACAAACGAGACCTTCGCGGGCGACAAAACAGGTTTCCAAGAGACTGAAAACCAGCTACTTCTTCAGGAACGACACTGCTCCCCTCCAGTGTCCAAAGCGTGGAACTGCAGTAATTTAAAGACCTCAAAAAGATGGAGAAAGTGACCCCCAACCGGGTCAAACGTGAACTAGAAGGTCATTTCTGGGTTTGCGATTTTAGACGTGGTTCTAGTTTGCAGGTGCTTTGGCATCTGAGCTGCGTTGGTGAGGCTGTTGCAGGGGGTCATTAAAGCACACAGCACAAATGTTTGGGCCATTAAAAGAGGTGAAGATAAGATAAACTCGCTGGAGACGTCCCACACCAGGCGGTGCAGGTGCAGAACAGGACAGCAGATTAGAGTCAGGATGAACTGCCTGTGCCCCTCATGGCTGTGGACCTGATTCGACACGCACCTGATGTCCTGATCACTCCTGCTGGATGAGGATTGGCTGGGACTACATTAAAGCTACAACTAGATCAGCATAAACACCTGTCAACTCCGCCTTTATCCTTGGGCTATTGGACCTCTTATCACCTGGGTAGATAGTGTGTGTGTGTGTGTGTGTGTGTGTGTGTGTGGGGGGGGGGGGGGTCAAGGGGCGAGGGGGGGTTCCCTCGCTGCTGCCAGGACGACACTGTCGAGCTGAGAACGATAGCGCGGAGCGCAGCGACAGACGGAGAGCAGACTGCTCGGGAAACAGACGTCAGTCAGAAGCAGGGAAGGCGCGCAGACATGGGATGCTGTAACGTGAGGTGTGGGCTGATCGCCGGAGCCGTGATCGGAGCGGTCGTCGCCATCCTGGGAGGGATCCTTATCCCGGTGGGGAGGAACATCATCAAGGGGACGGTGGAGAAGGTATGGCGATCGGTCGAACTTCTGGAGCGGAGCAGATAGGTGTGTGTAGGTGAAGGTGAGAGCTTACCTGGTAAACTCGAGCCGACAACGGAGGCTGCTTTGATTCTGACATCAAGCCAGAAGAAACATCGTACAGCATGTTTTTCTCAGACGGCTTGAAACCTTTTTTTTTGTTGTTTTTTTGCCTTTTCATGTATCAGCGGGGTAGCTGGCCTTCTGGCAGACTCATGCAGTGTTAAAAATAGCCCGTCTGTATCTGCAGGAAGCGGTCCTCGAGCCTGGAACGACAGCTCATGACAACTGGGTGTCCGCGGGGGCAACAGTGTACAGGCAGTTCTGGATCTTTGACGTGAAGAACCCCCAGGAAATTGTGAATGATGGTGCCACTCCAGTGGTGGTGGAAAAAGGACCTTACACCTATAAGTGAGTAACCGTCAACTCGGATGCAAAAAAGACCAGGAAAATATCCCTAAATGGACCTTTTCCTCATCAGGACGCGGTACCTTCCCAGGGACAACATCACCTACGGTGACATTACCGTCTCCTTCGTGCTGCCCGCTGGAGCCATCTTCATACCCTCAATGTCAGTGGGATTGGAAGAGGACAACGTCACCTGCCTCAACCTGGTTGTAGCTGTGAGTGTTGCCTGGAGAAGTCGCACAACAATGGCTCATTTTGTCGTGGTCGTGGTTGTTTTTTTTGGCGGGGTGTATAAGTTACTGCGCCCTCCTGTTGAGGTACCGGTGAAGATGTGCGGTATAGCGTGAGACACGTGGCAGTGTTCTCGTATATTTTATGGCAGCAATTACAACAATCAGGGAGGATAAATCCACAAAGCCTGAATTGGACATAGAAGTTAGTTCTTGAACCCTTGCACACCCTTCCAGGACGGGCTCGGTGACCCTTTCAACTGTCGCCCATCTATTATATAGCTCAGAAGATGTGCTACCTCAAAGTTTTTTCACTTCTTTGCTCATTCCCATTTCTTTAGGGTGCTTATTCGCTGGTCCCGGAAGAAGTTTTGGAAAAGTTTAGTAAACTCTCCTTGTTCCAACACCGAACGGTCAAAGAACTCCTGTGGGGTTACAGAGACCCCACATTTTTCATCGAAACAGGCCTCTTTGTTTCCGTGAGTACAGAAGCGGCGGAGGGACACGTCCAAACAAGCAACAGAAAGCAATAAAAGGCAGCTTCCAACACTGTCTCATGTTCTCCACCAGTACAACGGTTCCACCGATGGCATCTACACCGTCTTCACGGGGAAGGACGACATCTCTAAGGTGGGACTGATCGACAGCTGGCGCGAAAAGAAGTGAGTCTCCACACGGGCGACGTTAGCCTTGCAATGGCCTGCCCTCCGGACACATTTCTGCTTTGTGATCAACAGGAAATTAGATTTTTGGGAGGATCAATACTGCGACATGATCAACGGCACAGGTGTGGATCAGGCGCCCAAGCTCCTGCCTCAATCCCGCCACTCTGAACGTGTGCTAACGCTCTCCTCCCCTTCCACAGATGCTTCGTCATTTCCTCCATTCGTGGACAAGTCGAAGCCCCTCTACTTCTTCTCCTCGGACATTTGCAGGTGAAGACCAGCGCCGCTCTGTGGCGTCAACTTGTAACTGCGGCAGAACAGTGACGCTTCATCCGAGGGGCAGAAACACAGACTTTTCTTTTTATTAACCAGCAGAGGTCAGAGCTTTCCAGTCCTGCACTGGGAGGGAGGTCTCTGCCTGCGGACAGGCCAGGGACACCCAGAAAACTGTGAAAAATGCTGAATCTAAGTTGTGTCTCTCCAGGTCTGTGTCAGCTAGCTTTCAGCAGAGCATGGATCTAAAAGGCATCGAGGTGTACCGGTTCACCCTGCAGCCCAACACCCTGGCTGCCCCCACCGATAACCCGGACAACCACTGCTTCTGCAGAGATCAAAAGGTCACCAAGAACTGCTCGCTCGCTGGGGCGCTGGACATCAGCTCCTGTCAAAGCGGTACACAGCCACAATCCTCCAGGCTGCTGCGATAAGCAACACGCCTGTTTACGTATTATTTACGTTGCAGGTAAACCCATCTATATCTCTCTGCCTCACTTCCTCTACGGCAGCCCCATCCTGCAGAGTAACGTGCTGGGCCTGAATCCCAGCGAGGAGCATCACATGACGTACATGGACGTGGAACCAGTGAGAACAGCTCGATGCTAATGCTTCAAAGCTAGCCAAAAAAGCTGATGTTGTTGTTGCTCCTCTCCCACCAGATAACCGGCTTTACCTTGGGCTTTGCTAAAAGGATTCAGATGAACATGATGTACGGGCCGTCACAAAAAGTCAAGTGAGTCTTCTAACCACGGCTGATATTCCGCCATAGTTAACTGCTAAGCTAACCTGCTACTGACTTTGTTTGCTAAAAAAAAAAACGTGTTTTGCAGGATCTTTAAGAAAATCAAAGACTACACCATATTCCCCATTGCCTGGCTGAACGAGGTAAGCTAGCATGCTCGCACGTCTACTGTTATCTCGAGTATTGCCTACCGACTCCCGCTGTCTCCATCCAGACGGCCGTGCTGGATCAGGAAACGGCCGACATGTTCAAGGAGCAGCTCATCTCCCGTATTCGGATGCTGGAGATGCTGCAGTACAGCCTGCTGGGCATCGGCGTGTCCGTCTTCGTTCTGTGCCTCATCGGCTTTTGCGTGGTGCGGAACAAGCGGGGGAAGCTGTACTGAATCAGCTGTTGTGTGTAAATTGGAGAGCAACTGTCAATTTTTGCTGCTTTGGGACGTACGCACCTTTGATAGACTGGCACAGGTTGTTGTTTTGTATCATTTCAGTGTTATTTATGATGCCTTAACTTTGATGCTGAGGATGATGTGCACTACTGTGATTGATAAAGACCCATCGCTAATAGCTTTTAGCAAAGTTTTATTTCAACTGCAAACACTGTAATATTCCTTCTATCAGGGATTTGTAGGGGAACTATACAAAAATGTACACAAATTAAAACTTTGCCGATAGAATGTTTTCCAATAAATCAAAGCAGAAAGTGAGTTTTTCCTCTTTGATCGGAACAGTTAAGGAAATCAAAGAAAAAAAAACGGAGTCTCATAAAACTAACGCGATTATTGTTGCTGGGAAGTTTAAAAGATACGTTGATTTCGACCTTCTCGTTAAATTTACGTTTTTTTCTCTCTCGTGTTAAGTCTAACCCTCTCAGACCAGCTTTGGTGAACAAAAGACATTGTTGGCTTGTTAGCTTTAGCTTCACTTAAGTTGGTATCAAACTAATCTTTGGGACATGTTTTTTCTATGTGACACCTGATAACAGCGTCTCAGCTGAAAGTACTGGTAGGGGCCAAAGATAGTGAGCGGTGGCCCCAAGTCCCCTGATCTGTCAGTGCCGTCCTTCTGTCCATTCCAGATGGATAAAGAAATGTTTCAGCAACAAAACCAACGTCATCCGGTTCATCTGGACAGATTTATTCAGGTTACCAAGACATTTAATAAATAGAAGCACAAGAGTGGACACGCAGTCAGGTTTAAAGTCTTTCCATTCACCTGTACCCGTCCTCACAGAAACCCGACACACAACATTAAATTAAAGGGATGATACGCAAAACAGTCTGTACACAAACGGCACACCATCTACAGGAGCTAAAAGAGACGGGGGAATCAGTCCAGGGTCTAAGCTAGCTGTGTTTAGCTGTATTTCCAGATTAGTTGGAAAATATGGGATGGATCGACGTGATTGCAGATATTCTTTTCTGTTATGCTCATTTCTGGCAGCGGAGTTAAACACAAATCTGACTTTGGCAGGTTTGAACAAGGAGGGTTTTCTATTAGCCGCCATTCCGTTAAGAAAAATGCTAATTTGATATTTGAGAGGGCCACCGTGTCAATCACAAACCATCCCTCCGTTATTTTCACAGATCGAAGCAGTCGCGCTAGCAAAAGCTGCCGACACAAACAAAGATGGCCGCCCTGGAACCATTTCTATCCCTAACCTTCGGCCCGGCTCCTAGCTTGGGAGCCGTGGTGATGTCATTTGGAGCCAGGTGGTGCAGCGGGAGCACAACAGCGGCCTCGCGCTCCAGTTTGATCACTAGCATATGTCGTCAATCGGAACAAATATTGCATGAGAACAAAAGGGCCGTCGATGTGCGTTCAAGCTTTTGAGCTTTTATTTTGGGGGAATTCTCAGATACGTTCCTGAACTACAACCAGCCACCAGGGGGAGACTGACACAGGCTGCTGGGGGGGGGCTTTCACATCTTCCATTTTTATGTACATGTCAGAAGAATTACCAGTCGAGATGTAGGGGCGCAGACAGGCCTGGTCTGGCTCCGTGAGCGCGGTGTGTCACAGTCACATGGTCTCAGTGTCTCATGCAAGGAAACGGAGCACCAAAGGCTCCGGCATTAGCCGTGGGTTCAACGTGCAGCTGCCCGGTTTGAGGGAAAGAATAAAGACACGGAAGAAGGTGGGGCCGGGTCAGACCTCCGGGACGTGATTGCGTCTGTTGCGGCTCTTCCTTCGGTCCAGGAGGGGCTTCAGTTTGGCCAGGTCCCCCCTGAGTGGCCCCGGCGGCTGAGCCGGCTGCTGCTGCTGCCTCTGCTGGAGGTTCTTGAGTTCCTTCCTCTCCTTACAGAACTGCTGCACAGCCAGGCTCTCCGCTGGGCTGAAGGCCACCAGCAGGTCTTTGGGGCGGAGCGAACCGGCCCAGGCCCACTGCGACTGTCGCTTGTCCGTTAGCATGCTCACCATGGCCTCGCTCAGGACCCGCAGGCGGATCTTAGCCACGGTGCGCTTGAAGTTGTTCTCGGTGGTCAGGCAGTAGTAGAGACCCTGGTCAGAGAGCTGGGCGGAGCGAATCAGGAGGCCGTGCTCCGTGGAGAGGACCCGGTCAGTCAGTTTCACCTGCGGTTGACAGGACTAATGTTACACCTGTGCCATAACTGACGCACTTGTTGTTGGTGAGCTCCTCTAATCAGCTCCTCTAATCTGAGTTCCTCTACAGGTGAACAATTAGCATTTATTGCGTTGAGACACCACGTTGGACACGGACACAGAGACGGTAAAGACAGACCAAACACTGCAGTTGGGAAACCATGGGGGTGGGGGGAAGGGGACAGTTCATGTCAGGGTAAGGAAAAGTGTTCAGGGGAGGTGTGTCTGTGGGGTGGGGGTGTCCTTCCACCTGCAATCTCAGCCTGACTTATCAGTGTATTGATAAGAGAATCAGCTGCGTGTTCACTTTCTGCGAAGAGTTTTGACATCATTGCCTGGGTCGAGTATTTCAAGAGTCCCTGCGGTGCCTTTTTCCTTGTTCTGGCATCAACACCTCGCGATTTAATGTGAAAGCTGTTTTTCATTAGGCCGTACGTCTGAGTCAAAGCCCTAAAAGACGTCTCTGTCAAACACATAAAGACCACCTGCTGAGTGTTTGCTTGAGCTAAGTGGATGTTGAAGTACGTCGCTAATTACGCCGCTTCACAAGCGCCCTTGTCTTTGACCCGTCCGCATGGTGACTGACCTCTTTCCTTCTGTCGTTGTCCCTCTGGATCAGCCAGCGCACGGACGCCTGGGGGGACTTTGGAAAACACTCCAGGAAGGTGGTGTTGTTTTTCACACCGTACTGCGTCATCTCCGCAGCATTTCTGTAGGCTAACACACACACACACGGAGTCACGTTGGACGTCAGGAACACACCCCGCAGATGGACGCAAATCTGTCCGAGACGGCTGCCAGACTCGTCAATCTCTCCCAGACTTCCTGCCCCCCCCCCGCACCGCTAAACGATACATCACTCTGCGCCTGAGAGAGTTTGGACTAATTAGCGCTAGGTGCCATACGGTCGGTCCAAAAACCTGAGGGGTGTAAAAACGGGGAGATGGAGCAACGGTGGCCACCAGTCCTGATGCCTCATTAACTGACTTTCCTCTACCTGGAATCGAGGAAATGAGCTCTTCGCCCAAACTGTTCGGCTAACATCAAAAATGTTGAAGTAAACCTGCAGGTTTACTGACAAGGATTAGCCTAATGAGACGAATATTTTTATATTTCCCCCAGTAACTCAGCTTTAATTACCTTTCAGGTTGAATCCTCGACACTGCGTGAGCGGATTCCCGTGCATGATGTCTTGTCTTCGGCTTCTCCTATAAAAGGCAGAAACGGAGCGTAAACACAGCTCGGAGACATAATAACAACTTCGGATTCGGTGCCAAACAATATGAGGAAGACGTGACTGTTTTTCTTGTCTGTGCATGACTGGTAGCTGAACCCTGCCGGTTGTCAGTCACCTGAACCTCTCAAAACAAGTTTTATCTAAGTTGCTACTAAGGAATCGACAATAACGTGAAAAAACCTGCTCGTCTCACGGGAACACGCGTGAGCAGAAAAACATAAACTTCGCTCTTTGCTAACGTTTACTTTAGCGCTGGCCAAGGTTTGGGAGAGCTGCCGCTGTGACCGGGCTCGCTAATCAACACGTGTCAATGCGCATTAGCCCTCAAAAGGTATGTTTTTTTTCCCACCCTGCCACAGAAAAATCCTCCGTCCACACTTAAGGCCTCCTCCCATTAACTCAATACATCTGCGGAACCACATGCTGGAACGCTGTAAACTCTGGGCTACCTTTTGCCAGTGGGGTAGAAGCGGGAACAGCTGAGACCGTCCCAGGCGCAGTACGGGTCCCTGGCCAGGCAGCAGTCAGCACAGGCCGAGCCGTAAGCCTGGCAGCGGTGCAGCGAGACCTGCGACAGCCCGAACTCAGAGCTGATGTACAGCTGTTGCTGCGAAGGTAAACAGTTCAAATGTCAGTGGGCATGTTTCTCTTCTTAAATGGCTAGCTGACAGGAAAATTGTGCGGGGCTGAGGCAATTAGGGAATTCTAGGAGGGCAAATAGAGGGCAGGAGAGTTTTGTTCAGAGTGTAACATATTAGATAATGACGGGGGAGGGTGGAGGGATACTTACTTTCTTTGAGGATATTCTCAGACTTGTGACCGGAGCTTGATTCTGAAATCACAGATGGATAAATGCTTTTTATTAGTTGCTAGCTTAGTTGACCTTAGTATAGCTTAGCAGGAGAATGGAAACATCCGTCATAACTCAACAACATTACACCGTTATTTTTTGGGGGGAAGAAAAAGAGAAAAACACCTTGTTGGGATCATCCTGGAAGATGGATCAGTCAAGCTAATGATGAAAACCACACTTTTTAGCTTAGCTAACATTGTCATTTATTGTCCGTGTCTTAATAAGATGTTTGTCCAGATGTTTTTTTTTACAGTTTAAATATTTTATTTGAGAGTTCCATAAAACTTTGGTGGATCAAAGGAGTCATTTGATCACAGGCGGATCACACCGTCATCAAAGACGAAGTGGAGGGTTGCCCCGGCAACAACCTGACTCTTGGAATGAGCTCGTTTCACTGCATGTTTTCCATCACTCCACACTCAAGCAATAACAGCCAACTCTTGAATGCCACCCGCCATTGTTGGCTCTGCCTTATCCCCTTTTGTGTCCTGGCCAAGCTCCCCCCTCTCCTCCTTCCTTACCAACCCCCCCCCCCCCCCCTCTTTCCCTTTGATTTTGCCGAAAAGAAAGTGATGAAAGTGAGAGACTAGAAAGCAGACGGCTGACCTTAAACACTTCCAGCTCCTCCAGGATCAGATCTTCATGGAGGGAGTCGTTGCTCGGTAGCACAATTACCTTCTGAACTGTACCTTTGTCTGGGGGGGGGACAAAGAAGACGGTTTAGGGGCTGGAACCACCCACAGCATTGATCCAGATGTGTGTGAGTGGAGACAGCATCAAAGCAAAAAGAATGTGCTGGCGCTGATCGTACCGCGCCACGTTTGACAGTCTGCACGCTTCCATAAAACAAACAGAGTTACAGTTGCAATGAAACCTGTGGCCCATGGGCCCAAACTGGCCCACCTAAGGGTCAAATCCGGCCCACAGTATGAATACCAAACAAAAAAAAATGCATGAAACTTTGGATTTGACTTTGGGGTTGTTTTATTTGGTTGCTGTTGAGCAACACAGCTACAAGATTGTGTTCTTCTTCAAGTGTTTGCTTTTCAATTCAAGTTTCTGGAAATTCCTCTATAAGAACTCTGCAGCGGGGGCCTGGTAAGCCTCCACGAGGGCCAGGAAAAGGCCAGAAACGACCGCGGTCATTGTCAGTGAGTGTTTGTGTCTTGGGAATGTGGAGTCGCCACTCCTGGAAAGGCCCGATAAGAGCGTGGCCCTCATCCTCCACACAAAGCAACGTTTTCTCCGGGCTGGGACGGCGTTGAGTAGAACTGGCTCCTCCTCAACAGCGCGATAAACACAAGCAGCTGTGTGAGATTCAGAATGCAAACATGTGCACAATGCGCCCGAAAATCCGTGCGTAACTGACAATGAACGCGTTATTCCGTTCAGCTGGCGCTCTGCGGGAAGAGTTTAAAGTGAGAATGGAACACGTGTTACCATAAAGACGGGAGGAAGACCTGCGTGTTGTTGATCTAATCTAGCTGGAGCTTGTCCCTTTGCCCTGTCTGTGATCTATACAGCCTAAATAAACCGTTTATCTGATAAACATCAGAACAATCATTGACCTTTAAAGCACAATCTTCAGATTAGATAGAAGACAAAATCTTTTTTAAGCGCCGCAGGACTCACCTGTGCCCAAGAACAGCACCTGGTAGTTGCCGTCGGCAGCCGTGACCTGGTCCACCGCCACCGACGTGTATCTGTAGTCGGCGTTGGTCCGAACTACCAGAGGTCTTCGTCCCACCGGATAGATGGGGTTGAACATGACCGGATGGTTCCGCACAAAGGTCACCACCTCGTCTGGGAACTCCTTTGTTGTCTGGATGTCAGGTGTGAAAGCTCCGCCGGGGCACTGCGGACGCAAAAGGAGCGGGGTTGAACTCCGGGTCCGGAGGTATTTAACAAAGGAAAACAATTATTACTTAAGTAATCAGAGGATTTCACACTGAAACCAACAACAAGCACATAAATGATTCGGAATCTTGCTCACGGTTCCTGGCCTTGGGTAAGGAATGCGCCCCTGGAACGCCACCCACTGAAAGTTGGGTCCGTCTCTGTGGGCGAAGGGCCCGTTGAAGACGGTGAGGATGTCGGCCATGTTGTACACACACACCGCTGAGCCTTTAAACACAGAGCTGAAGAGACCAAACGCCGATATTAAAGTCAGGGCGCTAACCTAGCTTAATGCAAATCGTGACACTTTGTGGGGAATCCGAGGATCTGCTTGATATTCCCTTTGACCGCTGAGCTAACCAGACAGAGTAGTTTTTAATAGAGCGCCTTTTCTCTTTTGTTCTAATATCCAATTTGCTACAAAAAAAAATCCCAAATTCTGCGGCCTGCGCTAATGTTAGCATTGGCTCGGCGGCTGTGGGTCTTACCTCGTGGATGTAAAGACCCCAAACACCAACAGACCTTTGGGGTGGTCGGTTTCCAGCAAAAACATGCTCTCTGAAAAGGGAGAACACAGGTTTTCACACAGGTGACGCTCATTTCCTGCACAGGTGAGTCGATGCCGAGGTCTGAGTACGCTCAAGACTTCAAAATATTGGGGAAGAAGTCAAAACAAACCCAAAACAATAGAGCAGCTGTTATAAAAAAGAGCCGCAGCTTCGATCCAGACCAAGCAAAGGGAGTGTTTACGGAGAAATGAATCACTGGAAACTCTGGAACCAGACGGCGAATTCAGGAAACCGATTTTCCGAAAACACGAAAGGTCAGGCTGAACTCACCCAGCTCGTCAAAGTGAGTCTCCGTCCCGTCTTCCTCCAGGACCGAGCACACCATCCTGGCCTTCAGGAAGGTGGTCCACTTGTTCACCAGGCTGCGCTGTCCCCCGATGTCATTCTGTGCACGAGGCCACACGCGGTAACGTGGCGACAAAACACACTTTATTTGGATCTAGACCAACGGAAAACGCCTCACCGGACAGACTCTGGCCACCATGGTGTGGATGTTCTTAGTGTTCCCGCTGTTGTCCGTCAGCCTCTCGCGGAAGAAAAAGTAGAGCTTGCTGTCGTTGGGGTCCGAGCCGTCGGGGATCAGGTGGGCGTCGATAAATATCGGCTCTGAAAGCAGCATCGGAAGAGGTCAAAAACGGTAAAACCCAGAGGGTTTTCCATGTGAATCCGTGCGTGGAATCACCGCTCAGCCACTTGGAGTTGTGTTGGTCCGTCCTCACGGCGTTCCTCCTGGTCAGGCTCCTGAAGATGGCGGCGTCCGTCCCCATGAAGTCGATGTACATGCCGGAGAAAAGCTCCTGATCTAGAGGACGCGTTCACACATGCATCCAGTCAGTGATCCGGATCGCCCAGAGTTCGCTAGCTTAGCACTGTCGACGGCTTTATGGCGTAATAACAGGCTGCACAATCTCTTGCTTTTCACCGCCTCGTCTTTGTCACTTCATCACTTTCTGGAGGATGTGGTGCCAGTTAGGGGAGGATTAGGGGTACGAAGCACACGTCCAAGCTGGTCCGAGGAGAAGTTGACGGCTCAGGGGGATCCAGACCGCCAAGGAGAGCAGATTTTTCCCATTTTGTCGTCTGTTTGAATTATTTGGCTTCGACTTTGGCTCGTTTTTCGCTGAACTTTCTTCTTTTCTTTAGTTTTCAGCTATCCCAACCGCGCCTCATTTCCCAAGCTGCTAACTCGACGTATCGTCTTTAGCATTAGCCTCATTTTAAGCCCCTTTATGTCGGGGGTTTTAAGCTACCAACATGCTGCAGATACTGCTGGCATTAGAAATATCTCTAAAAGTTGTTCATCTGAGCAACCAAGTGTTGATTACCAGCATGAGCATCGTCCTTGGCAACGGCTGACCAAGCTAGCAGCGCTAATAGACATGAAGGTAATTTCTGGGCTACGCTGTGAGTCATTAGCGTGATCGTTGGATGTCATTGTTACACTGTAAAAAAGCAGCAGCTAGTATGTGTTGCCACCAGGCACATAGCAACAAAGCTAGGTTTATAGAAATGGAGCACAGAGGCACCTACTGAGCATGACGGACACGGTGTTGACCCGAGGGTTGAAGGAACATCTCCCCTTCCCAGATTCGGTCTTTGAGTCAATGAGGAAAACTTGTTCCTGCCGCAGAGGAAACAGGAAGTTAGCTTCGTAGGACAAGTTAGGACATTGAAAAGAATATCCCATCTGTCGTTGCTGTCGACAGGAAACTCTTCATCCTTCCTTCCTGTTTCTCTCCGGTTTGGATCTGATCAAAGGTAGAAACTTCCTGGACGGCTCTTCTGCTGTTCTGCAAGGGGACGGAGTCTTTCCAGTTTCTGGCCTGAACTTTGCAGACGGAGCGTCAGTGCGGTGTGGAAGCAGCCTCAGCTGGCAGCGCGCTCCCTGCTTATTAGCATCTGGCAGCGTGCTGGAACTCCGCGGATAAACCTGGACTCTGTTCTGCTGGGTGTCTGCCCTGATGCGTTGTTTGGGAAACCAGACTTCCATTTTAGCTGTTTCCTTCTCTTTTAGGATGACACCAAAACCCAGGACTCCCACATAAAAGTTGGGAATACCGCAGACAGAAAACTAGCATCAGCTAACCTTTACATGACATATCTAAGCTAGCTGGTCAGCTGATTTGAGAACAGTGCTTCTCAACTTTCATATGCACTTTGATCCTTTGATGTTTTGGCTAACGCTCTAAAGAGGGCGATATAAGAACAAGATTCTGGGCCAGTTCTGGTGTCCCCACCTCAGGTCTGCGGCCCCTGTTGATGTAGACGCAGACCGGACTGTAGGCGCCGCTGCCGCACATGAAGAGATGGGTCCGGTTATAAGGCTGCACCACTCGGATGAAATTCCCACAGCCGTGCTGGAAAATACAGAGAGAGACAAGGAAAGGTCAAGGGTGGAAGGGAAAGTGAAAGTAGGGGACTGGAGGGGGATATTTGAGAGCAGGTTTATCGCTCCTCAAGTATCCGGTTCCGTGAGACAGAAATTCACAGGGAGCGTGAGAGGAGCAAGGAAAGTCGGCAGGAATACCAGAACCTCGACCAGCTGGTATCAGCTCAGATCTTATCGGAGAACTTCATGACAGGAGACAGAAAATGGGAATGTGGGGAAACACAGCAGAGAGGGAGAGGAGCAGGGGCGGAACTGGGCCCTTCAGAACCTCAACATGAGTCAGAGCAGCAGAACTGACCGTGACTCAGCTTCCTCCTCCTGGTTCAGCTGCAGGAAAACATGGATCCTCGCTCTGATGAAAAAACGGGGATTCACCTAAATTAGCGTCTCCTTTGAGAGTTTCTCTGCTCCTTAAGGCAGCTGCATTTATCCCAGAACAACCCAATTAGCAGGAAAACAGCGTAATGGAGGAGTTGGTCCCCTGGGTCCTCCTGTATGTCTTCATTAGCTCTTGTTGCGGCTAACGAGCGCCGCTCAAGCCTCAGCTATGTATCCTCAATGAGTCGTGTCCCATTTGCCACCTTTGATTCTACTGGTTTATTTTTCTTCCGAGCCCCGCTGCCCCCCTCCCCCCAACGGGCCTTCGCTCTCGTCCCGACAAATTGCTGCGACGCGGAGAGGAAGTCGGCGGCCAGTGGACATCTGCGGCCCCGGACTCAGATGGGAGGGGGAAGTCCCAGGAGGCGGGAGGGACGGTTCCGCGGGAGGCTGACTTTGAGGAACGGATCCGCGAACAGCTGACTAAACCCTCGGCCCAGAACATGCACACGAAGTGGGACGAGCACGAGGGTTTGTGTGTGAGTCATAGCATGAGTCATAGCAAACATGCTAATAACCTGATCCATCACTTCATATTTCTGACCTTTTTACAGCTTCAACGAAGCTTGAACTCACTCTACATTCAGGAGTAGCATAGCAGCCCCACACTCTCCTTTTAGCACTGTTAGCTTCGCGTCATCTGCTAGCGGGTAGCAAAACTTACCGTGGGGTCTTTTCCCGCCATTTGGCACTCGTCTATCTTGGCTGTTGACGCCGGCCAGAATAACTGAGGAGACACGTTAACAAGAGACAGATCAACAAAGAGAACGTGTTTAGGGCGACAGAACCCAGAGAACCCCAGTGGAACCGGAACAATCGGAACGCTGCGAGAGCTCCAGCACCTGCGTTTGAAAACCCACTCAAAGGGCTCCTGATGGCTGGATCAAGCAACGTAATGGATGTAGCGCGGCGCTCCCCAGGGGGCCCTAAACGCTCCCCCATCTGTTTACGCGCTTCACGGCCGTCAATTCTGCCGAAGATCTCTTCTTCATCGCACGCCAGCCGGCTCGGAACGTTCCCGGTGACCTCAGCGCCGCTCTAATGGCAGTAGACGTGCGCCAATTTGCATAAATTGCGAAAATGACGGCAGCTCGAGCAATTTCTGACCCGCTCCTTCCTGACAAATGAGCTAGCTGGAGTGTGGGAGAGCGTCAAATGGAAACGGCGAAGAGCGCCTGCTGACCTTCAGCGTGCCGTGCGTGATGTTGTTGATGTCCATGGAGAGGACGTGGTCCTTGCAGCCCACATACATCCTGTCCTGGTCCTCGTCCATGTGCAGGATCCTGTAGTCCATGGCCTCGTCTGCGACGCTGTAGTGTTCGAAGGACTGAGAGGCCTGCAGGTCTGGGAGACAGGAAACACCTCAGTGAGCTCAGGTCCACCAACACAGAGGAGACCAGCAGACCCAGAACTCAGGAGGAACTTCCACTGAGGTTCAGAGCTGCTCAGCTCTTGGTGGAGAGGCCTCAGACCTCCTCATGACAGAGAAGGAGGTTAATTTAAAGTCCCAGAGCAGGAGAACCTTCTCCTCATTACAGTAGATCACAGGCTGTGGAACACTGGTGGTTATTTTCAGCCCGTTCTGCTCCGCCGACACCGACTCTGAGCTGCACCATCAAAGGCAAACTCATGAATATTGATCACTTCTTCAATCTGCAGAAGAACAGGAGGAGGCCTCTTCCCTCTCCTCTGCTGACCCTCCTAAACTCTTTTATTCCCTCCAAACAGGGTCCTCCACTTTCTCTCTAAGCCTCAATGGGGGGAAAAGTGTTTAAACCAAGTCACCCACTCCACATGTTTCATGAGGAACGTTTGTTGGAGGAGATAACACCGGGAGCGGCGCCTGGGGAACGCCATAGAGGCTGAATAAATGCTACATTCTGGCTAACAGCTAAAATAAAACAGGCAGATTTAAGAACAAAAAGGAATTAAATAAACTCATGAACACCTTTGAGTCCATAATCCCGAAACCTGGACGTGGACCACAGAATCTTCTGGGTCCGGCTGTGGAAAAAACCGTAAACAATCCCTGCGGCTGAATCAAAGTCTGGCGGTTGGAGCTAAAACAGGATTTGTTTAGCTAACTGCGCTGTTGATCGTGGCTTTGGTTGTTGTTGTTGATGTTGTTGTCTTATTGTTGTGGCGCTTCACCACCGCAGCAAACGCAAACCACATTGGCTAGCGGCTAACGAAAGGATAAAAGCAGCCGCTAGCGGACAAATAAGGAAGGAATCAGTCCCTCACAGGACACAAGCCTCTCCCAGCTAACGTGTGTTTGTGGACTGTGGGAGGAAACAGGAAACAAACCTGATTCAGTGCTAACTGGAATAAGTCTCGGAATGTCAGGATGAGGCAACCGCGCTAACCGCAGCGCGCGGTGCCGCCTCGGGTGAGTCTAAATATGGAACCAGAACCAGTATTACTTTTATAGATGATGCGTTTTCTGACACTCCAGTTCTGACCTGAGCCCTCCAGGAAAAAAACAATGTTCCGAGGGCGCCGGCGGGAAGCAACGGTTTTAATATTTGGGCGACAGTCGGATTGTTTTCTCAGCGGGGGGAAATTGAACACTTTCATTTTCCGTCTCTGGGGCCGAGGTCCAGTTGAGCCTGTGGGTGTGTCACCGGGATCAGGCTCAGCTCTACTAAGAATCCGAAAAACAAGGAGGGAAAAAAGGCTCTCCCGAAATTCCGGACGGGATCCTCACCGCTCTCCGCTTTCAGGGCGTCACACAAACATCAGAGTTGGCCAGACGGAGCACCTGGAAGACTCGGTCCATATGTCTGAGTGACAGTTCACGCACATCCAAGTCGCAGCGCAAAGGTTGGAATCCCCAGGAAGGAGAATTTCCAGAACCCGTGCCAGCTGCTCACAGCCACGTCCTCCGGTCCAAATTCCAGAGCTGCAACCTCACGGCAGCGACTCTTCATCAGAAACAGAACCTTGTTTTGTAGTCACATCTGCACACATGAGCTCCATGAGCCATGACTTTAATGGACATTCCTCACGTCCCGATCACACGTGGACCCCAGGCGGAGACGTTCCCGAGCCCGTCCAGCAGCCAGTCTTATCACATCGGATCAGCTGGCTGGGAAAAATTAGTGTGAATGAGACTTTTACTGTAAGGGAAACCAGTAGACCGACGACCCCCCCGAGGACCTCACAGCACGACCGTCTCGGGCTTTTAGGCTTTGGTCTGGAGCGGTCCGACACGATCCGGCACCTGAAGGAGGGGCGAGGGGGGCCTGGAGGCCCAGGCTGCTCCGTTGGGAGGTGGTCGAGCGGAAGCCGCACAAAAGCCTTTTGTCGGAGCGGCGGCGGTCTGATATTACCCAGCAGGTAGCTTTCTGCTGCCAGAGGCCTCACGGGGTCCGAACCCATTCACCACGTCGCTCAGAGGAAATGAAGGAGCTGCTGGAAACTGGTCTGGAAGTGGCGCTGCCCTGGGATTCCTTTAGGGAGCGTCCGATCGTCCCGTCACACCTAAAAGCTACTGCTGCTACGCTAACTTGGTGTGTTAGAGAGATGTTCTGTCTCTGTGCTGTTGTTCACGTGTCAATGCTACTGCACGTTGCATTGATCTATTTATAGCATAGCCTAGCGTAGCATGACTAGCATAGCATGACTAGCGTAGCATGCCTCTTTCAAGATTTGGCTCATAAATCTGTTATTTTTGGAGTGTTTTTAAAAAAAATAAGAGCAAATCTAAATTGGCATTTAATGCTATTTTGTGAGACTTCCATCCCAACATCCTTGCGACATCACGGCCGCCGGCGCCGAGGGGGGGGGGGGTCAACTTCCAAGCAGGCTGAAGCTTTGCCGGATGGTTTAATTTAATAAAACCCGTCGCTTCCTGTCAGCCGGTTCTGCTTTCTGCTCGTTCTTTAGAAAACCACCAGCTGTGGTTGGTGCGGAAGGAAGCTCAGCCTGGTGGAAACACAACTGATTGCTCGTGGGCACAGACTCCAGCGAGGGGCAACGAGCTGCCGACTCTCCTCCGGCGGCGGCGGCGGCGGCGGCCAAAAAAGAGAGGGAACTGTCGCCGCCGCCTGCATGGGAATGGTTGCAATTTAAAAGGATTAGAGCGCACTCCGCTCCGGCTCTGCTTTCCTTTCTGTGATTACACACCAACGATGTGGCCTCTGACTGTTTGCCGCCCGCGGCCGCCAACACGTCCGCGGCTCTGCTGCAGGCGCTCCGTACAAGGAGCGGTTTGTTGTTGGGACGCATCATCAAAATTGGATGAGAATGTGGGATCTGGATAAGAGCGCCACTGAGGTCTGAGGAAACGGTGCCAGTTGACCCCAGCTGGTGTCACAGAGGACAGGGGGGAGACGCTGTCTCTCTGACTCTGGTTGAAGATGAGCTAACCGTCACGTGTTTCTTAGCCGAGATGCGACTTTGGCGCCGGCGATATTCCCTGTAAGCCGCAGGAACCGCGCCTCACAAAGAGAAACGGCCCGTTCGCATCAAAGTCCATCCCCAGCTATTAGAGGAACGCTAGGAAAACACGGCTAAGCTAGCTTTCATTTCCTGTAGGCATAGAGGACGTGGCCAATTCCTCATGGCGGCTCTTTAGCGTTGCATCCGCTAACGCTAACGTGTCTCCTGCATTTGGTTACAGCTCAGGTCTTCACATATTCAAAAAGATTGAAAATATGAACATTTTGACCAGATTATCCAAACACAGAGTGATGGAAAAATCTCTTCAGTGTGGTGCAGCTTCACAGAAAGACACTGGCTCTAATAGCATCGGACGCGATAATTCCGGGTAAAGTTGGTGGGATGAAGGTTTGCACGGAAGCCTGCTATTATTTTCACTGAGACTAATCAAATTATTGGACTGTGGACACGTTTATGGAGGACAGAAGGGACGGACGTGAGAAGAGCTGCGGTTTATGAGACGCCCCCTGCTGTTAGCCAAATGAAAATCCATGAGCAGGGAAGGTTGTGAAGTCAGCGTGGGGCAACGATACGGGTTAGCGTCTAAGAATGTTAGCTTCTGGAGGAGGAGGAACAGTTTCCTTGTGAGCCAGAAGGTTCCAGGACCTTAAAGAGGGGGTCATTTACAACCCACCCCATCTATTCCCTTACCACATAATGGGCTAGCATGAAAGCAAGCCCATGCTAATCCTCTCAGTGCTGAGGAAACCTGCCCCGTCCGTGGCAACTGGTGGGAGGAGCCTTCAGCTGGTGCCAAGTACCATTCCTCTTTATCCAAACAACCCCCAAAGCTGTCCGGGCTGGAGGAGTAACTCAGGGAGTCGATGTTCTAGAGGGAAAACCGACCCGTCTCCGTGGCTGAGGACGAGTTTGACGACAGACAGTAAAGACCGGGTGCGCTTACACATCTCAGATGGAAGCTAAGGTGTCGTTCCCGGGTGCTGAGGCCACCCAGGACGCCTGGAGCTGGCTGACAGAGTCGTCCGATTGTCTGTCCAACACACATACTCGGCATTCCCGAGGAGCCAACGTGCAGCGCTTTGAGTCAGTCAGTGGGGAGAGCTTCGTAGCCACGGCTGCTCCGTTAGAAACCATCCAGAATCCTCCCGTCACGGATGCTGGACCAGGAGCGCGGGGTGAATCTACTCCCTCCTGTTTCCCCACAGCACCAAAGTCAACTGTGGGTTTCAGCGACCCGCTTGGGTGTCGGGTCACATCCCCCCGTAAGCCCCGAAACCTGAGAGGACAACCTGCCAATGGCAACAAGCCCTCCCTCACGCCTCCTCTGCAGCAGTCCTGCTCGCACAGTTAGCCGCGTGAGCTTTTAGCCGCGACACTTCGCACGCGTGCAGAAGATGGGAGACGCCACCAGGTGGGACCCGACCAGGTTGTTGCTTGTGAGGCTCGGAGCAAAGGTCCAGAATCCCCGAGCGTGGGAACAATCCCAAACGATCCAGCAGTGCAAAACATCGATTAGCATCGTAGCTCACGGCCAAACAGGTGCCGCCGCTATGACTCTGGTCCAAACCATGCCGGAGGCTTCAGAACAGAAGGTCAGTGATTGTGATGATGTTGAGAATTTCCCAGGTGACCTTGCCTCCCCGGGAACGTCTTTTGTTGGCATTGATGGGAATGAATGACCTATCAAACGTGTGAGGAGGAATAATGAAACCTTCAGGAAGGTCAGATGGGAGCCAACCCTCCAGACACACGCTCAGTCCTCAGGTGATGCTAGCTGGAGCTCACCCAACAGCGGATGTTCCTCCACTTCCGTCCACTGGTACAGCAACGTTCCACGGATATCAAAAGTCGGACAACTGCGACAAATTTGTCCGTCCAGGAAATCTCCCAAATCCCAGAAAACTAGCGATTATCCATCACAGATTAGAATCATGTTTGACAGAAGGAGCCGATGCTAATGTGCGGGGCTAATGTACGCCAGAGACAGGAAGCTGCTTCCCAAAAGGAAGGAATTAACCTTCAGGCACTCCGACATCCTGTCCTGCTCCCGCCTGTCGGCACCGTCGATCTTTGACATCTTGACCTGCTGTTAACCCAGAAAGTTAGCGCACGCTTCCGCAGAGCAGCGTGCGATCGACTCAGTTCCTCATGAGCTTCAGATGATGGTCGGCGCTTGGACCCGAGGCAACATGGAACCGCCTGTTTTCAATCCGATCAGATTTTCCCTCAAAGCCTTTAAAAAAAGATCAACTGGGATTAAAGGACGGCTTTATTTATCCGGGAGCGTCCGTTCTGTGGTCAGACACCTGGTTCTGGCGGCTTTGGCTAATGCTAGCCTGTCGTATCTGCAACAAATTTTCAAGCAAATCCCGCAGCAATTCCAGACAGAGTCGGGAACGTTGATGAGATTAAACGATCCCGATCATAAAGCTGCCAACGCCTTGCTGGGGGTTTGGGACCAGTACCAGCAGGAACCCGGTTCCTCTGACTGGGAGCTGTGCTGCTTTAGTGGGCACGAACTGGTAAACTTCCATTGTTCATCAATGTGTTCCGGTATTCCGGTGGACCGGAAACACTCCGACTCTCGATGTGGCCGACGCTGACAGACTGCCATACTTGTTCCAAGGATACGACGCGGTTCAGCCTCGGCTAAACTGGTCCGGAGCATCGCGATCTGGATCAGGATCCGAAGGGACAACGAGGAGACCACCGGGAAGATTGGTTCCAGATGTCCGGAGCGCTCCGACACCTCGGATTAAATGGAAGCGGTGCCTGCTGGGTTCTGGTTTATTACCCAGAGGAGCGGAGCAGCACTCGGCTGTTTATTATCTGCATACTTTCACTGTTTATTATGCGGTTCTGATTGCGGCCGCCTGCAGCTCGGGAGCGCGAGCAGAGCGAGGGTGAGAGGAATGTCGGGACCGCCGCGCCCCTGGCTTGGATTTCAGCAGCCAGTCGGGGGACGATCCCAGTGTCCAGGAGGTCTTGCCTGGTTTCTTCAGCCCCATTCCCTTTGATCCAGTTTACCGTAAACACAGATTTTTGGGTCTGCAGGTGTCGGAAATCTTCTTCTTCTTCTTTTCCAACCGGTTCTGAGCCGCTGCCAAGCTCCCAGACACCACCAGGGTCATGACTTCCAACCTGCGCCCAATTGTCCCTGACACGGCGAGCGCCCCTGAGCAACCCCCCACTTGAGTTTCTCCAGAGGACAAATTGAAGAAGAGATAAAAATTCCGGATGGAATTCTGCCAAAGTTCTGAGAACAAAGGTGGAGATCAAAGCCTATTTTCCTAACTTCAAAGAAATAAAAATAAAAGGATGATTGTAAAGTGTTGCGTAAATCTTCTAATTGGTCTGATCTGACAATAAAAGCACCTTTTACCTTTAATCTTAACTAAAAAGCCTTTGATCCGTCCAGGACCGGCTCCTTTGATGATGGAAGCTTATCGCTTACATGTAACGACTCCAAATTCCGAGTGGATTTGCGAGTAGATCCGGAGCAGAACTCATCAGGACAGATGAGGGGAGAGGAAAGAGGAGGAGGAGGAGGAGGAGGAAATGTCGGAGCGCTGACGGACTCAAACCTCAGAGGTCAGAGGTCAGCAACAAGAGTTCAGTAAACCCTCCTGGTTCCAAAGCAGCTCGAAGAGCCCACTGAAATAAATCAGGAGGCAGATGCCCACAATGCTGCAGCGGGGTGGGGGGGGGGGTGGGGGTGGGGGGTAAGGGGGGGATTAGAGCCTAACTGGAAACAGGCTCCGGGCTAACAGTTTGGAATTTCTGCCACCGCGCAGCCGGACAGCGCCGGACGAGGAGCGAGGAGTCAGAATGTGATGCAATCCTCACAGCAGCACAGCTGAGCTGCACACCAGGCCATAAACAGGCTCGTGACGTTACCCCCCCCCCCCCACCCCCCCCCAGGACCGCTCAAGCATTTGTTTAGCATTAGCGGCGCAGAACATCTGGAGAACCCGCTTAAAGACAGATGAGGAGGAAGAGGGTGTTTCTTCTTACCTTCAAATGAGAGAAAGACTCTGGGCAGAGGCTGCGGGAGGCTGGACCCCCCCGCGGACAGGAGCCACAGAGCCAGGAGGGCGAGCGCCATCGCTGACGCCAGAGGTGGCCTGGCTAACACCTCCGGCCCGCGCAGGATCGCGGCGCTGCTGGAACGGATCACCAGTGTCTGCTGGAGAAGAGATCTGGAGTCAAGAAGAACGGAGAGTCGTGTAGCTACAACAGCTACGCGGCAGAGGTGTGTGTGTGTGTGTGGGGGGGGGGGGGCGGGGGCTACACCTGATGAGATGTGGAGGTGCGGAAATCAAACAAACCCTGATAAAAGCAGAAACATGTGGCCAAAGCTCATCTCATGCTGTATCTGTTGGGTGTCCACTCAAATATAGATGAGTGAAATCTGGTGTGTGTGTGTGTGTGTGTGTGTGTGTGTGTGTGTGTGTGTGTGCGTGCGTGCGTGCGTGCGTGTGTGTGTGTGTGTGTGTGTGTGTGTGTGTGTGAGACCACTCTTGTTCCCTGACCAACAACAGCAGTTCAATTATTGATTGCAGCAGGTAGCGTAGCGCCCGCGGGGCAGCTAACTCCTACGCAGTTGTGGGACGGCACCGAGCGGATGCTAACGCTACCTGCGCAACAATGGAGCCTAAAAGGAGGGGCTGTTCTGGTGGTGGGGGGGGGGTGCTCAGGGAGGTGGGGGGGTTACAGGGAGGTGGGGGGGGGGGTCTCTGCTCATGGCTTATAGATGCTCAATCAAAAATTGATGTCAGAAACGGGACGAGCTGCATGAAAGTTTCAGGTAGAGGTTCTGTACAAAAGGGAGAGTGCTGGAGCGTGACTGATGTGTGTGTGTGTGTGTGTGTGTGTGTGTGGGGGGGGGGGGGGGGTCCTGCCGCTCAGGTGCATGAGAGCAGATGGGCGACTGCAGGGGTGTAAAACAGCGTGGGGGCTCGTCCAGACGCTCCGCTGCCGCAGCACACGTCCTTGTTTGGACATCCAGCTGCAGCCTCGGAGCGACCAGGAATCACGCCCTCCATCAGAATTCCATCAAGAAGCATAAATTCTTTATAGTTTACAGCAGACACACACACACACACACACACACACACACACACACACACACACACACACCAGGAGTCAGCTCTGGGTTCACTGCACCACCCAATAACCTTCAGGAACTCGCCGTTCTTAGTGGCTTAATCAGCCGTTTCCGACACATTCCCGCGATTCCCAAATCCCGGAGTTTAAAACAGCTGGATGTGATGCACATTAAAGTGTCAGAAACCACTTCTGCGCCCAGAAATGAACCAACGCTTCATCCGGAATTCCCTCCGAATTCCTACGTGTGCCCATCTTGGGCGACTGAGGGGATTCGAACCTGTGACTTTGCCGGTTTTTCTCGAGCGGTACCAATCAGAGGGGTAGATTTGGGGGGGGGGGGGGGGGGGGGTTCTTGAGGGGGCTCCTGCTCTTTATCCCACACGTGTGGGGACAGAGAAACATTCTGCTGATACTTTAGTGGTTCCGTCTTGAGCTCCCAGACACATTTTATTGGTCTCAGCCGCAGCGTTTCCCTCGTTCTCACCAGCGTTTTTACTGGTCTACACTTACCCCCCCCCCCCCCCCCCCCCCCCGGTGCCCCCCCGTGCCCCCCCCTGCCCCCCCCCCCTTTAACCCAAACCAGAGAGAGTTTGTAAACTCACCGAAGCGTCCTGCTGTCCTGGATTACCACAGACCCTTCCAGAGGTCCCATCTACTCCCTCTGTGCTCGGAGATGAGGCTGATCTCCAGGGGGGGTTGGGGGGGGTGTCTGGAAACTTTGGCCCCACAGCTGCTGAACCCATCAGTGGGGGGGGGGGGGTCTCTGCACCCCATCTGAGCATCCCATCACACCCCACTGGATCAGCTTCAAATGCCTCCTTTGGTTGAAGGACACTCTTCAGGATGAGAGCCCCCTCTGACCCCCCCACACTCAGGGACCCCCCCACACTCAGGGACCCCCCCACACTCAGGGCCCCCCCTCCTCCACACTCAGGGACCCCCCCACACTCAGGGCCCCCCCTCCTCCACACTCAGGGACCCCCCCACCCCCATCAGAGGTACCAAACTGTCACATTGAGGTCTTCAAACTCCAGAAGTTCCCAGTTTAGCAGGAACCTGAGCGACGTCCGTGAGCGAGCGGAGGGTCGATGAGGAACCAATAACCCCCCCAAAACCAGCGGTTCTGGTTCTGCCCCCCCCCCCCCCCCCTCCACCTGAGCAACAAGCGGCTCTGACGGGTCGCTCCACACCCGACACTCGTCACATGACCCCCCACCTCTGGAACCGTTTTCAAAAGCCACAAATGAGATGATGAACAGTGGGAGAGGTCCGACCAGGACCGGGAACCATCCCAGACCAGTTCGTGGGCTGGTGGGACTCCCGCACCTGTTAGCCTTCCCTGCGGGGGCAACCCCAGCAGGTAGACCCTCCAACCCCCCCGAGGCAGGACACACACACACACACACACACACACACTCCGGTCCAGGACTCACCTCCTGGGACAGGCGTGGACACGGATCAGGTCCCAGTCCGGGTCTGTTCGCTCCCACTGCTGAAGGAAAACGCTGCTCGTCCTCCTCGGAGCTGGAGCGAGAGCGACTGAGCCGGAGCGTCGGAGAGGCTGGTGTCCTGTTACACACCCTCCCCCCCTCGCCCCCCCCCTCGCCCTCGCCCCCCCTCCCCACCACCACCACCCACTCTGGTAACTGTCCTCACAGAGATAGACCTTCATCAGCGTTTAAACACAGGAGCTGCAACCTTTTTGGACCAATACAAACCGAGATAGAAGCGGGGCCACGCTGCCCCCTGGTGGTGGGATGCAGGACCGAAGCTCCTCCCCCATTTAAGCTCAGTTAGCGTTTAGCTTCAAGGCATTCCGCACACAAACATGTTTTCTTCTTTCTGTCCATGCGGGACATCAAAGCAGAAAACATTTGGCTACAGCGGGCTAATTCTAAACAAACAACGGCCAGGCTAGCAAGCCTAAAATGCTAAATCGCGCTAAATCTCCTCTGCTTCTAGTTAGTATCATAGCTGCTAGCAAATGTACTGTCGCCGAACTACCACTATTCCCTAGAACAAAGGGAGGAGCCTCCCTGTGCAGTTAGCATTGCTAACAACGACTGTGACCTTCGCCGTTCAGCTGCACCCCTGAGAGCTTGAGAGCTAAATTAGCCAGACACATGAAAGCTCATCATGAGACATTTTTGGGGTTGAATCCAAACCAGAGGAGTCGGCAGCCGCACGCTAGCGTATTTAACCAAAATAAACATTTAGAGGTCTTTGAAGACTTGTTAGCATTTTTACTAGCAAGTTATCAAGTTTTACTGTAAATTAAATATGGAACAAAGCAACGAAGGAGGGACAACTGGTCAGAGGTGTAGGCAACAGAGGACAGGCGACGGTCTAAAACAAGAGAAGAAGACGTCAGGGGAAGAATGTGGGGGGGGGGGGGGATCAGGGGGGGGGGCATCAGTGGTGGAACTAATTACCCTCCTCCACCACAATTGAGCCTGATTTACACCTCTCCAATTAAAGTGTCAGGAAGGCGGAGCAGAGCATGATGGGTTATTTTCCTCTCTTTTATTGTGTGTGTGTGTGTGTGTGTGTGGGGGGGGGGGGGGTAGAGATGAGGCGTGTCCCCAGGACAGAGCCGCGGTGGTAAATTAGCTTAACGAACATGGAGAGACAAACAGGTGATGAATGTTGATTACAGGAAGTGTCTGTCAATGACCATAAATCCCCCCCCCCCCCCCCCCCCACAAACCCATGGTTTCTCCTCTACAGGGGGGCCCCTCCCGCCCCCCTCCCGCCCCTCTGCCGTGTCTTTGCAGACCTGTTCCTTGTTAGCCACGCAGATGTTACTCGTTTATCGCCCTGATGGGCCAAAAGAGGGTTAGCAGCTGCGGGGGCGCCATCATCTTCATTTAGCTTGCAACGGTCTACGTGCTACACATTAGCTGCTAATATGAGGCCAGTGAGCTGCATGTATTTAATGGGTGATGTAATTGTTAGCGTTAGCGGTGGTAAAGTGAGGCCCACATGACAGCAAAGCTTGGACAATACATGAAACATCAAACGCCCCAAACTAGCACAAAGGAAACATCAGTTATACCCGTTCAAGTGACTTAGCGTAGCATCCAAAAGCAGGTCATCATCTCTTCTAAATACAAGCTAACAGGTTTTGAGAGCTAGCTTTTGTTAGCTATTTGCTTTAGTTGTGACTGGGTCCAAGTCCACCCCACCCTTCTGAGCATCAGTGTTGTTCCTCAGCCCACAGCGCTTCAAATGCTAACCGCTGCAACGCTGCATCTGATTTCACGCGTTAAAAAAAAATCAAATCAAAACAGTTTTCACTCTCCACGAAGCGACTCTGCAACAAAGACGTCCTTGTGCGCTAACATTTCCCGCCCGTCCGATCGCCGTCACACGCATTCCATTGGGGGCAGCGCGGCGAGCAATTAGCATGAGCGTGTGATAATCTCGGAGTTACAAACAGTGTGTCATTATGACGCGTGACCCATCCCGCGCGAGACAGATTCACCTTAGCATGGAAGCTAGTTCCCCGACTTAGCGCGGTTGTGAAGGCGTGGGCTGTTTATTAGCAGCTCCGCGGCGCGAGGTTAGCCTGGTATAAACACGTCAGTGCCGACTCTGACTGATGGAGAAGTTCACCAGCAGGTGAGGAACTCTGCTCAGTGTAGCTGGAGGGAATCTTCCTGCTAACATCTGCTCTCCAGCTGATGCTAGCGGTCCGAGCGCGGCGGCGTGGAGACAGAAGGCTGCTGAGGACACCTCTGCTGGTGAAGTCAGAGCAAGTTCAGGCTGAGCACAGAGGAGCTACGGCCGTTAGCAAAGCTGCGCCATCGTTAGCCCTGATTTAGTTCCTGTTTTGTGACTTTGTGAACAACATTACACGTTTTTTCCCCCCCTGGGAACGGCTAAATTAGCCACAGCTATCGTAGCATAAGTAAAAGAAATGTGCTAGCCAAGCGTGTGAGCCGGGTGTCAAGCTAATCAAAAGGTAAAAACTACTTTATTACTGATTCAGGATGATCCTGACACACCTCCCCCCTCCCGCTTGGTACAGTCCAACACCTGGAGGGAACATTCAAGGGGAATAAACCATAAAAATACTGGCTAATTTTCGGCTAAAGGAATTAGCATCGTATTTGATGCAAAGCTAATATTTTGGTCTCAGGTGGGAGGCCTGAACGTGATGGAAGACCACCGTCCATTCGCACGTGTCTGACCTCCGTCTCGGTGGGTGGGGAACCGCTCCGGTTTAAAGGTCTCGGCTGGTGACGCTTCCGCAGGGAAAAACAAAATCTGCTTCTGATTCATCCACTTCCTGTTTCTGGGTGGACGGGGGAGAACCCGTCGGACTCAGGACAAATTGTACAGACGTTAAATTTGTACAGTAAATTCAGTTAGTGTTTAATTTAGAGCAACAGATTAGCTCCTTAATTAGCGCAAACTTTTTCCTGGAATGTTTCTTTTTTTAATAAATGAAGAGAATTCCCTAAAAATGAAATAAGGAACTTCTGGTTCAGTTATTTCCTAACGTAATGTTTCAACGAACCACGTCCAACAACACCGCGGCTACATAAGCATCCCAGAATAAGCGGCTTCTCTATCATTGATAAAACTGTTTTCAGCGGGACTCGTTGGCTGCCTGCTCGGGAATTAACGCTAGGCGATTAGCCGCGATGAGACGGGCTCCCCCGGGATCCGGGATCGGATTCTTGGACTGGTGCGGGTGACAGCTGCTGGGAGGAGAGTCCTGGAAGTGGATCCTGGAACGGGTGGACGGTTTGAGAGGAGCGCAGGGCCTCTGAGCTCCTCTCCGTTGGTCGGAACGCCGCTCTGGACGTCAGGGGCGGGACGAGCTGGACGCCGTTCAGCTGGTTGAGCAATAGAGGCTGGAGGAGAACTGGGATCGGGCCAGTTGGGATGACACATTTTCCTGATTCTGGGAGTAAACTTCAGTCTTGGGTGGCTGGACTCAGCGCTCGCTGGGTGATGGGCGGAGCTTCGGCCCTACATCGTGGCGTGCACATGTAGCGCGCCCTTTTTGTTAGCATCGTCCTCATCCAGCCGAACATTTAACCAGCGGCGTGCATGTTTATTCCTGATGACGGTAAACGCCGCTAACGAGAACCAGGAAAACAAATCTGATGTCGATCACGTGACCACGGGCGTTTTCATCCGCGAGCGACTCGCTGGGATTCCATTAGCAGACGACAGCGTGAAGGAACAGCTTTGGAAGCGCGCCTTGGCAGAGCTCGCGTTAGCCTGGATTAGCAACAAACAACTGGTCCTGAGTGAGACAGATTGGCGTTGTGCTACGCGTAGCGTCAGTTAGTGGCTGTCTGATAGCAAGAAATGTGCTGAAAGGAGCACAGAAGAAGAAGCTCCACCACTCAGAGGTAGCAAACTAGCAAGCTGGAGATGCTAAAACCAAAGAGAATCAGGCCAAGCAGCGGAGCCAGCCACCAGCTAAATAGGCTAACTGATCGTGGCTGCCTGTGTTGCTACCTGTTTAGCTACGACAAGGGAAAAAAGTTGGTTTTCCTTTTTCTCCTGCCACCGTTGGTTCGACCTCCAGCTGAACCCTCGGGAGCGTCAGACTCCGATAAGATCTGGCGCGATGGCGCTGACGGTAAACAGGCCGACGACGTGCGCGCCGCGCTGAGGCAACGCAGGAAATAACCTGTAGCAACAAGAGCAACGGCTCTCCAGCTGTCGCCACAAATGCTGCTCCGGAGGCTAAAGTAACATGGCTAACCGTGGCTAAGGAACTGCTGATGAGCAGTAGCCAGATGAATTTAGACACCTGGATAGCAACATCGCTAATATAGCTTCTCTCTAGGACCATGTTGAGAATGTTCGTTAGCATAGCGAGTTCCTCGGTACTGTTGGAGAACAAACAGACATGAGCTAAGTGTACACAGTGTTGAGCCTAAAGTGAGCTAGCGCCATCCGTCTTGAGACAACGTAAACATTGAAAAGTCGCCTTTTCTCCGTGGTTTCAAACACCCGCGGTTGCTTAGCAACAGTTGGAGTTGGTCCTTAGCTGGAGGAGGATGCGCATCAGCTAGCAAGACATTTACCGACGCTCTGGTGTCTTTAGCTCGGAGGGCTAAACCTTCGTGGTGGTCGACCTCTTCACAATGACAGGGTCGCTCCTCCAGAGCCCCCCCGACTCAACCTGTATTATTAGCAGATGTGCTAGGAGCACCTAGCGATGTGTGATGAGTGGGTGAGTTTTACCAAAGGTCAGGGGTCAAGTCCTAGCCCTTACCCGACCTTGCCGTCAGGCGCACAGACATGATGTCACTTCCCGTGATCCTTTTCCTCCCAAGACGCCCGCCTTAAATGATTCCCCCCCAGGAGCAACATGCTAACTCCTCCTCACCTTCGCTTGCTATTCCCCTCCACCAATCAGCCAGCAGACGACCGCCGGTGTCAATCACCTGTGGAACGAGGGGGGGTGAAGCCACGGGTGATCACAGAGGTCACGGCCTTAGTGCACGTTAGCCTTGGGACGGCGCTGCAGACACGCCGCAGACCCTCTGCTTAGCTAGCACGCTAGTCCATCCAACCTTTCCCAGAAACCTTAACTAGCCAATGCTAACGACACGCCTTCCTGACAATAGCTTCCCTCGTCTGTTAGCTTTAGTTTGTTAGCTTTAAGTGCCCTTCATCATAACGTGGGGCTCGTGTAAACTTCCTGGCGTTTTATTTGCTTTCTGAGGTCAGAGGTCACCAGAGGCGTGTGTGTGATGCCAACATAAATCTGGGCGCTGCCGCTGGAGTCGTTTTTAGGGTTTCTGTATCCGTTAGCTAAAGTACTGTCTGTCGCTAGCTGTTCTGCCCCAACCGTCATCATTCCTTGCTAGCATAGATGCTAAACATGGGAAAGACAGGCCAAAAAAGGTGCTATGTTTAGCGCCAGTATCCAGTGAGGTCAGAGGTCACCTTTACAGTCAGAGGACACAGCGGACTACAATGCCCGCCCCCCATCCATCACCCCCCCACACACGTCAAGTTAATCATGACCTTTGACCTACCATCTAGCCCCTCCCCTTAAAGCCAACATTACTTTGATGCTGATCAATAATCAAAGCCACTGGGGTGAACGACTCCCACCCCCATGAAGCTGAGTATATGAGCGGGAGGTTTGGGGGCGGGGCCACTGAGAGCCAGGGTCGCCATGGGGCGGTCCCCAGGCTTCCGGGGTGAATACCGCCAATTAGCTGAGTGGAATATTGGGAATGGCACAGGTAATTCCACACATGCCTCGGCTGAGTGCCAGTTCTCCCCAGGGACGGCGAGAAGGACGTCTTTGTCCCCGGTCCTGATGGGCCCTGACACGCGCCGGGCCCTTCATGACTGGGAGAAACGGGTCATGTGACTGGGCCTCCAGAACCGGCGACCTCGTGAATACACAGCGGAGCTGAAGTGATTCCAGGGAGTTTTAGAATGATGCGAATGTTCCCGATTACAAATACGATCACGTCAACGCAGCACGACGCCCGTCATGACGCCCTTCCTGGCCCCGCCCCTTTTCCCTGTTCCCTTAGCAACCCAATAAAAAAAACTTGATGAATGCAGATTTATTGTTTTGGGGTGAAATTTGCCTTTTACCGGTTCGGTCTGGAATGGCACGCTTGCCGCTAGCTAGTTAGCTATGACATCGTCATAATTAGCATGGCGATATGACCACACGTAAACTTTGGTAAACAACCTGAACGAGCTTTTACAGCGAACTTTATTTCTACGGGGAATCCTCACGCCGAAAAAGTGACGTGGATTTAATTTAGCGGGTTAGCTTACAGCAAACACAGGTTTCCAGCTAGGTAGCTAGCGTAAATCAGAACTGCTAATCACATCCAGAGGAAGCGGGATAAAAGAAGCTTTCACGTGAATGACTTCCGACAGTTTATGCTAAGCTACAGCCACTATTGCATTAGCAGTATTGATTAAGCAAACAGGTATTTGTCCATCCTGGAAAAAATCAATGATTTATTTCATTTATGATGCCGAGGCCGGCAGGATCAATGGAGGGGGCGGGGCTCCATCAATGGAGGGGGCGGGGCTTATCGACAGCGCAGGATGGATCGGAAGTACTTTGTGGAACTCCGATCGTAGAAAAAGGTATCAATACTTCAGAGTGGAAGATAAACCACAGTTGCTGTGCTTTGGTCCTGGCCCTGGTCCTGGCCCTGGTCCTGGTCCTGGCCCTGGCCCTGGCCCTGGCCCTGGCCCTGGTCCTGGCCCTGGCCCTGGTCCTGGCCCTGGCCCTGGCCCTGGCACTGGTCCTGGCCCTGGCCCTGGTCCTGGCCCTGGTCCTGGACTGGACATTGATCTCCTGGAACATCAGAATTTGCAGCAGGAATGCCACCGAACCAAATCTGGACTGGAGCGTCCCAGAGCTGTGGGGTCTCCCATCTGGAGACCAGCAGGTCTCTGTTTGCCGTCCGTGTGTGGAAGATGACGGCGTTGACATGTCTCTGCTGCGGTGGGTCGAGGCCGGGACGAGGATTGTGATTTTGTACAGATGAGACCAACAGAACCAGGAGAACCCGGAGCTTCGGGGTCGGCTCCCAGGGGCCTATTTTCCCACCGGCGCCCTCCGCTGGGTTTGGCAGGGTGGGACCTCCAGTCTTCCTTTCCTGAGCTCGTCCTCATTCCGTCTCTGATTGGGCTCAACATCTGGCTCAGCGTCAAAGTCACATGACTCAATCTTCTCCGAACAAAGAAACACTTGAGGTCGGTACCGGGACCGGACGTCAGAACCTGCTGGTGACAAACCATCGATCCCCAGAGGAAAGCTGCAGATCCAGCGTTTGATATTCCAGAAAACAATTCCGAGGTTTTAGAGGCGTCCCACCAGGGTCCGTGCCGGGCCCACTGTGAGCGCCAGTCAGGGGTGGTGTTGAGAGGAATTTGTGGCTGGCTAGCATAGCCACGGACGTGCCAGGGGCCAGTGGGTGGGTTTGAGGTTCTGTGACTCAGAGTCGAAGATTCAGATATTCAATTACAAGGTGGTTATGGGATGTAAAACCTCCTGAAACCACAGTGAGAAACATCCCATCATGTAGGTGAAGTATCCGACCACCCACTTTCTCTTTTTAAAGCTGTGCTGTGTGGATTCTGGCGCCATCTAGTGGCGATAACACAGCATGGAAGTTTTAATTTTCCAACAGCAGCTCGTGAGCTAATGCTAGCACCAGGAAACATCATTTCCTGATGAACTGTTCTGTCCATCAAGTTGGGAGCATCAGAACCGGACGCTCGTCCTCCAGCGATGCTACGCCGCCACACCTGCGGCGGGGGTGGGGGGCTAACGCCGCCACACCAGATCATGTCACGTGCTCCCACGACTCCCACGTGAAGCTCCTCCGCTAGCACATCTGAGAAGAACCCTCGATTTTTCCCGTAGCCTTATCAGAAACCACCTTATCAGAAACTGTGACCTGAACCCGGTTGATAAAAAGGGAGGAAAACGCAGGTCTTTACGTAAATAAAAGCACGTAGGGTGGAAACCGGGAGGCTTAAAGGCGGAAGGATGATCAAACGATCCCGATCCCCAGCATCAAAGCATCAATGCATCAAAGTTGTTTGAAGAGATTTGATGATTTCACACCAATAAAACTCAAGGTTGCCTCGCGGCTGGTGAGACTGACAGGAAGTGGAGGTGGACTCGTCGCGTGAGGGACGGTTTGAACACCATGATCTGGCTTCGCTGAGCTCCCTCGTGAGGACGGTGACGGTGTCTCGTGTCCCAGCGGGGGCAGAAACATGTCTGACAGCGGCAGCGAGCGTCCTCCTCCCAGAAAACCGCCCGCAGGAGAAGCGAGAACGAAAATAAAAACAGGTTCAAGTGTTCTCGGACGCAGCAGCCTCTTAAAATAGAGGAATGTCGGGTCCAGCTGCCAGTTAGGGCGCGTTTATCATCCAAACAGCTGCGCAAATCAGCCCCAAATGGAAAAAGCGACATTTAAAACAGGAACTGGGACTCAGGTGGTGAAATGGCGCCACCTAGCGGGAACGCTCGGCTAACGCAGGCACTTCAGGTTTGAATTATCTTCATTTTCTCGTTATCTGATTAAAATTATAGTTTTTTTTTACTGGCGACATCTAAACTAGATGAGATGAAACTTTCTTCTGTTGATTTTAAACCGAAGAAATTAGAAACTAATCTGATAAGAAGCGACTGTGTTGCAGTTCCGGCTGTGGCCGCTTGGCGCCGCTCTACCAACACGCTCAGATTGAGGTAAAGGAGGTTTTTAATGACGCAATGTGTCCGATCAGCGGACTGATGCGCGAGGAGGGTGGAGACGATGATCAATACTGGAAATCAATAACTGTGCTGCTAAATATCAAAACAAAGGTTAATGAAAATCCTGGAGCAGCCGTGATGATATTCTCAATACTCCAGCTCCTTCATCATCACCATCATCATCATCATCATCACCATCATCACCATCATCATCATCACCATCATCATCATCATCACCATCATCACCATCATCTTCACCACCATCATCATCATCATCACATCGTCAACATCACCATCATCATCACCACCACCATCACCACCATCATCATCATCATTATCATCATCATCACCATCTTCACCACCATCGCTGTCATCATCATCACCATCATCATCATCACCATCATCATCATCATCACCATCATCATCATCACCATCATCATCATCATCACCATCGCTGTCATCATCATCACCACCATCATCATCATCATCACCACCATCATCACCATCATTATCATCATCATCATCACCATCACCATCTTCACCACCATCGCTGTCATCATCATCACCATCATCATCATCACCATCATCATCATCACCATCGCTGTCATCATCATCACCATCATTATCATCATCATCACTATCGTCATCATCACCATCATCATCACCATCATCATCATCACCACCACCATCATCATCATCACCACCACCATCATCACCACCACCATCATCACCACCATCATCATCATCACCACCACCACCATCGTCATCACCACCACCACCATCATCATCATCACCATCATCATCATCACCACCATCATCATCATCATCACCATCATCACCACCATCATCATCTTCACCACCACCATCATCATCATCATCACCACCACCATCATCATCACCACCACCATCATCATCTTCACCACCACCATCATCATCATCATCACCACCACCATCCTCATCACCACCATCATCATCACCACCCACCCATCACCACCACCACCATCATCACCACCACCACCACCATCACCACCACCATCATCATCACCATCATCATCATCACCATCATCTTCACATCGTCATTGTCATCATCATCATCATCACCACCACCATCACCACCACCACCATCATCACCACCACCACCACCATCACCACCACCACCATCATCACCACCACCACCACCATCACCACCACCATCATCACCACCATCATCATCATCACCATCATCTTCACATCGTCATTGTCATCATCATCATCATCACCACCACCATCATCACCACCACCACCACCACCACCATCACCACCACCATCATCATCATCACCATCATCTTCACATCGTCATTGTCATCATCATCATCACATCATCATCACCACCATCATCATCATCGTCTTTAGCATTATAATCTTTAGCATTATAATCTTTAGCATTAAACCTGCTAACAGCCACACATTATAATATCCTTCCTCGCTAATCCTGTTCCTCGCTGCGACAGGTTCAGAACCGTCTCCAGGAGCGACGCTGAGCCTCGACCCGTGTCCTCGCTGGCTGGACTGTTCTCCTGCCAAACACGTTTTGGCTGACCTCGCCGTCTACCTCCTTCCTGGTTGGACCACCTCCATCTGCAGCTTTGTGTCGTCACCTTGTTTCCACAAGCGAAGACAAAACTCAGCGTTAAACTCCTTCCTGGATTAGCTTTCCTGGCCCTGTCGGACGATAAGGCGACGATATCTTCAGCCAAGGGTCACGTAGACGTGGACGTTCCACCGGGGGGACGGAGGTAACTCTGTTAGCTGTGTTAGCCCACTGTGTTACAGATGTACGACGTTCAGTATATCAGAACAAAAGAGAGAAGCTACACGGGGAAGGTCGATGGGGGCGGGGCTACAGTGGTCAGCTGATGATTCAATGTAGCTGAAGGCTAAAGTGTGAAGAGTTCATGTTAGAGTTTTATTAAATGTATTTATTAAGTCTGTTCATGTCGAATAGCTGCAGCTAAAGCTAATTTCCTGCCTCACAGTTAATAAATACTAAAAAAAATCTTACTAGCAGAAATATTAGCGGACGTAACGGTGTGGTTTGTAAACGTGTTTGCTAAGTGGTGTTAGCTGTTCATCCAACAATCACAGCTGTCAATGACGGAGTTTCTTGGATCAACCGGCAGCCAGACTTGTAGCTAAACGACCATATTAGCAAACATGCTAAACAGCACGAAGCGCTAAATAGCCGGTGATTGCTATCGCCAGCCGTTAGCTCTCCAACAGTGGGTTGAAGCCCACTCACAAACGATCCCTCCAGGAGGGCAGGAAGAGCACCCTCGGGTGCCACAGGTGTCCTGTGGCGTGACGTCAGAGCCGGGACGCAGGTGTCTCCAGGAGACAACATTCAGCCCTTACTCCGACGTTCCGAGTCCAATCTGCAGCGGATCACGTCTGTGTTGTCCTCAGGTCTGATCCGCTCTGACTTGCACAGGTAATCAAGATGATCCGTCTTTGTCGTCATGGTGATCCACGACAAACCGGAACCGAAATGATCAGAAAAACGAACCCGCGACTTAAAAATAACCTGAAATAACAAAGAAAGGTGGATTCAAAAGAATTGGGATTAACGCGTAGCTGCACTTATCGTAATCCACCACTAGGTGTCAGGGTGAGACATTCGGACCGTTCAGAGGAATTTACCTGTAATGACCTCATAAATCCTGGAGTTCGTTCGTTTTAGAAGATATAAACTCGGCACGGACCGCTCACAGCTGTCAGGACACCTTGCCGCCGTCTTTCTGTCCTCGTCTGTGCGGCGTCGCCGCTGCTTTGTTGTCACATGACGTGTGTTATAAACAGGCTGTCAGAAAGCATCAAAGGCGCCTCGGATCTGCGCCCTTGACTTAAGCTCGGACAAAAGAAAACGGGAAAATCCTCCTGTTGACGATATAAAACCTGCGGCTGGTGCAGACGCATGTGTAGTTCCAGCCGGCGCCACCAGAGGGCGACACTTCTGAAATCCCGATAAGGGGCGATGACACCATTGCGGTACATCAAAGGGCTGTTTTGGGTTCCGACCAGGTGGGGCCCCCTCCAGACATCCTCTAATTGCTGCTGCGCCTCAAATATGCTAATCAGCATGGAGCCGCTACCCGTTTAAACTCGGCGTGGCGGCTTCAGATGAACAGTGCGGAACGCCGCCGAGGTTCTGCTTTTCTTGTTTGATGTCTGCGTTCAAGTGGTAATCCCAGAGATTAAAACGTTCCAACTTTTATTGGAGACAGATTACAGCACAGCCAGTTTAGCTGCTAGCGCTAAAGGCGAGCGCATTCTTTTTTTTATTGTGTTTCACTTCTCCCGTCTACTTAATAAACACGGCGAAGCTTTTATGATCCGAGGAGTCGGAAATTTTAATTACATTTAATCCCCGACCGGAGCTCCACGAGGAGCGTCGCGCCTCTGATGCTAAACCGGACTTTGTTCTCTTTGGACGACTGAAGTTAGCAAGCAAGAAAAAAGGAAAAACACAGAAGAAGAGCTGGAAACGAGTGAGGGTGTAACTGAAGCCAGTCGCACCGGCAAACCTTTGCTCCCAGTCGGAATTCTGTGGGATACGGGCGGCCCTCTCTCACCCGACAACAGCGACGGGTCCGTTTAGCGGCTCCAGGTGCAGGCGCTAGCAGTTTGGAGCTAATATCCTTCTGTCTGGCCCCCATCCTGCGTTGATGCTAACGGCAGCTGAGCGACGTCCACAACGAGCCGCCGCCACGTTTCTGCCTCCGCCGCCGGTGCACGATTGTCCGGACACGGGGACGCCGGGAGCGGGACGATCAATGGTCCGTCATGCATCCACCATCGAGGCTTCATGTGGGACTGGGAGCACTGGGATAGCATGACTGCGTCAGTGGATGTGTTTGAGCCCAAAAATCTCTGGGATTGGTCTTCAGGATGGAGCGTTAGCCGCTAAAGATGGAAGCACATCAAAGGAAATCTACTGAAGCTGTCGGGAGCTGCATCCATGCTTGTTGCCATAGCGACGCTGGATGTTTTTGCCCCACTTGGAGCCAAACTGGTTGCCAAATCCTAACTGGATCAACTGGAACCGGTAATAAATATGCTACCAGTGAGATGCTAATGTCCAGCGTCAGTGTTGGAACGCCACCTGAGACATTTGTCTGATCAAAGACAGATTTGCTTTGATGTCCAGCAGATTAAAGACCTTGAGCTCTTCCGTCCTACAAGGTTAGCATTGTGGTCATGCTGTGCAGTGGCGCTAGCACGACCTCATCTGTTGCCTTTGAGCACGAGCCTGACGATGATGTGACGTCCTTCATCGCACCGCCCTTCGCCTGCTTCAAGTGTTAGCATTTGTGGCTGCCTCCTGTTAGCGCATGCTAAAAAGTTTAGTTTGACAGCCCGGAAACAGCTGATGACGGAAAAATCTCCAAACGGAGTCGCAGATTAGCCGCAGCTCCGGATCTGATCCATCACAGGCTCGGCTGGGGAGCCGTCCGTTTACATCCCGTCTGACGTCGAGGTTAAAACAGCCTTCGCTAAACGACCGCAGATTAGCTGACGGGCAGCAGAGTTTGTGCAGTGATCCATTTGATTTACGGGCTCCTGGGGAACGTGGGCGCCAAATCTGCCGTTAGCCTCCGGGATGCTAATCCGTCTTTGACACCTTTGTTTATCCAAACGTTTTGTTGTGGTGCTGAAATGTGACGACATGTTGACCACAAGGCAGCAAATTAGCCAAACTGAACAGAGCAGCTGGCTTTTGGCCAAATAAAAGCGTCGATGCTAATCCTAAGGGAGCTAAATGGCGTCATTATCTGTGCAAACACCACTGATATAAAGTCTCGACCCATTAAATCTACAAACTTTACAACCAGAATTTATCCTGATTTGCACCCTTCAGGGATAGCCGAGCTAAACATCGCTTATGTGATTAAGCTAAAGCTAAGTACACAACGCTAACTGAGTGACATTTGCCCCAATCAAAGTCCTGTTAAAGATACCATTAAATACCAATTAGCATTAATATGGATGGTTTACAGGCCTTCCAGGACCTTCTTTAAGCAATCGGTCGGGAGCCTCTCGGAGACGGCGTCTTCGGCGGCGGCGCCGTCGCGCCCAGTGGTACCCTGATGACAGATTTCCTGTGCATCCGCATGCTAACGAGAGGCGCTCACTGAGTGTGGCGAGCGTCTGTCGCCGCCACCCGGGAGCTGCGATGAGTCATCAGGTGGTGGATCGAGGCCCCAGTATTTCAAATGTAGGTTTTTTACAGTGCAGGAGGGGGCGTGGCCAGAAGAAGCACCTGACATCAAAGCAACAATCAGTTGGGAACTCTGCTGACCAGTGGGATCGTCCCACAGCTCCCAGTGCATCACAGGAAACAAATGCCAGCGAGGCTAACATTAGCGCACGCTGTTAGCGCCGTGCTTGTGTTCAGTTGAGGGCAGTAAAAGGTTAAAATTCGCCCCGAATGTTTTTTGCCCCGTGTTCGATGTGAGAGAAGCTAAAAAAAAAGGACCAAAGTTTCACAGGAAGCAATTTTTAAAGTTGCTAGCACCTTTAACCGTGTGAATCCGGGGGTCAAAGGTCAGTTAGCTGCTATGCTAATGAGAAATCAGCATTCGGCCAAATGAAATGTAACGCTGACGCAAGCGGGCGATGGTGCCCGTTACCGTGGTAACCACACTCAGGCGTTAGCATCTCCGCGCCTCAGACAAGAATGAGACAGCTTTTATCGGGATTCTCGCCGTCTGTCTCCGGCCTCGTGGCGTGGGGGCGGCGCCCATACGGAACCTTCGTTCCCTGCGACTGTCAAGCCGCCACAAAGCCGACAAAATCCAACCCCCCCCCCCAGAATCCTCTGGGGCCGCCGCCGCGGAGCGACGCGCCTTGTTAGACCTGATCTGTCACCGACTCGCTCGGTCTGGATTATACAATTAAAACCAAACTTTCCTCTCAAAGCTCATCAAAGCAGGAAGACCAAAGAAACTTCCCCGGCAGCGGGAGCGTAAACACAGTCGTTAGCGTCTTTTATTCGTTAGCTTCTTCGGGTTATTTACTGTCGTTTCCTCTCCTCCGCCGGCTCATTAGCGCTTCTCCGTCGAGGCTTTTCCTCGGAGCAGATTCGCTCCGGTTGCTCGGGACCAGGCGGATCTCGGGGCATTACAATGCTAACGCTTGGGTTGTTGCGGCGGCTTCTGCAACAGCTCTTTTCTCTTTGATTCCTTAATCCGCTTGTAAAACACGAGCAACGCTTCCGCCTTCGGTGATGTCAGTTGATCCTCCGACGTGTGAGAAGTTTTCGGTTGTTTCGTTCAGTTTCCACCAACGTTGCCGACTTCTGACGACGGAAACAATGCTAACTTCAAAGCCAGGCTAACTTCCCGCCACCAGGCTCTTCCTGTCGGAACGTTGGAGCGAAATTCAAAGACAGTCGTCCGCAGAGCGAGCGATGCTAGCGCACGCGTGGGAACCTTAGCTGTGTGCGTTAGCTGTAGCATGAGAGATAGAAACCAAACCATCAACCTCAACGTCTCGACATTTTTTGTCGCCTGTTCTGAGCTCAGATCCCAACGCGGGGTTCCGCTACATGTTAGCTTCCCACAGCTGGTAGCTGCGGCAGCGTCCTGATTCCCCACCGGTGGCGGATGCACAGAAGATGCTACAAAGCTGCTAGCTCAGCGTTTGCTAACCGTCCTGTAATTACGAAGGCTAGTGCGTTTCCGAGCTGACGTCAGCACAGCGAGAGGGAGGAAGGGCATCATCAAGGGCGCGGCTGGAATCTGCCTCCGGATCTGCTGCCTCCATGCCGTTCTCGCTCCTCTCTGCGCTGCTTCCCTTTGATGTCCGCTGTTAGCGCTTAGCCTCTCTTACAGGACGCCGACGCGATAAGAGACGAATTTACTGGTGTTTATTCAGGACGAGCTGCGGATTCATGCTAACCTGGAGCTTTTGAGGCTAAGCTCCGCCCCCCAGCGTTATTTATCTCCTCCTCCCGCTCTTCCCGGCGGCATCAAGGTCACATTCCTGGTCTGGGATCGAGCCGGCGCCGACCCGCGAGCAAGAGGGTCCTGTGGAAACAGGAAGGACCAAAGTCCTTCCTGAATAAAAGGAATCTTGGTCATGCTAACACAGGCTAGCGTACGTCTGGATAAAAGAGGCAGGAGGGAGCTTCTATAGCACCTCCTCCTCCTTCTCCTCTTCCTCCTCCTCTTCCTCCTCCTTATCCCCCTCCTCCTCCTCCTCTTCCTCCTCCTTCTCCTCCTCCTCTTCCTTCTCCTCCTCCTCCCCTCCCTCCTCCTCCTCCTCCCCTCCTCCTCTCCTCCTCCTCTTCTTCCTCCTCCTCCCCCTCCTCTTCTCCTCCTCCTCCTCCTTATTTTTAATCTGCTGCTGAAGTGGGTGATAACGGATGTTTTGTGGGGACTCTGCTGCTCTGGGAAGATCACGGTTTCTATGCCGACCTGCAGGTGCAGGAGGAGGAATTAGCATCAAAAAGTTCGGTGAAACTTCCCCAAAGATTCGTGGAACTACCGATAAACAGGCCCCAACCTGTAATTAAACTCCGATCAGCTAGACCATAATTAAAGATCCCCTTATCAGTTTTCTTTGAAAACATGATAAGAACCTTTACAAATGACGCAGGAGCTAGCTTCTCCGGCGCGGCTCCATTTTTAGCCTGGAGGAAAATATACGCTACATTTCCGGATTGCCAATGAGGTGACACTGTTCTTTTGTTTGCTTCGTGACTTCCTGCCGTGATTTTCCTCCCCCCCATTCTAGCGTAGCCGTCGCTGTAGCATTCACGTTGCCTGAGCTAACAACTCGACAACATAATTAGCGAAGTCGTAACAGCGGCCAATTAATACTCAACGAGCATCAACAGGGAGGCGAAGAGGGCCGAGGATCTTCTCTTTTATGGTGTAAGTTAGCGTGATACCCCGAAGCTACAAGGCTAGCATTGTGAAGAATTACTTTGAAACCAAAAACCACTTATTGAATTTATTAATTTTTCCCGTGAAGCTAGAAAAGCTAACAGACTGGAGCTCCAAAAGTTGCTACAGCAAAGCACTTCCTGTTCCTGTCAGGTGATGTGTGACCTCATCCTGCTCCACTGCTCTGTAAAAAAACTAGCATTTTTAAAGCTAGCCACTAGATCACATGTGTAAACAGGCGATCCGTAGCCATGACGACCACCAGTAGCATCTCAACTGTCAAGGGGTCAAAATTTGACGCGAACAAGCAAATCTCGGGATTTTATCTGCCGTTTGCGACCGTTTCCCGCTTGCGAACGCCTCCGATAGCATCGTTTATCGGCAGAACTGGAGGAGAATCAGATTAATCCGATCGCTCCGTTACCAGGATGGAACCTTCCTCCCGGGAGTGAAGCTGTTTAGATAAAGAAGCACGTGAATGCTCGTTGACGGGGGGGGGCTGAACCGTCCTAAATCACATTAATCACCTAAAAAAAATATATATTTCCAGTTCTTAATGAAGAAAAATTACAGACCCATGGCTGCACCGCTTGTTAGCTAAACAAGCTAGCCTCTCCATCACCGATCAATAACCGTCAGGCCGGCGGGCGAGAGAAGGCGCCGCGGAGCCTTAAAAGACGAAGCGTTCCGTGGAGTCTGCCACGGTTCTCCGTCATCCTGGAGTCAACAACGTTCTGCCGAGGAACTTCCCAAACCGGCTCAAACCGGAGAAAAACACGCTAGTTTTTACTGCAGAGACCTGCTAGCAATAACAAGCTGGATGTGCTCACTTTTATGGCTAACTTTTCAAAGTCGAGCCCCCGCCGAGACCAACTCTGCAACCACGGCGCGACCCCAAGACCAGGGTGGGCGGGGCGTCGGAAAACAAAAGTTCCGATAAACACGGCGAGCCGCGCCGCGGCGCTAATCGAAAGTCTGAGGGGGAGAACACAAACGTCAGCGGTCAAACGCAGAAATTATGCATGCGGAGATTAAAGTGCTCCTCGCTAATGCTAAATGCGACCCGTGCGCTCATTTCCATCTCATTCTGCAGCTGGCTATGCTAAACTGAGAAGGCTAAGCTAATAACGTGTCCTGCGATTTCACCTTGGATTATTCAGAGTTTGGGGTTTTCACATTCACACCAGCTGAGCGTCGCATTAATGAGGGGAAAGAGAAGCGCGGCGCTCCTCAGCTGTGGTCAGCATGCTATCCGACCTCGCGGCTAATGTCAACGTCGTGACGAGCTTTGGACTATTTGCTTGTAGCTTGGAAACTTGTGGTTGCAGCACCGATGCTTGAGCCAACTTTTCCAATTAAGAGCCTAAACTTTAGCAACTTTAGGCTCTGAAAGCAGCAGGAAAGAGAGAACCGACGGTCCACATCAAAGCAAACGTCCGCCCTGATGCCAAACATCAAAGGAAACGGTGTCAGATCCAAAGGGCTGTTTAGCTACAAACCTCCTGATGGGATTAATGCTAACAGAAAATGACAGAAAGTCCACATCGATCTCCTCGGCTGAAATTAGCTGATTGTTTGAGCTCGATTTCAAGCCGACGACATTTCAGGCGGTTTAATCGCGTATTGATCTGATCACAAAATAGCTGCAGCCGTGTGTCAGGCCCGTTGAATCTGGGATAGCGTCCAGGCTAATGGGCTAGTTTGAGCCCTGACGACGCCCTCTGCAGGTCGCCGTGTCTCCAACGTGCTCCCACCTGTCACGTGACCGGTGAATTAACCCCAAGCTAACACTAATTTGCGGTTGGAGCCACGTCAGGAAACTTATTTCTGAACATCTCACGCAAGCTAACGACGGAGGACGTCGGCCGCCCATATGGCGCCGCTCACGCCGCTGTCAGACTGTTAGCAGCGGGGAGGTCAACAGCACGCGGCGCCGGATTTAGCCCACGTCTAACCACGATAGTCGCCCGAAGAGCGTCGGCAAAGTTTCAACAACATTTGGAGATATCTGCTTCCTCTTTCCCAACTCCCCCGTCCCGATCTCGCCGTCCGTCGGCCTCGGCGTTGTGATTCCCGCCCGTCCGCTCGCCGCGTCTTCGTCGGGTTTCCATCTAATTTCATCCACCCAGGAAATAAGCGGGAGGACAGATGCAAACAAGCGTAATCAGCCCCCCTGAGAGGCCCTCGCTGATGGGCTAAACAAGCGTCCGCGGTGCCGGCGCCCATTAGCCTCTGCGGCTACCGCCAGCTCTGACAGGGCGCGGAGTTGTTAGCGGTTGCGATATCATTTGAAAAAAGGCTCGATAATTGCCGGCGATGTCTGACAGCTTTGAGTGGGGGTCCCCCAGGAGGAGGGGGGGGGGGGCTCCGAATTGACTGATCTTCCTGGTTTGAGCCTCGCTCGCGCCGCTAGCACGATCAATTTCAGAAATCGCGCTGTCATCGCTGGACGTCCACAAGCCCTTAAAAGTTCTGAGGAATGGTGGACACACGTAAACAGAAACGGCGCCTCGGGGAAACACAAGGACCCGACGTCGGCCACCGTTTCTGGATCCGGATCACGGATACGAGCTAAAGACCACCTGCCGATCAATAGTGATCAGCAGCGATCGATTAATATTGAGCCTCAGTTCGCAGGAACCAATCTGACCCGGATCTGGTCATTAATTCGACCTTCAGACGATGGCCTAAAAGTTAGCGGCCAAACATGAAGCGCTGACTGTTAGCTCGTGTCGGGGGGGTCAAAGAGTGTCTCACGCTTGACCCCCCCACTAGACTCCTTGGTCTGGACGTGGTCGGTGACCCAAGAGGCTAACTGCGTAGCACGCGCAGCTCCTTAATTGAGCGCATGTCTCGTGCAAATGTCCGGCTAGCTTGCAGCGAAGCGTGTCATCATCGTGCTAACTGTGCTGGTCCGGCTCCGGAATCAGGAAGTATGAAACCACGTTCCTGGTGAAGAGAGGGAGGAGGAAGAGAAGGTAGAGGAACGTCCTGGCTTCACCCAGCTAGCATTATTCAAAGGGGACGGCGCTAGCAGAGACATAACCCTTCCGTAATGGACTAGCCTCAAGTGCTAGCTGCACCTTCAGAGATGGGGCGGCGTTCTGTAGCATTCTGACCAGGAAAGATGGCCGCCGCAGGAGATGATGGACTCCTGCTGGGGGGGTCGGGAGAGGAGGCTCATGGGAGCCGGGAGGCCGGAGCTGTGTTCCGATCTCTTCCGTCGAGGACGCGACGGGCTTAAATCTCGTAGCCATCGAACTCAACAGCCGGCGTTACGCCGCGCGAGCGCACATATTCATGCTAATGCAGTGAAACCGCGTCAACGAGCTAACGGGGAATAAAACTCCGAACTGATAAATGATTGGGAGGCGGCTGCCGAAGGCCTCGGGAGGTTTATCGGAGCGATAATTAATGCATTAAAACCCGTCACCGTGGAGCACAAGAGACAACGGCACCATTCTGGATTAGGAATCGCATTAGCCGAAGCTAACGGGTGATCCGGATGACTTATTGCTCGTCAACTTTTTAAGTTTTCCGACGTTGGTTGCCTGGTTGGGAGAGCGTTCCTGGCGCCGTCCTCGAGTCGTTATACGTCCAGTTAAAAGGTTCCTGGCTGATTTGTGGCTGCATCGATCCCGGGAACGAGCGCCGCGGCGTCCATGGCGACTCCAAGCCGGCCGGTCGCAGTTTCCCCGAGGACAAAAAGATGACGGATGGACGAGAGCGGCAACGCGGCTTCAGCGTAATCCTGGTCTTTGATCTGTGCTTTGATCTTCCCATCATCTTCAGCTTTATCTCCCCGTCACATCGCCAGACGGCGCGGTGAGCTAGCCTCGACGGGAAACACAGCTAAAGGTCAGGAATGTTGCCTTCAGACGGGGAAAAGCGAATCCCGAGGGTTGGACGCAGATGTTCTCCTCCAGAACTGGCAGCTAACGCGTCTTTAGCCATAAACAACACATGCTAGCTCGAGTGTAGCGCTAATCCACCGCGGCACGGGGGGGGGTGGTGAAGAGCGACCCGTCCAGCAGGACCCACGGGACCAGCTGGGGCTCACAGTTGGCCCGCGCCCAGAGATGGGATGAGCGCGAGGAAGGAGAGACAATCAGGAGTCTGTATTAATTATGCTGACGAGCTGAATTAGCTACTTCATTAAACGCCCGTGTGAGCCGGTTGATCGCGAGGGTCCCCCCCCCCCCCCACACACACACAAGCCGCTACACGGACGCGCGCCGGCCTTAATTGTGGCTCCTGGTAATCAGTGTTGACGACTCGGCGATCAATTAGGGCCCTGTCCTGAGAGGACGGCGGGGGGTGGTCCTGCGTGGAATTTAGCACCGTCAATATAATAATTCCGCCTGTTAATTAAGGCACAGCGACGCGCGTGATCGCGCCCCCTGCAGTTCCCCGCTGGGCCGGCAGGTGGCAGCAGAGCTCACGTCAACCTGCAGCCTGGATCATCGCTCTTCATCACCGGCTGACGCCTCGATGAGGACGGGGAGAAACCGGGTGTTTTATAATCCAATTATGTCACTGTCGGCCAGGAGCCGACCCCCCCCCACCCCCCCATTTAAATGAGCGGGGGGGTGACGGAGACGAGGCTAATTTTAATTTCATCAGCGGTTGCTCATGTTGCCATAATTGAGTCCGAATATCTGACGCAACGTTGCGCTTCAGCCGATATCGACCCCCCCAGGTGCCCCCCCCACCGCCTCAGGCAGACCTGCAGGTGCCCCCGACACACCTGAAATATTTACTGTGGGGCTGAAGGCTGACGGGTGTCCAAACCCAGAACCATGAAACCGGGTCAGGTGATTAATAGCGTAGCTGGAGGTGGAAAGTAAGATTAGAGCCCCCGCCTTTTTTAAACATTTGGGATGGATTGCTCTCTAAAATCGGGAGTAAATGCCCCCCCACCCTCCCCCCCGGGGCTGAGAGGAAACCAGGGGTGGAGTTTGTCAAATGATACAACAATGATACAAAATTAGCCTTTTACTCTGGCTGGAAACGAGGTCGTCGAACACGTTCCCGCGGCAACGGCAGCGTGAATAAAAGAGCGGGAGCAACATTCATTGTTCCGAGAGCTAATCTCCCCCCCAAGAAATGCGCCCATTTCCACCAAAATGAGGGTTTTGCAGGTGTTTTTATTCATTTTTACAGACTTTTTGTCACAACAAAGCATCTTTTTTTCCCGTCTATTACATCGAAGTATCATTTGAAAGCAACCAAGAGAACCAGCGATGGTTCCACAGCAGGAAAGCAAAGGTCACCCACATGCACCCCCCCCACCCTTATATCACCCCCCCACCACCACCAGAAGCCCCCAAAACTGCAAAATACACAGAAGCTGCAAAGAAAAACGGCTAATTGTTGAAAATCTCACTCCAGGATGGAAAAGTTCTAAAACTCTATGATGTGTCGTTAGCAGAGCTTCAAACGGACCAGTGACGTTTATTCTCGTTAAAAATGGCAACATTCAAGTCTTGCTAGTAGCCAGCACGGTGATTAGCACGTAGGAAGTCAACGGAACCAGGAATCGGCCCGGCTGGAGGCGGTCCGGACTCCGCCCGACCCATCAGAACCAACCATCAAGGTCCACGTGTGCCCGTCCAGTCTGCTAGCATCAGCGGATGATCCGGCGCCTCCGGGCTTCTATTAAAGTCGTACAAAAAAAAAAAAAAATGCTAACGGGCTAGTGCGGCGTAGCGGTTTGATCTGTCGCGAATCGGAGACGTTTAAGTGCGTAAGCGGGTTAGCGAGTGAGTTCTGGTCGGAGCAGCGTTCCAGGGTCCAGGTGGCAGGAACGGACCGAAACCTTAGAAAGATGAGAGAAGAAGCACTCCAGAGACAAGATGAAGCTCCGACAGACGCAGCAGGGCCGTGGGGGGGCGTCTGTCCGCTGCGTCCGTCCGTCCGCCCACCCACCCCAACGCCCCCTCTCATTGGAGGAGCGCCTTGATGCTGGCGTCCTCGGCGCACTCCAGGGCGCTCCTGCCGTCCGGCGCCTTGATGTCTTTGTCGGCTCCCTGCGGAGGAGAGGACACACCAACGTTACACGCCGCCGCCATCGCCGCCCGCCTCTGGCAGACGGGGGGGGGGGTTAAGGTGAGGACGGCGTGGGGATGCTTCTCTCTGGCGGGAAAACGGGCGACTTTTAAAACACGCCTCCGCTCTTTTGTGATCGACGGAAGCTTTAGGGACGGCGCGGCGGCCCGGATCAGATGGGGAGACGAGCGGCCGTATCCTTCCACCGTCTTCAGGTTTGATAAAGTAGCGCCGCGTTTAATTACGCTGCAGACTGGAGCGGGTTCGGGGGGGGGGGGGGCTCCTCCCTCCCGCCCCCCCAGCTCTGGGGAAGTCATTAGCGGCTGGCTCGGGAACGTTCCTGCACAATTCCACAGGCCTCATTTAGACCAGCAGGAAACGGCATCACCCCCCCCGGACACACGCGTGTGTATCCAACAGGTACATCCCATAATAACCCCGATCACCACATCTACTACCCTGAAACAGACAGTTATGAACCGACACGTCTGCCTAACGAGCCCCCCCGACTGAACGATGACGCTCCAGCACCACCACCATCATCACCATCATCATCATCATGGACCCAGGAGCAGGAAGTGAGCGGTAACTCAATGCTTCCGTCTCCCCAAAAGTCCGCGTTCATTTTTAATTCCGCCGCCAGTGGACGGGATCGATTCGTGTATCGGGTCAGAACGCCAATCAAACCTCTCCTGCAACCTCTCTGGGAACGGCGGCGAGTCGGCTGCTCGTCTCACATGATTAGAACCGCCCCCCCCCCGAGGGGCCTCGCGACCTTTCGGCTGCTTGGGGGCGTTAATCCCGGAGTGGGAGCGGGCTGAGCGACACCTGTGGGTTCGCGTCCTCCCATAATCCCCGGCGGGGCTGTGCGCCCAAACACCTGCCGCCAGAAACGGGATTTCAATCCTCTGAATTGTTTCCTTGACTGTGAGAGAGTCCTTGTGGGGGGGGGGCATGCCCTCGCTGTTGCCGGTAGCAACGCCTGTCCAACAGATGCATGGCAGGCTTGTGTAAGCCGAGCACAACTTCCTGAAACGTTCCTCATTTCAACAACGTTCCTCCTCTGGGACCTTTTTCTTGTAGTTTCACGTATTTGTACAAAAGACATTTTCGACATCTATTCGGATTAAATAAATTAAATTCAGATCCAGATATTTCGGCCCAGACGAGGAAGCGCCGCCCGTCCCGCCAGCGCCGTTGTTTAAGGCGCAGGTCCGTCTCGGGGGGGCTTTGGCTCCCAGCGCTGGTGGGGTTCATCAGGAGAAGTGAGTCACGTCTCCCCTAAATCCTGATTAGACATAAACATCTGCTGAGTGAACTGCCAGGACATCAGCTGGGTCCAGAACCCTCACAGGCCCGACGACCCGGCAGAACTGCAGCAGAAACAAGGCGGCCAACTGAAACTCAGACCAACAGGAAGTCCTCAATGAGCCGTGAAGCACGAGAAGGGGCTTGGCCACAGCTCCGACTGGGACATGTGGTCTTCCTCCCACTTCCTTTCGGTTTGACGCGGCTCTAAATAACATCGCTTATGTGCGGGGGGGGGGGGCGATCTCTCTATAAACAGTGGTGGGAAGTGGTGCCCAGGCAAACGTCTCTTATCTCACAATAACTCCTGCATAACGGCAGCGAAGCGACTGACAGAACGTCCGTGGTCGTGTCGCCAGCTGCCCTCTGTCCTCACAGATGTGGCTGCACGTTAGCATCTGTGTCACAGAGGGTTCCAGAGGTACCGCTGGGGTCAGGGATGGAGGACGGGCCACAGCGCCCCTGAATGAAACTGCTTAAAAACACAAAAAACAAAACGGCGCGTTTTGTGGACATTCCATCTCGGCCCGTGCGGAGCTGTGTTAAGGGGCCTTTTGTGCGGCGAGTTAGCTCATCAGCACTCGTGGCTAAAGGGACGCAAACACACGAGCGCTAATCGCAACACCAACCTTTTCTAGCAGGAGCTTCACACAGGCGACGTGGTTCTCAAGGCAGGCACAGATCAGCGGGGTCAGTCCGTGTTTGTCAGTAGCCTGCACAAACACAGGGGTGTATTCATCTGTGCGTTTCATTCATTTCAACCAGTGAGTGTGTGCGATGTCGGCCGCGGCTCCTACGTTAACGTTAGCTCCTGTCGAAATGAGGAACTCCATCACCTCCTTCTGGCCAAAGTCTGCCACGATGTGCAGAGGCTTCCTCCCAGTGTCCAGGGTCCGGTTCACATCTTCGGCCTGAAACGACACATTTAAGCGGGCAGATACGCGTCAATCCTGCAGCGACAACCGAGGAAAAGATGAGCAAAGGGGAAGAGCTGAATTCAATATTCAGAACAGTGTCAGGAGAATTCCGGCAAAAACAACCAAACAATGAGTGAAATCGGGGGCAGATGAGGGAAATGCATGATCAAACCCAGCTCCTATAAACCTTACCCTCAATCAAATGGATGAATAAAGCAACACTGTCGGTTGCAGGTGCAACTACATAAAGCAAAGTGCCTCTGAGGGCAATTGAATCCCCTCAACGATGCTGGTGCATGCACGCATTCCTCTGTTCACCCCAACATTAGCAGCACATGACTGACACTCCTGGGGAAGGCGATGGCAACAGAATCATTGTATAGAAACACAAGAATGGGCTGTGTTAATTAGCATTCCTGGTTAGCTGTCCGTCATGGAGGTCCGAAGCTAAGCGCATCTTTAGCTTACCAACAGGTTGTTTCCGGTAAAAACTAGCCGGGACCACCAAACGTGCTCCAGTTCGATCTTCCCCCAGGCGTGAAAAATGGCCGCATAACGATGCAAATCCAGACAAAAGCGTCTGGTTTTCCTGCAGTATTCGACCATTGTGGAAGTAGCGCTAACTACGCTAACTACGCGTTTGCTCTGCAACAGCTTCCCTTAAACGCCGTAAAAAGCAACTAGCCTGCCAATAATATGAGATAACGTAGAGATAAATGCTGGATCGAATCGACAACGTTATTATTCCTGATTCTGTTGTACCCAGCTACGATTAGCCACCAGGCTGTCATGTCTGCGATGGATACTTTGTCGTTAGCTTAGCGGCCAAGCGGTCATAAAATGGTTAACGCGGAGGAAAAAGGAGTCAAATTGCAGTTTTCTTACCGTCACTAGTTTGGATTTGACCTCGTCCAGGTCTCCGGTGTTCAATGCCCACATCAAATTCGTATTTTCCATCCTCCCAGGTCTCTCGTTCCCGGTTCTGTTGCGCTTCGGGGTAGTTATCAACTTCAATGATGGGGTGGTCAAAGTTAGCTAGCTAGCGCTGGAAAACGCTTCCACTTACACAGTGAAACCGGATATTATCTAGCTTTGGTTGGAAAAACGCAGTTTCGGATGAATTCGGAATGTAAATGGGACGTCTTGGCGAACGAACCCTGAAAAAAAGACTCTTAAGAAGTTTCTGAAAGATCGTTGGGGGATCCGCCTTTCTGCAAGCCGGAAGTGATTACGATGCCTTTACCCGGAAGTTCACGTTTCCTTTTTAAAAAAATGTAACCAGCTTTTGTGCGTGTAAAAGTTATTTTATTTCAATAACAATTTTCCTGACATTCAAATGGGAAGTTCTTTTGAATCCATTCTTTTGTAGTCGCGGTTGTTGTCTATAATTAAATCACACGCGGTCGATAAAATATGCCTTCTTGATAGCACTTCCGGTTTACAGATCGACCGCAAAAGCGGAAATTCCAACGGTAACATGAGCGAGCGTTTATTTTAGCTTTTGTCTTTTGCTTCTGTCAATTATACACTGACAGGAAAAACCTTGCCGCAGATTACAGTCTACAATCCTGAACGTCCAATGCTGTAACAAGGAGAATAAAACAAAACAGAAGTGACATAAGGAGTAATTAAACAACCTGCAATGAGTGTTGAATAAAATTGTTGAAATACATTTCTCATGCCATCTACTCTCGCAACTCACCTTCTGCTCATACAACTCCTTCCTCTCCGAGAGAGGCATATATTGTTCATTATTCAAAGATTTTCTACATTTTACATTTATTCCCATTGTGTCAGGGAGCTTGCACACACATCTGCAGAGTCCACAGTGACTGTAGGTATGGAAAAAAGCTGAAGTAGGCCTGATCAGCCTGACTATCAGACTCCAACAAGACTAGCAGAAGTGATCTGACAACGGTCCTCGTGATACACGATGATGCTTTACTTGAATGCGTTTGGTGCAGCAGGTCGTTGTTGTGGGGGTCCTTATGGGAGCCAGAGCAATCAATGCAGCACCTGTTGGCGCCCCACTCTCAGGGCTGCCTTCATTGTCATTGGACCCTTGAAAAGCAGCTCAATCAATCCCCAACAAGAGCCGGAATCAGTTACAGAGCAGCTGCAGGCCAAGAGGCAGAATGAAGAAGCGGCCATTACGTGGCCTTGATGTGTGCAGAATGAAGGCCGGCCGATCAAAAACAGCTCTCTTAAAACAGTGTCGCCCCTCCCTCTCTTTTCTCCTCTTTGATCTCCTCCTCCTGATGAAGCGATATACACCTTTTCTCCGCAGCCTCCCTGTATGAATGTCAGGCGATGGCTATGGGGTTTGATGGAGTCGGCGGCCGGTGGGAACCAATCCCGTCGGCCGATGGAAGCAACAATAAAAGAGGCCGTTTGGAGAAAACTCAATACGGGCATATGATCAGAATCCAAATGCTGCTGATGAGATCCAACAGCTCCGCTTTCTTCTATAGTAGATCTCCTTTATGAGCCACCCTCACCCCGCAGCAGCAGAAACAGGTATTAAAACCTGTTTTATGCGATGGCAATAACCCGCCCTGCTGCCGCGCGTTGCCGTGTCCCTCGCCCGTATGCTGCCGCCGCTTCTGCTCCCTCTTATGCTAATGTGACATATATGAAGTTCGTACATGCTAATTATCATGTCCGCATGCTAATGTTTCACATTTAGCTCGCGACATCCTCTAAAAAGCCGCTCCCTCTCCGACGTTCCCGTCAAGGTCGGAAACCTTTTTTTTTCCGGTTGAACCTGCGCTTCTGAAAGCGTCTCCATCCATCTGAGCGAAGGGAGAGAGTCTTCTCTCACGATAATGCTGCAGGCGTGACAGTGGGACGCCTCCATTCCTCCGCGGGAGCTGCGACTGTCCATTAAAATGTCCACAAATGTGCTAAAATAAAATGGACTCGGCAGCTATCACGGCTGATGCCTGACAGCACACATACATACATCCCATAATGGGACAGCCACAGCTCAGGAGAGAAGGACGTAATTTACACACATCACCTCTGTAGGCTAATTACTAATTCATGTCATTGATCAAATGTAACTTTCAGACGAGGACTGAGTTGCTTTGCTCAGCTCCCTTTTATTTAGAAAGCGCTTTAAAACATGAGCCTCTGCCAAAGTGCGGTACAAGAACACAAAACGCGAGTCCAGCAATAAACGTATTAAATATTGCTGTTGTAATGTTAAAACTTGTTTGACATTTGACAGCTAACTGCTAATTGTGTCAATCCACGGGATGACGGTGGTTTGGTTTCCTGAGGACTCTTTCAATGGCTTCTGAACACAACACTGAATTATTTTTAGAGTATTTATTTTGCGAAAGGCAACAGTTGAGGTTGGATTTTTGAGCATGTCCTTCCCCCCCGTGGAACTATACACAGTCAACGATTAGCTAAATCAAACTTCCCATTTGGAAACGCGCTGTTTAAAGGTCATGTTCGCAGTGTTTCCCCAGCCTGTCCTCATCATGTTGATTAGGGCTCTGAAGGGTAATCCATACTTAGTAAATTGGTTTAATCCATCTATCTCGCTTGTACACGGCCTTGTCTCTGTCACGGATAAATGTAACATGATTAGCGAGGCTTCGCCGCGACTGTTGCTCGCGGACGCAGAAGGTACGGCGGCGCGGAGTCGGAACAGTGGGAAGAGTCACCTCGGATGTCAGGTCTGTCTGTCTCCATGGCAGTTCCTGAGCCACCTGCTGCCGTAAACCTGTGGCGGTTAGCATGACGCGTGGAACTGGGACATCCCGAAATGGCGGGAAAGTTGCTATTTAGCATGGACGTCGCAGCAAAACGAGGCAAAAGGAGCCGAAAAACGAGGCATCAGATGAAATGGAACTCCTAATGGTGAGGAGGGTTTGGCTGAAGATGAGACGCTGACCTGTGGAGGCGGCCGAGAGGGGCCAACAGGGAGGCTGCAGGTAGGAGCGAAACGCTGGGCACCATCTGGGCGATAGGGCGGCGGGACGATAGGGCGGCGGGGCGATAGGGCGGCGGGGGGCGGGGCGGCTGGACAAGACATTGGTGGTAAATCATGTCCCATCCAATAGACCCAAAAGTTACGGGGTGTAAACCTCTGCAATGAGCAGATAAAGGATTATTACATGGCCAGTGGGTGCTAGGTCGACGCTAACGTAGCCGCTGTAGCTGCTTTAATGTCTGAGAAAGCAGCCGCGCGCTAAAGTTAATGTTGAGAGGAGACGCTCACGCGGTCCAGGGACAAAGGGTTTGAAAACACGCCAGCGGTGATTGAACCAGTCTCAGAGGCAACTCCAAGCTCTCCGGGCCGGGGGGCAACAGTGGGCGACGCTCCTGGCGCGGCGGAAGGCCTGACCCGTGTTCTGATCCTGACCCGCCTTTGCCGAGGAGCTCAGGCTCTGTGGGCGAACGCCGCGCGCTGCCTCCCTCTAGAGGTCAGGTCGTGGATGAAGCCTTCCATCACGGCTGCGTGGGCGGGACAGAGGAAATGGAGACGGATCCATTCATGCAGACGCTGAACTGCCGTCAGAACTTCCGACCCACTGACGTGTGAAAAATGCTGACTGGATCAACGTTCACCGCCACTCCAGAGGTGTTCGCACAGAAAGTCCTGGTTTCAGAGGACAGCCCATCATTTCTCTTCTCATTCCAGGGTGAGTTTTGGGGCATCTTCCAGGCCGCCGCCGCGGTGACTCCGAGTCTCCGATCATCACCGTGATTCCCTGATTCCTACAAGCTCTAATAAATAGAGCAGAAAGCGCGGATGTCCCATTGTTCCCTCCTATCACCTTCCATCATCTGGCGCTCCCCCTCCCATTAGGCAGCGCTCCCGTCCCATCATCCATCACTCGGAGGTTCCGTCCAACGCCGGCCGCCCCTCATCGCCCCTGAGTGGTCCTGACGAGGGGCCCGTGCTTCCCGTGGCAGATGTGGGTCCTGATAGGATGTGACAACTTTATTAGGTGGGAATCAGGAAGGCCGTGGTTTTCCTTCTCCGGTGGACGCGTGAGCCACGAGCGCCGCCGGCTTTCTTTTCTGTCATGGGTGGGATTCTCTACCTCGTTTAATCTGCTTCTATCCAGAGCCGACAGCCCTCTTCCACCCCCCACCCCCCCCACACACACACACATGTCGCCCCATGTTGTTGGTGCTGTTAACGGAGGGTCCCTTCACTGGCCTTCGGGTCGGCGCGAGTGACTTCCGAGCTCATCAAACCGCCAAAGCTCACTCTCAACTTTTAATAAATCCTGAGTGCCACCAAGAGATGGGAGGGAGGGGGGGGGGGGTGTAAATTCCCAAGGCCCTGAAAGCTTGATGGGCTTTAGCGATAATAAACGAATAAATAATGATTTTCCATTTCTCCGGTATATTCCGTTCGTGTCAGGTGAGATTATTCATTTTGGCTTGACAGGAAAAACCGTCTCTTCAGTTAATGCGTGGACCCAAATGGGGGGGGGGGGGGGGGATTAAGACGGCCGCGTTCCCGAATCCTCTCGCTCGAGACCGAAATGGAAATCGCCCAATTTACCCGGGAGGGTTGAGTGGCGACGCGGACGGAGAGGATTTGGGCGTCCTTTACCCCGGCTTTGTCAGCAGTTCATCCCCCCGGTGGGTGGATCAGAACAGAGAGGAAGAGGCAGCTGCTGCTGGCGTACCGGACCAGTCAGAACCAGACGCTGCTGCCTCCCTTCAGAGCCTCAGACCTTCAGTTCCGGTGATCGGAACGTTCCTCCAGCTTCCAGGAGCTAATTCATCATGGAAACCATCACCTGAACCGCAGTTTCATCCTCCCTGCGATATCATCAGGGCAGAAGATGAGAACGACTTGACTTGACCTTCGGTTGGTTCTGCCCAGTAGTCGTTTTCCAAGGTCTTTCTGCGGATAAAGGATGCTGGTTCATATCCTGGGATGGCTCATGGACCGCTGGAATAATCGGGGTTCGTTTTGGCCAAATTAGAGGAACAAGCAGGAAGTGTTAAAAGGGAAGTGGCTCCGACACGACGGTGTCGCCGTCCTCCACCGGCGATTGTTTAGGTCTTAATAACTTTGGATTTGTAATTTCATGCGGTGTAAGCGGATAATCTGTCAGCTGGAACAGCAGATCTGTTTCCATCGGCGCATCGTCCTGCACGTTAGCGCCCGTCGCGCTCCGCCATATTCACGTGGCAACGCTCTTCTTTTCTCTCGCTGATCCGGCAACTTAATCTTTGCTGCTGGGAAATTTGTCAGCGGCTCACGGAAAAAAACAACAACTGGGATGCGGGATGGATTCACGAGCTTCACTTAGCATCTTCGGATCCCGTTAGCTCGACGCTCCGATGGACCGGAGGCCCAACGGTGAGCGCCGGTGATGAAATCGGACATTTTTTTGCGACGCTGGCGTCACACGAGCGGCCCGCTGCTGCCTGATGGGCCCTTCATCAGTGGGGCCCCGCAAGAGGGAGAAGAACAGTCCAAGTTGCGGTTTTTAGCCGCTATGCCAGTTTGCATAGCGCTGAAGTGACGATTAGCCCATCATTTGGGCTGCATTAGCATGGAAATGGCAGTTTAACTGCCGGTGAATTTATTCAAACATGCAGAACCAGCTGGGGGCCTGCAGTTTGCACAGGTACCGCTGCATTTGGTTCCAGGGCTGCATTAGCATAATTGTAATTACCCGCGTGGTCAGAAGCCTGGCTGCTGCTCGGGGTAACCGTCGGACGGGGGCCCCACCTGCGCTCGTCGCCCCCATTCTGCCGTGAATTGCCTAAATTGGGTGGGTTAACCACCTTACAGAACCTGGGCGAGCGCTTACCTAAATGGGACATTTCAGCGCTCGCGCTGGTTCGGGAGGCGGAGGAGCGGAAAATCAGCAGCGTTTTATTCCTGCTGACCGGACACTTTTCCCCCTCCGACGTGATGCATCACCCCCCCAGTCTGCTCCCGCCGAACAGCCTTATTACTGCGATGCACCGAGCTGATCTCATGTCAGGTTTGGTCCGGCACACTGGTAGCCACAACGGCTAATAAGCAAACTCCAATGTCCAAAAATAAATGAATCCCAGGGACGGCGGCTCCAGCTCTTCCTGCAGACAGTCGTTAAAAACAGAGTAGCGGATGTTTTGTTGACTTCAACTTCAAAACTGTTCATGAGGAAAATTTATGGGATGCATTCTGAAGAGTGAGCATAAGAGTGAGCATAACTCTCACGGTAGCATCGCTACAGAAGCGCTAACCTCTCCTTATCGTTTGAGGTGGTGATAAAGGTCATTTGGCTCCATCCAGACGTCTCCGCTTGGCCCTTTCGTTGCGTAGCAGCGACTCACTGCCCTTTAGCCTGGATGATTAGCATGCTAACTCCAGAGCCAACCCTTCTATTCAATTGGTTTGGAGCTTTTGAAAGCTTCAAAAGGGAGTCTGAATCTTAGAAAATCCTTAAAAGTAACTTCAGGCACGATCAAACTTATTTAACTGTGAGATATTGCAGCTCCGGGTGGAACCTGGGGACCAGTCGCGCTCTCTGGAAAGCAAATCTACAACTTTTGACAAAAAGCTAATATGTTAAAGCGCCGTCCCTCAGCAGAGGTCTGAAAATGGAGATAAACCCCGTCAATTTTACCCCTCCGAGCTTGCGGCCGCGCTCTGAAAATGAAGCCGGGTTCCTTGTAAGAACGAGATCTTAAATATTTACCGTGCTCGGCAGTGAAACGGGAGACGGGCGAGGACGAGATGATGAGCGGGAGAGACAGAGACTAATGGGCAGATAAATATGCAGGTACGCTTTCCTCCCGAGGCTCCGGAGAGTCTTATCTGGGAAAAGTGTGCAGCTATCAGGGAAGCAAACTCCGGCGGAGCGCCGTTACGTAACGGCCTCCGAACCCAAACCTCTCCTGCGAGGCGCCTCCTCCGTCGCTTTAATTCACACACCTCGCCGATCCCTGTCACCAGATGCTCGGATTACCCAGCGCGGGCGCCGCCTCTGCAGCTCATTAGACATTTAAATGTATCCGCGAGCTCCAGCCAACTGGGCCTGTGTTTCCCGGCACCCCCGCTCGGAGGTTGTCGTCCCCGGCTAAATTTATCCAGACGAGAAGACCCGGCGTCCTGGCTCCCCACATACGCAGCTGCTCCGTGGGGTTTGGGCTCTCTACTCCCAGGCAATCAATACTGGCTGCACCTACAGGGACCGACCAAGCGAATGGCTCCGGGCGAGGTGTAGTCCCTTCCTACCCATTTTCTATATATAAAACTGGCCTGGCATATAATGAAAAACATTACCTGCCACCAGGGCGCATAACTCTACCAGCCACAGACGAGACGGAGGTGGTGCGCGGGTGCGGGCCGAAGCATGATCCAATTACACAAATAGTATTTTTACACGGGAGGATCGTCTATCACCGCGCGCCATCAAGATAAATCACGGCGGCGCTTTGTTTTGAGATAGAAATCCCCCCACTTCGCTTGGTAATAGCAGATAAAAAGACAATCGGGCGAGAACGCGAGCTCACCTCGGCCGCGTGTCCCTCAGGCGGGTACGTAGGAGTTCTCAGTCCTCCTGTGGGGGGGGTCGGTCCTGATAAACAAACACGTGTGACAGATGTCAACAGGATTCATCGGCCCCGCCGCGCACACGCCGCTCCCCAGCACTCCAAACCGGCTCCGATGCTAACGACTAGCAACGCTGGGCCTGTAGCGCCGCTAGCGGCAGCAGAAGATGATAACGCGGACGTGAACCAGCGGCTCAGGGGGTCCCAACCCGACAAATCACGGAGGTGCATCCTGGAAACTGACCTCCGGTCGCGTGAGAGCTAATAACTGCAGCTACGTCCTCCTTCGTTAATGGATGATGGGGCGTCTCTAATGGTCGAACCTCAGCCAAGTTCACGGGTGGAAGGCAAATCGAGAGACCTTTGACCGGCGGCCGCATGAGTAATAGAGCTGTCACGGCGGAGAGATCGATGCTAGAGTATAATGCCCCCTTTTTGTATTATCCTTGGAAGTAAGCCACCTTTAATTGATCTCCTTTATAGGGCTGGACAGGAGCGTCAGGGCGCTGCGCCCGTCTGCCTCCGCCAGCAGCCTCACCTCTGACTCCACTGCTCCCCCAGCACCTCCCCCAGCTGAGTTATGATGTTGCCCCCGTAATGAGCGGGAGCCCAAATCCAGCGGAGCGCACATCATCCCCCGTCATGGTGGAACAGGAGGGGGGGGGGGATATTCAACAGCAGCCCCATCTCGCCACTCTGCCGAGAGTAATGAAGCGTCCCGCGGATCCGCTACATCCAGTAGCACCTATCTTTCAGCCTAATGAAGGCGCGAGCCACGGCGGGGTGAAAAATGAACCGGCTTTACGCTCAGAAAAAAGGGAAATCCATCTCCACCCCCCCACCCCCCCCGAACCCCAAGTGATTCCAGCCGTGATTGATGAAACCGAAAACGGGGACCTCGCCGCCACTCAAACCCCCAATCGCGCAATTTGTGCAGACGTCAGCCTGAAAAGGCGCCAAGAATCGTAGCCAGCTAGCGGCTACTCTGTAAGCTAGGTGGAGATCAGGCCGCTAGCGATGTGACAAAAACGGAGAATTGGACTTTGAAAAATGGAGGAACGTGATGATGTTTATCTGTGTCTGTAAGCACCGGGAGCATAAATTAGCCTTCAGGCTGAAAGATAATTACCGACAACCAGCTGAGTCAGACACGCGTCGACTGACGCTTCACCGAGTCATCAGAACCAGCTGGAGGAAATGGTTGCTTTCTTCCTTTGAGGTTTTTGCAATTTAGTTTGATCAACATAATTTTCAGATGCCCGAAGGGAAACGTGCATGCAGAGGCGTAGACGCAACAATATTGCCTTCAAATCAAATCCTATTCATTGGTTCCTCCTCTGTTACCTGCTAGCTTCTCTGATTAGAGCCTGGAATAGAGCCGGGACGGGAGGGCACCCCAGCGGGGGCAACTTATGGTCTCTCATTAACCAAATGTGCCCTCAGACTGTGGGAAGAACCAGAGCGACCGAAGAAAATCCACTCAGACACCAGGAAAACATGCGAAACCCTCGGAGCGTCGGGAAAAGCCCTCCTGCTGCGAGGGGAAGGAGCTTCAAATTGAAATAGGATGCATTTATTCAGCCAGGAACCGGCGCTCGGAGCGCCGTCTCTAGCTGTTATTATCGGCCCCGTCACGTGTTGCTCGGCCTCCCGATCCTTCAGAATGGCGCCCGTGCCTGTTCATCGATCCCCCGCAAGGGTCGGGCTCCGCCCCCTCTCAGTAATTACGCTCCTCCGACGAGCCGCTCAGCCAGGAAACACAAAACGAAATGAAGTCGTCCATCAGCGGAATGAGCGGCTTTAGCGTTATTATACAGTTTAATGAGACCAAATAAGGCTCAGGTATCTCTTCACTGCAGGAGGACAATACTCATCGGGACAAACGGCAAACGCTCCCCTCCTCGTTTGACGCCAGGGGTCAGCTCCTCTTCGCCGAGGCGTACCTGCTCCCTCCACTTTCATGGGGAATAATATTCTCCTCTGGGTCTCGGGGTGTTATTGCTCCAGATCGCCCCGAGACCCTTTTGAAGGGACGTGATGGAGTGCAGGTCATTCTCATCTCCTTATACTGGACCGTCCCCTGGTCCAACCCTCCGGCCAGGAGCCTCTGTTGTTGTAAACGAGGCAGTTTTCTCCCCCCCCCCCCCCTTTTGTTGGAGAGGACACAGCTAGCTAACATATCAGCCTCTGCACAGATGCAGCCAAACAGGCAAAAAGAAATAAATGGTACGGGTCGGCAGTTTTTTTTCCTTATCTCTATGGTTTTTAAGCAGCCCCCGACCCTATTAAGGGGGGAGCGATAGCAGATGGATGGCACGGGGAGTTACACTTACCACCCGCAGCTGGATGTTAGCGCCTCTCGCCTCTCGCATACCAAGCGCCTCATACAGATAAGCCTCGCACTTCCTGACGGTGCCATTTCTTCATAAATGCACTGCGTTTCTATCACGTTAGCTGTGAACCAGAGACAGCTAGCAGTTGCGTTAGCTACAGCAGGGCAGTACGTGACGTTCAAATATCTGTAAACGTGGACTCGGATCCACAGCTGTGTATAATTGAACCTCTTTGAGTGACGCGCTGCCGGATCAACACATTGGTATGTAAAACACGCACGTGTGTCAGCTAGCTAAGAACTTGAAGTTCTCATCAAAATGTTAACCCCGGGGCTCCGAGGAAGACCTTGGCAAGCTGGAAGCGCAGCCCATCAGATGATCAATACTGAGCACACAGGCGCTCCACGCCTGAGGGGAACCAATCGTTCCGACTTGGGCATAGAATGAACATAATTGGGGGGTATGTTTAGCGGACCTGCCACAATAGCCACCCCGCGAAGCGATGACATCACCGCAACTGCTGTTACGATCCGTCCGCTCGGAAATGAATCACAAACCACTGAATGTTCACTTAACCAGAACCGTGTCTTTTATAACCCCCAGCCCCCCTTCCCCCCCCATACCCCCCCTTCCTGGACTCTGTGGCACAGGATGATGGGATGTTTCTGTAAATGAGTTTGGGGGACGAGCGCAGGTCGGAACTGAAGAAGATGCGGCTACCAAGAGATGACGCCATTTTTCACCTGCACGTCAGCGCCCCTCCCTGATGTGTTGCACAGCCGTACCCATGGTGACCATCTAATGCGGTATCGTGGCGATTCCTCCAGACATTTGGAAGATTTTTCTTACCATCAGATGACATAATAGATCACAGGAAAAGAGAGGAAAATCAAAGCCAAAGAGAGAGGGAGATCAAAGAGACAGGTAGGGGGATCAAAGAGACAGGAAGGGGGATCAAAGAGACAGGAAGAGGGATCAAAGAGACATGAAGGGGGGTCAAAGAGACAGGAAGAGAGATCAAAGAGATGGATAGGGAGATCAAAGAGACAGAGAGGGAGATCAAAGAGTCAAAAAAGGTTGGTTTTTTTTTTACACCAGATTCAATCAAAATAAAGTAATTTTTTTATACCATCGTGGCACAAAATGTTTTACACTTTTCAGCTCTCAACACATGATCAGCGCTAGCATTGTTAGCGTATCACTGGTGGATTCTTTCGATGTTGGGGTCTGTTAGGGTCCGGAGGATGAGGTCCTCGTTTGAGAGGATGGACCAGCTTATCTGGGCCCTGGCAGCCACAGTCACAACCCAGAACCAGCAGAATTGCTTTGAACAAAACAAATGGCATTTAACATCGGCAGTGATAAACGCCGGGCGGGAGAGTGTGTGTGTGTGTGGTGGGATGGGGGGGCAAACAAAAGGGAGAGTGGGAGCCAGTAGGGGAGTTAATCTTGGTCCGGGGCTGGATTAACTGCCTCTGCCTGTCTCAGCGAATACTGGAAGTGGCCCGAGTCTAATTTTGAAAAAATGTAAAAAGCAGCACTTCTGGGTATGAAAGCGAGTCAGCGGAGGGAAAAATAAGCAGGAAGAAAGGGAGAAGTTTTGATTAGTCAAGTCCACATTTGGATTTCAGGGCCTGTGGGGGCCAGCCACACACTTTTCCTGGGACTCTACCGGAACGCTTGTGCTTCCGGTCTGAACCGTTTATGAGCGGGAAGGCTAACTGCTGCCTTAACGTGGAGGACGTTTCCACTTCGGAGGTGTCTCCGAGAATCCTGGGAGGAAAAAAACTCGCAATCCAATCAGGGCCGGGCCCGGCGGTCCATTTCTCATGGAGCGAGGTGATCTGGACCGCAGGACAGCGGCTGCAGCTCTGCCGCGCTAAATTACACCGAGACGGAGGGAAAAAGCGTCGCTTGTTGTTTTTACTCCTCGGTGACGCGCCGCATGAATACAAGTAACATAATTTAAATGCTCCGGGTCGCAGTTGCTTCCGTTTCTGTCGACCGTTCAACGTCGTTTCCCGATCAAACGGTTAGCATAGCATTTCTTCTTACCCGCCATCATAAATCACACTTTTCCTCTTCATTTGAACAGCTGTTTTGGCGAAAAGGTGCAGCAGACCAGCTCCTCGCTGTCGCCATAAATCAGGACGTGCGTCGCCGCTAAAGCTAGCCGCACGTCGGCGTTCCCCACGTCGTGGCGTTGCTGCGCCTCGTTGCCGACTGACGGCTGTAACAATCGGTGAAACGCTCAGCCCAATTACCATCTGAAAAGGCGTCTGTGCGGCGTGATGAATTACCGGGCGGTCGTATTCTTTCCCTCGCCGTGATTAATGGTCGACTTGAATAAACTCAACCCGGGCGCCGTTCGTCTTTCTTTTAATTCTCCAGGAAAACACGTGAATGCAGACGTGGAGCTTTTGTGAAGAACTGAAATCCTTTTCAGAAAAGAGCGAAGCAGCAGAGCGGAGGTGAGCACAGGTGACTCTCACAAATTACCTGCTTGTTAATGCCGATCCAGCTCCCCGGGGGGGACGGGGGGGTGGGGGGGGTCTGTTGTCCAGCGTATGCTAACTGTTGATGATGCGATCCTTTTCACAGAGTGATCCGACCGACCGTAACCTCAGACACACCTTTTCTTCCCTTTGTGCCTGTTTTTTACAGCGCTCGGGCTCCTCGCTCCACCTGCGCCCAGTGAGCCCAGTTACCGGTCGGCTTCCCTGTAATGGTCCTAATGTCGCTAATTATGAAGACTGCTGGCTAACGAGGGGATGGAATAAGAGAATTATAGTTTGCAGATAATGATTTCTGCTAATTAGGCCATTAATTAACTCCAGAAGAGGGACATTAAGGGTGAGGAACTTTGCTGTATCTGCAGTTTGGTAATGAGAGCCGCAAACGGGCTGGACAGATGTGAAGAGTCCAAAAATATATGTGCCCGTCTTTACCCCGTTAGCATCAGACAGCCCAACCAGCGTCTGTCCCTCGCATCCTTTCAGCCCGGGAAGCCACTTAAACAGCAATTTCACTCAGAAATGAGGCTTTCGCGTGAACAATATGTTGATAAAATTAGACTCCTTTCAGTCACTTTTCAAAGGGCTGATTAATTTTCTGAAAAATAATTGATAACGGAGAGAGAAAATCATCAAAACAAAGGCAAGATATTGCCCCCAGACGCTCACATCTCCCTGAAACGATGGTACTGAATGACAGGAAAAAAGAGCAGAAGTCAAACTTCTCTGACCAAACACACACAATAGCATTGTTGAGGCTAACGGAGGGACAACCGAGTGACGCACGACGCATAAAAACACTCAAATGCGGAGGACAGATTTGTCAGCATCCATTTAGAATGAAATGCTAATCTATTCATAATCAGTCAATATGATGGATTAAGTGTCAGTTTGTAGCCAAATACGAAATAATGTTGCATTAACGATTTCCGATGTGCGGACGCTAAAAAAAGAGCTACTCATGAAACAATGAAAATTCCATCGCCGCCATCAAGCTGCATCGATTCTGTGTGATTCTTCTCCAAAAAGAGCTCACATAATAACCATCTGCCCCCTCACGGTTCCAGTAGAAGGCTGCATAATTGTCTCGGGACCGCCGATCGCCTCTGGGGTCAGCGCCGCTCCGCGCCTTCACACCGTCGCGCTCCTCTAATTAAATTGCAGAAAGTGCAGTTAATTAAGCGATTAGCACCGGGAACACGGGCGTTATCGGGGAACAAAAAGAGCGCCTGGTGTCGGACACCGCGGCCGCTGACCTCCTCGTGGCGCCGCCTGGTCACATGACCGAGGAGCCCGAGGTGGTCTGAGCCAGACGGTCTGGCCTGAGTGGAGAAATCTGCAAGTGCGGATGAAGATCTGCTGGGATTAACGAGCGAACCGCCTCCGGGGGGCTGCAGAGGAGAGTTCAAAGCAGAGAAAGCGGAGCGAGCGGCGCTTCTGCAGGTGAAAACGCCCCCTTGGAGAGGTCAGCCCCCAGCTCCGCCACTCACAGTGAGAGTAAACAGGGAAGTAACTCCTGAACGCCTCTTTCTCCACCGCTGCGTCTCTGCTGGGGTCATGGGGAGGGTGCTGGAGCCCACCCCAGCTGCATATGGGCGGGGGCGGGGCCGCTGCCTTGCTCAAGAGTACTTCGGGGGTGTTCTTTACAGACTGAGCTGCCACCGACCCTCGGCGGATGTTTGCTTGTCAGAATCAGAAAAGCAAAGCTGAAGATCAAAGCCAGCGTCGCTCCTGAATCACGGCAACCCGCCACCAGGGGGCGACGTTCCCGCCGTGATTTTGTGTCAGGTCCATAAGGGGAAACTCACATTCTGTCTCGGATCCCTTTGAAATTAATTGCTGTCGCTCGTGGAGACGCCCGATGCCTAAAGACGCAATTAACTTGTATCTTATTTCCAGGCTGCGGCGACACCGACCTCGGCTGGCGCACTGTTCTATGCACGTTTTTAATTGGCTACACGCGACGCGTTCGTGTCGCCTCATCGGTCCAAATGTTTCCTCCTCGTCTGGAATTCCAAACTGATCTATACTTTAATGAAATGAAGAGTTCTCCTCAGACGCGAGCGCGGCCCCTCGCTGAAGCGTAGCTTCAACGCGCGTCTCGTTTGATGTGGGGAAACTGGAGCACCCGGAGGAGACGCGCTCCGAACAGGGAGGACGCTGCGGCCCCAGTGGGGTTTGAACCCGGGTCTGTGGCAGAGCGGGGGATTCGCAGGAACACCCTTCTGGGTTCCTGCGGCTGCCAGTTCATCCCAGTTTCCCAGCACGTTCCGTTTCCTCTCCGGTAGTTTCCCACCTTGTCTAATCGCACCTGAAATGCCGAACCGTCTCGTCTCGCTGACAATTACTGCTGACAGCCTGTTACAGAGCGGCTGGTTTGATCTCCTCACCGATGAGATCGGAGCCCAAAATAAAAGAAAAATGGCTTTAATTCGCTCGTCTCCTGCAGTTTCTGCTTGTATTACTGCCTCTTTCTCCGACCCCTCCACCTCTACTCCCCACATTTAGCCCTTATAAATTATTCCTGCGGCAGGATCGAGGTTGAACAAACATTTTAAATGAGCGTTAGCGTCTCCTCTTTGACTCCGGCCGGCCCTGATGGACTCCGTTTACGCTCGGCTGTTAACACGAGCGGGTCCCTCTGGAGAGAATTGGATTGCTTGATCTCTGGAGCCTCCAGGGGACATCTACATCACACCCCCTGATTATGATGATGCATTCAGGTGCAGGGTGAGGGACGGGTCACTGGGCAGGACGTGAGAAAGGAAGCGGATTATTGGTAGGAATGCCGACCCCGTCCGCCCGGCGTTTGTCATCGTAATGGAGGCTCAGACAGATGTGACGGATTGATGTTGGGTGCTAAAAAGGGGACGCTGGGTCCCATCAAAAGTGGATCAAGAAAGCAGGATGTCGGATCTGAAGCGGCCGCCTGGAGCACCGGAGCAAACGAAAATCTTGATATTTTCTTGAAAAGAGAGATGAATTATTAAGCGTAAAGGTGTCTGGTGAAGCAAAAAAGCCGCCTTCCAGAGCCCGAGGTGACGTCTTTAAATTGGCTTCTGTGGATCAATAATCCCGACAGCTGTGATGGAAGGGAAGTGGGCGCCGGACGGTTCACACAGGCCGCCTTTTTCCTCCGATCCTCCGGATTTTTCCGGATGTAATCTCACCTCCGCTGCACACCTACGTTCAATTCCAGACCAACGTCTTCCTAGCGTAGCGCACAGGAGTAGAGTGAAGCACGGACGAACAGGAATACCAACAGATGAAAAGAGGAATTACGCAACCGTGGTGGAGGCGGAGCCAATCACACAGGCGAGGCTGATCACAAAGGATCAAAGACACGTCAAACAAAAAGAGTCCAAAGGGTGAAAAGAGCAGTTGGAAATGCTGTGTGGATTTCCAATTTGAGGGCGACCCCCCCCCCCCCGCCCCCCGTACAACATGAAAGAGGAATAAATGAAACACTGGCACACTTGTAAGCTTTTCTCTCACCTCTATCAGATTTGACGGAGAGAATTCCCACGCCAAGTTCTTTATTTCCCGAACACTTTTGTAGCTGTCAAGAGGAGAAAAATGCCTCTCCGGTGGAACCCTCCGACTGCGCTGCGAGACGGGAGTCCTCATTTCCTTCCTCGTCCGCCTTCTTCCTCTCCGCTGTAATGATGACTAACAGGCCTCCGCTCCCATCTAATCGCAATTTCAGAGATGACAAATCCCCGTCATACTTCCAGGGCTTCTGCCTGTTATCACAGGCCGCGAGCGCGACAGTGGCTGATGGACGGCGGTTCTGACCCACCGGCCCTGAGCACTGCGGTCCTCCACTGCTCCCAGGCCTGGAGTCCAGTCATTAACGCCCGACGCTAATGGAGGGCTTCAATGGCCGTTGTTTTTAGAATCATGTTGGCACCGAGGGCATTAACGGTGGGTCCAGGAGACAGTTGGGTCTAATTAGACGCAGGCCAGAGCGTCGGACTTGAGCCTTCACAGGGAGGGACGCTGCTCACCAGGCTGGGCGACCTACTGAAGAACTGCAGGGTCACCATGTCTCTGCAGGCTCTACAGGCTCCACAGGCTCTACAGGCTCTACAGGCTCTACAGGCTCTACAGGCTCTACAGGTTCTACAGGTTCTACAGGCTCTGCAGGTTCTACAGGTTCTACAGGTTCTACAGGCTCTACAGGCTCCGCAGGCTCCACAGGCTCTACAGGCTCTACAGGCTCTACAGGCTCTACAGGCTCTACAGGTTCTACAGGCTCTACAGGTTCTACAGGTTCTACAGGCTCCACAGGTTCTACAGGCTCTACAGGTTCTACAGATTCTACAGGCTCTACAGGTTCTACAGATTCTACAGATTCTACAGGCTCTACAGATTCTACAGGTTCTACAGGCTCTACAGGCTCTACAGGCTCTACAGGCTCTACAGGCTCTACAGGCTCTACAGGCTCTACAGGTTATACAGGCTCTACAGGCTCTACAGGCTCTACAGGTTCTACAGGTTCTACAGGCTCTACAGATTCTACAGGTTCTACAGGCTCTACAGGCTCTACAGGCTCTACAGGCTCTACAGATTCTACAGGCTCTACAAGTTATTCTAATACAGCAGTGATGCTCTCAGAGGCTCTCTGTTGGAGAGGAAAGACGAGAAGCGGCACTGGGATATACAAGGCAGTTAACTGCCCCATGGGTGCCTTTCCAGGGTAATAAATCACACTCAGGCGTTGATGACATTCTGTGTGATTCTCCCCTACCTGGGTTAGGGTCTGAATCTAGTGTCCAGTGTCTGGGTCAAAGGTCAGGGACATGGGTCCCAGTCAAGGGTGTCCACTCCAACCTAATGGTTTAACATTTCCACCTCAGCTAAGGTCTCCTCCGTGTGAGACCCTGGAGATGTTTGAGGCCGTATTAGGATCAGAGCTGTTGAACACGCAGCAGCTTTGTCTTCGCCGTTGCTCCACTGACCACAGGAAGAGGGCAACTGTCACGTTGAGTCGGGGAGCGAGAGGCCGAGGCGCCGGAGAAGCCAGGCTCAGCTGGGTTTCTGCTTCAGGCGGCAAACGCTCTCCACCGCCCTGGAACACGGGTCATGTATTCAATTTATCCACAGGGCAGAATATTTCACAGCCTCCACTGCTGGGAGAGCTTCCTTTATCCAGCAGAGTTCACAGGAAATGTGAAATCTACAAGAATCGTTGGAAGTAGAGACTCTGGAGGCACGTCCAGATCTTCACGGCTCCGAAAACCGTTGAGATTCAGGTTGGGTCACAACAGAAGGCAGATGCAAGTCAGCCGAACCCATAAACATGCGTGAGCGGAGCGCTGCCTGAAAGGGCCGCATTCAGATCACAGGTGCCTCCCACCTTTGTTGTGGATGGCAAATGCCAGCCGGGGAAACGCTTGACACGTGTTGCTGTTTTAACCCAAATTACCCCCCCTTTAGATCTCCCCATCGCTTAATTAGTGGGGGGAGAAGCTAGAGCCTTTCAAGCTGTGCGCTTAAAACAAAAGCCGGTGGGCGACGGTGTGGTTCTGTCCTTGGTTTGTGCACCTGGAGGGAACCATCAGCTCTGACGTCAGGAGAGCAGGAGCCTCGACGGCGGAGGAAACATGCAGAAACCAGCCCCCCTCAGCTCAACCCCCCCTGCAGATCCAGCCAGTTACTGTATTAATGGGGCTGTTTAAATGCTAGTAGTATTAGCTGTAACCAGACGGAAGCCAAAATGATGTCATTGCCATAATAGGCCCCTCCCCCTCTATTACATCAGCATAAAGGTGCTCCTCAAACTACTTTTTAATGTCCAACATGTTTAGGATAATCAGCAGGATGATATTGGTCAATAAAAATGTTTGCTACAGGCCCTCCAGGAGGTGGAGCTTCTACTTTTTTAATGCAGCCGACCACCAGGGGGCGCCTGAAGCCCCTTCGTGCTCTCGGGTAACTATTTTTACACCGGCCAGGTTAGATTTTTATCTGTGAGTACAGCAGCTTTGTATTCCTACATAAAACAAGGGGGGGGGGGGGGGGGGGGGGGGGGCTTCTGCTGGTTTTATCTGACATCCTGAAGCTTCACCTAGCAGCGAAAAATAAATAAATAAATAACACAAGCGAAAGCAGCCGAGCTCTAAAGGCAACAACATGAGAAATGGCAGAAATCGATACGGCATCTCAACTTATCCTCCCCTCCACTACGGAGGGAAGAAAGGAGGACGGGGGAGCAGCAGGAATCTTAACACGGAAGAGCAGGCAGATAATTGAAGGGAGAAGAGCTCAGCGTCTTATTCTATTATCAGATGGTCGCCGCGTTGTGAAGCAGGCGGCATCAAGGAGAGCTGGAGGTGACACAAACACGCCTGCGTCTCCAGATTACACGGCCACGCAGGATGCAGCGCTGCAGGATTAGCAAGGAGCGTTCTTTCTGCTCCAGCTCATCCCAACTAAGAACATATAAATAACCTATTCAATAAGCTATAACGTGTAATTATCACCGCATGGCTGCTCAAGATTTCTTTCATTTATTTTTCATTAAGTTTATATATTGGGCAATGCTTACAATCTCACAATTGGCCACACCCACTTTTACTTAAAGCCCATCCTACAATTTCCCAAGCCACACCCCCCAAAATGCATGAATAAATAACGATGATTAAACTCCAACTTCTGGGTAGCCACGCCCACTCACCTTATGGCACCACCCCCCAAGGGATGATTGACGGGTCCATAAATGGCTTTGGTGGTTCACTGGTTGAACATTTGTGATGGTGTTAATCTGTCTACCGGGACTTTTCTGTTTTACATTTTGGAAAATGCCAAAGTAGTCAAAGTCCAGGACTTCAGAGCCCGGTAACATTTCTTCCATTGCCCGTTTTAAGTTGTGGATTATAATATTAATAATGGAAGAAACGACTTTGGCAGAAATGTCTGAGTATTATCCCGCACGAAGGAGCTTTTGGCTAACCGCTACATGCTACTCAGAGTAACATGCCACCTTCATAAATACCATGTCGGAACGCGTTGCCATTTCCTGCTGTCACCCTGGGTTTGTTCACTCCTCTTCCTCTCTGCTGCGGGCCTTTGTTGCCTCCTCTTCATCCTCCGGCATTCGCAGTCACAGTGTCGACATTTATTCTCCTGCACAGAAAATGTGGGAACAGGGAGCGCCGCCCATCCCACTCCGATCACAGGTAGCGCCGGGCTCCTGCACTAACCCGGCGTTCCCGTGACAACCTGCCCGGGCGCGAAGCCCGTGGACGACGCGTGTGAGAGTGGCGCCGGTGACCCGCTCGGTAATGAGCTGGCAGGAGACTGAAGGGTGACTCACGCCGGAGACGCGACTCTGACGTGCACGGAAAGCATCTGGAGCCGGAAAAGGCCGGAAGATCAGAGGAAAGGTGGAAGAGGCTCATTTACTGCACCTCCAGGTTCATGAGGATCAAGTTGACTGTGGGGGTGGGAAAAAACCCTGATAACCTCTTTGTTTTGCTCCAGTCCCGTTTTTATTTTCACTTTCTGCTCAAATTTCAATGACATCTCTTCATATTTTGTGTTACTGTGATTAGCATGCTAATACCCACAGCCATGATGGGTTTGTGTGACAGAGTGACTTTAGAACCGAACCCAAACCCAAACATCCCTTACTAGTAGCACGGTCACTGGAAACAAGGATTCCCATGTTCTCCTGTAGTTAGCACAGCTAGCTGGCGCGAGGCTTTAGCCAGATGCTGTGGCACAAAATGTATAGAATCTTCTCCGAGCCCCTAGAAGGCCCAGATGAAGGTACCGTGACTCCGATGTTACACTTTGATCCAGGCTGACCGCTGAGGTGTGAATCCTCCTGGCGAAACTGGCCACCGATGAAGGCAATATTGGAGCGAGTGTGTGAGAATAGCATGAATGAATCATGCCAATAAGACGCCGTGGCCTGTGACCCCCCATCCCCGCCTCCTGATTCACATTCCTCCCTGCACGCGTCCATCTTTGCTGCAGATGCGATGACACCTCAAGCTCCTCTGACGTGGATGGGGGGGGGGCGTTAAAAGCGTGAGTCGTCTTCTAAAAGCGTTGGGACCCGACCTTGAAGCCATTAATGCACTAATTTGACTGATAAGAGCCCCCCCGGAGTTGTTATTGTCTCCTCATCCTTATCATTCCCCACACGGCTCATTGTTCTGCCGGCTGGTCGCGTCTTGCATTCGATGGGGCGACGTCGCATCTGAAGATTCTCGATAGAAGTGGGGGCGACTTCCTCCACGTGGTCGGTGGGGGCACCTGTCGGAGATCTGAAGTGTGCGGCGCTCTTAATGCCTTTAACCAGCTCAAACCGAGCCGAGCGGCTATATCGGGAAACAAATAGCCGCGTTATCGGTTGGGAGAGCGACACACTTTCCTAATTGAAGTGCGGAGACGGGGACGGAGGGAGACGCCACCTCCCACCTTCTCTCCTGATGGGCAGATAGCGGTGGGCTGGCCGAGGTGTCGGGGGGGTTGTGGCAGGTTTGTCGGCGCAGTGAAAAGCTCCTTTGTGTTTGAAAAGAAATGCTGTATCTCTTTATCTCTCTCACGCTCCCTTCTCTCCAGGGGAGGGGGGGTGGGGGGGGGGGGGGTAATTGGTGTTAAAAATAGCTGGGCCTATAGTGGGTCAGGCTGCCGCCTGCAATAATCCAGGAATAAAGGCTAAAATGGAGTCCTGAAGACCATTATGAATATGACAGAATATTCATTCTCTCACGAGGTCTCTGAGCCGCGACGTTGTTGCGACGGCTAAAGCGAAGCTCGTCGTCCTCCGATGCTACGCTAGCAGAGCTGCTGCTGCTTCAAGTGTTCGAGTTCAGCTAATAATGTGCAGAGTCACTGGAGGTCCCGCCTGACCTGGGACCAGCTTGGAGAAGCAGAAATTCACCAGCTATCCCTTTAATTTAAATGCAACTTCCTGTTTAATCTGGCTCTTCTGTTTGTGCCTGATTCACAATTTACTTTCCAATTTCAGCTTTACCAACTTTACCTCTTAAATATCAGCAACATTAATAAAATAACAAGGTTTCAATGAATTTACATAATTTCAGTTAGAGGCTGGATTCATTATTTAGCTGAAAATACAAAAGAAAAGTGCAGATATGAGGAAAACCCCGTTACGTTGAAGGTTATTCCTCCAAGAATGGGGCAGAAATGGAGAAACTCTGATCCAGAACTATACATTAAGTCTCTCTATACCATAAGGTCAAAGGTGGGCACAGAAAACCGCCTGACGACGTGGCTGTTTGTCAACTTCGTAAATGCGCTCGACTGAAAGCGGCTGAGCTAAATCGAGGGTCGCGACCCCCCAACAATAACTATTAACAGTCAGAACCCGCGGAGACCCGCGGCGCAAGGTTGAGCGGCGCCGCATTAGGAGACGCGAGCCGCCATATTCCAGAGCTTACCTCGACTCAAGGTCGGCCAAGACAGAAAAACGCGAGGCGGCCGGGGGTAAATTAAAAATTACGAGAACAGACGCTCTCTTGAGAGGGGGGGGGCTAACAGTTGCCACTGTATGATGCCGGGGGGGTCCCAGGTTCTCCTCCAGGACCTCCGCCTGCCTAAAACCTTAAATCAGCCTTTAACCAACGTGGATCCAGAGGTTGAAATGCAGCTCTGGAGGTGTGATTTCCATTTCCCTCCGCTCCCGACTCGCCGCTCTGTTGTGGATTTATCACGGCCACGCTGAAGACACTCCACTCTCAAGTGGCCCTTGTCCCCGGCCGACGCTCGCCCGGAGAACAGAGCCGGAGCGATGACTAAAAGGAAGCCGGAGAGGTTCTGCTTTATCAGCGGCGCCATTGAGACGGGCGTGGCGGGGAGTCAAACCCTCGCCGTTACCTCCTGATGTCTCTCCCTGTCCCTCCTCCTCTGAGAGTGCCGCTATTGATCAGGGAAGACTGGCAGCCTCGCGGAGCTGCGAGCACGTGTGGGCGACAGAGTCGGAGTGTGAAGACGACCCCGTTCCAATCAGCGGCGAGTTACAGGAAGTACCTACAGTACCGCGCGGCGGGGGCGCATCAAAGAGCGGCGGGAAGGATCCAGCAACGTAAACAAGGCGACGGGCTGGCGAGCGTTTGATCCTCACAGGCAGGCAGACGCTTCAGCAGGTGTTTCGGTAGGACACAGACGAGGGCACGGGAACGTGTAGCAGAGGCGGCTACGCCGGCGTGGAAAACTCACAGGACTTTGTGAGCTTCTCCGATCCGCGTTTACGTCACGTTAACTTCAACAGAGTCGTATCCAAATTGTTTGGTTTGCCAAAAGAATTCTTTGGGAGGAGGTTTGATGACAGCGGGAGAAAAATCCCTTTTTCCCGTCTTATTGCAGCCGCGGGAAGAGGGTTGCTAATCTGCTGCTACGCTGACAGAAACAAGCTGGCGTTCGTTGGCCGCCCCAACAAGAACTGGCACAAAGTGAGCGAGCGCAGAGTGAGCGAGCCTCGCACGTCCATCCGAGAGGCTGTTGGACCAGACCGAGGCTGGAATCACAAACGGTGGCGGCCTGCCGGCCGGTTCCGGCAGGATTAGCGTCCTCTTTATTTGTGTAGGTCCTCATTAGCTGCTAATATATCAAAGCTCTTACTTTTAGTCATAAAGCACTTTTCAGTGGTTCTGCCAGGAAAACTGGACCAAGTTTTGCTTTCAGCTACATGTTTGTTGCCAACGCACGTGCACAGAAGCGTGCACAGATTTGGAATAATCCTTTGGCTAATACACAAGGTAAACAAACTTTTCGCCACCATGCGAATCTGGATCCATTACGGATGTTTTATTAAACTCCGCAGGTGTCCAAATACCAGACGTGCACGTTTTCAAACAGCAACTCGATTAATTCTCTCTCTCTTTTTTCCTCTCCCAGCTTTTTCAGCCGTAGCGAGACGAGATTTGGATTTGTCGCAATTTAATCAACCGGAAGTAGTGAAATTTGTGAAAACCCCAGCATCCAATTTGAGGCGAAACTTCAATCAACTTGAGCTAACGAGCTCCTAACGGGGCGTTTTGGTGGCGGTGACACAAACTTTACCTTCACCTCAGGAGTTTTTAGATTTGTCTGGTGGCAGATCCTCAGTGAAAGCGCGCGTCTCCAGTTGAAGCTGTAGCCATCGCCGTGGTAACCAGATGGACCTGCTGCGAGGCCCGTTTCATGTTTCACTCAGGGACCCAGATCCCAGTTCCAGGGAAGGTCCCCCCACCCAGACCTGCTTCCATGTGTTTGCCAGGTCAGACAACGGCCTGGCGCTGCCCGTTTATTAGTGCCACTCACTGAGGGAGACAGGTGGCTGGTCCACTGCCCCGTTACTGTGCACATAGTGGAGGATCTCTGCCCCCCCTGACCGGACAGATGTCAGGTACTTGGCAGGATCTCCATCCGGGCTTTCTGCCAGAGTCAGAAGTGATTTTCCTGTTCCACAGACTTCCCACCCCTCGTATCTGTTTTCGCTCGGCTGGTTCCACTTTTAATAGCTCACACGGTCGACTGAGGGAGACGGACTAATGAGGGGTAGGACTCGTGCTCACCGGCGTTCCGACTCTCCCGCAGGGATCACCGCAGGGAGCCTCTCAACACGTCCTAACAATTCCCATAATGGCGTCCGCGGACGTTTCAAACGCCGCCTCGTCCCCGGCTCTGTCTCCTCGGTCCTCCTGCTGTGACGGATCGTGCGCTGAAGCCTTAACAGCTGTCCTCACAACGTGGAATTCCCGGGATCGGAGGGAGTCAAACTGAACGTGGGGACGCCGCTTGTGGTTGGGAAACTTTACCGGTGTTATTTATTTTCTGATCGGGACAAATAAGAGCCGATTTGTACCGAGTCTACCGACATTTTCCCACAGAACAGCTCCGGACGGACCCAAGTGTCGAGGGTTTTTAGACACCGGGGGGGTCCAAGGTCCCCTTGGAGTTCTCACCCCTACAGCTCCGTGGTCACATGTTAAATGGCAAAAATGCTAATATCATGCTATGCTGGCTCCTCGGCGTGATGACTGTTCTCTTCTCCTCTGTTTGAAGACAAGGGCGTCCCAAAGGCGGCTTCCTCCCACCATCTGCTCCGCCAGCACAGCTCCGTCCTGACGGAGCCACCTCAGCCTCTCTGCAGAGGAAGTCGAAACAACCGCCCAAAGTCAGGAAAACCCCAAGTAAAGGAAGAACCTGCTTCACTCACAACTGCTTCCGGCTATGTTGTTTTTTTGGTTTTTTTGAGTGTAAGTGTGCATTTTTGTGATGTGCTGAAGTCAACAGGGTCCAAAAGAGCATCTGCTCGGGATTGTGTTCTAAATATTAAACTCCATTTTGCGCCGCGAGGGAGCCGGGCGATGTTGCGTTGGTGAAAGAGCGAAGGAGGCTTAAGATCTGTGGCCAGATTTGTAATGTGCTCACTGGAAGAGCTGCTTCTGATGAAGACGGGAGGTGAAGGGGGCGAGGGAGCGGATGGTAGCTTTGGTACAACAGGAGCCCAGGAAGGAAGGAAGATGATTAGTGCTGAGAAGCCAAGATGACAAGGCAGCTGCAAATGGAGGAATGCTAATAAGATCACACAGAAGAACACAACGTTCACACACTGAGGGGCCATTCAGAGTCCAATCGACCCCAGCGTGCCTTTGAACTGGGAGGAAACCGGAATACCATGAGAAACCCGCTGCAGACGCTGCCGCTACGAACCACATTTGGGAAAAGGTGCCATCAAATACAGTAGTGATGCTTTAGCATGATTGGCTAGCCACATAGAACCCCCCAAAAAACTGAATCCAAAGAGAGACGCAAGGAGCCCGACCTCCTCCTCCTGCCTGTTTCACTTCCAGCTGCTTTAAGAAGGGGACAAACTGCCTGTTTTGAGCAACGCGACAAATTCCCAAGTACAAACTCGCCTCTGTCAGGTAGATAGAACTTTCAGATCGCGAAATCACAGTCTAGCCAGCGCGGCCGTTCTCCACCCATCCTCTGGAGACATTAAATCAGATTTAATGATGAATACTTCCCATCCGACCCCATTTTCTCTCCTCGCTGAGAGACGCTAACCTCCTTAAGGCTGTAATCATGTGCAAAATTCCAAAGTGTTTAACCTCCAGTCGCTGCTTTAAACCGGACGGGCTAGTCCGGCAGGCAGCAGCGCGGCCTCTGAGTCCAACTCCCGGGGGGTTCTGGGATGTTCCGGGAGTCTCAAAGGTTGTCGGTGCTCATCCCCACCTCCTCAAATAATGAGGCACCTCACTGACGCCCCAGTAGCGCAGCTACCTGCTGCACACTGGAGCTGTCCTCTGGTGCCCAACGCGCATGTGCATAGAGAGGCTAGGCTATATTTAGCCTAGCCGCTAGGCTATATTTAGGCTACGATGAGGTGGATGCTTACAGCGAGGCTAAAGTCCTTAAAAATTCATTAAACATCTGTCTCCTAAAAAATGTATGTAAACCACATCACCCAGAGTGCCCTGCATCACACTCCCTGTTCTAGACGCCACCGCCCTTCTGGTCCTGATAGTGGTCTTCACTGGGTCTGTCGGGCCCTTCCTCTGGGGCCTCAGGTGATCCTACCAGAGGACACCATAAACCTGATGGTTTGTGTCCATAAGCACTAATGGGGCGGAAGTAAAAGCCTTCTAGGGATGATGGGAGATCTGCGCCCCTGTGGGTGGCTGGATTAGAGGGATTACGTCCTGCAGATTCATCCTGATGCTGACGACATCTGAGCCAAATGGTTGATGGGTCCCTGGTGACAAGGACAGGATGGACATCCCAGCTGCTCGACAGCTCCTGAGGTCCCTCAACGAAAATATCGCCGCTCATAAAAACTGTGATCAACGAGCAAGAAGCTCTGAACAAGCAAATTCCCCACAGGGCGGCCATCCTTTCCCAGCTGGGGCCCCCACCCAACAGGACATGGACGGCTGGAGGAGGACTCCAAGAGGTTCGCTGATGAGGCCACGTCCATGAGCGAGGGACAGGGGACAGGTGGGGTTCAGGGCAGCAGGGGGGGGTTAGAGGGGGTTAGAGAGGGTTAGAGGGGGTTAGAGGGGGTTAGAGGGGGTTAGAGAGGGTTAGAGAGGGTTAGAGGGGGTTAGAGGGGTTAGAGGGTTAGAGGGGTTAGAGGGGTTAGAGGGGGTTAGAGGGGTTATAGAGGGTTAGAGGGGGTTAGAGGGGGTTAGAGGGGGTTAGAGGGGGTTTAGAGGGGGTTAGAGGGGGTAAGGGGTTAGAGGGGTTAGAGGGGTAGAGGGTTAGAGGGGTTAGAGAGGGTTTAGAGGGGTTAGAGGGGTTAGAGGGGGTTAGAGGGGGTTAGAGGGGGTTAGAGGGTTTAGAGGGGGGTTAGAGAGGGTTAGAGGGGTTAGAGGGGGTTAGAGAGGGTTAGAGGGGGTTAGAGGGGGTTAGAGAGGGTTAGAGGGGGTAGGGGGGTTAGAGGGGTTAGAGGGGTTTAGAGGGGGGTTAGAGAGGGTTAGAGAGGGGTTAGAGGGGAGAGAGGGTTAGAGGGGTTAGAGGGGTTAGAGGGGGTTAGAGGGGTTAGGGTTAGAGGGGGTTAGAGGGGTTAGAGGGGGTTAGAGGGGTTAGAGGGGGTTAGAGGGGGTTAGAGGGGGGCTTAGAGGGGTTAGAGGGGTTAGAGGGGGTTAGAGGGGGTTAGAGGGGTTAGAGGGGTTAGAGGGGAGTTAGAGGGGTTAGAGGGGGTTAGAGGGGGTTAGAGGGGGTTAGAGAGGGTTAGAGGGTTAGAGGGGTTAGAGGGGTTAGAGGGTTATAGGGGTTAGAGGGGGTTAGAGAGGGTTAGAGGGGGTTAGAGGGGTTAGAGGGGGTTAGAGGGGTTAGAGGGGTTATAGAGGGTTAGAGGTGGTTAGAGGGGGTTAGAGGGGGTTAGAGGGGTTAGGAGGGTTAGAGGGGGTTAGAGAGGGTTAGAGAGGGTTAGAGGGGGTTAGAGGGGGTTAGAGGGGGTTAGAGAGGGTTAGAGGGGGTTAGAGGGGTTAGAGGGGTTTAGAGGGGGTTAGAGGGGTTTAGAGGGGGTTAGAGAGGGTTTAGAGGGGTTAGAGGGGGTTAGAGGGGGTTAGAGGGTTAGAGGGGGTTAGAGGGGGTTAGAGGGTTAGGGGGGGTTAGAGGGGTTAGAGGGGGTTAGAGGGGGTTAGAGGGGTTAGAGGGGTTAGGGGGGTTAGAGGGGTTAGAGGGGGTTAGAGGGGTTTAGAGGGGGTTAGAGAGGGTTAGAGGGGTTAGAGGGGTTAGAGGGGTTAGAGGGGGTTAGAGGGGTTAGAGGGGGTTAGAGAGGGTTAGAGGGGGTTAGAGAGGGTTAGAGAGGGTTAGAGGGGGTTAGAGGGGTTAGGGGGGTTAGAGGGGTTTAGAGGGGGTTAGAGGGGTTAGAGGGGGTTAGAGGGGGTTAGAGGGGTTAGAGGGGGTTAGAGGGGGTTAGAGGGGTTAGTGGGGGTTAGAGGGGTTAGAGGGGGTTAGAGGGGGTTAGAGGGGTTAGAGGGGGTTAGAGGGGTTAGAGGGGGTTAGAGGGGGTTAGAGGGGTTAGTGGGGGTTAGAGGGGGTTAGAGGGGTTAGAGGGGTTAGAGGGGGTTAGAGGGGTTAGAGGGGGTTAGAGGGGGTTAGAGGGGTTAGAGGGGGTTAGAGGGGTTAGAGGGGTTAGAGGGGGTTAGAGAGGGTTAGAGGGGTTAGTGGGGGTTAGTGGGGTTAGAGGGGTTAGGGGGGGTTAGGGGGGGTTAGGGTTAGGAACCCCGGAGACAAAGACAGAGACGGCTGGGAGGGTTCAACAGGAGACAGTCGCGTCCCAGCAGTTTCCTGTCCAACGTCCCCAAACCTGGCGGGAGGCTAAACTATTTATGCTCTGACTGGGGGCTCCTGAGTCCTTCGCTCAGACCCCCCCCCCCCATCTGAAGTGCTCGTTACACAGCTGGATGACTGATGCTGTCAGAGGGCGGAGAGAGACGAGGGCCGCCGTCGTCCTCGCCGCAGCGCCTCCGTGCTGTTGTCATCAGGCCCTAATTAGTAAATAAGAGCTGTTGACACTCGGCTGCACAGTGTTAATGAACATAAGAGGTGTGAAGCCACAGGAGACGGGGGGGGGGACCAGGCTGGGGGGGGGGGGGGACCAGGCCGCTCCTGTTGTTTCTGCGTCGCTGATCCGCAACAACGGACACTAACTTGGTCCGAACGTCTCTCGGCGGGAAGAGGCGGAGGACGTTACCGGGGGCAGGAGGGAGATAAGGATCCGTCAGGTACAGGGAGGGGGGGCAAGAAAAACACCGGCCAGGGATGAGGAAGAGGGCTGCCTGCCGGCTGACAGAGCGACATCAGTCCTCGGTGACAAGGACGGAAACCCTTATCAACGGGTCGGCGCCGGCGGTGACGGGGCGCCATCTCGGCTCAAAAGAGTTGGTTTTCCAGGAGAGGAAATCCACTAAAGCCTCCGCCAGGGCTCAACAGTGTGGATTTACACCGGATTTGTACACACACACACACACACACACACACACACACACACACACACACGCACACACACACACACACACAGCCTGCGACATAAATGGAGGCTGCTGTATCTCTTCTGTACTCCTATACGTCCCTCCCCAGAGAGCCCGGCGCTGCAAACATGCATCCATTTTGTGCGCTAACATCAACACAACACGGCACAAGATTTACAACACCCGCGTTTTATAGTGTCAAGGCGACCCCCGACGTGTCGTTTGATACAAAAACACAACGCAGGCATGCTAACAAACGTGCTAGGGAAGGGTTTTGCTCTTTTGGGTGGTTGGATGAAGAACTTGGCAGCTGAGCGCAGCAGCGCCGATGCTAATTCCTCCCGTTTGTCACCATTTTGTTGTAATTAGCGCGTCTCCAACAGCTCCGCACCTCCAGCTAGCTCAGCAGCGCACGCCGATGCCAGGATGCTACTCGCAAAACAGTCGGCAGAAGCTCGAACGTTAAGATCACCTTGACGTACTGGTTGATTTTGAACAGCATTAGCATAGCATTAGCATAGTTTCCAGGGGAGCGCTACCGCTACCTGAACAAGTCAAACAGTCAGAAACGTTAAAGGTTCTGTGGATATTCCTGCTGGGGACGGAGAGGGACGCTTCACTTCTCATCAAAACAGCTGCTTTTAGTCCGACGTCTTCCGGAGCTCCGCGGCTTCCATCGGTATTCCGGAGACGTCCGTGGCCACTGAACTGAAGAGCGAGCGTCTGTAATCTGCTGTGAAAGCTGAGGGAACCATCTGAAGCACTCGGGCGGCCGGCGTCTGTCTGCCGTCGCCCACGGAGACGCGGGGGGAGGATGCAGGGGCGCGAGGCCGCGGGACAAATGTCCTCTCTTACTTGGAAGAGCAGGTGATGGAGCAATCTGAGGAAGGCTGGGACGTGAGTGGTGGACGGTCCGAGGTCTGTTCCCTGACCCCCACCGGGGGGAATCAGGCATGAATCAAGACTTAACAAGGGCGGGGCCACGCTAGCAACGTGCTTCACCGGGATTAGCCACGTTTTTATCCCCTTCCGGCCACCAGGGGGCGCACTGGTCGGAATGGTTGATTTGGAATTCTTCAGCTCAGCAGCAGGAGTTCCTGATGTCTCCGGATGGACAGACACAACCACGAGGGACAGGAGGTCACGTGACAACGACGTCCTCCTCACGCCCCCCCCCCTCGGCCTCCTCTTCGGTTCCACCTGCTTCGCTCGGCGACTGGAGGGAGCGTCGATACGGCGGGAATAACGAGGAAGTGCTCGGAGGTGTGACGGGTGCAGGACGAGGACGGATCAACAGACATGATAGCGCACGTGGCCGCCTGCCAGAGAGGCTCATGGGAGATCTGGAGCCGAGGCTGCTGTCTCACGCCAGCCAGAACCGGCGTGAACGCTAAAAAAAAAAAAAGCAGCCCGGATTTGAGTGCGAGTGATCCCTCTCCGAGGGAGCGGGATCAGACGCCGCGGCGGCGACGCCAAACGCGCCTGGAAGACAAAAGGATGGCGGGCGGGTGGGGAAAGGAGGGAATCACAGCGAGTCCTCGGGAAAAAGCAATTCCGACATGAAAGCGCTCCTGCGTCACGCCACATTAGCGCTGCTTTAGAGAGGACGCGCTCCACAAAATGCTCCTCCCCCGGAATGTGGATGGAACTCCGCTCGCCATCAGCGGATCGTGTCGTCTCCACCGTCATGGGGACATCGAAGCCCGTTTCCTGTTTGTCCCAGGCGGGACGGCGTCCGTCCACTTGTGTCCACGCTGCTCCTCCTCACAGGGGGACAAACTGGGAATTCCGCTTTGATTTTCCAGTCCTCTGTGGGCCGGAATCCAGCTACACCTGGACCTGCTGCCGCTTCTGGAACCGGACTCCCAGAACTTTTACTCCGTCCACAGTCAAACAGGCCGCTGTCGCCCCGGCAACCGCCACCTGTCTCCTGTCTGGGAACGGTGATGTTTGAGGTCACCATTCCGGTCCAGGTCTCCCAGTATCTCCCAGTACTCATCAAGTCCAACGAGAATCACGATTTAAGATCATGTGACAGATTCTTTTCTCGCACAGTTCTGGCGGGACTTGAACCCACAACCTTCTCTCTGCGCCACCGTGGGAGTCTCTGGACGAGACGTCCTCCACCAAATAAATGCTAATGCTAATGCTCATAAAAGAGGAGAAACTAGCGGTGCCGCTGCTCCGACAATCAACTCCTGGGAAGGAAACGCCAGAATTTCTCAGACCAGCGGTGCCTGAAGGCAACATTGACCGTGGCCGTGTCAGGTTAGCATAGCAGCTATCAAAAACCAGCCGAAAAAGCCCCTGAAGTGACAGAAAACGCGCAAACGCGTAAAAGTGTGAAGAAAGAACCCGTTTCCAGAGAGCGGCCGCCTCAAACCTGCCGACTGGACAGGAAGAAGCCGTCAGATGGGTTTTTCATCCATCCGTTAACGTCTCCCGGCCCACCAGCGCAGCACGCTAATAAGCTAGCCACTTCATGGTATTTACATTTTCTGACATAAAACTCGAGTGGAGCCACATAAATATCGTCTTTACAGCCCCGACTGAAGGTTTGAGAGCTGCAGAGTCGGCTGTAATGTCGCCGTTAATGGATCCCAGCGGGCCGCCCGGTTCCGCCGCCGCTGACAGAGGGTTGTTGCAAATGACGCGGCGGCGGCGGCCGGTCATCTGCTGTGTTACAGGGCAAAAATTAATGAGCCTTTAGAACCAAGATGTGTTTGTGTTCTCGGGAACGTCGCGTTTCGCTCCTGCCGGGACTTGTTAGCGTGATCCGATTGGCCGAGAGTCCGATTCCAGACGGAGCAGAAACTTTAGTTCCACCCAAAAGAACGGGTAGCGCTGATGCTAAACGCTTTAGCGACAGTGGTTTAATGTGCATTAAACAGTGAAGAGTTTAAACGCGCAGGTAGAAACAAAAAAAAGGGGAATGATACAGGTGAAACACGGGGTGTCACACAGGTAAAGAGCCTAATGCTAACAAAAGGTGCAAACCACATACAATTAAAATACATGTCCACATAACAAGAGGAATGCTAATGCTAATGCTAACGCGTCGGAGTTCACTGACAACACGTCAGACGAGACACTTCGGAACGCGGGACGCTCGTAAAACACCTGTGCAGGCGCTGGCTAGCTGTCGCTGCTACAGGTGGAACACTGGGCCTGACCTGACACACACACACACACACACACACACCTCGGATCACCTGTGCAATGAATGATCGGCCCGTAACCATGGTTACGGTATGTTCTCCGCTTTTCGAGTACTCCGACATCATCACGTCACCGTACTTTAGCATTTGCGACCATTTTAGAATCATTTAATAATTGTAAACGTACATTTGCTAGCATGGACGTGAGCCGCGGCGCCGCTAACATTAGCAGGAATGTGACCCCTCCATCAGAGCTGAACCCGGATCGTTCTGCTGGTTCTTGGACGGCCTGACGCAGCGTGGAAAGTCCCACAGACGAGAGGGCGCGTTCTTCTTGCTACCAGGCGCTAGCTGGGCTAGCGTGGCGGCTATCGCGACAGCTAGCACATCTCTTGTCTCCGTGGAAGATTTTCCCCTTTAGAGATAAATTAAATCTTCCAAGCCGGAGACGTCTTTCACAGTTAATTTGCCTTTTGTTGTGTTTTTTTTTTTTTTTAAAGAAAGGATTCGATTGAAATGGTTATCAAATACGGTTGCTAGGAGACACCAGTCGCGGTCCAACGACAGAAGGCGGCATCGGTGACGAGCTGACTTCAGCCCGGCGGAGGATCTGATGAAGACAACCACACCGGAGACGTTTGATGCTTAAAATAATCAAAAATAATGAGCAGAGGAGTTTTCCGATGCTAACGCCACGCCACCTTTGAGATTAGCGAGTCGTCCTTTGATGCGCCGCCGCAGTGAATCTTCCACGTGGTGGAAAAATGAATTATTCAGCCTCGTCAAACAGCCCACAAATGATCATTTAACGAGTTTGTCGTTGGCCTTTCGCGTTCCAACGGGGCTGGAAATATCTTCTGGAATGGAGGAAACTTCGTTAGCGATAGCTTGCTGATGTGTTGGATTTTATTGGCTTTTATAACCAAACAAATATTAGCGGGTTTATGAGATTAGCCGAATATTTGCGTGTGCTCCATCATCATCCCGTCATAAGCCTGCAATCGTCTCATTAGTTAAAAAAAAAAGTTAGCAAAAAAGAAGGTAATTACTAGCTAACTAGTTTTGCTATTTTCATCATTTCTGGTATTGTGGTGGAGCCTGTTAGCATGGATTCGGCTAAATTGTGTTCTAAACATTAGTCTGCCAGTGGAATTAGCCTGCTAATCAACAGCACCTGCTTTTACAGCCAAAACTGCTGCTGCCATTGAAGCGACAAAAAGCGGCATTTTAGCGCTATCACGATAATCCTCTGTGCAGGTGCATGCTGGGAGAAACGATCAGCAAAATGTAAAAACTCCGTGTAGCATCTGGACAAAACTGACAGTTTTTTTATGGTTTTGACATTTTTTTCGTTTTGCAACTTTCTGCACGGCTGCAGAAGCTGGATGCTAATGAAGAAAAGATGTCAGAGATGCCACCGTTCCCTCACCGTTCCCTCAGGAGGAGGAGGAGGAGGAAGAGGAGGAAGAGGAGGAGGAGGAAGATGAGGAGGAAGAGGAGGAGGAGTAGGAGGAGGAGGAGGAGGAGGACAACACGTTTCAGAGAACACGTTGGCAAACGGCAGGGAAAAACAACCCGCTAACATTTTCCTGCCTAATTTCACTCATCAACTTATTTATGAGCAGAGAATTTTGCTTTTAGCTTCAGCGAGCGTGAGCCAGCGTAGCCAAGATTAGCATTGGGACGTTGTGACGTCGAGCCTCAGTTTGAAGTTGAGGAACTTTAATCACAAAAACGGACATTTGAAGGGAGCTTAAACAGAAAAGACGTTAGCACGTGGCAATTCTGACCGTTTAAAGCGCTGGTAATGAGAAGCTAACTTCTATAAATGCTAGATGATGGCGCGAGCTAATTGGTGTGTTTCATCCCCAGCTCATCTGTCCATCTCGTCTTCTCCCTTGTTCCTCCTTCTCCTCCACCTCTAATCCAAACTTTTTGCCGGCGTATTGAGCGGAGCGCTGTTTATAGCGTTCTAAACTTCAGAAGCTATGAAAACCGGAACATTAATGAGCTCCTGTCGCGGCTAAAGTGGCTGTGAACTGGTCGGCGTTAGCGCTGGGACCAGTGGTGGAGATAACGAGACCCGGCCTTTGTGCTCGCTGCACAGGCGGCTCAAAGAATAAAAAGTCGGGACAGTCGATACTGGAGATGCTAACAGGTAACCGGTCGATGGAGTTGACACCTTTATCTTCGGTGAAATAGTGAGAAAAGTTTCCACTTTCCCAAAGAAGTCGATGTTCTTCTCCTCCCACATCCGTCGCTCCCATAACATCATTAATTATTTCACAGCTCAGCATTTTCCTGCACGTAGCCGCTAAATATACTAGCGTCTGTCAAGAAAAAACGCCTCTGTGCTAACACGAATGTTCCCCCCAGAGGAATGCAGTTGTGTAATCACAATAAATGCTAAAACATCATTCGACGCTGTGCTATTAGCATTCATTTAGCATGTTGAGGGCCAAAGCCAAAGACAACATTTGGACTTTAAACCTCATCACGCCTCATTTATCTTTGTTGCTAAACTCCAGACTGCTAACCTGACTGCTAACCTAGCTGTACATACGCCCAGGTAGCTCGACGGCTAACTGTTGCCAACGCCATCCTTGGATGGATGACCCTGCGCTGCGTTGATGATGCTAACGGGGTAAATATCCGAACACAGCTACAGTCGTCTTTAGCAGCTACTCCAGGACGCTGCTAGGAGCAGTAAATAACGCTGACACGTTAGCATGTCGTAAAGTCACTTTGGCCGGCGAGCGTTCACGCATCTCGTAAACTAAAGCAATATTTGCGTTTGTTCACAGGCCTTGTTAGCTGCCATCTGGCAAATAAACCCGACTTTAACGGCGAAGCGATTCCCGCGGGGGGCGTTCGTCTCTTTAGCTGCTAACCGCTCCAGCAGATGACGACAGCTGGGAGGGCGAGCGTCGCGGCTAGGTCGCAGTTTGTAAAAAGGAGGAAGTTTAACGGCCATCGATTAAAACGTGGACACAGTCCCACGAGGAAGTCGCGTCAGTAGCTGGAGCTACGTTATCGACTTATCCGGTTTGCTGGCCATGCTAACACGCTAACGTTCGGGTACGCTTTTATGTTTGAACGAGCTTCAGAGTTACAACCTGCCTGTCAATATAACTTTATTGACACCTCAGCTGTTAACAACCGTCAGCAGAAGGAAAACTCACAAACTCAGCTAGCTACTGGAAACACAGATGTGACGACGTACGCCTCCTATAGACGATGCTAGCAGGAGACAGTGGCTCCCCGGAGGACGGGTTTAATTATTATCATCCAAACATTCCTCTTGTTTACAGGTTTATTTGAGGTTGATGTTTCACTGAATTCTTGATCAGGGAATTTATATTTGAAAAACAGGACCACCTCTGGACCACCTCTGGACCACCTCTGGATCAGCTCTGGACCACCTCTGGATCAGCTCTGGACCACCTCTGGACCAGCTCCTGACCACCTCTGGATCAGCTCTGGACCACCTCTGGACCAGCTCCTGACCACCTCTGGACCAGCTCTGGACCACCTCTGAACCAGCTCTGGACCACCTCTGGACCAGCTCTGGACCAGCTCCGGACCACCTCTGGACCAGCTCCGGACCAGCTCTGGACCAGCTCCTGACCACCTCTGGACCAGCTCTGGACCACCTCTGGACCAGCTCTGGACCACCTCTGGACCAGCTCCTGACCACCTCTGGACCAGCTCCTGACCACCTCTGGACCAGCTCTGGACCACCTCTGGACCAGCTCTGGACCAGCTCCTGACCATCTCTGGACCAGTTCCCACAGGTGACTCAGCATCACCAACCTTCTCTGCCTCCCTACAGCTGCCCTAGTGGGGCAGAACCCCTCCCCCCTAGAGCAGCTCCACACACACACACACACACACACACACACACACACACACACACACACACACACACACACACTGAAGCATCAACACTGCTCCACACAATTACATGAACGTCCTCAGAGCCGCTACAAGGCCCGGGGTGATTCAATTACCCTGAGACATTCTGCTCCGGGCCGTAGTTGCCCCCCCCCCACCAGGGCTGGATAATATCACATTAATGCCCCTCAACATTTACCCCGATGGCCTCCTCATTGTGCTGTGACAGCCAATAAAAAGAAAGAAATGAAGTAGCGGGGGGGGGGGGGGGGGCGTTAAACCGATCTTTACAAATGAAAGTCGATTCATTAACTGTAGGAACGTAGCGTTTAAGCTAGCAGAGCTAACTTGGGTTGGATGATGGAGCGGAAGCTCCGGAATCGTGGATCCTGAGGAGACACATCAAACCTGTTTGTCGTCCGCTACAAACAACGTGTTTTATTGATCGCGCTCGTGCGGCGCTAAGTGAAATATGTCAGCTCGCTAAAGCTACCTGCGATAAATCAGAATTCTATTTCTCGGCGATATTTTGCAACGCTAATGAGCGAAGACGTGAATACATTCAAGGTTTTGACACCTCGGAGACGCCGGTAATCCATCACGCTTGTTTTCCAGGCGGCTTTTGGGTCGGAGCGCCGTCCAACGGTGACGTCAGGATGTTTTCATCAATAACGGGGGGGGGGGGGCGTCGTGGACTGATTATCAAGCGGCTCCGCGTGCTAGCGCTAGACAGGAAAGGACACGCTAACAGGTGGAAAGGGACTAAGAGATGGAAAGACATTCACTGAATTAGCACCTGTAGCCCATTGTTAGCTTATTAGCAGGAGGATCCGTGGAGGACATGAATACGCAACGAGCACGGCTAAATGCCGTTAGCATGTCGGTTAGCAGGACCACCTTAGATCTAAAGCAATCGCAGTGTCCGAACACATATCCACATGCCTTTAGCTAATTTTTCTTCCGGGATCTTTCAGTCAGTTAGCCTAGCCCATATTTTTTGCTAGCACCGGGTGTGCTAGCTTCTCATGCTGCAGTTGTGCTGCTTTAATAGAGTTTGGTCCTCCGAGAGGTGGTAGTGATGTGGGATATGAGCCCCCCCAACCCTGGGGGGCTCTGTTTAATACCGACGTTAGCATGAAGTGCATCCATACAGAACCGCATTTACACGCGAAGAATCAATATTCAATTTCAGTGGCTACACATAAAGACGTGATCGTGTTTCGGATCACTGAAAGAATCAGAGGCAACATCTGTGTGGGGGGGTTAGCCTCGGTGTACTCAACAGGGCTACGGACGCGTTGCTAACAACAGAAGATGTACAAAGCTAACTCTAACAAAGCTGTTCTTTTCAACATTTGGCAACTTCTGCATTGGACCAGGTCGATTAGCGGGCCAAAATGCTAATTCAGCTTCTACACCGACATTAAAGAAACGCTTCTGATTCTGATTCATTTTTACCCCACTTAGCATTACTCACTTGACAGATTGCAAAGCTAACAGTAAGCCTCCAGGATGTGCTAATAGAAAGAGGCAGCAAAGTAGCTTAAACATTCACAGCTCATAATTAGGTGATTGAATTAGCTTAGTGGGTTGAGGGGAACAGGAATTGTTATTACTGTAACAAGAATAAATGGCGTCCTAGCCTCAGTACCGAGTGCTAAAAAGGCCGTTGCTATAGCAGCTAACAGAGACAGAAGCAGCTTGGATCCACTTTATATTTCAAGCCAAACGACATTTTTTTTCCCACCGTCACATCATCATAACTGTAACAAGGCTAATTTGTCCACATGCCACAAATGTAGGACAACGGCTTTATTAGCACGTCTGTCTGGGGCCGATAAAAATGACGGATCACGCCGCTCCGACAGACAAAGGCGGCGCCACTGAAACTGGGCCGGCGAGATGCGGCCGTGAGCGCGTGAAAAACGACCGCGGCGCTGAAGGAACGCCAGAACTGACAAAGGACAAAAGGAATCGAGGCTAGTGGGGTGATGGCGAGGTTAGCCGCGAGGTTAGCCGCGAGGCTCCGGGCCGGAGGTGAAGATCCGTCACCGTCCGAACTATCTTTGACTACAATCGTCTGGCTAATTCTGCTTTGTCTTCTGAACCCAAAAGCTATCACGCTAACTTTGTTAGCGGGGCAGATACATCTCTTGGATTCGGTAGCTTCTGGTTTTAACATCTGCAGAAGCGTCTCTGTTTGCTGAAAACGTGCACAATTTCCTGGCGTCGAGCTGCGAGCGCCTCATTAATCTCCCCCGCCGGCGTCCCTGAACTGACACGTTAGCCCGTTAGCCTGTTAGCCGCCTCAGTGATGTCACACAAGTGATGATCGAGGGTCTGATCCGATCAGGGAAGTGTCACCTTGAGTATCAACACCATCCTGGGCCTCCTCTCTTCATTAACATGAAGCAACAGGATGCTAACACCGAGATGCTAACTGTTGCTTAAGTGGTCTCATCTGGTTTTTTTCACAGTGGAACATTCTTTGATCGGAACTCTTGACCTCTATCGGGGTTGTTGCTGTCCCCCCAGTATCAGGACAGACACCCAGATTAGCTAGCTGCACCATCATGCTAGGTGGCTATAAAGTCACTCCAAAGAAATGCTAACGAGGGGAACTTGTGGCTGGTTGAATCCCTGGACTAGCTAGACGCACGCATCAGCAGGTCTTGTGCGTGTTAGCAACATCGCCCCTGTGTCTCTTCCTTTTCCTGCGCTAGCATTAGCCTCCACCTCGCCCTCCTCCGCTACACGCAGCCGCTACATGTCAGCATCTCCGTCCCACCAATCAAACCTCTGAAATTATGGGATGACGAGTCAACGTGGTTGTTCCGACTTTTCCAAACCCGTCTGATATCAACACGATTAACACGACGCCAAATTAGCCGTTAGCCAAATCGAATCCTCTCATTAAAAAAAAGAACTTATTAAAGTCCCCTGACAGGAAATTAACGGAGGATTCCGTGTTTGGCTGCAGCCTTTAGTTGTTATTAATGACTTTAGCGAATCTATCAGACTTTCTTATCTTTTTCATTTCAAACTTAATAAGAAACGTCCGAACAGCTTTAATCAGGCTCGGATTTAAGACGCCGGGAAGGAGGGAAGTTTGCTGTTGGACGGCTGGATTTGATTGGAAAATCAGCAGGAATCATCTTTAGAGTCTCGGCGTCGCAGCGGCGGGTGGCACCGCTAGCTGCTATGGTAATTAAATGCTAAATAAAGCCGCTCAACGTGAGGCTTAATTGCATTTCCTTCTAAAAACGCAGCAACTGGTTAATGAAATAAGTTGCCTGATTAAACAGCTGCTGATGTTTGTTGATGCTAATGCTCATTTTTACCCTCCCCGGGGGGGCTGCTACACATGTCTGCTAGCGACAGAACTGGAGGCTAGCAGAGAAAAATGTACCACTGATATCTAAAGTGGATTCGGGACAACTGGGCACATTTCCGTGCACGGATTCCTGGAATGTGTCGGGATACGACGCTACTTTTTCTGACTTTCCATGGGAATTTGGCTAGCTCCGCTAGCTTATTTCAGCGGAACAGCTGCCGCTGCTTCGCCGCGTGCGTGTTGTCAAAGTTTGCCGCCTGACCAGGTCTGGTTCTTTAATGAGCTAGCTAAGCTAGCTGAACATCTGTAGCGAGGAAGGATTTCAGCTCACTTTTGGAGCATTTTAAGCTCCGCTTGGCTTCCTCTGATCAAACCTCCTCCTGCCGCGCACCTTTCACGGATCACCGCCGTCACAATCAGGAATCACAGCCCTTTCCCTCCCCTCAGCGCAGGTCCGGAGGAGCAGGAGTAGCACTTAGCTTAGCTCGTGTGAGGCAGAGATGCTAAAACCGTTGACCTAGCGTGTTAGCCCCTCATTAGCATCAAAATCTGCCTAGATTCACCCTATCCGGCAGCTAGTTCCGGCAGCTAGTCCCAGCAGCTAGTCCCGGCAGCTAGTCCCGGCAGCTAGTCCCGGCAGCTAGTCCCGGCAGCTAGTCCAGGCAGCTAGTCCCGGCAGCTAGTCCAGGCAGCTAGTCCCGGCAGGTGGCGCCAAAACTCTCTTGCCTTTAAAATTCGAAACAATCAAGAAACTCCGGTGATCATGGACCATCATTCCGAGTGTTTATGAGCAACTTTCTCAGAAAACCTGAGGAATATCTTAAAGTTTCCTCCCATTTTTAGGCTTCGGAGCGCTAGCCGAGACGCTAGCGAGGCTAACAAAGCGCAGCGTCGGTGTCTTATCTCAATAACAAACGTGTTTCGGCGGATGAACGCGTGGCTCGTCTGAAGCGCGGCGGCGATAAAAGCGTGCGGCGGTTTATTCCGGAGGGTCACCATTAATGACGTATTCATGTATGCTACTAGCCTAGCGCAGGTTTTGATGCTTTGTCCACCACTCCACTAATGCCATCACTTCACTTAATTACCCCCAATTAAGACACTATAAAAGATTTGCAAAGAATTGCTAATGACCTCATTTGGAGGCGCGGAAACATTCAAAAGGGGATCCTGGAGGCAATTAGGCCGCCGTGGATGAGCCTCCGGAAAATGTGAGCTCGGAGCGCAAAAATTAGCCAAAATTGCCAGATGTTTTTATGTGAACATCTGCTACGATGGTCAGGGAGAAGAGCAACGCGCTTCGGGTTCAGGTACCAGCGTCGATAACCCGGCGTTAGCTGCCGCTAACGGGCCGCTAGCTAAAACGAGGCTACGTGGTTGAGCTGCTAACGGAGCTACCTTTGCTAACCTGCCGAGGCCACGGCGCTCCCAGCCAGGATCCACAGCAGAGGAGGAGGAGCACCGGCGGGACCTTTGGAGCCTCCAACCACCTCAGCCGGGCAGAAGGAGCGTTAGCAGCCAGTCCCGGACCAGCCGGCTCAGAGGCAGATTCCCCCTGCAGGCTCTTCCCATCCAGAAAGGGTGGGAATTCCCGCCGATCCCGAGCAGAAGCAGCTACAGACGGAGCGAACACATGTTCCTCTCAAAGATTTAACGTGTTTGTTGTTATTCGAAGTCCTCACTCCGCATCAGGAAGTTATGGAAACTACGGATAAATACGAGCTTCCATTGGAGCGCCAATTCCGACTTTTCTACATTCCAACAATCTCGGCAGGAATACCAACGGACATAGTGAGCAGATCCCAGATCCGTCTGTAGCGGCTCAGTGGCCCCGTCAGTGGATCCCGGGGGTCCACCTTCACCTCCGCCCAAACTCCCAAATCTGGGATGAGCCGGGAGCGCCGAGGTGCCTCCGTCATTCCCGGCGCAGCATGAAACGTCATCTGCAACTTTTAATCACGGATCCTCTGTAATTGAGCTGGAAATTGAGTCGCACATTCCTGATTTTCCCTCTTGTTCCCTGGGGGGGGGGGGGGGGGGGGGGGGGGGGGGGCGTTAGTGTTTGTGTTTGCAGATTCCCGTTCCTCCGTCTTCCTTTATTCCCCGTCAGGGTGAACTCTAGTGGACCCCCCGGCAGCAGCCGTAAACCCGGCCGTTAATTGCCGACACGTTTTAGGGATCCCGTCTGTTCCGGCCTCTTCTGACCCCCCAGCAGAAGCGGAGCCTTAATGAGCTCGGAATGTCCTCGGAACTCCCACGTTCCCCCTCGTTGCGGTTCAGGCCCGCTCGGAGCCTCCCGCAGAACTTCGGAACGACGGAGGGATTCGACCCTCCCGGCTAACAAAGTGGCTCTTCGGGTTTCCTCCGAGGCCACTTCCCGACTGGGTTTGATTGACAGCTCGATTAGCACTCCGCCCACAGGAGAGGGCCCCCCCTCAGCTGGGGGCCTCCGGAGCCGCCAGCCGAGGTCGGATCACTGGAAGCTGCTGAAACTTCCGTCCTCATTAACGTTTAACTGCAGCTACTGTAAACACAGAGAAAGATAATAAATACAGTTAGCGGCAGCTAGTTTGAAGCTAACCCCGGGGGTTCGTCCCTAAAACCCCAGATCATGAATGCACCATTTATGAGATGGTGCATTCAGGGACCCTTGTTGTCGCCGTCTCTCCATTTAAAGCCCATTAGAAAGGGAATTCTTTCCTAATTGCGGCGCACTCGAGGCGCCTTTGAGGCTCCGCCGTCCATCTGCATCACACAGGTGCACGTGCGTCTGACGGCAGGAAACACCCGCGCGCTCTTTCATCTCGGCGGGAACGCTAGTTAGGCTAATGTGCTGCAAGTCTGTGAAAACAGAGGAAAATCAAGGAGCCCAAACACCGTCTGGACCATCGAAGGGGCTCCTGGAGACGCGGCGCTTCCCACCTGTGATCACAGCAACCGGAAGTAGCCTCCTGCGGAGTTTTACCGGAACTACTTTGTTGTGTTAGAGCGGGTTTCCGGTCACCGGCGGGAACTGGGTCCAGTTCTTGAGGAGCAGTTAAATTCCAGGCTGGAGCGGCCAGAGAATCCCGCTCCTCCAGGCTCCGGGACCAGGCTCTGGAGCCCCGGGGGGCCGTGGAGCAGCTCGCTCTGGTCCTCCTGGTCCGGATCCTGGTGGCACGAGCGTCCTCTCAAAGTTAAACTATGGAAAAGTGCCGCCTCGCACCTGTCGCTCCCGAACCTTCCCTTCGTCTCCAACCCCTCAGATCGACACTTTCACGCTCCTCCGCGGCGACACGCCGGCGCGCACGCACGCCCACGAGCGCTCGCATTCTGATTGACAGCGAAAGTTCATGTTGGCTCCTTTTTTCTCCTTTTTTAGAGCGTCTTCGTTAAAAATGGAGTCAACGGGAGCAGCAGCAACTTTCTCACCTTCTGTTCTGGTTTTTGTCAACTTCAGTAAACAAACATGAGTGAAATCAGACCCCCCCCCCCCCCCCCCCCCCCAGGGTGATTTACATAAATAAACGCATCTAATTAAACCTGTTTGAAGGGGATTTCTCTTCTTTTCCACTTCGCTTTGGTTTCTTTACTTCAGAGCCTCCGCACAGACCTTTTATTTTTGTTCTAAATTCGTTGTAAATCCGGTTAAAATCCGCAAACTGAATTCTACAGCCTCGACATCAGCGCTGCGGAGGAGCGCGTAAACCTTCTTTATCCACCGGGAGCCGAGTGATCCCGTAAAACTCGACACATAAGACACGTCACGTGATCGTGAGGCGTTGGGATAAGTGATGAGGTTAAATCTGTTGGACTTTCTCCCCCGTTAATAGCGACTCTCTCTCTCTCTCTCTCCCTCTCTCTCTTTCTCTCTCTCTCTCTATCTCTCCCCTCCTCTTCCCTGCGCCCCCCCCCCCCCCCCCCCCCCCCCCCCTCTCTCTCTCTCTCCCTCCCTCCCGTCCAAAGCCTCCTCCGTCTCCAGCAGCATGTCCTCAGACGTGCAGCCGCGGTGCGATGAAGCGGACCGGGCGGCGCCAGCAGCCTGACAGCGGCGGAGCAGGTGAGCACAACCCCGAAAACGCGCCTCTTTCCCGGGGGGAGAGACGTGACCACGCCGGGCGACGGTTGTCGGGCACCTCGGCGTCAGGTGGAAACGCTCGTGCCCACTCAGCCGGGCCGCTCGGGGACCCCCAGAAACCCCAAATCACTCACTTCTCGGGTCGTTTTAGCGTCATGTGTGCGCGTAAAACGGCGCCAAACAGCGGGAGCCGCGTTCATTCTGCCGATTCAGCCGAATCTGCCGAAGACTTCCGAGGGAAAGTTGACAGGTCGCTGACAAACTCTTCGGTGCCTCTGGAGCCGCGAATTGGCTGGAATGTCGCCCAGAACTGGCCGGCGCGATATGCGCAACGCTGCGATCTGGCGCAGAGGTGGGACGGGAGAGGGGCGCAAAACTTTACCTCCGAATTCCCAAACTGAAGGTAATGAGCGAATCCTCGCGCGCCATCGGGATCTTCTGTCGGTCCCTCGCTGATCGCGCTCCGCCTCGTTCCGTTTAATCGCTTTTTACCGCGTCAAATCTGTCAGAAATCTGCGCTGACGGCGCCAACGCGCTTCGGATAAAGACGCCCTCTGCGTGGTTTCGGTCCCGCTCGCCTCGCGGTTACTTTTCCCCGCAGTTCTCCGCCTTCTCGCGGTTCGTATTTGCTGACAGAATCGCGTCTAATCATGCGGAGAAATGAGAAGTGCGGATCCCGGAGCAGCGGCAGCAGCGGCAGCAGCCGCGCTCCGAGGAAGGAAACGGGGTGAAAAGGAATAATAAATGGCTCCACTTGGTTCTGTTGGCCAGACTGATGAAGCGGCCTCCAAGGCAGAAAAGGCTGCGGTCTGATTGATGAGACCCGGAGGAGGCTGGAGGGCAGATTTGGCGCAGCGTCGTGCGTAAAAGCGCAACGCGAGAAACGGAGTCTCGGTCTGGAGCCGTTTTACGCGCAGAGCGGGTGCGTGAGTGAGGCTCGACGAGGACGGATCAACGTTTCCAGAAGGTAAAAGTGCTTCATGGCGCAGATTCTCTGCAATTTAGAACCCCGGGAACGAGGCTCGCTCACGGATGGTTCGAGAATCTCCGAGACGCGGCGGTTGTGATCCACCTGAGCCTCCGCGATGCTCCTCCTCGACCATTCTCTGCAGTTGGGTTTAATATTTCAGCAGCAGCTGGTGTCCCGCGCCAGGCTGCGGATCACCTGTGGCACATGCGCAAATCCCCATTTAGCGTTCTTGTTGCGGGGCGCGCGCAGAGTTTTGCTGCGTTGACCTTGATCCGGGGGTGAAGACGAGGCAGACAAAAGCTGCTGGGGTGCGCGCGGGCTTCGGATTTGCATCTGAGAAAAAAAAAGAAGCAATGAGTCGATTCCGGGAGAAGAGCCGAGCAGAGAAAGTCCACATCTGTTTATCCGGGAGGAAACGGGCCGCTGTTCTTTGTCATTCCGCTACCAACTGCCAACATTTGGGGGAAATAAACCTGCGGCCTCTCAAAACCTCCATATTTGCTTTACGAGCGCCATAAATAAGGGACGAGGCGTTCGAGTGCTCTTCAAACTTGAACGTGCCCTCAAAACTTCCCCTGAAGCAGCTGCTGTTCCTGACGTTCCTGATGTTGATGGATGAGGTTCGGATGCACTCTGGACGCGCTTCTCAGTCCTGCCGGTCCTCGGAGGGCTACAGGGGTCGGGCGAGACCGCTTCTTCCACCCTCAGATCATTAACGTTGCACCAGAGCTGCAGATGTGCGTAATCTGAGGTGTCAGATTAGAGATTACAGAGCACTGGCGCTGGTTTTAGCATGTAGGCTACTAGGCATTAGCATAAAATGGGATTTTCTCTTTATATTGGGATCTTGGCTTCCAGCCAAACGTCCTCTGGTTTTCATGCTAGGAAATGTTTCCTTGTTTCCTTTTGATGAGGGAACGGGTGTTGGATGAAGCCTCGACTGAGATTAAAAGATTCTGCGAAGCTGCTTACGTTTTTAACAAAATACTGACTGAAGCTGTCGGTTCCTGCCTTCATAAACACACAGACGCGTTCACTGACCCTGGAAGAACCAGAAATTTCTACTCTGGTCAGCTCAGGTGTGAATAGGTCCAACAGAGCCGTTTTAGATTTCAATGGATTCTGAGTCGCTGGAACGAACGGAAAGTCCTCCAGTGCCTCTCGCTAGCGATGGAGTGAGCTTAGCAACAACCCCTCAGGTCACGCGTATAGTTTAGCTTTCTCAGTTAAGCAGGTACTCGTAAAAAACTGCATTTTCCCAACAATTCCTGTGAGTTTGAAAGCATGCGTGTTAAATAAGGCAGGGTTGGTGGGTGTTTTTGACCCCCGGGGAAGCACAAGCGGAAATGTAGCTCATGTAGTCCTCCGGAAATTAGCTTTTTATACCTGTGCAAAAACGATAGCGCGGAAGAGACATTGAAAAAGGCTTAAGTTTGTCTTTAAGGCTGCTTTGGCCGTTCTGGGCTTCTGTAGAAACACATTAGCCCAACATGCTAGTACATGGAGGGGGACCCGCGTCAACATTTACGAGACTCAAAGCAAAAAAAAGCAACATTTCGATGCTATGAATCCATTTATAGGTGCGGTTTGTCCCTGAATGAAGCTAATGGAGGCTAGCGCACATTAGCGGGGCTAGCATTGTTCCGTCTGACAGCAGCTGTGTGCTGATGAGCAACCCCAGTTTAATCACTGTAGTCGTGCCACCTAGAAACCTCCTGCGGGGGCTGATGGGAACTAAAGCGTCAGGAACGGACGATAATTTGCGCCCTCGTCGATAACGAACCCACCCCCCACGTTAGGCGCCGTCACGTGATCCATATTTCATCAGGACTTATTGATTCTGGCATCCTCGGCGCTCCACTAATGAAAAATTAGTGCGTTTTATTTCTGACGGCACATAAATGCTTCTCCGGGACCAGGAGGTCTGGACATTAATTCTCTGTCTTTCCGGGGACATTCCAGTGTAAACAGCTCGGCTGTTTAAACGTCTTCACACAAACTGTTTAGATTTCTGGAAAAGCCGCGATGTTTACGCCGTCCTGTCAGCGGCTCTCAGCTCGCTTTGATTTACGTTTTAGCTGCTTTTTATTTATTTTTTTGCTGATCTCAGTGATTTTTTTTCCAGGATTTCGGTCCTGGAATTCCTGGAGGGAAGCCGTAGCGTCTTTGTTCGGCTTCCAGAAGCCTCGGGTGTTCCTCCGTCGCTCCCTTGAGTACCTTTAAGCACCAGGCAACCGTCCACTCCAAACCGCCTCCGTTCTGCCGGTTCTGTTCGTCCGAGACGTAAAAGGACATGAGTGAAATTTAAACTCCGGCGCCGCCGCGCATTCTCTCTCCTCGCCGATCGTCGCTCTGCGACGACGGCCGAGCGGAATAATCAGGCTGCTGCTTGTGGAGCCTCTGAAGTCGCCCCGGGTGACTTGTCTCCTTCTGTTGGACCACGGCCGCTAACAAGCAATTAGCTAGCAACGGGATCGCTTGGTATCTTCGAGTCGTCTTTGTTGGCGGCAGATTTTGCTGAAGCCGCCGCGTCGATGACGGGGCGTCGATGACGGGACGTCGCGTCCAGAAGCGTCTGATCGTTAATAAAAGTCCCGTTTTTCCCTCCCAGCCTGTCGGTGGGCGGAGGGTGAGTCAGCAGGTTTTAGCATGCTAGCGGGAGGCTTGTATTTGACATTAGCGCCGAACGTAGCTCTGCTAAGCTAAGATTCCAGGACGGTCCGTCGTCCATAAACCCAGATTACGATGGTGACATGTGTCCTCTGTGTTTGTTGAGGATGGGGGGGGGGGGGGGGGGGTCACAGCGGGTCGCAGACGTTCCAAAGCTAGCACAGGAAACAGGATCGCGAGGTTCTTCCACAGGATAAACACGACCGGCTTATTTAAGAGGCAGAACACTGGGAGAGAACAGCAGGCCCGAGTCATCTGAGACCCGATGTCTCCCCCCCCCCCCCCGCAGGACATCTCACCCCCCCCCCCCCGCCCAGATTTGTGGCGCTGCTTTGACATTCTCCAGGAAGATCCATGAAGCTCCGTGTAACTCGTTCCAGGTGAACGGTTTGACATTTGAAAGAAATGCCAGCCAGACGGTGAAGTGGGCACTCCACGGTAGCGCCGAGCTCCTCTGTATTCGGCGGCGGCGGGCGGCTCCGTCCTCCCCCGTGTGGTTACCGGAGTCTCGGCGGCCTCCGGTCGGGGCTTGTCAGAGCACGGGGCCTGACTGAAGCGCCGTTATTTGACTTGACAGGAACAGGACTGCCGACAGAGTCCAGAGACCTGGCCGTGTCAGCGCAGCACAAACAGACCGTGGGATGGACTCGCAGGCCGAGGCGCCGAGCGTCCCCGCCTTCACGCCGTCTGATGGCGGCCTGACAGCTTTCGCCAAAACAAAGAAAACTTGTTTGATTATGAGACGGAACTCGAGGGACCGGTGAAGGAAGAACTGTTCCAGTTTGTTGGAGCGTCTCAGTCAGGGTTGACGTCCTAAAATCAACCCCCGACTTCACGTTAGCGGACGCGCGGTGACCGCAGCGATCTACGCCAGCGCTAGCCAAAGTCAAGGAGACGCCTTCAAACACGCCAACAACATTGTCACAGGAATAACAACCATCTAAATAGACCGTGCCAAGACTTAGCCACACCCTGCTAGCTGTAGCAACTGATGCTAGCGGCAGGCTAAATGTTTGCGCTCAGCTAATATTTTCCGACTCACGTCTGTTTCCTGTTATTGATGAAAAGTCACCTCGAGTATCAGCACAAGACGTTCAAGTCGGCCGAGATGCCGACTGGCATTGTTATGCATTTAAAACCCAGCACACACACACACACACACACACACACACACACACACGCACACACGCACACACTCTTCTCAGCTGTCTGCGCCGTTTGTCAGTCAGCAGAGAACTGCCTGAGTCAAGGTCGTCCCGCTCGGTGCCGATTTTACACGCTTTTGCCGCCGATCGATGGCGCCCAACATAACTAAATCAGAGAGGTCTCAATTCCCAACCGGCCGATAATTGGAAGCTGTTAGAACCGAGGAGGATAAACAGCCGCTCCTTAAGGAACCCGTCTGATGCTCGTTTGTGCCAAACAAAAGTTATTGACCAGGCTTTGATCAGGAATGTCTTTAAGATGAGATCGCAGACCCAGGCAGGAGGAGCTAATGCTAACTGAGCTAGCCACCAGTCAAACAAAAGTCTGCGTGGTTTTCCGTAGCTTTTTCCCGACTTTTGCGGTTTATCCGTGCGGCTAGGAGAGCTACAGCGGTCAACAGATAACGAGGTCTTTGTCCCGGAGTAAAAGTTTTCAAAGTGTAAAATCAGGCTCGGATTCTGGAGCAGCTTCCTTTATTAAACCAGTCATCTCGGCAGATGAACCGGCAGCACGTTGCTATCGGAGCGATGCTATCTTTAAATTACGCCCATCGCTCGGCCATAATTAAGGTCCCCACTGACGCTTGTCTCGTCCTTCAGGTCGCGTCAGGCCCACATGAGCCATTATGGGCTCAAAGTGGCGCCCGGCCGGCGAACCGGCCGCCAACGCCAAGCACCAGAACTGTCCCGATTATAATCGGTGCAGATTAATTACAGCGAGGATCCGGTCCGGCGTCGCTGATCGGAATGGATCCGGAGAGAATGGAATCCCCGTTTCTCCTCTTTGAGTTAATTGCGAATGGCGGCGTCACTTGTCACGCCGCCACTAGCCCCTCCAGGGCCCCTCGTCCAATTATCTGTTGCCTGGTGATTTATTTGGTTACCTCTCTCCGTCCCTGCGCTAGCACCCCCCCCCCCTTCACCCCCCCAGGGCTCGGTAACGACGCTGCCATTGACTCGGGATCCGATCCACCAGACAGATCCACAACTCTGAGTAAACAGAGTTACAAATGTCGCTGAGACGAGCCGCTAACACGGTAAACAACCCCCCCCCCCCCCACCCCCACCCCCCGACGCGTGGGAGTGCGGCTGAACCGTGAGAGGCGGCGGCCTCATGGACATATTGCTCCATCCATCTGCTTGTCAGCGCCGTTGACAGGCTGTCTGGCTGCTCCGGTTCTGCCACCCCGACCTCCCCCGACCCTCCTCCGTCCAGACTGACAGCTGGAGACGCCCCTCGATCCTGGAGCGCCGCTCCGCATCCGCCCGCCCGCCGCCGCTCTGCTTAGCCGCATTTACATCCGAGGACCGGTGACCCCAGTCGGCGTGCACCGGATGATGAGGGGAAAGTCCGCGGTCGGCCGTCTCGGCGCCGTTCCTGTCAGTCTCCGGTCTGTCTCGGAGCAGCCGTGCGTTGCCTCGCGCCATCACTGAGATGGTCCCCGTCTGCCCCCCCCCATCGTCTTGTAGCTCCCTGCCGTGATTTAATTGCGAGCTGTCTCGTGTTCCACGGAAAGGCCGATGTCTTCTGGACCGACTCTGATGAGATGATTTTTATTGGGGGAAAAGCTAAAATGATGAAGTCCAGATAGCGTGTTGGCGTTAGCTAAAGCAGTTCCTCTGTACCTGCTAGCATCTGTTAGCAGGATGAGACTAAACTCTCCAGGTGGGAGAGTTTGGTGTGGATTTAGGAATTTGAGGGTGAGTCTCGGGGTTCGGGAAGTGGAACCCGTCCTCGTTTGCATCTTTAATTCCCGGATATGTTTTCCGTATATTGGCATTAAAGTTTAAACCCTCTCATGTTCCGGCTCCAGAACAGCATTCCGCCCCCGTGTTTCTGGGATCCCCTCGGAGAGAAGTGGGCCGCGGAGCCGTAATTCTCTGCATCTTTGATCCGCTGATAGAAGCGCACAAACAGCTGATGGAAATTCGATTAAACATCTGGGCCTGCGGTGATTTGTGGGCCGCGGCGGCGTGACGTCTCCCAGAAAGACGGGATGTGTAATGAGAGCAGAATTAATGCGGCGGCGTTGACAAAGTGTTGGCGGATCGGGCCGCTCCGTCCTGCAGGCGCGGGCCCGGAATGACAGCGCATCCATCTTGGGAAGGCTCCGTTCTCCCTGCGCTCTGCTAGCAGCTTCTGTTAGCAGCTCCTGAAGCTGCAGGTCCCCCCCCCCCGGAACATGATGGACCAGGTGTAACTCGCGCAAGTCAATCAATTTCCAATTAAGCCAGGATGCTCCGTCCTACATGATTCCCTTTATTAGCGGATGGTTAATCTCTGCTTACAGCAGGTGTGATTCACCTGTGCACCCTGGAAAATGTCAGCGCTCCTGCAAATGAAGACAGTTTTTTTCCTTGTTTTTCTTTTTTTCTTTTTTTTTTTCGGCAGCAGCTCCGCGGGATAACGTAGAGGTTTTCCCTCTAATTTAATTACTCCTCCTGGATCCGTGATGGCGGGCGATATCTGGGCATCGCCCCACTGAACGCCAGCTTAACTGGGTTTAGCTGGGCGGCGGCGTGCACAGGTGAGGCTGCTGTGCTCCGATTGGACGACGCACTCGTCCGTCTCTTCCTGATCGGCTCCGGAAAACTGTAGTTACTGTTAAACTCCCCGTCTGTCATATTTTCCTGGTCTGGAGTGTGTGTGTGTGTGTGTGTGTGTGTGTGTGTGTGTGTGCTGAGGAAGTGTTGGCTGTTGACTCGATCGATGAAGGTCCAGACTCATTTTCAACGATGTCCCGGGGTTAAAAAAGAGAAAAACGACCTTTGCCTGACAGCCGGGGAAACGATGACATCATCGCATTGTTTTGAAATGGAGGGCCCGTCAGTGCGAGGGGCCCCGCTGTCCGCCGGATGATTTGTGGGCGCCATTATTCCCTGGAAGCGCCGCGTCTCAGCCCATGACGGCGAGAGGAAGGTCAGAGCTTCGGAAACGCGACCCCTCTCGCAAGTTTCCTTGTGAATTCCGAAGTCCGCTCCTCTTCTCCTTCCTGACCCGGTTCAGCTCCAATTCATCATGAAACCGCCGGAATCCGAGAGGCAGCAAAACCCGCCCACTTCACCAAAAACGCCTCCGCCGTCGCAACTGGCCGCCGCCCCCGATGCCGGACGCTCGTTAGCGGCGCCACGGGCGGCTCCCGCCCTTTAAAGCGTCCCCCACCGCCAAAAACGCGGGGATTCCGACACATTTGGATGAAAGCGCGGCGGCACAATAACCCGGTCAAATGTGAGGAGTTATCAGCCGAGCACAGCAGCCACGGAGCCCCTTCAACGTTCCCGCCTTCCGCACCTGAGCCGCGGATTTCCACCACAATGCAGCGCCGCTCTGCCGCGCGGAGATAAACCTCCACGCTCAGAACGGATAAATAAATCACACCAGTCGGGGCCTTGGAGCTGGAGTCAGAGCGCCGGAGCGGGCGGCCGAGGTCGGCTCGGGAATAGCTGCTGACGCGGGAGAGCCGCGCTAGCTAAAGCAGCGCTAGCTCGGTAACTTCGCTAAAGGAGAAAAACCCCTGTAACCTTTTAAAAACGTTCATTTTGATGAACGGACGCCCCGACGCCGTCGCTCAGCCGCCCCCTAATTAGCCGGACGAGCCTTCGGAGATCGCCTGACTGAACCCTCGCGCAGGCGGGCTGCACCAGGAATATCGATTTTCCCTGATTGCCATCATCCCGGCGATTTCCCTCCGCCGGGGCTGAAAGCAGCAAACCTGAGACCATTTTGAGGAGATGTCGTAAATTCCCCGACAGTTAGATCTGACTCAGGATTTCCATTTGAAGAGCCGCTATTACATCAGATCTATACTTTCTGTAAAAGCTCCCCTTAATCCTCCTGCAGGATTATGGTGATAAAACTAATTATACCCGCCGGCTGCCCGGAACTAACGGCCGGCGGAGCGCCGCGGCGTGCTGGTTAGTGGTTTAGCACTATTACCTCACATGGGTTCCATCCCCAGTTACCAACGTCTCTGGGTCGGGGCCCGGGGCCACAGCGGTTCCTCTGCTGCGCCTTAAATAATCCACCATGATAATAATCCAGCCTTGTGCTAATTTATCCAACGTGTGCATCTCTTTGATCTGGGTTCTTTGCCTGTTTTTGTCATCGTCTCAAATCGGCTGAGGTAGCTAGCGCGCCCTTCCGACTTTAGCCTAACATGAGGCCATCTTGCTGGGAGGGGCTGGGGGGGGGTCAGGGTGCTGCTTGGCTGGGAAACAAGAGGGACGGCTATGTTGGGAGCAGCTAAGCTAAGATAACTTCATCGGATGCCGCTGGTTTAGGCGGCGAGGCAGAGAACAGACGGAAATCTGACATTAGCTTAAAAAAAAAGATTGTCGGTGTCATCCGGACTCATCCGTGGTGGACTGAAAACATCGTAAAATCCTCCGCGCGGGCCAGAAGAATCCTTGGCTTCTCCGGAGGAAGGCAGACGGCAGAGCAAACAGCCAAGTAAGCGCTCCGCTCCAATAATGCCAGCCGGCTGCCCCGAGGTTAAACAGATCCACTAATCACTCCCGTTGTTTGGTTTGGGCTTTGAACTCATCGGGGCTGAGCCCGCCGACCATAGACGGCTGAGGTTCTGCAGATCAGCGACGCGAGCCGCGGCTAAAGATCCGCCTGCGGGTGCAGAAGCATCCACGTTCACACATGCTCGTTTCTGCTCTTTATTAGCGCCGGCTAGCAGCGGATAGCGACCCGGCGCTGAGATTGGTGAGGACGTTGGGGGGGAACCTGCGAGCGCTGATGCCGGTCACAGAACTTCCGAAAACCCCAAAGTTCTCCTGTCGTTCGTCTTTAGGAAACTTTTAATGCCACGAGAACATTTATCGCCCACAATAATCAACCTTGTGAGCGAGGAATGGTTTTTAAAACGCCCCCCGAGGAGCGTGATGGCTTCACAGATGCTACGTTGCTACTTCACAGCCTTTATTGCTGACTGATGAACAGTGGAACGAAGGAGGTCCTGCCCGCCCACCCCCGCCCCCCCAGTCCCACAGAGGCTGCCAATCTACTGAACATTCACCAAAATTGAAAGTGAGCGATCAGAAACAGGAAGCAGCTGCGATCAAGCAACATTTAGCAGCCGCGTCATCAATCAGGCAGGAAAATCAGCCGCCGAGTCGCCGGAACGCCGCATAAATCTGAAGGATTTGGGATCAGACAAGACGGGGACTAACGACGAGGAGGTTTAATGAGCTAAAGCGGCACATTTAACGACCGGAGGGATAAAAACAGGCAAATAAAAAAGGTTATCGTCTGCATAAAGTTTCAGATGGGGAGTCACAACGTCAGAAGCTAACGTGAAATGACTCAATATTTCTAAAATAACGTTAGTCCGGCCCCCTCACCTCTACCTGGACACCGTCTTCCCCTCACTTTTCCCCCAGCCGCCGTCTCGACCGCCTGTTTCGGCGCCGCAGCAGCGCGTAAAAGGAGCCAGACGGGCGTTTTTTGACAAGGTCGAAGCCGCGATTCCTCAACCTCAGAACCTCAGCGGAGCGAAGGAGCTTAATTCCCTTCGCTCCATCTTCAGAGATCAGACACATCAGGACTTTATGGTCCGTGTCCTGGCCGAGGCGTCGGAGCGTCGCCGGCTGCTACCGCTCGGTGGCGGTGACAGTGTTCCGTGCAGGTCAGTCACTGCTCAACAGCGCGTCCTCCCCCGAGGCTGAGATGATTCTTGGGAGATTAAGGTGATGGAGTGTGGATAACAACAGCGGTTTCAGGGAAACACACACACACACACTCCTCTGAAACACACACACACACACTCCTCTGAAACACACACACACGCTCGGCCCAGCAGAGAAAACTCGTTTCAGTTCGTCCCGCCCTACCGGAACCATTAGCATGTACCGGTGCTGCAGTTATAGCCCCGCCCCCAAACCCAAAGTCCCCATAAGTACAGCACAACTCCAAACAGGAAGTTCCTCCAGGATCCACCCATGTCCTAATAACGACCCAAAACTGGAATTTCATGCATCGTGAAGGGTCGTGCGGGCGTTCCCATCGCTATCTCTCCATCCCATCAGCTATCCCACGCCGGGCGCCGATTCCTCCACCTGTGATTAGTCACAGCAACACCTGGCGTACGTGCGCCGGAGGTTATCGCGCACCTTCGCCGGCACAGAGCGGGTTTAGTAAACACGGCGGCTTCGCTATCTGTCCATCAGCAGCCTCTTCATTTCCGTCATCACCCTCGGCTCCGGACGGTCCTGCTGCAGAGGACGCGAGCCAGGACCGGGACACGTGCAAGGCTGCTCCCAACGGCGAGTTTTTAGCCTTTTCCAAAGGTTTCTTTTTCTTCTTCGACTTAAACCCGAGGCCTTTATCTGGTCACGTGAGAGTGTGGTAACTTTAGCTCGTGTGTTGGACTCTCTGGGGGGGTCAGATTCAGGTGGCCTCTACCCTTGGAACCTGCCGTCTTCTGCTCATCCAGAACTAGCGTGGAACTACGTTGAACTAGGCGGTCGATGCCTCCTCCAGTCAATATTCAGCAGCCAATTAGCTTCTGAGCTGTCGCGCGCATCAGAAGTTTGATCCCACTCTTAACTAATGAGATCTGGGCTCATTAGCTAAGCTACCTTTAGCACGTGAGGCAGTCGAGCTGTGGACGTTCCCTGGAAAAGTCACATCGCCAGAGGTAATGAAGCTTGCTAGCATTTCATTAGCTTATTTTTTTGCTACGTTCGGAGAGCTGACGAATGTGATTAATAGCAACTGATTCTGGGTCGACCCGCCGTTGAGGGACTGGGGACGTAGCCGACCCGCAGCGTTGCCAAGTTGCCAACTTTTCCACGTGACCCGACAGCGAAGTGATATAGATACTGGTTATACTGGAATGGTCGGTTCGGGAAGCTGAGCTGGAGATGCTAGGTTGATTTCCCGTAACAGTGAAACTTCCCTCTATGCAGAGATATTCCAAATTAGCCGTCCTCCATTAGCGGTAGCTCACCCTCCTTCCCTCTCCTCTCCCCCCACAGTGGTCATGGCCCTTCCCAGCGACGTTCCGGCTCTTTCGTCAACTCGCTGCATCCTCTTCTCCGATAAAACGCCTCTCTGCTGCCACATTGAACGGAAAAGCCGAGAATATGCCGACCAAGTGTGAGGAATCCCGACGGAGCGTGTAACGGCAGCTGTGAGTACCAACACGCCGACACCGGGAGCTCTGCCGAATCATCCCGGCGAGCACGTGCCAGTCGCACATTTACATCCGTTACCCCTCCGACACACGCTCGGACTCCGGCGCTCCTGGTGAATTTCAATCCACCTATAAAATTGCGACGGGCAGAAATTTATGCACACATAAATCACATATTTACATACGGCGCTCTCCCCCTAAAGCCCGGCCACTTCGGCCGCATTAATGATTTCAAATGTATTCCTCACGCATACGGAATGTTCTCGCTTCAAGGAATCGCCGACTGGTGTTCCCACTTAAGAAACCCTTTGTTGAAACTGTTGCGTTCCCGAAGTGGCGCCGCGGCGAGCGCGCTGGGCCCCGTCGGAGCGGCCTTCCGACAGCTGATGGAAAAGTAGCGTGTGAAGCGGGCCGATGTGGGCAGCTGGGTGGGGGGGGGGGTAGAGGGAGCGCTGTTGGGGGGGGGGGGGATTTAAACGCCTGAGGTAAGTAATCAATCAAGGAAAAGCAGCAGCTGGAAGACAGGAAGGTGCGTTTGTGGGTCGGGTGATAGAATCCGGAGCGTCGCGAGCCGGAATCTCCCCCAACGTCCGCTATGTTAGCATTTTTACCCCAAACTCTCAAATGTTTGTCGACCTTCTCTGTTAAAACACGGCAACAGCTCCTCCTCAGGTGGCGCCTGACGTGCGCGGCAACGTGCGCGCACTTGATTTCAACAACTTCCTCTTACGGCGCGAGCGCACGCGGCTGTTATCAACAGACGTGGCATCATCTCACACACACACACACACACACACACACACACACACACACTTTACTGAATGTTTCTATCCAACAGTTCTGGTAAGAGCCCCACTCCCCCCCCCCACTCCCCCACCCCCCCCCCCCCCCCTCCCCCACCCCCCCATCACAGCGATGCTCTCCAGACCCAAATCTCAAATGGAGTTGCTTTCATTTCGCTTCACGCCGGCGTGCGACCGGGCGCCTGCATTTTGCATTTAACTACATTCCTGAGCCTCTCATTTGCATCACGGCTTCCGTGTCCTTGTGCACGTGTTCCAGAGAGATTGGGTGTGTGTGTGTGTGTGTGTGTGTGTGTGTGTGTGTGTGTGTGTGTGTGTGTGTGTGTGTGTCCAACCAAAACCCAGGCAAATTTAAACCAGAGTCAACCTTTGAGGACATGAGCAGTCACACCCATTAGGGAAACTGCCCACAACACACACACACACACACACACACACACACACACCCACAAACACACACACACACACACCTCTATTCACCAGAGGACCCACATGCTTGCCCAGATTGTCAGGGATACACGTGCTGCATATGTACATAAGTTGGCGGCTAATAGATATGCAACACATTGCTAGTGGCCGTCTATTAGCCGCGCGTGTCGCTGGGAGCGTCAAATATGCATGAGGGAGCGCAGGTACATATCTCGTAATCCTTCAGGTAATTAATAGTCATTTTCCAGGGTCGGGGGTGGGGGTGGGGGTGGGGGGGGCGGCGCCTGCTGCCCCCACACGTCCAGCTGTTAGCTTCCTCTCCACTTAACTGTGGAACATTTAAATCACACTGGAGTTTTTGCGGTCGCTCCTACAGATGTTCTCGCCTCCGGTCAGGCATCGATTGAAACGTTTGGGTCGGATTGAGGGGTGGGGGGGGGGGGGGCGGGCGAGGGGGGGTTGCTGTTCACGGGCGTTCTGGTCCGTGGGGGAAACGGTATTGATTGCACTTAAAGTGACAAGATTGAGGAGGCCCGCGTGGACGCGTTCTCCCCATCGCCGCCAACAGACAACATGGATTGATCTCTGTGATCATGAACGTCCCGAGACCCATGAATCAGCCGTCCACGCTCTGCCTGCCGGAAAATAAGTCAGCAGGTTTTCATAGCGCGTCGGTAATGGACGGACCGATGGGCTGTTTGATGGAGGAGGACAAGTAAATAGTGCGGTAATGAATGGGCCTCGCGCACATCATGGCGAGCTGAAAGGCCCTCGCCGCTCCGGCCTGTAAAACACGCCGAGGTGCGTTTGAGGGGCGGGCGGGCAGCGAGCCAGGCCGGTTCGGGCCTCTGCTGCCATTCGCCGCGCATAATTCACCAGCACGGCGTGAAGCTGATGCGGCCGCTCTCCCCTCTCCGATGGCCATCCATCAGGTAAAATTGCTTTCTTCTCACATTAGCCTGTCAACAAGAAATAACAAATGTGGCCAAGTGGAGCAACACATGATTACAGGGTAATAATGCCCCGAGGTCGGCGGTGGGGGTGGGGGGGTCTGTGACCTCATTCTGAGTGGCAAGTGAAGTCGCCTTGGATGACAAGTCACCAGAGAGCAGCTCATCCTCCCCCCTGACAGGCGTTGAGTGCTCGGTAATGTCTTTTTTAAAGATTGGAACTGCCCTCGCGGAGGAGGGGGAGGAGTCGGGGGAGGAGTCGGGGGAGGGGGGTCAGGAGGGGCGGCCTTCCTGAGGGATTCCGCAGAAGAACGTGGGGGCACAAGTGTGGTAAATGTGTGTCGGGGGTGATACGGTTGAACCGGATGAGCCTTTGCGAGGTTCTGTGCAAGCTAGCGCACGCTAGCGCACGCTAGCGCACGCTAGCACGTGCTCCTGTGGCAGGACAGCGCTCCGGCACTTTAATGAATGAGGCGCTCGGAGAGAACGGCGCTCCCGGGAAAAACGGGGATTCACTGTCACCGCTGAAGAAGGGATCTCAACAGCAGCTGGTCCCTCCGCACAGGCCGGAGCCGGGAGGCTCGGCCGGGGAGTGATCGCTCCTCCACCGTCACCTGTGGTCACGAGCGGTGGGCGGAGCCTAAAGAGACAGATGTGTCTCCCAGGGAGGCGGGGTAAACCCACCCATCGTGAGAGCAGCCGCCGCCGCTGATTCCAGATGTTTTTCTTGATTGAAGCTTTCATCGGAACGAAATGCCGAAAACGTCAAGCTAGCTCATTGTGCCGACGTCCGCGTTTGCTGCGCGAGCGGAACAGCTGGCTCGGAGGCGCCTGTGACGAGTTAGAGCTGACAGCCGACGCCGCTGTGCCTCCGCTGACGCCGCTTCCTTGGACATTTATCCCAATCGCATGCAAATATATTCCCACTGCGACTTTGTTACCGTTTACAAATTCAAACAGCGCCGAAAGTCTTCCAGCCGTGTGGTATTAGCGGTGGCCGGCTAGCTATCCCAACGCGTAGCGTCGTATCGTCAACGCACATGCAGCCGCCTGTGCCAAACCCTGCACGGGTCATTTCCTCTTCCTGCCTTTAATTAGCTTGTAAATGTCACCTTAAGAACATTTTCTGCGTCCACGCGTAGCTGGAAGGACCGACGCTCATTTTCCGTCACGTGTCGACAAAGACGACACAAACGGCTCAAAGACAAACCGGCATCCCTTACTTCCCGACCACCATTCTGCCCGAAACGGCCGCGGGGAGAGACGCGCCGTCCTGGCAACCGCCAATTAAGGCCACGCATCCGTCGCACGAGGGCCGTTGCTTAATCAAAGCTCGGAGGAATAATGAACCAAAGTAAACAGTAATTACTAAAAGTGGGACATTGATCCCAGCTCCATCTCTGATTGGCCTCCTGGGGCCTCCGGACGGGGGGACGTCCCCAAATATCCACTTGATGGAGCACGTGATCCGACAGCGACGGCGGAAAATCCATCTGCCTTACACGATTTAGATGGACGACCAACGCGCGTTGACCATTTGTCCTGCAGGGAGTCTCTCAGCGAGTGTATTATTCACGCCGTATGGATCGTCCCTCCGTATAGAGACGGGCGAGCGCGGCGGGACGTGACCACGCAAGCCACCGGAACATCAAGGAGATCAGCCCGGCGTTGAGCGTCTCTGATGAGTAGAAAATGGACCGGGGACGCAGTTCGACTCTGGCGTCAACAGTGAGAGGTCAATAAGAATGTTAATGACGGTGTGTGTGTGTGTGTGTGTGCGTGTGTGTGTGTGTGTGTGAGATCATATTAAGATGAGATTACCCTCTACAGAAAACTGTTTGACCTTTTTTTCCTTACATTTATGCGACAGCTGTCATCTGGAGTAGGAGCGTGATGCTACAAATGACCCGCGGATCGAATAAATATTTATCGTTCGGATTTAAAGCGTCGGTCGCGCCCAGATGAACACAAACGGCGCGTTGACCCGCAGTTGTGAAGGCCACAGCTGTTGATAGAAGCAATTTTCAGTTGCAGCCGAAGCTGCGGGAGGCAGGTTTCGCATAAGTTGGCACAAAAGTTGACGTTAGCAGTGCACCGCTCCGCTGACGCTGGCGAAGACTCCATGAGGGCAGACAAATGAGAAAAAGAGAAAACCCGTCCCACATTTGATACCTGTCAACCTCTGCGAAACTGCAAAGAAAACAAACATCGTAGCATCATGCTAATCATAGCAGCGCGGCGTTTCTGTTGACAAAGTGCCAACGACAGTTATTGTTTGCTGCAGCTCGTTACCATTCATTAGCCATTATCATCAGAACGCACATCTCCACAGAAGCTCTACATTACCCATAATCCCCATTTACAAGCCGGCCTCGCGTTCCATCCACTCAGCGTTTTTAGACGTTAACATTTACGTCCGCTGCGGGTTATAGCCGGAGCGGTGCCGGCGAAAAATGTCATTTTCTGCCTGACTTCTCCTTCGGTGGAGGCAGTAACTATAAAGAAATGAGCGTGTGGGCCACCTGCGCGCGGTGTCCGCCGTTATTTGTTGTAAAATCGGGAGCAGGTGCTCTAAGAAAACACCTTCCTCTATAAAATCACAGGGAATTCCGATCTGCTTTTAGAAGCAATACAAGCGGGATTATTGGCGGCTTCTGCAGCCACACGGGCCCTTAAAGCTCAGGTATTAGCGTGTCCGATGCGTAACCCGTGCGCAGGTCTCCGAGCTGGATTTTCAGGAGATTGGATTTTACGTACTGTGGCGCACCTGCGATCACTTTTATATCATCGTGCCCTTTTCGGTTTAATTCGATTTTTACTTGGATGTTCTGGTGGTGGAGTGAAAGAAGGGTCACGATAAGGTTGTAGCATCAGCTCTTTCCACAACCTTTTCATTTGATCTACGATCTGTGTCCAATAAATGTGTACTAGCGTACCACCAGAGGGCCGAGAACCTCAGTTTGGAGGCGGATATTTTAATCGTTGGTTCTAATTTTAGATATTTCAATCCCACAAAGGAGGAAACCAAATGTTTTGTTGACCGTTGTTGAAGTAGTGAGAAGCACCTTAGATTCCCAACAGAGGGAACACGGCGATGTGTTCCAGGGTCACATCTGGCTGTTTCTGGCATCCACAAATTCATCCATCTGAACCATCTGAGGCCTCTAAAGGGCTGAGAGGAAACATCAGTGACACGGATTTGGAAGCTTTTTTTTCTCCGCGCCAGATTAACGCTTTGACATGAATACGGCCCCGAGGAGAGCGTCAGCTGGCCGCGCCGCGGCCGCGACGGTCAATTTCACCAGCGCGCTGCGAGAGCTTCGATTGGCCACATCAATAGCTCGCAGTAATTTCTGAGCGGAGTAGAAGAAAGAGGAGTTAGCGGGGAGTCAGAGGAGGCCACTTCTGTCCCCAAGAAAATGCTCCACTGCTCCTGGTTCAGCGAGCGGATTATTCCCGACACGGCGGCGGCGGCGGCGGCAAACTGCCAGGGGGTGATTTTTGAGAGAACCCCCCCCCCAACCCCCCCCACCACCACCACCATGGCTGGACAGTAAACAGCGCTGCATTGATGCGCAACATCGTAGACTCAGTCGGACAGATAAGCCACCGAGAAGCTGGTGGGCGTCGCTTTGGGGACGTTATCTGCCAATCGGTGGGCTTGAATCACGCCACGATCCGAGAGGACGGATAACGCATCACACAGTAGCATGTGTTGCTAGCGCAGCAGTAGATTGTCATTAAGATACGGCGGGCGTGTCCAATCAGGGGGCTAGCATATCGTATCCATATAAACTAATCAATACGTTAGACGGATGATGATTACGACAGCTGGAGAAAATGAAGAGCTGATCAATCAAGAGCAGCGAGTTCTCGCTAAGAAAGTGAGCGGGAAGCTAAATCACCTCGCTTTCATGTTTCATTAGGAGAAACTCCGTTATCCTGCACATAAACCGCGGCGCCGCCTCATTTGCATGCAGGCGCTCGCGCGTCTCGCCGCACATTTACCTCCGGAGGACGCGGCGCTCGCTCGCAACCCGCCGGCTCGCCTGTTAGCGAGATTTAGCATATCTCCGGGTGTCCAGCATTGATTGGAGGTGAATCCCGGCAGAGTCGAGTAAATGAAATGTCAACATCTATGTGACACCTGAAAACGAACGGCGGGGGAGGGGGGACGGCGTCTTGTCAGCTGTCATGTTTCAACCGTGCCGGTTTTAGTCGTCAAACGGTCGCAAATCAAATATCGCGGAGCCGTTTTCTTTGGGTCCATCAATCAGAGTGAGGGGATTTTGGCATTGACAACGCTAGCGTTAGCTGGAGGAAAGAGCGTCGTGGTCTCCGGAGGGTGAACCCGCCTGACGTGTGGCTTTGAATAAATTGTGCGTCTTCCCATTGTGCTGGACTTTATTAGGCATCCACAGCCGTAGCGTGTTGCTAACGCTAACAGGCGTTAAACCAGCCCGTAGCTAGCAGTCTGGAGCTAATCCCTCCGTGCGCCAACCACAAATGAACCAGGTTAGCCCAGTTGTGAACTGGTATTTAGCGTTCACGTCCAGTTTCAGCCCAGAAAGACTCATCTCGCTAATTAAGCTGCGAAACGTACGGGTGTTTGGGAGGTGGGCGGGGCCTCATTCTGCATGTCACCGTGGAGTTCACCTTTCTCTAATCTCTCTCACACACCTTCCTCGCCTTCCGACTGTAATTACGGGACCCATTCTCCACGCTCCGTTTGCCGGCTCTGGTAATTGTATTAAGTAATCCTCCGACTGAATGGCGGCAACAGGCCATTGTTCCAGAACTTTTCCTAAGATGCTTAGCCTGGCAGCGGTCCGGACATGATTCCATCCCATTGTTGCGTTTCAGGTTTTTGTTATCGAACGTAGCCCTGCCTCCTGCCGGTTTGAGGTTGGCGTCGCGTCAACGCGCGGCTGAAAGCAACAGGACGAATCCGCCGCCTTTAAAGCTATAATAAGTCCCCTCTGCTCGGTTACTTTAGCGTAGTCGCTCCATCTGCGATATGATCCGAGCTAGCTCGTAAAATTCAGAACCGGTTTGGCAGCGCCGCTCTTTTGACCGTCGAGATACAAATTAATCAGGGAATTGCGACGCCGTTAGCCTGGAAACACTCTGCAGAACCCAAGCTAATTCACGCTAATACAATCAATCTGCATCTGCATGTAGAAGCATTAAAACACGTTACCCATCAGCGTTAGCCGCTGCAATTTAGCTTTTAATTGCACTCTTGTGGCAGGAGGACCTGCCAACGAAAGAGGAGCGAGGCCCACTCAGAGCGTTTAATCTAGCGGAGTGATGCTGCATTAAGAGCCTCTCCGATGATTCTGTTGTTCAGAAACTTCGTCTCTTTTTGGCACAGAGTTAAAATGATCCGGTCGCGTCTCGTCCCAGCCGAGCGGAGAGAAACTCACAGTAATCGATGCAAGAAATAAAGGTCGGAACTCGTCGAACTGGGAGTCGGCCAAATGTAGTTTGGGTAAAGGTTTACGTCACCTCTTCCGAATAAAAGCCGACATGTCGGCTAGCTCACGTCTGAGCCTTCCAGTGACAGTTTCGGTAAACAAAGGCGTTAAATTGACCCGGAGAACTCGCTGAGTCGTGATGTAAACATGTCGGAGGTTTGGAGGATGAAGCCGCTTTAGCGACCTGCGTCACTGCCTGGAAATTTGAAAAGGCGGCAGCACTTGTGGCGATTACGGCGAGTCAGTAAGGCGAGCGCGAGCGAGAGCGGATCCGAGGAGCACGCCGCCATGCCGACCTGTAGCGCCTCTTCAAGTGCACATTAGGAGGACGTCTAATGGCAGCTGGGACGGGGGGGGGGGGGGTCATTAATCAGACCGACGAGGGCCCTCCGTCTCTGCCCCGGAGCGCCGCCGCCGCCGCCGCTGTCCAGCTGGACGGGCGCCCGCCCGAGGCCGACACGGAGCCGGTCGAGTATGAGGCCCGCAGATTAAAGGCACTCAGCGATCTGTCAGCGCGAGGAAAACCGCGCGGAGCTGTCGAACAACAGATCTGACGGGCGCCGGCGCCCTCGGTCGCAGCAGATGGAATTCTCTGGAATTCTCTGGAATTCTCTGACGACGACAACATTCTCTCCCCAAACCCGCTTGATCTGGTCTCTGTTTCAACGGTGACATTTATTGGTAAACCCGCTTATTAATGCTGTTAAACGTAGCCAAAGCTAAAGCTAGCCACGGAAGAAAACCTCGAGGGATGTTTATCTGTCCTGGCTGTAGCTACGAGCGTGCTAGTAGAGGACTAGCATGGCTTCGGAAACATGTAGATCGGAAAAATGTCGAGGAATTCCACCTCATCTCCTGAATGTAACTGAAATCGTTCGTAATATCAAAATCTTCCTTATTCATCTTCTGATTTATGCTGTTTACACCATTTATTGACAGAACTAGCTTAGCTCATCAGCTCCTAACGGTCACATTTGCATTTGTTGCTGTGTGAAAGCTACAGATTAGCTTCATGCTAGCACTAGCTGGTGCCTGGACGAGGCTGCACCTTCCTGGCTTTGCCTTTTATCATCACACGGTGGCCACAGCAGCAACACAAAGACCATCTCTGGGGGGGGGGGGGTCACAGGCAGGAGAGGAAAACTGGCCGCAGCTGCCAGAACAAACAGACGTGGAAGATCTGCCCTTGGACGAGCCTGCGGATGATTGGAGGCAGGTGCCAGGGTCCACCCGGCAGAGCCTTTTAAACTCAGAAGCAGATTATTGACCTCTGACGCCCAGCAGGGTGTAAAAGTAAAAACAAAAAAAAGAGGGGGGTGGGGGGGCAGTAGAAAGGAGCCATTAGCTCCATTTGTCTGCTGCTGTCTGACAAGCCTCCCAGCAGCAGACAGAGTGAAGCCATTACACGGCAGAAGAGCAGCTCTTTCAGCTCCTGCGTGGTGACTAAATCCTCCGGGCCCCTCTGGCTCATATGGGAGTAAACAGATCAATATGGCCACCTGAGAGATGGATGCCCCCCCCACACTCCACCAACACCCCCACCCCACCACCCGGCAGCGGTGATCAAGCAGGTCTTACAGAGGCCCTCCTTTAGCAGGCTAATGATGCTAATGGGGCAGCGACGCTCTCAGAGAGCCTTTATTACACTGATTAGTGGAATATAATCCTGATCTGATTAAGAGGCCGACACGGCCGGGCGGGCGTGGGGGCGGGGCCAAACACAGAGCGAGACGGGCTAATGGAGGAGGTCTTCTTTGGTCAGCGGGATGCCTGTGTTTAAACGTCACCTGTAAGAGCCTCGTGAAGGGTTCCGCAGGTCTGACGTGCCGTCGCCTGGGGACGACTGGAGCAGAATTACGTTAAATCCTTTAAAGGAAGTAAAATCTGTTGTGCTCTGTGGCGTCGCCACGACTGTTAGATTGTCCCTGATGTAGCTGTGGGATTACCTGCAAGGAGTATCTAGTCCCAAAATTCTGTTGTGGGCATTTGCTATCTTGTCACCGCTGTTGCTTAACTCGTGTGTCAATCACCGCAAACAGGTAGCGAACAGGCAGCTAGCAGGTGGCTAACAGTTGGTTAAAAGGCAACTAACTAATCATAAGGATTTTTATTTGAGCTGGCCAACCTAATCGATCATTTCCACTGCATGTGAGGAAACCCGCAGTGGCGGATACCTCACATCCCCCCTGTGTGTGTGTGTGTGTGTGTGTGTGTGTGTGTGTGTGTCTTGAACTTCATTTAGCACCGCAGGGAACCAGGGAAAATCACATAGAGGCACAAAGAGAGAATAAACAAGCAAATCAGAGGAATTAAAGCAGGCAAACACGACGCCGGAGGCTTTTTAAGGGGCCGTTAAACTTCTATTATCCTGCTCAGATTAAACGTCTTTGTTGCCGGATTCTCTCAGACCAGAGTTAACAGACTGACGCAACTGAGAGGTGTCGATCGTGAACTCGCACTAATCGCCTACATTTTTGGGTAACGACAGTTGGGCTCGACATCCTCAGCGTGTCATCAGCTCGCGGGGATGGTGCGCTAACGCTATCGGCTGCGTTCATGCTGCCCCTCCTCTCCACCGGCTGCACGGACTCATTAGCTGAGCTAACTGAAGATAGCAGCGAGCTAGCAAAGCTTTGAGAGGGTCCCCGTTTATGGACCGGACCAGCCCTAACTGCTCCGGGGGGGCTCCAATCCTTGATTTTAGAGTTTCTACCGCAACTTTTGAACAAAAGATAAAAGTTGAAGCCTCTAAAGTCCTGACCTGATGTCTCAAAGTTCGTCACGAAACTGTGTCAAAGCGGCGAGCTGCGACGCCGGCGGTGCGAGCCGATTCTTCTTTGTGACAGCTGGTTTAGCCAGACCCACTCAGCTGAAAAATACCTGACACAGGGAGTTTTATCAAGCTTGATAAAGATCCTTTCAGGCCCGCCATTCTCCCCGAGCACATTTACATCAACAGCTCAGAGGAGGAGATCTATGAGCGCAGGTAAAAGCAGCGCTCCGCCCTGACATTTGGGCTGAATGGACGGAAAATAGCCATAGAAACTCTGAAGGTTAGACTAAAAATAGGCAGGGAAAAGCCTCGGTGGTCTCCTGTGCACCCAGACGGCGAGAACATGATGGAGGGTCGAGATGAAACGCCCCACGTTGCTGCCAAATGAACCATTTAGCAAAAAAAGACTCAGATCTCCTGAAACCCTGCTGATTTCTGTTGTTTACCAGGTTAGAAAAAGGCTGAACAACCCTGAAATGGCAGATACGGAGGCACCAGACCAACATAGTGAACCTGGAGCTCGCTGCGCTAATGATGCTAGCTAACCGGAAGTAAAGATGCATTTATATTAAATCCAGAATGCGCAGATGTTGCTATGAAAGCGTCTGAAATGCCCCCTTAGCGTCGCTGACGGCGTGACTGCAGCCTGATGGCGAGCTCAGTCATACTGGGGGGGGGGGCATATGAATCAAATTACAACACAGAGGATTAAAATCAGCCTTTTTACCTCTCACTTAAAGAGTGAAGAAGAGCTGAAGGTGATTTGTGGGAGGAATTCATCGGGATCACGTCGCCACGTTAGCATAGGCGCTCGACGGCGGCGCTCTTGGAATAGCAATGCTTTATCGATCGGAGGAGGGAGCTTCCTGGCGCCGGCCGCAGGTCCACTGAAATGCCAACATACCAACCAGCCTCCTTTGACTTCTGGGTCAGATTTAAAGGCAGAAAATTATTGCGTGGCTAGCTGGCTAGCAGTAATATTATTTCGCTTCTTTGTGCTCAGCAAATATTGCGGAGCAGAACGTAACGGTCGTTACCTGTCAGCAATTACAGAGATGTTTATTTCCCTTTGCAGGCGGATAATCCCTCCAACACTCCCTCCTTAGCTTCATTAACTTCTGCCACGACCAAGATAAGGGAATTAGAAAACAATGCAAACAAACGAGGGAGGCTAGCAAACACAGCTTTAGCCGTCTCGCTCCGCTTATCGCTGTGTAAACTTTTCCTGTTCCAATTAAGCTTATTGGTTAATCTCCAGTTTAGATGCTTCAGATAAGGACGGAAGTGACAGATTGAGCCGTGGCGGCGGCGGCGCTCTGAGGTCATGGATGATTGACAGCTTGTTGTGGAGGGACGTCACGCCAGGCGAAATCGACTCCAGCTGATTGAACGTGGTGTCGTCAGACCTCATCAGCGAGACGCTCTGAAGCCATTTTCCTCCCATTCGGGGGGGCTTTGACGTGCTGACCCTCGCGAGAGGTCAAAGGTCGGGGACGTTGAAGTTGAGTTTCTGTTTTACGGGCTGCAGCTTCCTGACGCCATGGCAACACCAGCCGGCGAGGGACGCTTGAGTCGGTGAGAGCGGGTCACACTTGCGCCCTTTCGCTGCACAACACATCACACCCAGCTAATTAGCACAATTAGCAACGACAGGGTCCCTCCTCGGGCTGCTTCTCCTCGTGGCGTGCGCTAAAGTCAACACAGCGGCGGTCGACGCCGTCAGATCAGCTAATGAATAATTAGCTGCGGGACTCTGAGTGGCGGCAGGCGCGCCGTTCTCCGGGGCGGTTCGTTTAGGTGCGCCGTCGCTCGGAAAAATGCGGAACGCCAATTAGCCTCGGACGCTTGAAAAGGCGCAAAAGTTCAGTGGAATGTACGAAATCCGTGGCTGTCAATCACGACCCGAGGACGGAGGAGCGGAGCGGAGCAGAGCGCGGGGGGGGGGGGCGGGAGGAGGGCTAATTACCCGCTGACACCTCTTGCCTTCAGACGTCCCTCTCTGACGCTTTTTCCCAGCATTCCGTCCTCGTCTCCTCTTTGTGTTTTTGTCTCCCGCTTTCAGGACTCGGCGGCGGCGAGCGGACGCAGTCGCGCTAGCTCTGCGCTAGCCCTTTGTGGTGCTGATAATAAGGCTCGTCCGTCTTATCGCGCCTGCAGGTCAGCGCCTACAACAGCACCAGGTGCTCTACATAAATCACACCTGATTGTGGATTTAAAATTCCCCTCGCAGCTCCTCCGGTTTTTTTCCCGAGAACTCTAATATTTATCCTTCTGTTCTGATTCAAACGCCACCGACTTGGTTGAAGTGAGCTGTCGCCGTGTAATCGATGGCGGCGGCTTAAATGATCATCAGGGTTTGTGAGCTTGGCACTTAAAATTCCATGAAATGAGTCAAGAAGCGGCGCTTGGATGAGCGGGATTTACGGTGTTTGGATGAGGTTTACGTGTCCGGGAACGGTGGGGGAAAAGTTGTGTGGAGTTTTAGCCGCGTAGCCTCGTGCGTGGGCGGATTAGCATTAGCCATGTTTACAGACTACCCGACGAGCTGCGTCTCCGTCTTATCTGTCGCCTGTAAACGAGCAGCCGTCACGCCTCGGCGGTCCTTGAACCGCCGGTCCCTGAACGCCTCGCTGAAACAGACACTCTCCTGGCTTCTCTTCCGTCGGTTCAAAACCGGAGGAAACGTTTGTGGCCTCTGGATCGTCCTCACGGAAGAATGTGACACTGCGCTGTACACAGATCAGGGTTTCCAAGGGCAACCGGCTGGTGCTGTAGTGGTGCTTTAATTCTGGCTCACAGAAGACAGACAGAAACAATGAAGTGGAACAAATCCAACGAGCGCATCCTTTATCTGCTCGCTCTGCGTTCCCTGTCGGTCGCTATCTCTCGCTATCTTAATAAGCACTGGAGCCTCGTATACCGCTGCGATACGTCGCAAGCGGGACACATACGGGCGGGGGACGAGGACAGGACCGGAGCGGGGGCGACAGTGACGGTGACGGCAGCAGGATGATTAAGAGTGCCGGCGAAGGCTCGCTGGAGATGAGCAGAAGTGTGTGTGAGGGACGGCTGACAGCGATGGCTTTATATGGCCGAGCCTCAAACGCCTCTGATTAGCAATCAGTGCAGATTGAAGGACTTAAAATTCCAGCGTCCCTCATTCAGATCCATATTTAAGTCTTCCTCTCCACCGTCATCTCCCACATCCCATAATATTGTTGAGATTCTCCTCCTGGCAGCCGGTGCGCGCGCTCCAACGCAACCCGAATGCTAACGACCCGCCTTTAGCGGGAGCGATTGAACCGGCAACGGTGTCACAGCAGCCGCCATCTTGGGCTACTTCTGACTGCTCATCCGCCCGAGTCACAGCACGTGGGGGCGGAGTCAGTCCCGGCCCACCGGCGGCGGCTCGACCAGGACCCCGGGAGAGCTCCCCCGTACGACACGGGCTCAGTACTCAAACGCAGCGTTGCGGCGCGCTAATAGAAGGTGACCTTTCCGTTTGTTCGCAGCTTGGTGGAGCCTCCAGCTCTCAGCCGCGCGGCTCAAGCTCGCATCAGGATTGAAGTGCGCACCTCAGCAGCACTTATCCTCCCGATATCCATCCCCGGTAATGTGACCGCACGCTCGCGCGGCGGCGGCCGAGCTTTAATTGAACGAGAGGCAGCGAGCTCTGCCTCACCTACGCCGGCTGATTACCGAGCTCCTCCACAAACGAGGAGAGTGCATCCACGTCGATGCTCCACGTGAAATCGGTAATGAGCCAACAACTGCCAGGGGAGGCGAGCAGGCCGGCTCAACGCTGCCAACTGTATATATAGCAGGAGCAACAGCAGGGAAATCCCAGAGGCAGCGCCGAGAAGGAAGCAGCCAATATCGCCGCTGATGGCAGGAAGGCTACGGAGAGGGAGCAGCAGCAGGGCGAGGCAGCCGGTCCCCACATGCGTGGATTCACCACAGCCCAACGTTGAGGGTTCCACAGATTCGTCTGAGTCACAGCCTGAAAACGCGGCAGCCTCGGCGGCGAGATGAGCCGCGGCGTGTAGGAGCAATCATCCATGTTCTATTATTTCCCCCATACGAGACGCAGATTAGATCATCGGGCACATTTTTGACGCGGTAGAAATGGAAATGCCGGGACAATTACTCCATCGGCGAGCTTTGGGGCGCTAAATCCCCGCTCGCACGCTCACAATTACCGTGTCTCCGCGTGCTGCGGCTGTCGTCCGGCAGGCTGTCACCACGGAAGCGACCTTCCGGACAGATGTTGCTCTTCATAGGCAGCTGCTGACGTTAGCATGTTTTGGGGCTCTTGAAATGGTCCTCAGCAGTTTGCAGACACACCTCCCTCGAGAGAACCGAGGGGGGTCCAACCAGCTGAAGGAGGGTCACATTTTAACAGAGGATAAACTATGCTAGCTTAGGAGGAGGAGGCGGCGGTGGCTGGAACGATGCTTAATAAGGACCTATAAAGAGCTCCGGTCACGTCATTTGTGTTTGTGCATCTCGTGTTTGTCCTCTGGCATCGGCCATGTGCTCAGTTATCAGGAGACAGAACACAGAGATGATTTTATATGTTAGCCATTAGCAGAAACAGCCCCCCTGTGACTTCAGTATTGTTGGTCACAGTCAACAGATTTATTTCCATTTCCTGTTATGAGCAACGACTGAGCCTAAAAGCGCATTAAAATAGATCCAGCTGCTTCCATCTGCTTCCCCTCTTGCTTAGCATGTAGCTAACATGAAGGATTGGCAACAAACGACAAATTTCTCCAGTGACGCTCAGGCTAATACACTTGTAGCATCGCTTAGCTTTTTCTCTTGAGGCGCAATTACGATTCAAAAGATGAAAAACGGCTAATTAGCTCCAAATCAACGGAGGAGACGTGCGGCCGGGCTGCTCTGCGGTGGCCATATAATTTCAAATCAACCCTCTTAGCGTGAAGTGCGAGGTGGGCCGCTGAGCGCTGGAGTCGGCAGCGTGACAGTGTTTGTCAGGTTCCAGTTGCTGCGGGGTTTTTTTCCGTGACAGCAGAAAATTGACTTGTCTCCCTTCACGTTGCACCCTCGCTGGAGGACCTCCGCGTGCATTCATTAGCAGCGTCGTCCTTTTTTCTGCATCCCGGAAGACGACGGGCGTGACTGCAGAGCTGCCAGCCGTGGTCGGACCGCTGAAACTCGGATCTGGTTTGGTTCCACGACTCTAAATGTAAGAATGGACCGCGGCGGCGGGCAGGCGACGGCGGGCCGAGGTCGTGGAGGGAGAGTAGCTGGAATACCAACATGTTGACCTCTGTGCATGTTTAGACAAAGTAAAGGACAGAAGCGAGGACGGTCGTAGCAACACGGAAGCTAATTTCCTGTAAAATGGTTTGGTCGTTTCTGGCCTCTAGAGGTCAAAGGTCACGAGTCCTTACAGCGCAACGACTCCACACGGCTGTTTGTGGATAATTGCGGCTTGTTTTACCGCCCACTCGAGAGCCATTTCCTGCTTGTTATTGTCTCTTTTCTGGTGTCCACTCAGATGGAGGACTGCCAAAGAGGTCTGTTTGGAGAGGGTCCGTCACACCTACAAAAACGAGGAGCCATTTTAATTATCTCCTCCTGCATAATTCAGAGTGCTTGGTGCTTCGTTAGCCCTGGATATGCGGTGATCGTGGGTGATACCAGCAGACAGGCTACGTGGAGGCAGAGTGATAGCATCAGAAATGCTAATAAGAGGAACCTGGGGTATCTCCCAGGGAGTGAACCCAGTCCGATGACATACAGCACCTCGGTTATGTCACAATTAATGTTGGGAAAGTGCTCGGCTATCAAGCTAGCCAATAGAAGACAGCTCGTTATCCTCGAGCCAGCGGAAACACGCAAACTAACGAAGGCTGATTTGTACTGGTGAGCGAGAGTGGGAAAGTTTTATGAGGATATCAGGACATTTTTCTTTGTATTATTCTAATTCAGCGGGGAAAAAAATCACGAACGGTCACTTTTCAACGCGGTAAAAGTTTGACCCATCGTGACAGGTTGTGTTTCGCTGCGGTTACATCAGGCCACACGCATACATGAGGCGACTCCAGGAAGAGCCGCTAACAGTCCAAGAGAGGCGATATTTTAAAAATATACGAGTTTTTCCGTTATTGCAGCCATGTTGGTGTAAATACCGTGTTTTCAGATCCGCCCCAGCAGCACCAGCAGCCTTTTGAAACACGAATACGGATGACACGAGTGTGTCTTTACCTCCTGTGGAGCCAACGCGGCGCCGCAATCGTAGCTTTTCCATTCCAGACACGCTTTGCTGCAAATGGCGAGGAGACGGAGGCCAAACGGGCGCGCTCCTGCGGCGGGGGGCCGGCAGCAGAAATGCATGTAATCAGTGAAGGCAGGGGGGCAAGAGCCCCCGGATCAGTGCTCAAAGATAGGGAATAGCGGTCCGACACAGGGGACGTGACCAAATGCGCCGGCTTAATGGAGCGGCCCCGTTTGGGAACACCTCGGCGTCTACGCGTGAGGAGGCATCGACGGGGGCCCGGGAGGCGTCGCCGGCCCCTGGAGACCCGAGTGGACGCTTATTTTGCCTCTTATGTGAGACAAAGTGGGTGAAAATAATGACCTCAGCGGCGTTATTTGGGTTTGCTCAGAAGCCTTTTGTCTGCTCTGAAGTCCAGCACAGGAAGATGGCGAGCGCGGAGGGAACGGGCTGAGTTTGGCCCTCTTGTCCTCCCCGAGGGCAGAAGCAATTTTCAGCTCTACTGAGCAGTGCCAGGAGGACCGGGAGTGAACACAGAACAATACTCAAGCTCATTTATTCACAGCCTCCCATGGCACCAACTGTCCTGTCTCGCTCTTCTTCTAATACCCCAAACAACAAAAAAAATGGCAAATTCGGGAACGATGCAGGAAATTAGCTCGCGGCAGACGCTGTTACTTTCGACGTTATCCCTTCATCTTTCTGGTGATAAAAATAACGAACGTGTCTGCGGGTGCTGACCTGACTGGGCTCTGCTGGCTGCCCTTATGCTAGCAGGAGCGCCGCTACGTCTTTCTTCTTTCAACAACGGACGCTCTAGGGAGCCCCTACGAAAACGTTGGATATTGAGGTGTTAGCAACATTAGCACACCGAGGCTATAAAACTGCAAATCTGTGAGGCCTTACCCATCGGAGGCGTCACATGGGATCCCAGCGAGTGGACGGAAGCTTCCAGAACAGCTCCCACTCGCTCCTGAAGGTCTCTGGTTGAGTGTAGCCAGGTCACGGCCTTAGCTAAGGTTTTTAGCCGCGGGGCTCGGCTTAAACCGCAGCCAGGGGACTAAAGAGTCTCCGCTGTGATATGACCATCAACGCTGAGCCACTTTATTTCTCTAATCCACTTGTCCCAAGCAAGCAACAAGTGCGTCCCGTTCGTATTGTTGGTGTTTTTGAATATAAATCGGCGGACTCGAACATTTTATGGGGATTAGGCGAGCTTAGCTCCGTGGCTAATGCAGTGATTAGGGAATTCTGGCACAGCAGATAAGTGAATGTTCACTAGTTACTCAGCAACTGAGCCGAAATGGCGAAAGAGGCGAGTCTGCAGCCGCTCCGGTGCCTCACCAGCAGCACCGCAGGGACTCAGGTGTCTTTTTTTATAGGATCCACTGACGTCAGAGAGACTCTGGTGATGGTTGATGGCTCTGTTTACCTTCAGCCTGGTGCCCTTCTTCTACCTTTTACCGCATCTCACTTTGCCTGTAGCGCCACCTTCTGGGCACAACTACGATAGTTTATCCTCGAACCTCAGAAACAGGTTTCTAGCATCCCGACTTGAAGCAAAGAGTCAGATTTACTCACTTAAAGCGGAGTTTTTGTCTTTCGGTCTACAAATGTAACTGATTCAGCTTCAGCTCAGCTCCAGGTGCGATAAATGCGTTGGATTTTCCTCCAGGATTTCGGTCCGATCGCAGCGGATCCGTTTCCTCTGCGGAGCGGAGAAAGTCCTGGGCAGCACATCAATCTTTAAAGTATTGCCAGAATAGCGCGGGGATCGATTTACACACCCAACCAACACAGGTTGGATATGTTTTATTCCGCCACCGTGATTTATGTCAGACTCAGCTGAAGAGTTCTGGCCCCTCGGCAGATGAAGCACATTCCTCCCCGCATCAAAGAAATGGAACCGAGCGGCGCATCAGTCAAAGCGAGGCCTGAGATACAGGCAAACGTGCCAGTGTAAGAGCAGGAAGTAGTGGGTCACCAAAGATCAAAGGAATGTTAGAGCGCCGCAGCCAGAGAATTTCCGAGCAGAAGTCAGAAACGGACCTTTTGAAGATAAAATAGCAGTGCCGATTTTTGTCAATAATTCCTTTAAAGTTTTTACTGAACTCTCGATACTGTTAACGCTGTGTGTGAGTGTGTGTGTGTTTAAGAAGTGGGGGGTGAGAAGGAAGAGGCAGCAACACTTTTATTTTCAGAGTGCTGTTTTGTAGGCAAAGATTTGTTACGTAACTAAATTGATCTTTTCCACGTGGACCTGTGGAGGGGCAGGGGGACCTCCACCACCCTATAGGCCCAGGGGGCTACAGCTACAGCTGCTTTATTACAGCATCCTTTCATCCCCGTCTTTTCTTCGGCTAATGGGCTGAGGTGTTGTTTGTGATGGAAAAGACTGTTTCCTGCTTCTTCTTTTTATTTTTTTCAAAAAATAATTACCGGACAATTCGAGCCGCAGCCACAATTGTCACCGTTATTTGATAATCTGCTTTGTGACGAGGTAAAAAGCAGCCGTGCTAAAGGTCAGGCTGCACAGGCGGCGCCTCACAAATGATTCCTGGCTAATCATGGTTTTTCACGCCATTAGAGACACCCGGCACATCCTGGATGCAAATGAAAGCAGAGGTGTTAAAGCGCTGATGGGATATTTCATTCAAATGGGAACAAACAAAAATGAAAATAGCTAAATTCGGAATGTGCGTTTGACACAAAATGGCCGCGTGACAATCTTCACCTCCTCTCTTTTCTCTCTCTCGCAGGTTCCATCTGAGTAGGAGGCGGCGGCTCGAGAACAAATGGACGCGTTCAACTTCACCTACTGGAATGCCTCCGAAGGCAACGAGACGGATGTCGCGGAAGAGAGCGCGAGCCCCTACAAGACGGTGGAGGTGGTGTTCATCGTGCTGGTGGCCGGGTCCCTCAGCTTGGTCACCGTCATCGGGAACATCCTGGTCATGCTCTCCATCAAAGTCAACAGGAACCTGCAGACGGTCAACAACTATTTTTTGTTCAGCCTGGCGTGTGCTGACCTCATCATCGGACTCTGCTCCATGAACTTGTACACGGTCTACATTGTGATCGGCTACTGGCCTCTGGGCCCGGTGGTGTGCGACCTCTGGTTGGCGTTGGACTATGTTGTCAGCAACGCGTCCGTCATGAACCTCCTCATCATCAGCTTTGACAGATATTTTTGCGTCACCAAGCCCCTCAGCTACCCTGTCAAGAGGACCACCAAGATGGCGGGAATGATGATCGCGGCGGCCTGGGTCCTTTCCTTCATCCTCTGGGCTCCAGCGATTCTCTTCTGGCAGTTCATCGTTGGTGGGAGGACGGTGCCGGAGAAGGAGTGCTACATCCAGTTTTTCTCAAATGCCGCGGTGACTTTCGGCACCGCCATCGCCGCCTTTTACTTGCCTGTCATCATCATGATTCAGCTCTACTGGCAGATCTCCCGAGCAAGCAAGAGCCGCGTGAAGAAGGAGAACCGCAAACCGTCGGGCCCCAATCCAGAGCCCCTGTTACAAGGCCAGAGGAGGAACAACACGCCAAAAGCCAACAATAACAACGTACCGGGGGAAGATACAGGATGTTCTCAGAGCCAGAACGCCAACCACGGCGCCAACCAGCACGAGGAAAAACTGCAGAACGGCAAGGGACCGTCCTCCACCACCGCCGAGGGAGAAACCGAAGGAGACGACATGACGAGGGAGAACTGCACCACCGCAGAGGAGAAAGAGAGCTCCAACGATTCCACATCGGGCAGCATGGCCAACCAGAAGGAGGAGGAGGCGGCGCCCTCCGCCGCCCACACCAGTGCAGAGGCGAGCCAGCCGCTCCCACGCCAGCGGGCGAAGGCGGGCGGTTCGAAGCTGACCTGCATCAAGATCAAGACTAAATCACCCAAGGGGGACTGCTACACGCCCTCCAACGCCACCGTGGAGATCGTCCCGGCCACCGAGCGGCAGAACCACGTGGCGCGGAAGATCGTGAAGATGACGAAGCAGCCGCCCAACAAGAAGAAAAAAGGGCCGCCGTCGCGGGAGAAGAAGGTGACCCGCACCATCATGGCCATCCTGGTGGCCTTCGTGGCCACCTGGACTCCGTACAACGTGATGGTGCTCATCAACACCTTCTGCTCCAGCTGCATCCCCAACACCGTCTGGACTATCGGCTACTGGCTGTGCTACATCAACAGCACCATCAACCCGGCCTGCTACGCCCTCTGCAACGTCACCTTCAAGAAGACCTTCAAGCACCTCCTCCTCTGCCAGTACAAGAACAGCCGCTCCGCCAGATAGACGCCACTCGCTTCGGGGGTCGCCCGGACGTTTGCGCGTGAACCATCGGTGCACGAGCGCGTGCGTGCGAGAGCGAGTCCTCAGACTGACGAATGAGCACATTTGATATCGCTTTAATTCCTCCTTTTTTTTAATCATTTCTCTCTCAATAACCGGTTGTAGCACTTTACACAACTTCAGCATCGAAGCAGAAAGAGGAGCTCGTGAAACGTTCACAGCTGATCTATACATACATACATACATACATTTTTTTTTTTTTTTTAAAGCAGATGAAGAGCTGAGGAAGGAAGAGCGGAGAAATCTTCAACACGGGGAAAATAGGGCTGACTGAACCTCAACGTGCACACGTTTGAGCTTCAGTGAAGACACCTGTAGATAACTGTACATATCACTGTTTACCTAACATACAGGGGGGGGCTCGTAGATGCTAGCTCGTGCGCGGCCGTGCACGTCAGCATCGAATTTCAAACCAGCAACACGGAGGCGTAAAGTGGGGCGGCTGGCGCGACGCGGTCACATCTGGAAGCTGTCCCATCTCCCAACGAGCCTCAGAGAGAATGAGATCATAAATACAAAATAGATGTATTAATATATTCATAATGTGCGGGCGGGGGGGGGGGCCATCGCAGCAGGATTATTACTTTTAGACTGGTTCACCCTTTAGAAACCGCCGTCGTGCTCATCCATGCAGCTGGGAGCTTCTGTTCCCTGTTTCAAACATCCAGAAAGAGTGCGCGTGGATTTCACTCAGGCATATTCTCGGTCACCAGACCCTGAGCCGACCCACATTTTACACCTTATTTGACCGAAAAAGGAGCTTAAAACGCCACATCTGAAGAGGAGCCGCGCGGTTGAAAATAATCCGACTTTTCCGCCTCTTCTTCTGCTTTAAGGTGGCCGGTGCTGCCCACAGCGCCATCTCCTGGTATGACCTTTGCACCTTCGGGGGCAACGTGCCAGGTTTACGCGACTGCCGATCGGCAGCAGAGGCTAACAGTTAGGCTAACAGAGGCTAACAGTTAGGCTAACAGTTAGGCTAACAGAGGCTAACAGTGTAACTTAGCGGGAATCGTCTGGTTTTGTCGTCCAGGCCGTTTTGCAGCTGCTGGTGGGGCGGTTTCTATTTATTTTAGGGAGGAAGTTTTATTTGCTCGAGTGTTTATGAGACAGATGGAGCTCAGAGCCGAGGCTTTACTGACTGGGTGGGTGTGTGCGTGCGTGTGCATGTGTGTGTGTGTGTGAGAGGTGGGGGGGGATTATTGGTGTAATATTGAAGATTACGTGGAGTTTATGGTGATTTAAGGTTATTTTAGTATCTCATCATCTCCTCTTGACTTGGATTCTGTCCCTTTGAGCCGGAGCTCCTGCGTTAGCCGCCATGTTGGAGCGGAGCTGTTTGCAGTGGGAGAGCGACCACATGCACCAGCGAGAGCCTGCAGAGATGCATCAGATTAGTGTCACCATACGTCCTGGAGCGGGAGCTGCTGCTGGCCTCAGAGTCCAGTCAGCCCCCCCCCCTCAGGTCTTTGCAGGGACAGACGCAGCACCCGGAGCTCCGGCGGCGGCAGCGTGAGACGCTTAGAGGGATGCAATATTCATCAAGCTGCTGTCTGGAAAGATTGTGTCAGAATGTTGGGGTGAAGATGAACCCCCCCCCCCCCCCCCCCCCCCCCCCCCCCATCCATTGTGTGTGGACGTGTGTTGCTCTGGAAGCGTTTTTTTTTCTATTTTATAAAAAGGGCTAACTCTTCGTCCCCACTGCGTTTGTTTCCCGACTCGCCTCCATTTAATGAATACAAATACGATCCCTCCTTGTTCTTTAATTAAAATGAATCGTCTCGCTCGTGACAATTATAAAGCAAATGAGAAAATGTCCGTTCCATCCGTCACCGCGCCCCATTAAATAATTTCCAGGTACGTTAATGTACGCTCCCCAGCAGTAGCGCTGAATATTCATGAGGATTCGCCGTCGGGAGGGGGCCGCGTTGGCTGGTGGGGGGGCTTTGCAGAGCTTTCTGCCTGCATCAAACACCTCCTCAAGGCTGTCTCCTTAAAGAGAGATCTGGGACAGATCCTATAATGAAAGCTCACCACAGGGCTGATCAGATTAGGGGACAATGTGGAACACCTACATTTTAGATTAAAGTGCCCGCTACATGCTCGGCTCGCACTTTCACGCTACGTGCCCGTGGCCCACTTACCGCTCAGCCCGGATCCGGTTACAGCCTCTTCCTCCAGTACGAGGTCATGAAAGTAACATAAATATCAAACATGTTCATTAGCTTGGTCTATATTTAACGCTCGTCTGCCCGCTCATTAGCTTCCTAGTCGCTAGCGCTGGTAATCTTCCATGTGTTTCTTTGAAATCATTCAGCAGAGACGGTCAACGATGGGTTAAAGGATCGACTTTTGGGGCGCAAATACATCGTGCAAAATCATTAACAGGCCGTAACAGCGACCCCTAGTGGCAGAACGCGTTTCTTGTTCGCGAGTTAGCTTCTGAGTAAACAGCGTTATTACACAATCGATCGCGTCTGTGGCAACTTTGAAAATTGAGCCGACCAATCACGATTTAAACCAATTATGTCCTGAGCAAACAGGCCAGAAACTGGCGAATGTCGATCCAAAAGAATGTTTGCAGAGAGATTCAGAGCCCACAGATATCCCGACGTTGGGTTTTAATCTCGCCTGAGCTGTCGAATTAGTCTGTTCGCGGGGTCACGTTGCCGGAACCTGAGCGTGTGATAAACGGAGCCCACGTCTGTCTGACATCCGTCACACGTCTCGGCGATGGGCAGAGCGCCGTCCAAAGTATGAGATTAGGCTTCGCTAAGCTGTCGTTTGAGCGATACCAGCGGGGGAGTAAGTGGCCGGCGGGCCCCGGAGGGGTCCAGGGGTCCTGGCTGGAGCTGGTGTTTGGGTTTTTAATGGAAGCTGATGGCAGTTTATCATGTCAAAGGAATCCAGTGAGGAGGGAATCCAGCCAGGATTACCACAAAAGAAAGTTCTGGAATCAGATGACGTGGGACGAAGTCCGGCTGTATGTGCGAAACAGGCCTTTGTCGTCATGGTTACGGAGGAGGTTGACAGGGAGAGGAGGTTGTTGAACTTTGGCGATGACAGAAGCCACAGCTGGAGGTCAGGACATCCACTGGACCATGTTCAGGGAAGGGGAGGGACGGATCTGAAGCGTCAGCCAGAGGTGTTTGAGTCTGGAATCACCCATCTCATCCATCACATCTTCTCATTCCGACATTCCTGTCCGTCGTCCTCAGATCACCGTGTGCCGTCTGAGCCAGCTGGGCTCCTCGTGGTACGGCTAATGTCAAAGGGCTAAACTCCTTCTACGGAGAACTTGACTGCTAACTGAAGGTTCTGCTGCCCCCCCGAGACTAAACCTGAGCGTTGGGGCGCGGCCGCAGTTCAGAACAATGTATATCGCCAGATTGTACCGAGCAATTTGAAGTGCCTTAGTGAGTGTGACCTCATCGAATTGCTCTTTTACCCTCGACCCCGTGCGTGTGCCGCCTGGTTACCGTGGCGATTACAATCTCAGCTCTGAGCTCCAGATTCTTTATTCTACGTCTCACTGAGCAGGTTAGAACATTATGAGCTGAACAAACTCCATCTATCTTTGTCATCCAGGAAATGGTGCTTTATCGCACAAGCCCCGCCCACCGGCGCGCCGGCACCTCTGCGAGCGCGCGCAGAGCTGCCGCCAACACCTTTATTCATACGTCACAGGCTCGGCAGGTATTGGAGTAATCCGGGGGGGGGGGGGGTCCAGACCGATTTTATTCCTCCCACCGTTTCTCCGAATACTCGCGGCTCCGGGCGGCGCCGCGTTAACGCGGGAAACGGCGCCGCGATGTACATTTTCTAACCGGTTTTATAAAACTGTTTCTTTTCTTGCTGTACAGACAACAAACGTGGTGTAAACGTGGGACAACGACGGCTAATGTGACGTGAGAGCCTGTAAAGATGTGTAAATTATTATGAAATTTAAGTCCCTGATTTGGGAAGAAATGAGGAAATGTGGGGACTTGATTAAAGCTGTAAATCACCTGTGAAGCCCTCAACCAGCTCTAACCAGTCACTTTTAGAGTTTCACCTGTTTTTTTAGGCTGGTGGAGGGATTTTTATTTTTTGCTTCTTTTTGGGGTTGTGGGGGGAGTTCAGTACAGGTGTTTTTTTTAACGCAGCTCGCGTCGATTAGCAGCTAATGCTACGTTAGCGGCAGCAAAGCGGCGAGCAAGAGAAGGCGTTCCGTACTGGACTAAACTGGCTCAAAGTGACGGTTTACCTGATTTTAAACCTATCAAAAAAAAAAACAGGAGAAAAAAAAGAATCTGTAGCCTGCTTCAAGTGTTAAATGTTGCTGCGAACTTTCTGTTTTTCCTTTGCTTCTGTACGTAGGTGTTCCGTGCGTGTTCACTCGCTGTGGCTCGTGGCTTCGCTCGCAGTAGCAGAATAAAGAGTCTATTGTTTGCATCGTGTATATATATAAATATCTATATGATCATATGTAATTCGGATGTGGTACGTTTGAAATGTACATACACATTTTTAATAGCTACTCTGAATGACCCCCAACCCAAGAAATCCCTCTGTATACCCCCAACACACACACACACACACACCTTCTATCCTGTACACTGATCATGATATGGATTATTATGGATTATTGGTTGGAGACAGTAAAGATTGACTGTAAAGATGAACTGCATCATTGTGCCAAACCCCCCCTCCCCCGACGAAATAAAAATGTGTTCAGAAAATGTTTTTTCGGAGGTGAAAGAGAAATGTCTGTTCTTTTTATTCATTTTATTGGGGTTTTTAGGAAAGAGGAGATGTTAACGGAGCCTCAGACCTGAGAGCTGGGGAAGGAAAAGACAGGGCGCAGAGGAAGGAAAACCCACTAAAGATGGTCAAAGTATGCACGCTAGCTGAGTATGGAGTTTATTCGGATCGGGAATAAAAGCGACGGTATCAAATAGCGACAGCTACCTCGGTAAAAACATGATTCAGGTCACGGCTAATAAATTTGCTTTTGGGAAAATAGTTTTTAAAGGATCAGAATTAGGCGAGAATGCTAAACACAGCTTACATTTTCATTACTCAGCCCTACTATTACATCTACTCTTCTCAGGCGCTAGCAAGAAAAAAACATCGCTAAGGGTTGGATTTCCTCCGGTTTTGCGAAGGATCTACAGTTAGCCTACAGGATAATTAAAGATGTCGACACAGGCAACACTCCTCCCCCTCGTCCTCTCCTAGTGGGGATGAACCTCATCAGTCCATTTGGATGCGACCTCGCTTCTTGGTGTCCTTTCTCTTCTTTGCCTCTGTGGAGAATCAAAGAAAAATTGCTTAATGGCACGATGCTGGGCAGCCGTTTGGCTAGCTGTTGCTCCTGGCTAGCTGTTGCTCCTGGCTAGCTGTCCTTAAGTCACACAGGAAGTGGGGAGTTTGTCGATGATTTTGTCAGAGAAGCACAGCAGATGTGATCTAAGCTAACAGCTAGCAGATGTGGCTGTTAGAGCCCACCGAGCTGACGTTAAATAGATCTATGTGCATAATTTAAGCTTGTTTCTGGTCTTTAACATGTCTGGTCTTCATTGGAGAGGGAGTCAAGGAAGGTTTAATGACATTTTAAATCGTCTTTATCTGTTTGAGCAAATATATTTTGTTTTTCGATCATTAAAGCTGTTGCGGCGCAGACAGATCGATGGTGGCGGACGCTGTCTGCGAGGACGCAAATGCGCAATTTAGCCGAATGGGTAACTTTTATTTCAGTGGCAGAAATGGAACAAACCAAATCCGAAGACAGAACAACATAAATACTTCAGGGCCGTGGCTAACTGGAGCGCAGGAGGGTCATAGAAGTTCAACCCTGACATTCAAACACGCTTCTCCTGCACTCGTCTCGGTGTGTAAATGCCACATTTGGCCCCTCCCACATGACTCTTCTTCTATATTAATAAACATTAAAGCTAGCATTTCCGTATGTCCACTAAATGCAGGCCAGGGATCGGTCCGGAAGATGCCCTCTGGTTGTCTGGCATGTGGGAACAGCCCCTGAGGCAGGGGACCCCTGTGGGGTCTACATTCCCACCCGGCCCTAGAAGTCCAGGCTGGAGGAAGTCGCCATGGACAGGACGCTCTGGGCAACCCTTCTGAAACTGCTGCCCCCGCGACCTGGACCCAGATAAACCAGGAAAGTAGAACACAACATACTCTCGGGAGCGTAACCATGACAATAAGCTATAGGTTTATACCGGGGGAGCTCCGCTGCTACATTAAATTCGAGTGTGCTCGGTCTCCACCCACCTAGATCCTCACATTAGCGTGTAACTAGCGCCTGATGTCGTCACGAGCTTTTCATTGAGCAGCTGAGACGGGACTCTGTTGTCAGGAGCTAAAGATGCTAGCGGCTGCCATCTTGTGAGCTGACATGGAACCAGAGTTGGTTCAGCTGCCTGCTCCTGGGCGGGGGCAGCAGAGTGGCGCGTGAACAGAAGTCCGATTTAAAACCAGAACATCATCTCCATCCTGAAGGAACGGCAGCAACACAAACACAAACAGAGGCGCGAGGTGAACCTGGAGGAATTCGGAGCGATTCCTGTCACTCTTTGTTCTGCAGGTTCCCCGTGGCTCCTGCACCAACCCACCCCCCCACCCCCAAACGACAGCTTCCGCCTCCATCAGAAGACCCTACAGAATCTCCCTGACCTACGGCGGTCGTTCAGAATTGCAGATTTCCCCGCCGAAGCGGCCGGGTCGCCTCTGAAATCGCCATCTCAGCCAGCCAGACACACCGGCCTCTGATCCCTGGCCGCCTCCCGACACGCACAAAAGCCTCGGCGCTAGCTCCTTTCACACGTGCAGCTCATTGTGCAGAACAACCTCGCCGCTCGCTTCCTGGGACTTATCTCCTAGCTGGCAGACGCGGGAAATCGCGGCTCGCGTCACTCAATCGTGTCGTCTATCATTCCTCCTCCCTTCATCCAGGCCGGCGTCGTCCGCTCCCTGAAGCGCCGCTACCTCTGAGCCCGTCACTCAGCGTCCGGGCGGCGTGTCATGCAGACACGCGGCGCTGCACACAGGAATGTCAGCCAAACAGGCCTCGCTTCATGTAACAAAACATTGGAAATCAGAATCATCCAGGTGTGAAACCCGTGGAATGCGCTCACGCCGCCTCTTTCCTTAGCCAACCCGTACTTGGATTTCCTCATATTGCAAGGCTGGAAAAGCCTGTTTATCCCAGAAATGCTATAAGCATTACTTCTGTTAGCTTGGTGTGTTTAAATCTTCATTATCATCACCTTTATTTATAACGCGGTTTAGCTGGAACAAAGCGCTGCGCATAAATTGTGAATAATTGAGAACGTGAAAACCATAAAAGGGAAGAAGGAGAACCTGACGCACGGCGGTTTAGAGGCGCGCAGCAGCATTTCGCAGCGCCTGGAGACGTGTGAGGAGGGACAGCAGAGAATCCGTCCAGAGATGTGAGGACAACCTGCATTCCTGTTTCAAAGCGCTTCACCTTTGCCAGCCTCAGGTGAAAGGAGCTGGACTCAGCTGCTGCCGAGTCAACAGAGGAGGCGGGGGCCACCGGGACCCAACAGCACCACCTCTGTTTTCTTTTCATTAAATTTCAAAAAGTTCAGGGACATCCAGGCTTTAATGTCTTCAAGACATAACCGAAGTGGTTTAAAAGAGAGGGAGAGCGTCTCTCTTCTTCAGTGGCTGGTGAATCGGACTCTCGTCAGCATAAAGATGGAAGGAGATCCTGAGGAGCCCGGGGGAGCAAGAAAAGCTGGGGGGGCCTAAAATTGGGCCCTGCGGGACCCCACATGACAGCAGAGCAGAGCGGGACTCACGTAGTCCTGCCAGATCGGATCTGAACCTAAATGTTTAAAAGCCTCTGAAGCAGATGGTTAGCGGAGCGCGGCTCTTTAACCTGCCGCTATAAATTTAACGAGGAGCCACCGGGCGGATGTTTTCACACGTCCTGTACTTGACAAGCAAACAGAGGAGCGCACAGACGCTTCACAGTTGGCAGCGCCGCGGCCGCAGATGTCCCGTCGCCGTCTTGGAGGGGTTCACGTCGTCTTATCTCACGCGAGGCTCCGCCCGACTGCTGTCGACGGCGAGGCTAAGCAAACTGGGCGTCATCTGCCGGGCGCGATAAGGCGGCGGTTTGCGGCTGGCGGCGGCGGCTCCGCGCTCATCACTGTCCTGTTTGGACAACGGGGCGTCCAAAGTGGGTCAGTTGCATTCGTGTTTACATAATCAACAAAGGGCAGCGACTCTCTCGGAATGATTTAAACGCTGTCGTATCTCCGCCGACCTCGCCAAATAGGCCGCGACGCCCCACATAGCGGGCGGTCATTTCATCACATCGCATTCACTCACCTGCCAAGATTTTCGTAAAAAGCCTGTTGACGCTGGATGTTTGAAGAGAGCGCTAATTAGCGTCGTGGCTTTCTAGTTTGTCATCAGTGCTGAAAGCTAAAAGCGTGTGATTACAGCTGAATAGTGATTTAACCTTCTCCCCCCGTGGACGCGGCGAGCAGATGGATTTCTTCGTGGCAGCACTCACGCTACGTCACGACTTTAACCTCTATGTACTTTCCTCAAAAAGAACATTTGTGGAGAAACACACCCGCCCGGCCTGTAAACACCCTCTACGCTAATTAATGAAACTCATCAACGACATTAGAATCCCCTGGAACTGTTTACACTGACGAAAAAGATCGCAGCATAGGCATTTTATGGCTAATTTCTTCTGCGGTGTTCCGATACACTTTTTAAATAAATTCTGTAAGTGTTTTAGCCCCTCTCTTTGGGGGCTATAAATGGCCCTGGCTAACATTAGCTGCAACAGAAAAATGCTGCAGCTTCCATGAATCATTTGTTTCTTCTGTTGTCAAAGGCCTAAAATTAAGGACATTGATTTTTAAATTCTTTGTTTGCCTCTGTAAACATAATTAAATTCTATCACTACGCGGCCTCCTGTTGGAATTCAGGGTTTCAATCACCATTTATCAAACTGGCTTTATAAACTTAAGACATCGATTTTATCCTTTTTTATTTTTATTTCACCTTTCGACTCCTTGAGCTTCTGTCGAGGTAAACTCCATAGACCCATATTCAAGGTAAGCTAACAGCTAATTATGTAAATACGCTGGGTGTTGAATTACTTACTTAATCTGATCATTCATAGCAAAACCACGACTTTCAAACTCAAATCTCTTCCCAAAGTTGCTGCGTCAGCACTTTTATCACGTCTAGGCTAGGCGGCTGGTTTGTGCACCCCCTGCTGCCCAGTGATGGTACTGCCGACCGCCCAGTTTCCACGGTTTACCTTGCATTTTGGGGATCTTCCCGCAGGGTTTGGTGGCTGTGACGGTGGCGGCGCAGGTGGCGTCCATCAGCGCTCGCCTCAGCACGCCAGTCCTGTTCTTCTTGCCCGTAGCCAGATCGCACTCCCCCCAGGCCTGGAAGTCGTACTTGCACTCCCCTATACCGCACGGAGAAACTTAATTACATGCTTTTGTTTGGCGGAGGAGCTCTAAGGAGGCCCGGCTGCTGCAGAAGCAATCAAGCTGACAACCTGGTAAAATAACACAATGCAGCTTCTATATTTGTTCTCACAAAGCAGCCGACTGCAATCAGTCACTGAAACAAGCCCCCCCGGGCCCGACGCGCTGCGTGTCACACACTTCCTGAATCGCTGCTTGATGAGCGTTTTTAATTTACTTGGCTATTATAATCCCCGCTATCGCAGCCCGAGAGCGGCGACTCCTGAAAAGCCCGACACAACAGTTTCTGCTGAGCGACGACATGAAGGCGCTGCTGAGGTAACAAGAACCGCTTTGATTAGTTCTCACGCGAGGAGTCCAGCGGACTGCGGCTCCTCCCGGAGAGGACGCGGAGATGGAGAACGGGCTGCTGCTTGAACCGCTGATTTAGAATAGAGATTCAAGCGTATCCCAGGATTTGGTGACCCCTGTTATTTTGATGTTTCGGGAGCTTCCTCTTATATACGACGGCGGTGGACCTCAGAGAACCTGAGGTGCTCTAGAGGGGGTAGGAGATGGGGGGAGAGGGAACAGCGGGAATCTGGCAAGGACTTCCGACACAAACTTGATATCGTGCAAACGTGGAATATGGGATCTACCGTAGCCCAAACCATAGATCTTTGGATCCACCCAGAACGGTCCTGCCTGTCAGCAGTTCCAAACGATGACCCTTGTCAGTCTTCAGTCTCTTTGGTTCCCTCGAGCCGTCCATGATGTCCCCCAGGTGGTTTCCCTCTGACAGCTCAGGGGTGCTTCAGACAGATTTTAGCACAACTCAAGTAGCTTGAGGTTTTTAGAATATCCTTTTAGCGGCGGGAGCGGCGGATGCTACGGTTCTTGGCTCCAGACTGGCTGCGGTTGTCCAGAAGCAGCGGTCTACTAGCATGACATTTCAAATGTCCTGGGGCATCGCGTCTTTTGGGCCACGATGCCAAACTGTGATTTACACTATCGTGCGCCTCCCATTCTGGAGCAACATTCATTCTCTCGGCGTCTCGGCTCTGTTGTGCCGCTCTCCTGTGGGTTAGCGCCACCGCTAACCTACTTTTTCTCTTCCTTTCACTGCAGACTTTTGGAGTTTCCTCTCAAACGTGGCCGAGTCGCTCAGGCGCCCGCAGAACATCTGACATTAAAATTCCGTCTTTGCAACCCAAACTCAGAAGAAAATCAGACGATTTTAAAAGCGGAGCGGCGCCAAGTGTCAATCACGGGGCCTTTTCACACCTGGTGAACAGCTTCCACAACAGCAGAGATGCTAATTAGCATCCTCTGCTCTCTCCCTCAGTGTAAAAGCCAGGGGCACGTCACTTCTTGACGCCCACCCCAAACTTCAGCGGCTCTAATCTCTAGACGCTGTTAGCAGCAGCAGAAGCTCCTGCTTGACAGGCCTGACCGGAGGAACAAAAGTCCCCTCCGAATGCGAATGACAGAGCGGGGTGATTATCCCTCCGTTTTCCATGACGATGGCGCCTCTAATTAGCCGCTGCGCGCTCGTTAGCATTGTGAACGTAGGGGCCATTGTTTGTTTGAAGGACAAAGCAGGAGGGAACCATTCCGGGGTCTTACCTCCAAACTTCTTCTTCCAGTTGCAGGGAATCTTGCAGCGTTGGGTCTTGATGGTCTGCTTGCAGTCGGTTCCCGTGCGCGTCCCTTCCCGGGTGCCGAGGCCACAGTCGCCTTCGTTGGCCACACAGACGCTCCACTGCCAGTCCCCGCAGGCGGAGACTCGGGGCTTCTTTCCTGGTGGAGCCAAGCTCAGATCTCACGCCTGCAGCTGTGGTTGCACAGCCGAAGCTGCTGCCGTGTTTATTAAACTATATTTACCCCCCTCCTCCGTGGGCCTTTTCAAGGCAGATGTAATGGGTTTGCATCAGGGTGCTGATTTCCAATTCAAATTAACCCCTTTCTTAAACTGAAATTAGGCCGCATCTTGTTTTCTTTGCCCAAATGGGAGTTATCAGAGTTGTTTTGCTGTTTGTTCTGCTAAATTCTCAAAGCAGACTAAAAACCTCCGACCCCCCTCGGGTTGTTTTCAGTTCATTTTCATGTGCTTTTATGATTTTAAGAGGAAAGCAATTAGGTTTTTATGCAGGGGTGGTTCTCAGCTCCACTCTCAGTCATGAAATGCAGAAATATTCGTTCTTAAAAGGTTTGAGCGATCCCACCTGGCTTCGGTCCTTTGCCTCCCTCAGCCGCCATCACCGTCAGCACCAGCAGCGCCACCACGGCCATCCGTGTCCACAGCTTCTGTCCATTCATTCTGAAAAGACAGACAGGTCGTTAAAGACCCCAACACGTCCCCCTATTCTGCCGCCGCGTCCAATCGTAGCGAGCAGCCCCGAAATCTGTCACATTCTGCTATTTTGGTGGAACGAGACAAATGAAAGGAGGCTGGGAAAAAAGTTCTCCGGACTCCCAGGAGACGGCGGAATGGCCTGGAGAGGCTCCATCTCTCATCTCCTGTCGGTTCCACTGAGCCGGACTCCAATATCAACATTATGACCGTCGACCGCTACGCTGTCAGTCACAACTGCGCTCGCTGTCAGTCTGTGCGCAAACTTGTTCCGGGCAGATAAAACCCGCCAACTTTGATTCAGCGTGACAAAACTCTTGTTCCAGTCCGAAGGTCCGATGGCCCCGGAATTCTGCTGATGCAGCTGTTTAGTTTATTCAGTTATTAATAGCCTGTGAAAGGAAATGAAATAAACATTGATGATTTGGCAGTAGCCGCTCTACTGTCACTGTTTGCTAACCTAGCTGAGAAATAGCCTGTTTGTTTCAATAATTAAAGAGGTTTTGAGCTTTTTATCAAACATAAACACTGCAAAGTGATTTTTAAAGACTTTTAAATGGGCACCGTCTGGCCCAGGATGTGGGAAAATAAAAATCTTCCTCCTCTTGGTCATCGGGATCAACTTCCATTTAAAATGAATCAATGCCTGATTTATGCCACGGAGCATTTTTTGATCATTTCCCTCCCGTCCAGGCGAACGACCCGGCTGCTGTTTGGCGTCGTCTCTGCGCTCAGTCGGGTCCAGCGTTGAGAGGAATCATTTTCATTTGTCATTTTTAATTACCCGACCTGCCTCTGAGCCACCTCAAGCGCTGTGGACTGAATTTAATGACGCCTCCGCCTGCTCTTGACCTCAGGGTTCAGCGCGGCTCCGTTTGGACGGCAGCGAGAGCCTCGGAAGGAATAAATAGGGAATTAAAGTGAATGAACTGTTACAGGGTTCACTCAAAGCTTTTCAGTCGGAAAGGTGCTGCCTTTGTAACAAGGGGTCGAGGATTGTCGGGAAGTATTAAAAATAGGCTAATAAACTTGAAAAATCCTTTAATGTGTGCAGCAAATATTATATGTAGCATCGGTGGATGGAATTAAAACTAGGAACGTTCCATCCGAGTGAGAAACTGGAGAAACGTTCCCCGCAGACGCCGATCTCATGTTCACCAACTCTTCTGCGGGCGCGGGGGGTCCGAGCTTCCGGAGCCCCAGCTTCCCGGAGTGGCTCCTCGGCCATCAAATCCTTAATTTGCCACATTGATCCAGAGGCAGCCACCAATCCCTCACGGAACGAAGGGAGGAGGGAAGCTGATACTGGCCGCAAATCGATGGACCTTCAGTGACTCCTTCTGTCTCCCAGTGAATGAACACAAGACGGGTCAACGCCGCCCCCCCATCACAAATGACGCAACTCCTGCTGGAAATCTAGCGAACCTGCCTCTTATTTGAATCATTTTCCAGCTGGCTGATGCATCTTTTGTTCCACCCGACAGCGACGGGTGCGTGAACAGAACGTCCACGATGCAGCACCGAGAGGCTCCTGCCCGATAACGAGATCCGACGGGTCACATGGTTGCCCTACCTCCCTGGGGGCAACCATGAAGTCAGTCACCTTTAAGTGCTAACATTTGCATCTGCACATGCTCAGCCAATCATGAAGAGATCGTGACTTCATTAAATATTCAGTGACTAATGAAACGGCAGGTAAACATGCACAGAGGCGGACGCGGCGTGGAGGGGATGAGATGGAGGGCGAGGTGGGCACCATCTGGGAGGGTTCAGTCCGTACGTTTCCATGCACAGCTTAACGGGTGACGCTCAGATTTGCAGTTCTTCTTTGCTCCTCCCGGTTTACACGCTACAAAGTCAGACCACTGACAGTCCTCCTCAACACTAGGTGGCGATATGTGTCTTTTCAGCGCGTTTAGACGGACCCCGTACAAGCTGGCGTGCTACAACACTTAATAACAACTGGAACTGCGTGGCATTTCGGGAGATAATTGTACAGCTTTGGCCATCTTTTACGTAATTTGCTGCCTATAAGGCACAGTCGGATAAGGAGAGCACCGCTACCGGTCGGGTACCACCATGTTTACATGCACCACGGTTGTCCAGTCGGGCCGGATTGGGGCAATAATGATTTTATGGGTGTCGTGTAAATGTAGCGTGTGATTTCATTTGTGACACTGAGCAGCAGAGGGATCAGTATTTTCATTACCCGATCAGGTTAGTCAGCCACCAGCTAGCAACATGTTGTCAATTAGCAGGGAGCATAGAGAAGGACGTTCATCCAGCCTATCAACCACCTTGATCATTAAAAAAAAAACCTTCTCATCTGTCTTTTATTTACAGCACACCCTCGGGAAAGTCAAGCAATAAAGGAACAAATAAAGTAATAGATATAAACTCCTGTGAGTGGAAAAGATGGAACATATTGAGAAGGTTTATTGAGGAGATTCCTGGATGCCTGCAGATAGCCTAGCTCGCATGAACTAAACAAGTGTATTGACTCAAGGACAAAGGTGGGACTTTGAAACACAGCCGGTTATGTAAGAATATCGTCATAATGATATCAGATGGTTGGCGCGGTAACGACCACCACCGAAGATGAGGAAGAGTGAATCATTCCTCCCGGGGCCAACGGATGCCTTAATTGAAGAACGCCACCGCCTCTTGTGCGCTTAGATGCGGATGATTAGAGGGAAATGCCAAACATTTTCAAACTTGTGTTTTGTAAAAGGTCAAGCAGTGGGGGGAGGGGGGGGTCCTCGCTATTCCTCAGAACGGCTCTGGAGGGCCCCCACCCCGGGGAGTCAGGCACCAGAAGAAAACCAGCATGTGTGGCGCTCTGCCTGCGTGAGATGTTGGAGGCCCAGTCTCAGAGGCCAAAGACAATGGAGGTCTTCTTTTCCAATCATAAAGACACAAGCCCCCTCCCACCACCGCCGGCATCTCCCACCCCCACCCCCGACCAATAAGAGCGTGAGAGCTGGAGTAAATCCAAGTCATGCCCAAGAGCCTCTGTAATGCTCATGACACCATATCACCCACCAATATCCCAGAATTATGAGGACCGCCACTGTCCTCGCATGGACAGGCTCCCATGGCTAACCCTAACACCCCCCCCCCCCCACACACACACACACACACACACACACACAGTCCATCCATCCATCCGTGTGGTGTTTTTGCTGAAAAAGCCAGCGGGGGCAACACCAGTGGATTAAACTTTTAATAAGGGCTTTTTTTCAGTGGAGACAGGTTGGTAAAACACAAATAAATAACAGGCTTTTAGCGGCGGCTCAAGGGGTAAACATTTCAAACAAATAATAGAGAACGTTCAGGCGGGTGAATGATGACAGGACGGTTGGAAAAGATGTTTCTGAAAAGTTTATCTCTTTTTTTAAATAAACTGACTTGTCCTTACTTTTTTCTTCTTTTTTTCCACTGTCCTTTTTTTTAGGGGGGGTAACGACGGAAGAAAATACGAATATAAAGCATGAATAATTCAGAGGAGCGTCCAGATGAAAGTAGCAGATACTGCGCCACAAAGAAAAGGCAAATAAAAGAAACCTGGGAGGACAAACAAGAAAATACACAGATTTAGCTTTCCTCAATAAAACCGCTCAGCAGAATTCATTTTTAATCCGTGACACAAGCGAAATTAAGCTCTCCGCGACCTTGGGCCCGTGCCCTCGACCGTCAAAACAGAGCCTGCAGCGTTTACTGTGGCTACGATGCTAATACTGCTGCATGTCCACGTCCCGTGGCCCCGCAGCTACGCTAGCAAAAGTCTCATCAGGTAAAAGGTCGAAGGGCTGGTCAGCGGAGGACAAAATATGCGCTAGGTGGCTCAGGGATAAACTTTTTTTTGCCTTTGTGGTAATTTCATTCTAGATCCCAAAGATCCCAGGAGCCCTCCAGTCCCCAGGTCAGTTCAGGGGGTTAATAACACCCCCTAAACAACACGACTCCGCTAGCGTCGATCATTTAGTGTGCGTATTTTTGGCGTTCAGTGATTTGCTGACTGTTGTTTAGAGCAGAAGGGGTCCCCTCACCCTGAACAGACCAGAACCAGAGCACAATTCCCCACGGCCCTCCTTCTCCTCTCCAGCGTTCCAAAGGTGCCAATTTGGAGGCGTTTGCCTAATTGAAGAGGCAGTATTTATCTTTCCAGTCGCTTCTTCATTAAAGCCTCCGGACTGACAAAAGCCTCTTCACAACACGTTGTTCCTCCTCTCCTCTGATGAGGGACTATCTGGTGACTGGAGCATCTTCGATATTAATTTTGCTTGTTAGCAGAAGAGATTTTCATGCTGGGGAACAGCAGTGACAGCATATATAAAAGCCCAAAAATCAAACAAATCCTCCGTCAAAATCTGCCCTACCCTGTGAATACTCTAAGGCCCTGATTATGTTTCCAAGGTGTCACACCAAGGCCTGTTTTTATTACGCCATTTCACAGACATCATGGAAAGTCAATTTAGGTTACGACAGGAAAGTCTATCACAGTGAACTGTGTCTGGTATAAACAAACGCCTGTGAACTACCTGCCCTACTGAGATTATGTGGCTGTCTCAATGAGCTACAGATCTCTCAGGGGTCTCTCAGGGTCAATAAAAATCTCCAGTCCTTTTGCCATTTTTGTAGTTATTTCTCCATCTTGAAAGTGACTTTTCATAAGTGCACATGGAAAGGCTGAAGATGTGAGCAAGCCCACCCTTTTAAGCCTGAAACAGGGACAGTTCAACTGCCTCCCTTTCCATGGGCCTATACCTCATACCTGTATGGAAATATGGAAAGGCCACGGTAGAGAGTGCAAGTGTCCCGGCTCTTCCAACCGCCATCTCCCCAACGGAACAAACGCACGAGCTAATGTGGATATCCCTACATGCTGCGTCTCCATATCTTAGTAATAAAGAAGGGAGAGCGCACTTTCCCGCCCTTCCGTGTGCCTACGCAGGAAGGCTTTTATCGGATATAGTTTCATCGTATTTAAAGATAGTAATTTCAGTGAATCAGCTGCTCACTCACAACACTCCAACCGTCTGACATGAATGGGTGTCATGCGGCCTGCGGCGCTGCATTGTGCCAGACACCAAATTGCGGGGCGCTTTACGCCGTCCCTTTTTGAGTCTCAACAGGACGCCATCGTATTTCCGCCACACCGTCCCCCAGATCCAAATGAGATTCCAGCTTCGCATAAGGGAACGTACCTCCTACACGCACGCCGACGTTACCCCACAGAGGTTAGCCACCCACGTCCCCCGCACCGAGCGTCGCACACTGCTTGTAGCATAAAGTCTACAATTACCTTTAGTCCCACAACTACCAGAGATTCCGATTGGAACACGATTCAACTCCTTTGTCTGTTTACAAGTTTTGTTCCGAGCACCTTTTAGCTTTCCCTGTGTCTTTTTTCTCTAAAGCAACTGGGATTATTTGCAGGTGGCTGCGCTGCAAAGGAACGCTCCGCATAAAAATGCTAGCGTGGGGGGAAATGACAGCAGTTGCTGCTCCATGTAAATGAGCCCTCTGCTAAAGAATACAGCATTTTTACGCATTTCTGCCGATTGCACGGATGAATCGCAACTAAATCCTCTCTGGATATTACTCACAAACTCTAAACTTCTCTAACTGCTCACCTTCACTACTTGACATGCCACCAGTTTGCCGCTAGCTAACTTTTTTTTTTATAATTGGCTGGTTTGGGGGTCGTAATAGATCAATACTAATTAGCTGGAAGGGTTATCGCCACCTGGTAGAATCGGACATAAAGTCAATACAACGATTATTCTCCACGCGTGATTGTTCGGACAAGTAGCCCGATGGAACGGCCTATTTAAGCTAACGAAGGGGCGCATTAAGAGTTCTTCCTCAGATTCAGATTCAGTCCTTTGAGAGATAATGGAAAATTGTTGACCTATGCTAGCTTAGGGAGGCACCGCGAGTCCCGAACCCCCTCGCGTCTTCGGGTGGATACGCTTGGATAATTAATATCTGCTTGCACGCTGGGCTACCCTGCAGAGACGGGACTTTAAGGTGCGCGGTTCAATAGCGGCGCTTTGAAGGAGGATTTACGCTGCATTTTTGTCGGCCTGAAGCACTCGGAGACGCCAGCGAAGGCTTCGAGGGGCGAAATCGGCCATTCGTCCGTGTTCTCTCCTCCTCGGTCATCTCGTAGGCGGGTGTTGGAAATACGTTTTTTGGTGCTGGATGATGATTAGAACTTCCCGCTCTGGATTCGCTTCTTCACACGTCGGTGAAAAAAGGATGACTCACTCGGAGAAGCGTAATCGCACCTTTTCAGCGAGTCTATTGTTCATCTCATTGCCAAACAGGAGATTTTATTTTGATGGCGACACTGGATTCTTTTTATTTGCCGGACGGTAAACGATCCCTCGGTAATAGCGCTGACCCCTCAACCGCACTCTGTTGATGCAACTCTATTTAATGGCGCCCACCATCAGCGCCCTTCTGGCGGTATTGACCGCAGCCTTTTTTTACTCTCCTGCTCACTTTATTTTCCTACCTCAAACAAAAGGCACCGACACCGACATACCTCGCTGGCGAAAATCGCTCTTCGTCCGCGTCCCATTGATTCTCCCACCGTCTCTAAAAACGTGTGCGCGCCTCCAACTCTTTGTTGGTCTGACCTGAGCCGAGAGCGTTTCTTTGCACTGTGGCTGTCATATTGAGAGCGTGATCTCATCGGCTACACAGTGGCCTCTGCTGGGGGAAACACAATATCATCTCCGGAAAGGGAAGGGGGGGCGGGGGCGCAGGGGCCCTGGGGAGAGAGAGAATAATTTCAGGAGTTTTTTTGGCAGATAGGAGATGTCAGCCATGTTATGGGTTCAGGTTCCCGCTGATGGGTCGATTTAAAGTGTGTGTAGCAGCGCTCAAATGAGAAATCTATGTTATCCCTGCTGCAGCAGCTGTCCCATCATCTCCAAACGGTTTTTTGGCAGCTTTTGGATTACCTGGACTTCTCCCTGCCGGTACTGTTCAAACAAGTTAGACGTTGCTCGGACAGGAAAGGCTTCTCTCAGACATGAAAAGGGAGAGAATAAAGACTTGTTAAGCATCAATGGATCAAAGCAACTACGTGCAACACGTCAAAACTTCTTTATCTTGACAAATATGCTGTTACTGCTGCTTCCCAAACTCTGTTACTTCAGCCTAAAGAAAAGTATCCACCGTATTTTTTGTGCTAATTTTAGCCTCCAGCCGTTAACTTCAGCAGGACCGCTTCCAGCTAGCACATTCATTTCATCCAAATGATGAGAGAAATCCACTGAACAAGAGTCTGCTCGGACAATTAGCAGCAGGCACACTAAAATAGAAGCTATCCTCTAAACACAGTTGAGCATTTGGCAACATTAAACACCAGATACTTCAAGCTGGAGCCGGTTTGCGGCGAGCTGCTACTCAATTTGCCATCTAGTGGCGGCAAGACAAGCAGAGATGATGGGATACGTGTCCCGGAGCAACACCTAGCGCCCACGGAGGAGCGGAAAAATTGAAACGAGATGAAAATGTTATGAGAGGTACATCTTGGCTAATGCTAGGTTAACCGTTTTGGCCAAGAGGCGAAGCGCTCATGTTCTCCTCCACCAGGAGGACGATTGTTAATGTGTTTTCTGCAGTGACAGTGTCACTCGGCGCCTCTGCCATGTTCTCTACCTACACCAATGAATCACAAGGAGCCGGTGACACATGATCTTCCAGGAGCCGCTGACAGTCTTATTTCCAGCTGTCGAGGAAGCGGGAGGAAAGTTATTTCCTGGAAACTGTGGACAGAAGGAGATTGGACAACCCGGATCCGTCAGGGGCTCGGCTTTTGGCCCAAGCGAATCCTTCATTTTTATTGCATTCTCTTCGGGGGCAAGAGGAGACGAAACATCCAGAATCGAAGGTGATGAAGTCCAATCAATAACCTGTAGGGCGTCGAGGTCTGACCCGCCGTGGATCTGAGGCTCGCAAACTAGCGTGAAGAGTTTTTTAAAAAATTAAGACGTCAACTTGCGATCATATCTGATACCATCTGGCTGAAAGTTAATTGAACACCTGTTTTCCCAAAGAGTCCTTCCAAATCATGCCCGAGCATCAACTTTAATAAACACGTAGATAAATAAACTCGGAACGTCCTTCATTGGAAAACAGGGAAAAGTCAAAAAGGGTAATTATTGGCGTATAATTGGCAACCGTATCCCAAGAGATAAACAAGCAGCACGTGTGTGTTGTTCTGTGCGTATCGGGCGCCGAGGAGGGCAGGAGCATCGGCGCGGAGATCCAGCGCCTGAGGTCCTGTGACGTCAGCCGGGAAGGCTGATGGGAATTCAATACGCAGCCTTCCCACCGGCTAATTTAGCCCGCAACAAAAATGGCTGCAGCTCGCTCTTCTGCGAGTGTGTGAAGTTCACGATGGTATTTTTTTAAAAAGCTCAGAAAAGTAAGCGAAGGAAACGAGGCGGGTTCCTTTTGTCAGGCCGCGGACGCGGATCGGACCAACATTCCCCTAATCTCCATCCTGGGAACGTCTGCCTCCTCTGCCTGTAGCCGAGCCCATTTCCACTCCTTTCACAATGTCTCCCATTTCCAGAGTAAACTGGCGGATTTAATGTTTTGTAATGTGGCGCATTTGTTGCTGTCCACCGTTCCCCCCCGTTCCGCCATCACCCCCGCCTTTCCCGAAGCCATTTCCATCCATCAGTATTGCGACGCGCTGGATTTTCCGCGTCCGCCGCCGTGGTTGTCCACATTCATCTGCAGAAAACACGGCCCGCTCCAGCTTTATTTACTCAAAACCATAAATGTGCTGTGACACAATTTACAGAAGAAATAAGGGGGCCTATTTTGCCGTCCACCCAATCATTCTCCTCCAGAATGAAAAGCCGGAGCGGCTGCACGGATACCGGCCTCTCCGCCGTGCGAGATGAGCTCCGAAATAGGAATCTAGGAGTCCTGGTGGAGGCGGGTTGTGGCCTCCGCAGTCACGGTCGCTGCAGCGTGCAGGCAGGCCGTCTCAACTTCTTAGTTCTAAACAACTGACTAATCAATGCGTAACACATTTTGGGCAAAATGGGGAAAAGAAAAAACCTGGCAAAAAGTCATCTGATCTCATTCTTTAGTCTTTTATAGGGGGGCCGTCAGGAAAATAAATATCATCTGAGAAATTGGATTTAAAATCAATAGGCCCTCAAGAGCTGCTGTCTTTCTGATTGAACACAAAGTAGAAGAATGGTGTCCTTATTTCACACAAATTGAAGAAGTGGGTAGGTATCAAACCGCAAGTCAGGGGGGGAAGGGGGGGGCGCTTTCTCATTTTAGCAACTTAATGCACTTTAGAGGTGCAGAAGAGTGGCGTGCTTGTTTGAGTGGAATGATGGCATGTGTAGATCCAAAGCTACGCTAGGTGTATGATTTCTGCAAATCTTCCAGGGGTTGTACTACCACCAGCAACCTTAGGGGGCGGTGTAGAGCCCAATGCTGTGTATTCCAACAGAAGGAGCCTTGCTGAGATGAGTTTTACACGGTCGCCGGTTAGCAGAACAAGCAAGTAGGTGCTAAGTAAAGTAGCAGCAGACTCCAGCTCAGCTGGGTGATGGAGCTCCCATCTCCCCGTCTGTTTTCACGCATATACGTTGTATGTTCGCTCGGTTTATCCGTAGATGCACTGGGATCTGTCAAGGCTAAACTATCCAGATGGGCAACACGAGGGCAGCGGCCCTTCAGTGCCGGAGGGCTGATCCTGTGACTCTGGACTCCCGGGACGCCACGTCACGCTGCCCCGTTCTCGTCCTGTACTGAACAGGAGGTACGATGCTAAACCCCAGCCTCGGCCGTGGCCGGATGGAATGTGAACTGGGGTAAGGAATAAAATGGAGGGAGGGGGTGGGGTGGGAAGGTAATAATGAGGCATCCCCCCTCTGCTGGTTGTTTGTTTGGACAGACCGGCTGTCTCACAGCACGAGCTGTGAATGGAATACTAATGTATATGACTAATGATTCTCTCCCTCCGCTCTGCCCTTCTCCCGATTCCTTTCAGCTCGACTCCCCCCTCCTCCCCCCTCCCCCCCTCCTCCTTCAGAGCTAAGAGACGCAGGAATCCAACAACGTGCAGCTACAGTACCGGCGCACGTGTTTTCAGCCCTTTACGATGCTGTAATAGAGGCTGGCGTCTATTCTGGGGCTCAGCACACCTCCGCCATGACTGGTTTCTGATCGCTCATCGGTGGGCAGACGCGGCGTAAAACCCTCGCTGGCACTTGCTACCACCGCGTGGGCCCGGCTAATCCGCATCACATCAATCTGATATGTTTCAAATGATCCTTCCCGCACAAAACGGTGTCTTAAAAACACAAAAGGGGAATTCCCGACCAGATTCCATCACAGATCTGACGCCCCCTTTTTGGGCACCAGACGGCTTAGTAAGTGTTTGAAATCATTTCTAGTGTGAAATATTGATGATCTGGGCCTATTAAGGAGCTCGGTCTCCACTCTTTGGTCTAATAACGCGAAACGGCAGACATCTTTCATCCCAAGGACATAATCTCAACACTCATTCCCACAAAGCAATTCCAAAGAAATTGGATCATTGGATCAATGGGCTTAAAATACGGCTGAATTTCGTGACATGCTACGGAGGCTCTTCCCATCAGCACCCCCCTCGGAGAAACATCACCATTAGCAATACAATTAACACTGGGATTGGAATGTAGACACTAAGTGGGAGAGAGCGTTCCACAGCGCGTCTCACGATCAATTTAACTTTCATTCGGCACCGGTGGCCCCATCACAACAGATCCCCCGTGGCCCCCGTGGCCCCCCCGCCCCCCCTGCCCGCGGCCACGCCTCCTCCTTGCACCTCCGTCCTCCGTACAAATGAGTGTAATATCGCTAATAACTGCGGTGGCCGGGTCGGATTCTCGGGCTGTTGAGATGAGGCCAGAGGGCGGCGGCGGGATTGCATCGACCTAGACGACAGATTACAGCATTTAGCCGGAGCTTCGCTAGTGCATCCGTTATTTAATGGCACTCTTGGGTTTACCTGGGAGCCATTTAGCAAGGCATATTTGGGGGCCCTTTATCCTAGTCAATAACAACTTCCTTTTAAAAATGGAGGTTGGGACCAGCGGAGCTAATTAGAATATTTCTACAGACAGCACTCACTTGATCTGGCGCCGCTAGTCCGGGTCTTCAGGTCGGTGTTCTAATTTCCTCTGACGACGGCACGGAGACGAGTTCCTTTATTAGAGGGATTCAAACCCGACTGGCTCCCCCGACACACACAAGCGAGGAGGTGGAGGAGCACGCGCTGGGCCTCGTGTCTCTAATGTGACGGCCACGGAACGGCAGCTAGCCTAGATCAGCCTTCCCTTTCCTGGATATTCCACACAACCTCTGAAGCACGGACAGGTAAAAGTCAGCCTTCGGAAGGTTCCTCACATCACAAAGGTTCCTCACATCACAAAGGTTCCTCACATCGCATCTGTCCTTTTCTTAAATTCATGAACACTTCATTTAACGGGCGACACATTTGCTTTCTAAAATTGGGAGAAAGTCGATGCGGAAGACTCGAACTTGCCCCTTTAGTCGGGGGAACTCCACACTTCATTAATTCCGATCATAAGAACATTTTCACGTCTCTGGACACATGAACGCGTCGCCAGAGGGATCAGCCACAGTGAAAGGCGAGTTCTGGGCCGCGTGTTTGCTTCTCAGCAGGTCCACCTCTTGTTTTTCTGGCCCGTGACCTTTGTCCCGTCTTCCTTCGTCACCAGCGCCCGGGGGAAGGTTTGTGTGTGCATCTGCGCTGGAGTGGGCGGGCTGTTGGCCGAACGCGGCGCTAATGATCGTGCTGATTACAGCCCGGAGCCAGAGTTATCATTAGCTCTCCCAGGATCAAACGGCAGATCAAGCTAACAGCAGGGCAGGGAGAGCCGGACCACACAGAGATTTGGGGGGGGGGGGAATCTGAGGATTTAAGGGCAGAAACGAGCACTTCTTCAACAAAACAGCTCTCACCCAGATGATGGGGCGACGCCACACGGGAGGAATGTTTCCTCATTGAGGAAGCAGGTTTAGCAGACAGCTTTGTTTGTCTTTAATGAGGTGTCTGCTCGCTTGATGTCTCCATGAGAACGTCTCGCACACATGGCCCTTAATCCCATCGCCTCAGGTGCTGCCCCCCCCAGCCCCTCAGCCCCTCAGCCCCTCTCTATCGCCACAGCTGCATCAAAGATAAAGATTCCAGGGCGCTTTGATGGGGATGGTGCGCTTTGATGACGCACGCCGGCGAAAAGAGAATGAAAAGTCCTCCGGCTGTTTCTCCAGCCGGTCAATATTTTTATTGTTCCTTGTAAAGTGGACCTTCTGGGGAGCCTTGCCCCCCCCCCCCCAACACACACACACAAGAAGGTCCCGTGCTGAGATTCAGTTCTACATTTCAAACCTCGTCAGGATGGACGGCGCCTGGACGCGCTGACGGATGGTTCCTGGACAGGCCCCTCTCCTGGCATCCCTCCCCTCTTCCTTTCTTCTATGTCTCTCTTTATCCTGTCCTCTCTTTTCTTTCGGAGACCCCCTGGACCCCGTCGAGGCTCATTCTGTTCATCCCACATGTGAGGGGTCAGCCCGTACCCCCGCCAGAATAAACCAGCCAGTCAATGTGAGGATCTTTGTGCCTGTCCTCACCACCCCCCCTCTCTCCGTCTCGCTCTCTTGCTTACTTGTGCCCTATAGCTGGAAAATTGGCTCCATTCAGTGCGCTTCCCTCCCCCCCGGAGCGGACTTCTCAGGGCCTTAACGGGGCAATTCTATGCCTTATTGCTCCGGCTCCTCCATGAGAACGCCGCCTCTTCAAAGCATTTACTGCGATACGGATGGAGGCCACAATAGTCCTGACATATAGGCAGGATCACGTGGTGGGATCTGCAGGGCAAGTGTTTTCAAGAGAAAAGGGCAGAATGTGTAAAAAATGTCTTCAGAGGTGTCCGAGGGGCCGTTCCTGGAGGGGGAATTCCATCTTTGTAGCAACGGAGCGCTGGTTATTAGCTCGGCCCTGTTTGATGTCACCAGGCTGGGTCCACATTGTCTCCCGACTTCCTGCCGGTTTCTCAGGCTCATCCCCACGTCGTGTTTAATCTGCCCCTCCGGCTTTTTCGCGAGGACCACACCACGTGTTGATTTTAAAGAAATGAACCGGACACCTCATTTTCCGACAAGAATGAGCCACTCGGGGCTTTTGTGTGCGGCGGGAATGTTGGGGAAGAGAGGACCACTGTTTCCTCTGACTCTGGTCGCTCTGCCATTGCTAACCAAAGCCATGGCAACAAAGCAGAAGGTTCTGCCAGACCACATAGCGCGGATTTAACACGGTTTGTCATTCCGGTCAGGCCTGACCCAAATTACGACATCGGTCGAACATGCACACGCGGGCCCTTAATTGGGCTGGTGGAAACTGTCAGCTAGCGCTAATAAAGAAATACAAACAGAACTAAGTCTTGTCAGTTTAGCACCCATCCCTGGTCCAGAGAGCCCCGTCCCTCATCCGCGGCTGCAGTTTTAGGCTGCACCATCTTTAGTTTCTGCACGTTTATCTTCCACCAACAACCACAGGCTGAAAACTGACGACTGCGTCGGCACCGGCGCGCTGCTGCTGAACTAAACAGCCATTCGCATTTGAGCGTGCTGTCGATCAGATCTCGGGGAGCAAACCGCTCTGATCCTTCGTAATCAACCCACGAGAGCAACAGTGTCGGATCCACTTACTTTAGACTGGAGGTCCGGCGGTTGTTTCAGAGTTGAGGGAAGTTTCTGCCGACTCTTCTCATCTGCACCTCTGCCCTGCTGCCCTGCCTCTCCAGCACTATTTCCCTCTGTGGGCTGTGCATCAGAGCTGTGTGTGTGTGTGTGTGTGTGTGTGTGTGTGTGTGTGTGTGTGTGTGTGTGTGTGTGTGTGTGTGTGTGTGTGTGGTGGGGTAAGGGGAGGGTAATAGGGTGGGTGCTGAACGCCGGGTCTTCCTGACTCGCGATCAGGAGCCCATTACCCTGCAAGGTCACTCCAGGGACGGCCTGCCAGGCACTCAGCGAGGCACCAGAGAGTTGACGGCAGACGGACGGCGGGGGTGTGAGACAGGCGTTAAGAGTGTGTGAGACAGGCGTTAAGGGTGGGGGAGACCCGGGAGGAAGGGGGGGGGGGGGGGTCCGTCTAAACTGGGATTTTCAGCAACAGCAACCGAGCCGCGGTGCCGGGAGCCTTTGAAGCAACAGCAGCCCGGTCAGACCACACGGTTACATAAAATATGGTGTTGATCCATGGAAACGGGGGCCTGACGCAGCGATCGATGAAATATTGACAAGCACCGACTGAGCCGCTGGATTTGTTTTTGGCTTTTTATTATAACGGATGTAAAGTGTGTTTTTATCACTTAAGTCAACTGTATTTATCCGAACACAGCGTCATTTTTAGCATCATATTAGTCCACCTACACCTGGATTCAATCTGTAAATGCTAATGCTAACAGTTAATAGCTCTGAGCTGTTGGGGTGGTGTAAACTGCTGATAATTAATCCCAACAAAAAAAAGCTAATTAGCAATCAATTACATTGATTTCATTATGGAATGACTTCCCAACTGGGTTAAGCTAACTGAATAGCAGCCAACGGGATGAATGAGAATTCTCCTGCATTATGGTACCAGGTGGGTCATTCAGCCGGATTTCTACCAAACCTCAGGCGAGGCTGAAGTCTGAGTGTAGGAACGTAGAGAAGAGGCGTAACGATGGCGTGGGCGAGCCTGGATGGACAGATCACTGCGTTCGCAGTCAGAAACCCGGGTCGCAAAAACAACTGGCTCTAATTTTAAAACATGGCAACAAGAGAGGATTGTCCGGGCTGTGGGGAAACACGTTATAGCGGAACAACACACATCCAACGGGCGTTGGTTCACCCTCGAAACAAAGGGAAATCTGAGTCCTGGTTGAGGCCTCTTTGATGACACCAAAGAGTGACCTTTGATCTGTATTTGCCATGGAAAACCGTTTGGGCGAATGTAGCCGCGATTTACGTGGTGTCAAGCGTAAAACGTAAAATATCCGCGCCGACGCTGAGACTTTTGGGTTTGGTCGCCACCTGCTGGGCCGAGTTACCGGCCAACTGGTTTGTCAGGGACGCCTCACGGGGACGTTGGTGTGGAGCGGAACGCCGCCATCGAACACGTCCGCCATCGTGTTGCACTGCTGGGGCTTGGGCTTCGGTCCCCTCCAGTAATTAGTCTGACTCACACCCCCTGCTGAGAGTGAAACCATCTCAGGGCCGCCATCTCATATTCCGATCATTAATAATACATCCCATCCATTTGCACCCCCCCATCCCTCATCTGAGCGTGTGATTCACTTTGGTGCCCCCATAAGGGGCTCCTCCACTCATTTCATTTCCCCCTCATTCGACAAAAGAAAAAGAGTTTTTTAAAATGCAAAACCATCCTCTGGTGTCTCCAGCTGAATCGGTGCTGCTCTGAAGGGACCGGGGCAGAAAACAGCAGCCCTGGAAGTGAGTTTAGAGATCGTTTTTCAGCCCCGCCGCCCCGTTGTTGTTTTATTAAGCGGGGACAGATTAATGCTGCCGAGCACCGGCCAAGTCGGCCCGAAGTTGACGTTCAATCCCAGCAGCTCCGTCTGAAAGGAGCGTCTGCAGAGAGGCTCTGATGAAACCCAATGAAATCAGCTCCCCTTCCAGCCGGAGAGGCCGTCCCGCTTCACCTCATCAATACCTGACAAAAGACAGCGCGCACGTCTGCGGAGACGTCGGGGAAACGCAGAGGAACTTCTTTTTCCCCACATCTTTGTGGAAGGTGTCTGGGAGCAGACGGAGAGTGAATTGATGGTTGTGGGAGCTACCTGAGAACTGCCTCTCAAAGGATTTAGATGTAAGATAATGGCACACAGCCCGGGGCAGCCTAGCATGCTAACGTTTCATTCATCACCGCGCACGAGGAGGATGGAATGAAAGCGCTTGAAAAAGAGAAGAAATATTGGGTCTGCGGGGGAAGAACGGACGCTCCGAAAGAGCTGATGTCAGGAAACCGCGTAAGTGGGATTTAGTGCTGCTTAGTTTGTCTGTTTCCGTGGAATCATTTTGCTAACTTCTCGTAGCGACGGATAGAAATCAAGCTAATGAGGAGTAAGAGTAAAGGGGGGGGGGGGGGGGGGGTTGCAGACAAACACCAGCACCAGGAAGTGAGTCTCCATCACCAACTTTCATAAAAAGATCACCTTTTTAAATTCTGATGGAGTTGCCGAGCAGCAACGTTTAATTTCACAGGAAGCTCACCCTCATTAATAAAGCATGAGCGCCTGCTGGAATTAATATTCATACGCCTTCACGTTTGGTGAATGAAAGCATCTTTACCTCCCAAAGATCATCTCCACTTACAAGTTTTCTTCCTCGTGCTAGCAGGCGGCCGGGGTTAGCGCGGCTGCTGCAGGTACGCTAGTTGTTGCGATTTTAACGCTGCATTTAATCTCCATTTAAGCCCGACTGATGCTAATTAGTCGCCATAAAGGTCCGGCACCAGCAGCCCGATGGTAAAGTCGCAGGGATCATCGGGAGAATCCGATGGAAAATGGGAGAAGAAAAAAAAGATTTATCTGGCCGATACTTTTGGGAGATAATGTGTTTCCGTGGCGATCCCCGAGGACATCGAGACGTCCAAATCAAACACTTTTTTCCCTTTAATTTAGCTAACATCCTGAGTCATGCCGCCAGAACTGAGCATTTCCCATCAGGCTACCCGCGCGAATGTCAGAGGTCGCGGTCCTGGATGTCCGGAACGCCGCGGAGGATCATTTATGGTTGAGGATGGATCGGGAGCGGCCGCCGCCTGTGAAGCTGCTCTCACCTGATCCGTTTCCCGGCTCTGGCCCAGACGACTGGCGGTTATCTGCAAGAGAGAAAAAACCTCATTAATCTCTAATGGCTTAATTCAGTGTTTCTACTGTGGCCTCTGTGTTTTCTCATTAATGGCTTTTTCAATCTCAGCAGAGGCAAGATTACAGCCCCCACCCCCTTAAAAAAGAGGATTAGATTGGAAATAGAAAACGTACGTGATCCTTCATGTAGTCATTTGATGGCGAAAGGCTGCAGATAATCGAGTGTGGGATCTGGCGGCAGGAACGATGACGGGAAATGAAAGAGCGTAAACGCTTCCAGTCGTGGTTCAGACAAAACCATCATCTACTGAGGGACTCCGCTGGCGGAGGACGCAGGGGCTGTTGTGGAATTAATCGAGACGTAATTATGTCCTCCCACCCCAGCAGTCCCCGGGTGTGGACGACACGCCGCTGAAAAAACTCAGCTGGAGTCGAAGCACGGACCCACTGAGGCTAGGTCGCTATCAGCGGGCTAGCTGTAGCCTGCTCACAAACGGGCTCTGCTAATGTTGAAAGTTGATGCCAAACAGTGCGACAAACATGACAAAACGGCTAATGGCTATCAAGGAACTACGGTATCCTGACCGTAAACAGGACGGTCCTGCTCAAGGTTTCTTCCTGTTACACGCAGGTTGATCCAACCGCTGCTGCTCATCAGGGGAGGGATTCAGATTCAGGGCAACGCACCGGGAAACCATCTGGATCATAACAGACGCGGTAGAAATGGAGCTGAATTGATCTGCGGGGCTTCAACCGGTATCTCAAAAGTTGCTGTCAAATGAGCTAATTATCACAACAAAACCCGGCTCCTCGTGCATCGGTGGCTCCAGGTACCAGGTTCTTCTGGCTGTGACGCCAGTAAAGGTGGGCGAAGTCGAGCTGGGGGGAATAACAATGAATGTTTATTTGCTATGTCGGGGTCTGATCTGAATTATGGATTCTCGCAGAAACTACGTCCATGTTTTATTCAACTTTGATTTTGAAAACCACCTGTGAGAAGAAGAAGCTGCTCTCCAGGAGTTAGAGAGGGGACCGGCCCGAGGGGCCGGCGTTGCCGTTGGGTTTGTTCCCCGACCGGTCGGTGGCTGAGGCACCGGTGGCTTTCATCCAATTAGAGACCGAGGAGGAGGGCAAACCTCAACCGCCCCCTGCAGATGGGGCAACACAGGTCAGCCACCCCTGCTGCCCCGATGTTCTGGGAGGGTCTGAAAGTTCAGGTGTCCCTACAGATGGTTTTACATAGACAAAGTTGGCTGGCTCGTTACAACCTGCTCTCCTCTCCCAGTGGACGTACGTGGTTAGCTAACGCTAGAGCAGGTGTGTGGTCCTGGTCCAGAAGGTTCTCTTCATCCCTCTTGTGTGATCCTTCGACCTTAGAGACCAGGAGCAGGGTTCACCTGGATGACCTGGATCTGAGGCAGGAGCCTTCTCGCTGTGAGGCAAACATACCCCCCCCCCCCCCCCACACACACACACACACACACAGCATCCTCAGAACAGAGGATGGATTTTTGAGGGGGTTGTTGTGCGGCTAAAGTGTTTGTGATTGTTGGAGCTCCGCTCGGCCTCATTTCTCCGCTTGTCTGCTTCCCCGAGAGCGTGAAAACACGCGTCGGCTTAGCGGAGCCGTCGCAGGCGATCGAGAGGCGGCAGAGTAAATAAAGGTCCATCTGAGACCGCCCGTAACCCGACTCATGTTCCTGGCGTGGCATCATTGGAGACAGGTGTTCTCAATCTCCTCATCAAAGCGGGGGATTTGCTGGAGCTCCTCTGAGCTCTACGATTCGCCAAAGTCAATTTGTCCCGCAGATTTTAATAAACCTTGATTAAACGTGACTCCCGCGTCGCTGAGCGGGCTCAGGAATCTGGAGTTACCACGGCTCGGCCCCCGAGCCTCGCGCCTGATTAGCATAAAGCTAACGCGAACGCACTTGTAGATGAAAGCGGCGGTTTAGCCCGCGCGTTGCCAGGTCTGATGATCGTACCGCGAAGGCGTCCCGACGCCGCATCCTCGCCATCAAACATCCAACCACAAATGGTCTCATTAACGTAACTGGATGATCGGGTTTGCGTGTTTAACTCCAACAGCTACATCTTTTACGCGGTTTCCCATTTCCGCTAAAACCGTTTCGTTCGATAAACCTTCCCGACTACTACGGCTCGCGGGCTTTATGGTTATTGGGTCGGGATCCAAGCAAGGAGCCATTTGCATTCGTGAGTTCCATTTCCAGATGCGGGGAAGCCGTCCAGGGGAGGCAGCCGCGCCGCTAAGTGTTTCCATCCTGGTCAATTTCAGGCGAGCAGACGGAGCGGCCGCATCCACGTCTGCCTTCGCGTCTCCAGGCATACAGATGAGGAGGCGGCGGCTTCGAGAGCACTTCTGCGCTTTCCCCCTTAATGAGGTTGGAAATAAACCCAGTCGGAGCAGGTGAAGTCCAGGCTGCGTTGACCTCGTACGGCCCCGTTGGCATCAGTCGGCTCAGCACTCCTGAACGCAGCCCTGCTCCTGAACGCAGCCCGCCCCCTCCCACCGGCGCTCTGCCATATCGCCAAGCTCGACCTGGTGTTTAGGACAAAACAAAGACTTCAATGGCGTTCCCAATCTCTTCATCTCCCAGCACAGGGACTCGTCCCAGAAGTTCTCCTTCTGGTCCGAGTGATAAAACAGCACCTCGTCTCTCTCAACTTATCTGCTTCTGATTAAATTACACACTAAAAGACAAAAGACATAAAAATCATTAGCGCTTGTAGTCTGACATTTGCACGGAGGGGATGTTCTGATTCAGCTGGGGGACACCTGCCCCCCCCCCCCATCGTGTTGAAATGTCAGGCTAATAAGGGACAAACAGCCATAATCCCATTCAGCGTACATCTTTAAGCATAAGATGCTATCAGTGTTTGCAGCCCTCTGGTGACCCGGCAACGTGCCCGTGTCACAGCTACCTCTAGTCTTCTAGCACCAACGTGAGCAAGTGGGACGTTAGCTCAGATATATGACGACATAATAACAGATATCTAAACAAAATACCAGCAGCTCTGGTGATGCTAAATGGGTTAGCCTGGGGTTAGCTAAAACAGAAGTTTATATGATAACGTCAAGCTAAAAGCTTGATTTCGAGGCCCAGTTAGCCGCTGAGCCGAGCACACCGCCACCTGGTGGCGCCAGACATGAGTTCCACCTGCACTCTGGAGCCGTGCGCACGGTTGTCAGGACCTCTGGATGCACGGATTATGGGATTACCGCCGCTGTGGACAGTTCGACACCTTTAAATCAACCCAAAGCTCCAATCCCTTTTCTGCTGATGGGATTTATTACATTCAAATCCTCCCTGCAGCCGCAAAGGTTGGGGAAAAAAAGTATTAACGTCATCTTGCAGAATAGTTACAGGTGGAAATCGGTGTGGTGTGAGGCGCGCAGACGCTCGCCGCCATGTTTACACATCAGCCACAGTTTAACGACGACAACAACGTTGGAGTTTGTTTGTCCTTCCAGGGCTACTGTAGCGACATCCTCGCACCCACATGAAGAGATCGGATTAACGCGGATGTTCTTGTCTTATTTCACACTATAAAAGCGCGTCAGTGTTCATTAATCCACACGTGCTGTCATTTGGATTAAAACGCATCATCGCGCCGTTTTGAGGAGTTGAGGGTGGGGGGATGGGTGACCAAGGATCTGTTGGGGTGTGGAGCTCTGAGGGCTCTGAAGGTCTCCCGACCTCCCTGGGAGCTGCGAGGACCCCGCGGAGATGGGGCCAGGTCCACCGAAAGACCAGAATCCAGATCTTCCTTGGATGAGCCGCTTTGATGCTGCTGGGATCTACTATTTCCATGGGAGCCGTCGGCGTGGTCGGCCTCACATGTGTCGGCGTGCGTGAGCAACCGCGTTATCTGAAACAACGCCCTCCTACACACCTTCAAATGCTCTCCAAAATAGCAGGCGGGGAAAAGACCGGTTAGACGGCGCACAGGCCTCGCGGGTTCCGCGTGGTGCCGCTCAGTGCAAACAAAATCGATACGGCCTGGAAAATAAAATAAAAAAGACGCCTCTGAAACGCTGAAACGGCCTCCCGAGCGCCGCCGAAGTTGAGCATTTAATCCACTTAAATGGTGAAGAAGAAGAGACGGAGACTGAACGAAGCCGCCGTCCCCTTCAGCGTTTTCCCTTTAGCGCAGCGTCAACCCGGGAAGTGTGTCAACCTTCGTACCCGGAACAGGGAAAAGTGTAATTTAGCTCGGTGGCCCGTGTCCGTCTCGGGGCACAATTACAGTTTTGCATAAACGCGGCGATTAATCTTGTAAGGTCTCAGCGGCCGTCCGATTCTAATCTCCCCGGCACTTCTCATTTTATTCAGACACCGTTCCCTTTCAAATTTGGCCCAAGCACAGCTTAAAAGTTGTTTTTTTTTAAAAACCCAACTTGTGCAGGGATTTTAGGTCTCCCTATGTGTGAGGCAGGACGCAGATAAGGAGCTCCACCAGAGCTGAGGAATCTGAAGTCAATTCTGGCAATATCGCGCAATAGCGAGTAAAAGATATGATGCAAATGGCTGAAAATTCATTCGCAGCGACGAGGACCTGCAGAAAATAACAGCTACAGACAAACGGAAGGGAGATATGAGGACACAACAGTTGACGCAAGCTAGTAAAACACGTTAAGAGGCTAGCTAGCCAAACGAACAGGATTAGCTTGGCTTCTCCAACCCTTTCGTCCGTAGGAAAGATTAGCTTACAGTTTGGTCTACTGTTTCTATGGATTGTAACAAAAGGTACTTTCTGTTTTATATATACATATAATTTATGTTGCTATGTTAAGTGGAAGGTTAGCTGTGCACAGAATAAGGCAACCCTTGTATGAATCATCATTAAGGCTGTTTTGTTTAAAGCCTGAAACTTTAGCAATTAACAGCTGGTGAAGAAAGAAGTTTAAAGTTTATATTAAAAACAAAAATTTGATTAAATTCAACTTTGTTGCTCGAACGTTTTCATTTTGTTGCCTCTACTGCCCCCTAGAGGCTACCGGTAATCTAACCCCACCTGTCTTTAATTCATTTACATTCAGGCGCCAGAGGCCTCATAACGCCTCAGTAAATTAAAGTTTGGCCTTTTTTTCCCCCACAACAGATTGAACAGGTGTTGAAATGAGCATGAGGGTCACCAGGGAAACCTCCCTCCTGCACCATCAATCCATAAAATAACTTTTCCTCTAATTAATTCACGACTCCTGATTATTGACTAGTTTTGGCTCACTTTTACTCCCAAACTTTAGTGCTCAGCACAGAAGGCTAATTGTCTATTGACTTTTATAACCTCTTTTAAAATGGGGCACAGTGATTATTACTTACTTGCACCTTTTCCTGCCATCGCTACTCCACAAAGGCGTTGCTGGTTCTCCCTTAAAGAACTGGACCATTTGTTTCAGCCTGATCTTCCCTGCTCAGACTCTGGGTGATTGGCACGGCCTCCCATCCCTTCTCTCCTCACCTCCAGCCCAGGCCGGAGCTCTGGCTGGGTGTGAGCAATAATGAATCACTATTAGCCTGGGTCACATCAGCTGACAACCAATTTACCGGCCAGGAGAGGCGGTCCTATCCGGGTCAGGTTCAATCAAGGTGCAGAGCAGGACTGATTAGATTCAAATCGACCACGAATTGTGTTTGATTTGTGTGTCGGTTTGAATTGAAATAAAACATTTAAAAAATTATATAACCGCGGCAAAGCCTTTGACTGGGATTATAGATGAGTACAGCCCGCCACCTAGTGGTGGTAAATTATAACTGTTGCTTCTACATTATATAATGTTCATAGACTGTTTACTGTCGTAGTCCCGCTAGAACACAATAATTATCTTTCTGTTCCCTCCACATGCTCCCTTAGTTCCTGGCGATACATTTATAGTTAATAGTTATAGTTATTGTAAAGACGTCAAGACTATGCAGGTTGTTGTCAATAAAGTTTCGTATAAAAAAAAGAACTAGACTCCGCTCCTCGAGCCCGGTTAGTCTGTATTGATGACGTTTCATAACCGGAAGCAGGAAGCGATCTTATTTGTTTTGTTCCAGCAGTTGTTTGCAGGTATGTTTTCTTCTTTCGTTTTTGTTTTACGTCGCTAGGTTTGGCTTTTAAATTACTTAGATCGATGTTTTTGGAGGATATTATAGTGCACATGTGGGGGAAGAGGATTTAATGTCAGTGTTTGAGGCTATTATCGCGGTTTTTCTCCAGAAACTGCCTTCAGGATGGCGGGTAGGCTCCCGGAGGCCGACCTGTCCTGTTCTATATGCTGTGAAGTCTTCAGAGACCCGGTGGTCCTCAAGTGCAGCCACAGCTTCTGCTCGCCCTGCCTGCAGCAGTACTGGAGCATCAGGACGAACCGCGACTGCCCGCTGTGCCGGCGCCAGTCCCTGGATGACCCGGTCCCGAGCCTCACCCTGAAGAACCTCTGCGAGTCGTACCTGGAGGAGAACGACGACATGGTGGGGAAGAAGGCAGAGGAGCCGTGCGGTGATCCGGAGGAGATGTGTCCCATCCACGGGGAGAAGTTCAAGCTTTTCTGCACGAAGGACAACGAGCCGATCTGTGTGGTGTGTCACACCTCGAGGAAGCACAAGCAGCACGAGTGTTTCCCCGTCAGCGAGGCGGTGGCGGACGTCAGGGTACACACTCTCACAGAAAGACACTGCGAATGACTGAAACGCACCTCTCTTAATTCACATTTCCCTTTAAACTCTGTGTTGGGTCTCTTCATTCTTCACGGTCTCCTTTGTGGGCTCAGGGGAAGATGACATCGGCCCTCAGCTCGCTTCAAGACAAGAAGGAGGCCTTTGAAAAGACGAAGAAGAACTACGAGAACGCTGCCGCGTACATTCAGGTGCGGCACACACGCCTCGGAATCCCTCTGTCGGAGACGGACTGGCTGAGTGGCGTTTGGTTTCAGGTCCAGGCCCGATTCGTGGAGACGCAGACCCACGCCGAGTTTGAAAAGCTTCACAGCTTCCTGCGCGCTGAAGAGGAGACGCGCATGCAGGCTCTGAAGAGGGAGGAGGAGCAGAGGAGTCGAGCCATGGCGGAGAAGATCCAGGAGATCACCAAAGATATAACGTCTGTGTCTGAGTGTATCCAGGCCTTAGAGGGGGACCTAGCTTTAGACGGCATCTCTGTGCTTCACGTACGTCCCAAATATGCAGATTACTGCCATGACCATCATGTCTTAGCTTAAATTATTTACAGTTTGCTTCCCCCCCCCTCAGAATTGCAAGAAGACGCTGGCGAGGTCCTCAAAGTTCTGATCTCACATTGTTCTGAGTGACTTTTATAGCAGCATGTGTAACCGGCCCGCTTCTGCCCCTCACAGAGCCGCCGTTCCCATCCAGGATCCGGTCATGCATCCCGGGGCGCTGATCGACGTGGCCAAATACGTCGGCTCGCTGAGCTTCCACGTTTGGGACAAGATGCAAAAACTCGTCAAATACAGTGAGAGCGCGCCCCCCTCGCGCAGGTCCCGCGTGCTCCCGCCTCCCTTTCTCACGCTCCGCGTGTCTTTCAGCGCCGGTGACCCTTGACCCCAACACGGCGGCTCCGTGGCTCGTCCTGTCCGACGACCTCACCAGCGTCTCCGACAGCAAGGAGAAGCGGAAGCTGCCCAACAACCCGGAGAGGTACGACCCCGACACCGGCGTCCTGGGCCGGGAGGGCTTCACCACCGGCAAGCACGCCTGGGACGTCAGCGTGGGAGATAACACCGCCTGGGTGGTGGGCGTGGCCAAAGCCTCCGTCACCAGGAAGAAGAAGGTGTCCTCGGTGCTCAAGAACGGCTACCTGTGCATCTACTTCTACCACAAAATGTACTTCGCCGGCACCTCTCCTCTGACCAGGCTGAACCTGAGGAGGAACCCAGAGAAGGTCCGGGTGCAGCTGGACTGCGACCGCAGCAGGGTGTCTTTCTACGACCTGCAGGACAACACGCACATTTACACCTTCAAACACGCCATCGCCGAGAGGGTCTTCCCCTACTTCTGGGTGGGCTGTCAGCAGTGTCCTCTGACCATCCAGCCGCTGGACGTTTCCGTCGTGGCGAACGAGGTTTTTTAACGCGCACGTTTGAACCGGGCGACCTTTCTGTGATTAAACTTTTCCTCCCCTCCTCGTTGAGACTCGGCACGATGCGCTTGGTGGGATCTTTGCACTTTTATCTTGATGCCTAAGTCGCTGCTTCTGATTTCTGCTGCTTTTATCGATCCTTTTTTTTTTTTTTTTTAGAGATGCAACAATATCTGGCCAAATATCGCTGCATTGATAATCGAGGCGGGAATATTTGTGTTGCAGAAATGTGGTCGGTTCAAGACACAAAATGAAGACAAATGCGCCCAAACGTGGGATTTAATGCGCCTCCTGATCGACTTGTTTGTTGGCACATGTTTGATCTAGTTTGGAACAGACTCTTGTTTTTGTCAATGCTGGGTTTATCAAATAAAATCGTTTCGGCCGCAGCCGTGTGTGTTCATAAATTAACGGTTTCCGAGCAGCTAGAGGACCGAGGAAATCAAACTGTCATAATATCACAAAAGTCCGACATATTTAACTATGTCTCGCATATACACTCTATTTCCAAAAGTATTTGGCCACCTGCGTTGACTCACATATGAACTTAAGTGCCATCCCATTCCTCACCCACAGGGTTCAATATGATGTCGGCCCACCTTTGGCAGCTATTACAGCTTCAGCTCTTCTGGGAAGGCCGTCCACAAGGTTGCCGAGTGTGTTTGTAGGAATCTTCAAACATTCTTCCAAAAGTGCATTGGTGAGGTCACACTGATGTTGGTGGAGAAGGCCTGGCTCTCCGTCGCCGCTCTAGTTCATCCCAAAGGGGTTCTGTCGGGTTCAGGTCAGGACTCTGTGCAGGCCAGTCCAGTTCATCCACACCAGACTCTGTCATCATGTCTTTATGGACCTTGCTTTGTGCACTGGTGCACAGTCATGTTGGAAGAGGAAGGGGCCGCTCCAATCCTGGTGTCCTGGGGCATTCCAAGTTCCTTTCACTGGAACTAAGGGGCCAAGCCCAACCCCTGAAAAACAACCCCACACCATAATTCCTCCTCCGCCAGATTTCACACTCGGCACAACGCAGTCCGAAATGGATGGAAAAGATGGAAAAGCGTGATTCATCGCTCCAGAGAAGGCGTCTCACTGCTCTAGAGTCCAGTGGCGACGTGCTTTACACCACTGCACCCGACGCTCTGCATTGGCCTTGGTGATGTATGGCTGAGAAGCAGCTGCTCGCCCATGGACACTCATCCCATGAAGCTCTCTGCGTACTGTACGTGGGCTCATCTGAAGGTCACATGATGTTTGGAGCTCTGTAGCACCTGACTGTGCTTCAGCATCCGCTGACCCCTCTGTCAGTTTACCTGGCCGACCTCTTCCTGGCTGAGTTGCTGTTGTTCCCAAACTCGTCCATTTTCTAATAATAAAGCCGACAGTTGACTTTGGAATATTTAGGATCGAGGAAATTTCACGGCTGGATTCGTTGCACAGGTGGCATCCTATGACCGTTCCACGCTGGAAACCCTTTTTAATCATTTGCATAACACGTTTTTCCATTTCCTTATGCTAATCAGAATTAGCGCTAAGTGCCGCTAAATGGTCGTGCGTGCTAACTTCCATTAAAGGAAAATGAGGTTATTTGTATTAATAGTTCTGCTAAAGCTCATGTAAAGTTGAACCTTGACTTGCAATAACCACAAATGGAGCTAGCAGCTACCACGATGAGAGTACATATTGGCCTTGGGCAGTATTTAATGTTCTTCTTCTTAATTAATGCTTAAATATCTTAATTTCCAAGCGCCATTATGATTGGCTCATACTTGAGATCCCAGTTCACACCAGCCTCCCAGTATGGGAGGGTATAGATCCCAGTAGTTTGATATCATCCGTCAGCCCTGACGGCGTCACTGTTCGTGCATGTCCCTTCGAGCTTGAAGATGAGCATTCTCAGGATCCAGACAGCCACCTCAGTGTGGCTGTCTGGATCCTCCATCACGCCCTTCTCACGTCCCTTCAATGTCAACACACCCCAACCTGAAGCCCCCTCCTGCAACACCGGTCCTCATCGTCACAGCCTGCCCTCCAGGACGCCTGCTCCACGGCCCAGAACAGACCTGGCACCAGCTTCTTCTCCTCATAGGCGTCCTCCCGTTTCTTGCTTCAGAAGATGAGAACAAACCCGAGTGGTCCTTTCAGCTCGGCTCAGACCAGAACAGGACTTCACCTCCAGGTCCCAAAGTAAGGAGACCACAAGGATGAGGGTAAAGATCCACCACAGGCCCGTTTCTGCTCACCCACAACTGTGAGTACCGATGAGTCCCATAAATCAGGACCACCAGAGTCGTTTTCAACAGTGTCTCCTCAGCTCAGCAGGTTCTGTTGGTTCTGTGCTGATCAACTTCATGGACCCTCTGGAGGACTTCAGCTCCTGGAACCCTCCAGTACGGTGCTCCTCATCCATGCTCGACTAGAGCCTGGTGGAGGTTCCCATGAAGAGCTTGTTCTTCATCCAGCAGGTCCACAACCTAAACTGGGACTGGAGCTGATCTCAGAATTATTTATGCTTTACATCTATAAAGAACAAAGGTGAAGGAGCTTAGTCAGCAGTTACAAACAAGGCAGTTCAGGGCTGTGAAGTACTTTACAGACCTCCTTTATTAGGGTGTGGAAAGGTGTAAAATTGTTACAGCGGTTCACCAGCATCAGTAGTGCAGCATACTTTAAATAGTACGATTAAAGGTCAAAGTCCCCCCGAAATCCCACCAAAATTCCGTGTTCTTTTCCTTGACTTATTGTTTCCTCATTAAAAGCCGTTCAGAACGTTTTCAGATGTTTTGCTAACAAATGCCGGCTGTCACACCTCTCCTAAAATAACCTGTAAACACACTTGACTGATGACAAACACTTCAGACGCTCACCTGACGCAGATGCACACCAATTCACAAATCACGATCATAAAATGGACCTGGTCTGAGTTACTCCACTATGGAAAGTGACGATAACAAAGAGATATTAAAGTTAGATTAATTTCATGTAAACAACCGTAGAAGGAAAGGGTGGATGTGAAGCCGCTCTTCGCGTGTCTGGCCTGAAGGTGGCGCCAGAGCGGAGGTCCTTGAAGCATCGGGTGAAAACAACAGAAGCAACAAGGAGATACTTTATCATTCATATTTGACATCTTTTGAAATAAAACGTTTCAGCACAGACAGTTTTGTGACTTTCCCTTTTGATTCTTTACAAAACAACCCCCCCCCCCTCCACAGAAACCAGGACACTTCCTGTCCCGTTCTGCCCTCGTCTTGAAGACTCCTGATAGCGTCAGAGAGCTCTGGCAGGGGGGAGAGGGGCGGGGCCCGGTCGTCATGACAACACGACCCCAAAAGGTCACTCGCAGGCCAGTTTGCTGTCGAAGCTGGACAGGCCGATGGCGAAGGCCTGCAGGGCGCACATGGGGTAGTTGTAGTCCAGAGTGAAGATGTCTTCCGCTACTCTGCCAAACTGCATGACGATGTAATCGGCTGCGGGGCGGAGACACAGACATCTGTCACCACAGGGGGCCCAGCCCAGCGGTGGGGGGGGGGGGGGGCAGAGACAGGGAGGGTACTCACGGTCGTTGTCGTGCACTATCTGGAAGTTTTTGACGGAGGCTTGGGTGACGCGGCCGTGGAAGTTCAGCACATAGGACTGCGTGTCCTCGTTCCACACGGGCGCCTTGTTGTGCAGCTCGATCAGGTTGTCCAGGGAGTGACTGTGCCACCGGCTCAGGATGCTCTCCTGCTCCTGTCACGCAGAAAACAGCCACTTCAGCTACACCCAGCCCTGTCTGCGCACGGCGCACCAGCGCACGGACCCCCACTCACGTTCTGAGGCCTGACGGGGACTCTTTCGAAATTCATGTTCATGCCAGGGATGACGACAGTCATCTTACGTGGACCGTTGAAGCCCAGCACGTTGGTTTCCTGCCAAACAGCAGGCAGAGTGAGTGTGTGTGTGTGTGTGTGCGTGTGTGTGTGTGTGTGTGTGTGTGTGTGTGTGTGTGTGTGTGTGTGTGTGTGCGCGTCCCACTCACGTAGCAGATGGCAGCCAGTTCCTGTCTCTTGTTGCTCTCCTCCAACAGCGCCCCGGGGTTCTTGCTTGGATTGCTGCCGTTGTCGAAGACGGTGAATTTGGTGCCCATGATGTTGGACCTGGGAGGAAAACGCGCCGGTGATCAGGTGCTGACGGCGTTTCAGGGTGTGTGGACGCAGATACGAACGGGTCTGTGACCTTCCAACGGTTATAAAATCGTTGTGTGGCGTAAATAAAGAGGATAAATAAACGAGGACTCTGGGATTTCCTGACCGGTCGGTACCTCAGTTTTCCGATGAAGCTCTCTCCTTCCCGTGACAGGTCGGTGGCGTCCACTGAAATAAGGTAGTTGGACGTCTTACTCTTCTTCCGCTTCCTTCCTGCCAGCAAAAACACCTGGAATGGTGGGAAAATAAATCATTTCATCAGCGTGGGGTCACTGGGAGTCGACCCCAGCACCCGCTGAGTGAGAGAAGCCCCACTCACCCTTTTGCCGTCCTCCCGCTCCATGTGCATGAAGTAGGTGGGGTAGAGGCCGCGGTCCATGCCCTTCTTGTTCCGGCTGACTCGACACTTAATGGTGACGCCCCGCGGAGCCGGACGGAAGACGAACTCCTCTAGGTTGCTGGCGTCGACTGAAACGGCGTCTGCGGTGGGCGACCCCCTTGGCGCCACCTCCTGGGGGGGGGGGTGAAAGCGTGAGCGGTGCAGGGATGTTGGGAGCTGGGATCGGGTGAGCCGGGCTACTCACGGGCGTGTCTTTGCCACTGGACGCAGAAGCGGGTCTGACCATCTCCCCGCTGGGGGACAGAGACGGCGTCCGCTCCCCGTCCGTGTCGTCCTCCTCCTCGCTGGGTTCGTCAAAGTTCATGCTGCCAGACAGACCTGTGAGGCACGGGCATTAGGAACACCAGAGGTCAGCTCCCATCAAAGAGCATCAAAGACATTTGGGCTCTTTGAAGCTAAAGTGGCTTCAGTTTCACGGCTTCATTTAGATTTCAGACATTTCTGATGAAACATCTCAGCAACACAAGAAACTAACAACCTTCCTTTGAAGAGAAAAGCCTTGAGAACCTTCCCAGAGTGCGTTCTGACGCGTCACGTGACCCCCCGTCACAAAATCCACCATCAAATTAGAAATTGCTGTGTCGCCGGTCAGAGAGGAGCCCACAGTAGCTGCTATTTGAGCGACTTTCCTCTAGATTCCTGAATTCCATTAACTTCCCAAATGTCTCGTTGGCTGTGGTGCGGCTGGAGAAACGACTCCACAGAGCAGCGATGCAGCCAGACTGCAGCTCATTCACACATCACTGGTCCCTCAGCCGCTGACAACTAAACTTTAGCATTTCGGAGCTGCACATACATTTGTGCGGAATAAAAAGTTATTTTTCTCTCGCCGCGGCAGGATAACGAGCGGATGGGCCGACCCTGTTTCTGCAGTAGTTCCTGTATATCCGTCTTGGGCTCTGGCAGCGTCACGGCGTCTCCGTTCCTCTCGGGAACCTCGGCGGAGGGCGGCTGAGACGGAGGCTGCTGCTGGCTCGCTGACGCAATCTGGATCTTCATTCCCAGTTCGGAGGCTTCCAGGAAAGCTGCCGGGCCGTCGATGCCTGAAGCAGGACAAGGCGGAAGGTTTGAGGAGGGTGTCAGGAAAACGGCAACATCGTTATGAGCGAACCCGGACCCTTCCTCACCCTCCATGAGGACGTCATTGGTGACGTTGAGCTGGGACTCCACCAGAGGGGCCTGTTCTTCCCCCCTCCGTGTCCTGGCGCGTCTGGGCCGAGCCTCCGTGTTGGGCTGGACCATGAGGGGTTCCTGACGCTTCCTCCGCTGCTTCTGCTCCAGCAGCGCCCTCTGCGGGGGGGAAGGTAGGGTGTAAAGGTAGGGAGAACGAGATGGTTCTGTGTTGTATGCAGGAACTAGCGAAGAGAACCCCTCTGCTCAGGCTGACCTGTCCTGAGCCACGGCGTCCCCGGGCCAAGCAGCCAGCAGATTGCGCAAGCTCATTAATTACGCGCGTCATCCACACAATCAGCAGTCCTGTTCAACGATGCTGGTTCAGTGAAGTGGAAAGAACCCCGGGCCGAGCCCCAGACCTGCCAAAAGGCTTTCGTAACTCATCTTTTAATTGAGACATCCCACGCTGAGAGGTCTCGGAGCTGTCGCTGCCCGTCACCAACAAAAATATCAAAACCGCAGACGAGTAAAGATCATTTGAACTGGTCCCAACGTGGAACGAGATTCGTGGGTCATCTGAAAACGCCTAATGACTGACTCATTCTGCAGGAGGGCGATGATCAAAACGTAACAATAAATGAATCATGTTTATTTTTGTCTCAGCTCCAAACAATCAAAGTCTGACCAGCGTGCAGCCTCTAGACTTCCCTTCCAGCTGTTATTTTAAGCTTATCCATCCTGGACTGGGCAGACAGACCACAACTTAACTTCCTTCCAGCTTTTCTGTATCAACCAGACTCTGAGAAGATATAAATGTGATCTGAAGACACGGGACGTGCGGTATAGAACCGTCTACGCAGGAATTCTCTCCCCTTTCAGAGAGACTTCGTACAACCGATGCATAGAAGAAGAACACGAGAGGAAAATAGGGATTAGGAGTTACTGACCCGCTCCATTGAGGAGAGAGGGTTCCCAGAAGTTTGCAGGTTTGGTGATCAGAGACTAAGACCGGTTCCCTCGCTGCGTGTCCTCCTACCTCATTCTGTCTCCTGAAACTGAATTCGACAAAAACACCAGCTCCCCCTGCGCTTTGCCCTCCTCTGACGGGAGAAAATGTGACGTCTCTCGAGCCACGGTGTGTGTGTGTGTGTGCGCGTGTGTGTGTGTGTCACCGTTGCTAACTGAATCAGCGTTTGACGTTAGCACCTGAGAGAGAGAGGGGGGGGGGGGGGGGGGGTGGAGAGAGAGAGAGAGAGGGAGGGACGCTCTCTCGTTCCAAGGTGCTCCAGATCTTTTCTGACAGTCAGACAAAGGATCTGATGTTTTTGTATTTCCAGAAGCTGCTGTCAGCATCAATAAACACGAGTCGCTTCGTGTTATGTAAGGAAAGAGCATAACTGAGACCCAGTGGGATCAGGAGACACGCTTAGAACCCCCCCCCCCCCCCTCCCTTCCCACTGGACTCTTTCTTTCTGCTTCATATGTGAGAAAGAAGTGTTTTTTCTTGTTAAAGGCATCAAGGCCTGAACCTAAAACAGTTCCTGCAGGAGTGGGATCAGGTGTGGCCTCTCACCTGCCTGTCCAGCTTCTGCTGCATGAGACTGGAGCTGCCTCCATCAATGGCTCTAAAAGGTAAAAGAGACATCCTGATCAAAGGTCTCAGCCAGCATTTCATCATGAAAACTGCTTTTAAAGGCTGCATTTGAGTGAAAGGCTGTCACGGCGCTGATCATTTGGTGTCCAGCGAAGCAGGTTTGTTAAGGAGGCAGAAAAGAGTAATGAGACCAGGCTCCAGCTGAGAGAATCCCTTATGAACAGAACACCTTTGTGAAGGGACGGAGCCCATGTTGCTTAGCTACTGAGAGGGGAGCGGGGCGACAGCAGGTCGCTTCTGCTGGAGCTGCAGTCAGACGTTTTGTTCCGATCCTCACATATCTGTGGGGGGGTTTCAGTATTTATCGGCATTATTTGAGGACTCCTGGTTTAAAGCCTTCTTTGTTTTCAGGGAGTACATGGAATTATTTGTCTCTCTTCCGTTCCTGTTGTCAGAGAGACAATTAAGAGGTGACAACTTTAAGAATCTTTAAGAAGCCTCCTCTGCTAATAAACCCGGGATGTCACAATTAGCAGCCCCACCTGCAGCAGCGGCGCTCCTGACTCAGGAGTGAAAATGAGTCGCGTTGCACCCGTGCGTCATGCTCTCGCCCATAAGTCTCTCTAAATACGCCTCCTCTCCGACATTTGACAAAGACAAGGATCCCCGGGGGCCACCTGAGAACAGGTGCTGCAGACGGGGAGCGCACGTGGGCCGAGAGGGGAAAGAAATGAAGCTACCTTTGTAACGCTACTGTGGGATGTCTGGACATTGTTCTGTCCAGAACATTATTGTTTTAGTCGCTTAAGTATGGAAAGCTGTTCTGAGCAGTGTTCTTCTGTCTGAAGTTGTGTGTGACTTTGACCAGAGCGTCCCGCTGCCTACCTCCCTGATGAGCTGGAGAAGCTGGAGGAGCTGGGAGGTCTTCAGGGGGAAGCGGTGCGTCGGCAGCGCATGTGGAAGAGCAGAGAGTGGGTTTAAAAGTCAGATTTAAAACACGCACAAGTTTTACTGACCGAGGGGACAGCAAATATCTGTCCCAGCCACACACACACATTTCAAGTGTGTCTCATCGCAGCTGTGACTGATCAATGTTTCATTAGTCCACAGCTTGGGTGACAACAAGAGGTTGCGCACCATTGTTGTCCCTCCCGTGTGTGTCAGATCTGTGGTAACCACGGAGACGCGCCTCCACCAGCATTGATTAAAAATCCGATTCTTGTAATGGAAGACAGTAAAGATCCACAGGCTGACAGGCCAGCTGTGCTGGAGGGTGTTCAGGAGTGTGTAACAAACACACGCGTTCAGGATCCATCAGACGGAGACGCTTTATCTCGTCGTGACAAATATGTTCCGTCCACTTATTGCATCACCAGCGGAGACCGGGAGGGGGAACCACATTAACTGCTGGATTAATCTGACCTCTGCTCTCATCCCAAACCAGGCTTAGTTGCCATGGCGATGCACTGGCCTGTTTGGGGGGACCGTGCTTTTGAGAATGAGGCGAGCGTGTCTGGTTGGTCTTGGACGCCAAAGACACTTTAACTTTTTTTGTAACTGTTTTAAAGTCATCTCGAAACCTTAGCAAACAGAGACCATCAGAATCCAAGAGTAAAGGTGCTGGTAGAAATGTCAACGAGGGCCACATGACCTCTGTCATGACGCGAGTCATTTAGCAAGTCCCAGTCCTGAAACGTCAATAACGTTCGAGCGCAAAAGCAAATGAGCGTGTCTTAGATAAGGAAGGCTGTTTTCAAGACTACCTGTAGGACCAGCGGCTGTAGACGGGCTGAGATCTGCCAGCTTTTACCGTGTCCATGAACGCAGCAGCAGGAGCGCTGCTCCCCGGCTCTCCCATCTGCACAATCCTCATTCACACTGTGGGGGAGTTCGGGGTGGTTGTGCGGTTCAGTCTGCCTGAAATCCCCGGTAGGAAGCTATGTCCTACCCAAGGGAGTGACAGCTACCAGGGCTGAGGCAGACTGGGAGCTTTAGGGAGGTTACCATGAGCAACAGGCAAGGACACAGTGAGCCACGGCTCCGAAATAATACTGACGAACTTCAGTTTTTTTTCTGTCTGCAATTTGCTAAATGCAAATTAGTGAGTTGCAAATAGCAGAGATCATTTAAAAACTGTCCTTTTAATCAATCAAGGATCAAGTGAGATTTTCAAAATATGAAAAAAAGAGAGAAGACATTTTGGCTTAATTTTCTTCCAGTGTGAAGGACTTCATCTAGTTGCTAGGAGACCACAGCAGACCATCTTTTTCTCCCTCCCCAAGACTGTTTGCGAAGGCGAGCTAAAGAAAGCGCTGGGAAAATGAAGAGTATAGATTGTGTATGCAGCTCCTGGGAGGCGCAGCGATGATAAGCCAGGGAATCATTCACCAGAGGGAGTCATTAAAACTGAAAACAAATGATGGAATTGGAATACAGAAGTGGCTAATCTGCTGTCTTCCTCTGGGATATATGTGGACACACTTGCCCTGTGCCCGCATCACATATGGTCCTTTCAGCGTGAAGTACCTGAACACACCACTGTACAATGAATACAAAAGCAGCGCGAGGACAAGGAAGGAAAGTAAGTCGTTGCAAATGCCGGGTCGGCCATCTGTGAACTCTGACTGGCCTGATTAGTTGAACCCAGAGAGCAGCGTTTGGACCGCAGCTGCCGAGCTGGTCTGCTATGACGCAGCGCCGCTCGTGTTACTCCACCAAGGCTTGTTACAGAGGATGGCACCGTTTATGATTGCACGGAAAACATGGAACAGGTTTGTTCCTGCGCGAACGGCGTAGATGCTGTTGGTCCTTGTCTCTAGATCAAATAATTAGACCGGTGCAAACAGGAAAAGGCGGCCGCTGCTGGGACTTTCCCAGCAACCTCCAAGCCAACCTGTGTTGGAGCAGCCTCCACCAGGTGAACACACCGTCCTCTCACACCTGCACCACGGCGGGGCCTTCTCCTCACGTCCAGCTGGCTTCTCATCCTCAGGAGAGTTCTCCTGTTTATGAACTCCCCGTGACAGATCGCGGAGGAAGTTGCTGATTTAGATAATGGTGAAAGAGAACTAAAAAAAGAAGCATGAGAATCACACACACACACCCAAAAAATTCCTCATTTTACCAGTGGATTGGATGCGTTATCACAACAAAGGGGCAGAATCCTTGTGTTCTGGTACCATTGTGTGTTAAATTACACCTAAATATACACGTTTAAAGGGGGTGAAGTGACATCATCGATCCACGGGAGAGATAAGGCAGCATATGGTTATAACGCATTCATTAACCACGCATTGGTTTGCAATCAATCTCCCATCACACATCTCTTATCAACTTTTCTACCATTCCGTGGTGGAGTTTAAAGAGAGTTGCCCCCGTGTTAGCCTTACTGTAGCGGTATTTGGTGTGTTTTTTCCCTTTTTTGCTCGATCGGAATGTTGGGCAATTCGCGGATTCTTCTCTGTTTTGACCCTCAGTTTCGGCTCCTTTGGGCTGTTCTAAATGTATCTAATTCTCACGACACTAATTACTCCTCCGGTGGGTAAGAAGGCACGGTTTCACGGTTTAAAGCCCCGACTTTCTGGTAGCTGTGGAATGTAAATGAGCAGAGTACCATTGGAAGCTAACGTTAGCTGCCTCGACCCACCTACTGTCAGCAGCGGAACACTATTAAAACTCGTGGGCGACAGATGAGTTTTTTCGGGGTACAAAAGACAAAAAACACCGGTGGTCTTCTCTACGGATTAACCACATATTAGGCACAAACACTCACACGCAAGCGCTCGATGGAGTAGTTTACCTTATACTGTAGAAACTCATGTTTATCCACGGTTGCTATGGTCCGCTACGCTTTTCGTGGATGCGGTGAAGAGAAATTCGGTGGGTCGGTCCTTAGTTACCGCACACACCAACAACAAGCATTTCTATTGGCCGGCGCGAATATAAAAGAGAATTTGATTGGCTGTCATCACCATATGGCCTAATTTATCTCTGAAAACGATTCTAAAGCTGAATTGACCACAGAAATGTGAAGTAAAATTTGCGACGTGTTTATTTTTGTAATTCCAATTAGTCGTATTATCACATAATATTAGATGCTGTTCTTCCTGGTAAGAAAAAGAAGAACGCGTGTTTTTAAATTACCAAAATATTAGACTTGTCGCAATGTATTGCGTCTGATTTTATTACAGTAGTCCCCCACGATTCCGTATATCTCACAAATTACACTGTTTTATCTCTAGGTAGCTCTTTTATAAATAAAAAGACCGTAAAATTGAAGCTGTTTAATCAATTTGTAACCGGTTTTACAGTTTAGGCAGATTATGATTGGATTATTTTTACAACCATAACCGAGTCATTTCATATCCTCTTAAAATGACTGAGTCATACAAAACATAAAAAGGTCACTGAACTGCCATAATTGCCTGTCAGCATCACTTCTGCTTAGTGCTAAATCTATTTAAGAAAAGAGGAGTCTGCTGACAGAAAGGTTTGAATGTCATTGTGGCCTCCTCATGTTGCCAAATGGCTATATGAGCTGTGAATTAGCACGTCTGAGTCAGAGAGATAGCCCCTCGCTTTCATCACTGTCATCAGGTCCTTCCTTCTCCTCCACGTCACCTTCAGCCCATAATCTCTCTCCGGAGTATCAGCTACCAAAACGTCAGGTGGCTGATTGCATGGCGAACACGAGCGATGCAGCAACATGTGTAGAGGGTTGGAGGAGGGACACCTGATCCCTTCTTGCGTTACATCTGGAGTGTCCACATTAGGTGGTGGACCAAAACTGCTGACCTCAGCAGAGGCTGGGGTTGTTGAAGTGCTGTCCCTTTGTTTGTCTGGAGCGGAAGGGGCCCCGGGTTGGATCAAACACCTGCTGGAGGAGGCAGCACCATCAGAACACCTCCCTGCGTGACCATTTCTGGCCGATGTCACACGTCTCTTTGGTGTGTCCGAGTTCTGTGCAGCAGCTTTCCTCGTCCGTTCACTCGGTTGTCGACGAGGCTGGTCGCCTAACCTCGACTTAAATGTCAACGATGGAAATTTGCACGCGCTGTTTCTCCTGTCCAGGTGACTGCGACTGTCCAGAATGTTTGTGGCCGGCTGACATCTTCTCCTCCCTCGTCTCGCTGGAGCAGCCGCAGCAAATGAGGTCTGAAACTGTGGGCTGACCTAAAACATGAAAACAAATATAAAAACACATCATGCAACATATGTAGATAAAATGACAACATTTAGACGGATGAGTAAACCCACCCATGACTTGAGGGCTGTGGTGTCCTGCTCTTGCCTGTCTGTAAAGAAATCTTTGGGACTGATAGCTGCTCTGACTTCAGGAGCATTCTGTACTCTGGCGCCACACAGAGTCCGTTCCAGGAACTGCAGGGGAGGTTTCTCCGTCTTAACTTTTCGGGGCATTAATAGAAATCATTGTCGAGAACCTGTTGGACGGGACAGGACGCTAGATCAACATACATTACACCCAAATACATTTATTATCAAAGTCAAACCGCTTCCCCCTTGCAGTTTATTTGAATCAACAGTGGGCAGTTTACGATAGAACAAAGTTGTTGGTAAATACATACGCACCTTATAGTACTTCGCGTGAGTCACTTAAAACAATCAAAACAATTAATTCGTAGCTGAATGTGCCCTGATTTTGACACAACACAATCTTTTGGTTGTCGTCTTTCGTCTTTCCATTCTGACCGTCAACCAACGTGACCAGTTCGTCCTGCCGCCATTGGCCAATCCGCGGGTCACGTGACGCGGCGAGGACGGCAGCACGCGCAGCGCCAAAATTCAAAAACGCCTCTGAATCGCCTGGACAGGCTGTAAATAGCATGAAATGGAAGAAAATACGCGCTCTTGCCGTTCGTTAGGCTCAACGTAGATTACAAGATTACCGTTTCGACTAGCGACAGGGGGCGAAAAAAGCGGAACCGGCTGAAACGTTGCAGTTATGAAGGTTTGTCTCCTTTTAGCTTAGGTGCTATGAGAAAACAATGGTTAGCTTGCGCTAACTACCAAGTGGAGCTGAGCCAGCATGCTAATTGTGTTAGCGTATGTCCACAGATCTAAGCCTGTTGGCGATCGTTAACGTTTGAACATTTTTGCGGAATGATATCAGTGACGTGCATGCGAAACGGCGTATACATAGCATAAATTAAATGGCATACGCGGTCACTGAGTGCTGCGACATGATGGAGTGGTTTGTAGCATGTCAACTCTAATATTAGCATACATGTTTCTAAACTGCCACCGCCTCTTGAATGGCGTGTCTTCGTTTCCTCATGCTTACAAACCTGCGATTTCGCTGAGGGTTAATATGGAATAATTGTCTCTAAACGCGAAGCGATGACGTTGGTGAGCGACACGTCATTTGGGATTCCACCACAATGGAAATCCTGTCTAGTTAACCGCGTTTCTGCAAACCACTTTGTTCTGTAAATTCAGTCTTCCTGGCCTTTGGTTGCTTGATTCGGTCACTTGTGGTAACTGTCAGATTCGTGGGGGGGGACACCAACGGTTACCGTTACATAAAACTCACGGAGTAAAATTTCACGGAGCTTGGAGTCTTGTGGTAGTCGATGCGAAATAAAGTCTGTATTTTATTTCTGGTTAACTTGATGTTGGTGTCTCGATCTGTCATTACTCTTTAGAGAACCAGCCATCACCAAGGAGCATTTCCAGTGATCTGACAACCATGAGACGGAGCCCAAGAAGACCACTGATCCTGAGACGAAGGAAGTTACCCTTTCAGCAAAATGATCTTCCAGCAGCTGAATCCAAAAGCCAACCTGCTGCAGCCTCCAAACAGCCCTCAGGCTCCTCCAACAGCTGGTGCTTCCCTGATGGCATCCGTGTACTGGATCACCCGTTCATGACAGATACAAAGGTGGTCGTCATTCCCAAAACGGCAGACGTTCAGAATGTAATCCAGGTGCTCAGCGCTAAAGGCAAAGAGTCTGGCTCCAAGGGCCCCAGCAAGTTCATCCTACTTAGTGGGAATGCCAGCCATGGCTCTGGACCTCCTGCAGGCGAGAATAGAGGCTCTACGAGGGTTTCAGCTTGTCATTCGATAGAAATGATACACCACGTGTCTAATAAGCCTGTCCCTGCCCTCAAAACACGTAGGTTTTCTTGGTGTTTCAAACGATTCCCCCTCTAGTTACACCACTGACTATTTTCTTTGCGTGTACTTAGTGAACAAGGACCTTGAGTGTCACCCCTTGGAAGACGGCCTCACCGGGCTGCAGTGTCTTCGAGGAAGCAGCACCTGTGCTGCACCAGCAAAACCTGCCAAGCAGACCTCCAACAAGGAAAACGTGGATTTACATTCCCAGGTTGGCTGCAGCTTCTTGTCAATTCGCCAACATTTCTAAATGCTGGTGCCGCTAATCTTTCTTGCTTCCTTTACCCACACAGGCCGAACGTGCAGACGAGGTTAAAGTGCCACCGGTGGAGAGGCCGCCGTACTCCTACATGGCACTGATCCAGTTTGCTATTAACAGCCACGGGAGCAGGAGGATGACGCTCAAGGAGATTTACACGTGGATCGAGGACCGCTTCCCGTACTTTCGACAGGTGGCCAAACCGGGATGGAAGGTACCTCTGAAGGCTCATTCGCGTCCCAGTGAAACAAAACTAGACACTGACGACGTTGTTCTCATTTATCGTTGCAGAATTCCATTCGTCACAACCTCTCGCTACATGACATGTTTATCCGCGAGACGTCTTTAGACGGCAAAATGTCTTACTGGACTATCCGGCCTGAAGCCAATCGCTGCATCACATTTGATCAGGTTTGCAGGGTGAGCAACAATTCCCCCTCAGCTCCCTCCGTGTCCTTTCAGGTTTTGTGCATCCGTTGATTGAAAGAGTGTTTTAAAATAGATTTTGAAGCTTTAATGGGCCTCCTCTGTCCTGTTGTGCATTTTTTCCAGAATGAAGCTGACGCAGCCACGGTTCCTGTCCCAGTGCAGATGCTTTTAATGTCCCAGCAGGTGAGATGTGTCTTCTTTGGACGAGGCTCGGTCCTCACCTGTGCGCTCAGGCAGAATAAAATAGGATCTCGGGGGGGGGGGGGGAGTGGGGTTTTTTGTCATTAAGCTCATTGAACCAATTAGCTCAGCTGTAGCTGGAGAAAATATTTCTCTGACAGGAGGACGTGACATGAGCAGCAGGGACACCGAGGACAAATAGTTAGTAGCTTGCTTTGGGACCTTTTTACTTCTTGCAGGCATTCTCGTGTGTGATGTGTAGGATGGAGCACAAAGGACTTCCTCGACATTCAAATACTAAATGGGCACTTTGGCATTTAGTCATCGTGACGGGACGCAATAACAACAGTCAGACCTTGTAAAGTGATGTCCTCTTTATTTTCGCAGCAACAAAAGAAGGTGAATCATGACCAGAGAAAAACACCGAGTGGCTCTGGTGAGTGACCTGCCGTCTGGAGTCGATAGAAGTTCACAGCAGCTTCAGCTATTGTGCTCCTCTAAACCGCGCTTTCCTCCAATCAGAGAAAAGGATGAAGCCCCTTCTGCCCCGAGCTGACTGCTACTTGGTTCCCGTCCAGCTCCCAGTTGCCCCCCCTGTATTCCTCCCAGCCGCTGGAGTCCAGTTTACCCCCTCTTCATCACAGCACAAAACGTCACGGGGAGCTAAGAGGGTGCGAATAGCTCCAAAGGTGAAGGTTACACTGAGTTAAAAAGACATTTTAACCATATGTTGCAGATTCAAGCTTCTATGTTTAACTGAGAAAATAATTTGTTTACCTAAACGAACTGCAGATGAGATCTAAAGCGTTGGTTAAATGTCTTTGACAGGTGGCACAAGGTGACACCTCTGTTTTGCTGATGGATCCTCAGGAGAGCAAAGCCATCAAAGCGGAGGTCAAGGAAGAGCCACTGCGCAGTCCAGTTCAATCCCAGACTCCCAAAACCCTTCTGAAGGGACAAGGCAGGAGCTCGCGTCGTAAACAGCATCTGGTTCACTCCAGACAAGAGGAGCCCGTCCTCCTCTGTCCTGAAAGCACGCTCTTCGACTCTGGTGTAGTCTTGGATGCCTCCACCTTCCAGGACCTGCGGGATACAGAGCTGCATGAGAACCACAGTCCGGACAAGGAGTTCTCCTTCAAGACGCCCATTAAAAACAGCAGCAGCCACCTGATCTCGTCCACGCCCAGCAGGCCCCCGTCTAACGACTCAGCCGAACCCTGGAAAGTGACCCCTGTGGGGAAAGGGAGCCAAAACATCCTGGACTTTAGCCCCATCCGCACACCCGGTGGACCAGCCGTTACGCCTCAGCACGACTACACTACCTTTAGCTTTAACAGCACCCCCTTCAAAGAGTTGCCACTGTTCAACTCCCCCAGAGAGCTGCTCACACTGGCGCCCACAAAGGCAAATGGCGCGGTCGACTATAAAGAGCCGCTCCAGACGGGGATGACGCCACCGCCCAACCAGTCTCTGACAGAAGGCCTCATGTTGGATTTAATGAACGACAGCTTGAGCAAGATACTGGTGGACATCAGCTTCTCTGGTCTGGAGGACGAGGACATGGGCATGGCCAACATCAGTTGGTCGGAGCTCATCCCCCAGTTCAAGTAGCCTGAGATGCCAGTACGCATTTCAAAGAGTTTGAAGGAACGCGGGGAGAGTTTTTAGAACACTACCGCCGCAGGTCAACGCTCACAGGAGCTCTGTTAACGCCAACTGGACGGTTTCCTCCAGCTGACGTGCGTTTGCTCATCACCTCCCCCTTCAAACGTGTGGGACCTTCACGCGGCGTTGCTTCAGCCACATGTGCCACCTTTTGTGTTATTCGTGTCGATTTGCACATCTTAATATATAACTTGGCTTTTGAAAATGTAAATTGGAAGATTTTATATCGAGCCAGCGGGGTTTGTTTCGACTGGAACCGACTTAGATTTTAGCTAGAGATCCTGTGTTGTTAAATGTCTGATAGCACTAACAGTGATAGATCTTTGTACAGTAGATGTTGACAACTTCTGCACCATATTTTTAGCACATCCTCAGCCTGTCGGCCATATTTGTTTTCTGTGCGCCACAAGGGTAGCATTTCTGATACTGTTACCGTGTGTGTTTGCAGATTTCTAGCGGCCAGATTTGAAACGTGCGTGCCTTTTCCTGTTTCTGTGACTGTACAATAAACCCTGGTGTCGCTCCTGATGCAGTATGAAGGACTTTAATACAGCCATGTTAACGAGTTGAGCCGCACTTTCTAAAGCCCTGATTGGTTAATTATCAAGAACCAGAGTGCTCTATTTTATTTATGTTTGAATAAAAGACACATTTATAGATTATTTCTGTGTTCAACAACTTTATTGCTTCCCTTTTGACCCCAGAGAGAACAGAGGAAGCCATGGCAACAACGGTAAACCATTAATAGGTACGTTTAAAAAAGATGTAAACTAGCATCTTTGTGGATTTGAAGGGAGAGGAGAAAACGGTCTGGATTCTTCAGAATGTCTGGATTTCCTGCTGAGCCACTTCCAAGAGGATCTGCAGCTGCTTGCTGCAGGAGTCTGTGGAATAATGAAGAGTCACAATGATCACGGGTGACAAAGCTAACCCGGGATCAGACATTCGGAGTGAGGTTTTAATCGGATGGAAAGCTGCTCTAGTTTAATTTCAATTGTGACTTACTGAAGACGCGTCTCCACTTGTGAGGCAAGCGGAACCGATGGACGGTGGCATAGTAGACGGGGACCCCGGTCAGCGTGAGGATGCAGCTCTGGCCCGTGTTCCAGGGGTCCGAGTACAAGGACAGACACACGATGAAGAAGCAAACCACGGTGAAGGTGACGGCGATGACCAGCGGCACCTTCGGATTAATCACAGGTGAATTTAGAATCTAGGTTACGGTGAGGGAACGAAGGCGCTTCCAACCTTGAAAGGTCGTGGGTGGAGGGGGAAGCGATACCGGTGGATAAGCATCCCCAAGGTTGCCAAGGCGATGAAGAACCAGCGAGCGAAGGAGACGAAGTTGATGAGCTGGTAGATCTCCCCTGTGAGTATCATGAACACCACCGAAGGATACTGGGGGAATAAACGAAGCTGTGGTCACACTGCCGTAGTTTACATTCAGATTTGGGTTTACTGGTTTAGTAGTGGTTTGACTGGTGGGTTAGTGCTTCCATTTTACCAGCAGCAGCACTGCAGGCAAAGGCGTCTGTCTGCGGATGTGAATCATGGAAAAGATTATGGGCCAGTGGCCCTCTCTGGCCCCCACAAACAGCATCCTAAAGCACAAACACCCAAATTACCCTCAATAAATCAGTGAGAAGCTGCGTCACCGGAGAGCCCCCGTACCTGGGTGACACGAAGAAGCCCCCGTTGAGCGCTCCAAGGCAGGACAGGGCCACCAGGAAGGGAACCAGGGACGCCAAGCCCTGCAGGGCGCGGTTGGCAAACGTCTGCAGGTGAAACGAATAAATGAAATCTGATGCTGCAGCCAGCGTTCAGGTCCGGCGCGGCGCGCCACTGACCACGGCCACGGCCTCGGACTGCAGCAGCTCAGCTGGGCTCATCATGGTGTAGTAGGCCACGTTGACCAGGACGTAAAACACCGTCACCGTCACCATGGAGAAGATTATTGCCGCTGGTATTGTTCTGTAACGGGGAAATATCACAAAGGAATGTAAAGCAATTAAATAAAATAAAAAAATCAGAACCGAAGTTCAGATACCTCTGTGGCTTTATGATCTCTTCAGTGACGAAGTTCAGGTAAAACCTAAAGACGGAAAGGAGCTCAGGGGACAACAGTGGAAGGGTTCTTCATGCAGTAAACACTTCCTTACCAGCCGCCATAGGCATATAACCCATTATAGAAGGCCAGTGGCAACCGGTCCAGGGTCAGCAAGTCCATTTCAAAACCATTGTGGAAATTTTCAGTTTTCCCTAAACACAAGCGACAGTTTAACAAATGGATGAGGAGGAGCTGGAATCTGAGGGACCTACCTTTGGCCAGGGCAATGACACCAGGGATGATGATGAGGACCAGAGCGAACATCTTAATAAAGGTCAACGTCACCTGAGTGCGCGACGCCAGGGTCACGCTCCAGCAGTTGATGGCCACCACAAACGCTGCCAACAGCCAGAGGCAAAGAGTCAAAGAGGCGCTCGTGGGCGGCATGCGGGGACTGCTGTTGTACAGGGGGGACGGTTCAAAAGCCACTCACTCACTCCGAGGATGCTCACGAGTTTGATGAGTGCCACGGGCGCAAGGCACGGGGCAAAGAAAGGCTCCACCACATAGCGACCGAAAGCCAAGGACACGTAGGACACCACGGCCGGCCTGGAAATCCCACACTTTTGCTCGTGACTTCAACTTGGAGTCGGAATAAAGGACAAAGAGTGACGCCTGACCAACCTGATGAATAGGAACTCAACCCAGAGGCGTAGAAAGGCAGGCAGGGGTCCCAGCGTCTCCATCAGGTACGTGTAGTGGCCCCCCGATTTTGAGAAAGTAGTACCCAATTCGGCATAGCACAGGGCCCCTTAAAAACCAGAGTCCTGAAGATCTCACTCATTTTAATGTCAATGTAAACATCCAACTTTCTTGTTTACTAAAGAATTTTGGTTAAACCTTTGTCATATTTTCAGATATGGGGATATTTTACGTCATCTTACCAAACAAGGAGAGGATCCCGCAAAGTGCCCATACTAGCAAAGAGAGCCCCACGCTGCCGCTGTTCATCAGGACCCCCTTGGGTGCGATGAAGATTCCACTGCCCACCACCGTCCCGAGGATGAAGGACACCGCGGGCAGCAGCCCGATCTCTCTCCGAAGGTGCACTCTCTCCCCATCTTTTTCCTCATTCTTGCCATTGTTGTCGTTCTTTGTGTCCATTTTGTCCTCTTTTACAGACCTCGCGCCCCCACCCTGTCTCTTACACCAGTTTGTGAGCTTGTTTAGGCTGTTGACGCAACTCTCTAGTGGTTTTTAGCAACTCCTTTTTTCTCCCTTTTGAAACATACTAGTGGTCCGTTAGCAAACAACTTCTGGAACAGTGTTGGAACATATCTAACCCCCCCAGCCCCCCCCCCCACTCACACACACACACACACACACACTTCTACTGCCTGCATGTTTTTCCCGCTCTCATTGGCTCAAACCCCAGGCACCTTCCCCCCAGTTTACTCAAGGCACAAAGCCCATACTCTTCCAGGCCCCAGCAACACTAATTGTTGCAGTTTGATGCAGATCATGTGCTCTTGTGTATTTACAGCTTGGCTGGGGCTGTCCTCGGGTTCTGGGGGAGAAGGGGTCAGTATGTTGTTGAGGCAGCTGCACAAAAATCAGGGGGGCAATTTAAGAAAGAGCTGGGCTTATTGCATGTTTTTCAACTGAGAGTAAACTGGAATTTTTAAAAAAAAAAACCACATTTTCCCACGGTCATTAAGTCACAACCCACTCTTGGGTTTCTGTCGCTTTTTACACTCAATGAACAAAAAATCACAATTTATTTTGTCATCTTACCTCCAAGCAATAAAAACAAAGCGAGCATCAATCAAATAGCAGTTACCATGGCTAGCACCTAGACTAGCACGTGTCTGATGTGTGCCTTTTAAAATAAATGTCCATTATTATGTTTTTTACCAGCTGTCCGTGACCCACACCAAATGGGTCCACGACCCACTTTTGGGTCCACGACCCACCAGTTGAAAACCACTGATGTAGATTATTTATTCAGTGACATAGTCATAGAGATATGCCCACTGGATACCCATCATTTACATCCTCCCATCCCTCTTTATCAACTCTTTACTATGTTGTTGTAACAGCTGACTGTTGTTATATAAACTACATAGACAACTTTTATTACAGTCAGAGTGTAAAAGAAAAACACAAAAATGTAGATGATGGGGATAAAATTCAGGAAAATCCAAAGATTGAAGGTGATGAAGAAATCAAAGCAAGAGGGGATAAATGTCTTGGCAAGATCACCTTCGACTGAAGATAAAATGACTCTGGTCAGAGTCTTGCACAATCTTTGTTTTGTTAATCGTTGCCAAAAGAATCAATGAAACTGTCGTGCTTCCACGATGAAAAATCCTCGTCTCTCTTGAAGGGAATATTTTTGATTGGGGGCAGCGGTGAAATGCTGGTTACGATCACTGTTTCTGTTTTGGGCGTTCCTGCTGATGCATTTGCTCCTGTGAGTTTGGGGATGGTGCTGTATTGGAAAAGAGGCTTTCTCTCCAAAGGGGGACATTTGAGAGTCCTGGTCTTTGCTGTGGCTTGAGGTTGGACAGGTTTCTTCAGGGACATCCCCCGTAAGGCCTGAACGGCATTCGTGACCGTTGTCCTACATCTGTTGGGAATAACTCGTCCAGGCAGCACATTTTCACAGGGTTTGTGAAAAGGCATGGTCTTGTCTTTGTTCACTATTGGAGGCAATTTGGGTTCTTTCTTCTCTAAACGTAATGGAACCTTTACTGGTTTTGTATCTTTGAGGTTGGGGCCCAAATCAACTCGAGGCTTCCTGTTGTCGGGCGTTGTTTTCTTTTCATTTGTCAGCTTGTCGCTCCGAACTTTTAACAACGCGGGGTTTCTAGGTTTGCGTACACTGTTGTCCTCGGAAACCTGTTTGGCTTTGGCGCTCGTCCTGCTGCAGGCCGCCACCTTGTCATTGCAGTTCTTATTTCTGTTTCCCAGTTTAGGAGGCTCCTGTGCAGTGGCTGAACACGCCTTCTTCTCTGACTTGTTCTCAGGTGCATCATGGGGTTTTGCCATCATCTTGCGCTGCTTCTCTTTTTCTGCTTCAGTCACATTTTCTTTCCCTGCTTTTGAGGAGCTGACGAGCTTCTTCTGGCCATTGCGCGGCTTTGAGTTGTCCTCCTTTTTGTCCAACAAAGCATCCTGGCACTTCTTGCCCTCTGACCTGTCAAACCTCTGCTGGAGAGCCGGTTTTAAAGATTTCTGCTCCTTCAGCTCTTCTGTTGTCTTTGGGATTGGAGGACAGGGCTTTCCATCTTCTCTCCTGACATTCTTCTCCTTGACATCCTCCGAGTCCAGTAAGTCATCTTTCGTGTTCTTCACGGCCTCTAAGCTCTCCAACCTCTGCTGAAGATCCAGCATAAGAGATCTCTGCTCCTTCATGTCTTCCTTTATACTTTTGTTGGATTGGCAGAGCTCCTCATGTTTTCCCTCCAGTCTTTTGCACTTCATATAAATCCGCTTATTCACTTCAGTAATCAAAAGGTTCTTTTTGTGGAGGTCCATAAGCTTCTTGTTTATATCTATATATTTCTGCTCAAGTTGTGATGTTTTGTTGATCTCCTGTTGGTCGATCAACTCACTCAGGTTCTTGACAATGGTCTTTTGCTCCAGGAGCTCTTGAGTTAGGGCACAGACTGGATCCAGAGCTTGTTCCCCACTCTCTAATTGCTTGGTACCCATGTGAAGCATCAGATGAAGCAGGGAAACAATCTTGTGGGCGTTCTCATCGTCCCTGATTTTGTTAAACAGATCAATCAATGTTTGAGATGGCATTGTTGCAGTTATTAGTACCCAGCAAACATTCGGACAAAAACTAGATAATTTTCATTTCAACAGTGCCATTATGGGCTTTTATTTATTTTATCATGTCCTTTTATCTCTTGCTTTATAAGAGATGAAAAGCTTTTAACCCCATTATGAGCTGCCTTTGTCAGGATCAGGCTGCTTCCTCAACTGTTGCCTTTCGGACTCTGGAACCCAGGATCCTTTCATCTGGCACCAGGGGGTGCTGCGCCATTTCAAACGAGAACTTTTTTAGTCCATCTGGATGAATTCTACCCATTCTACCCAGATACTGTTTCACTTCTCTCTAGCTTATCATGCTGTAAAACTGAAATGAAAAATTAAAAATGAATACAATGACATAAGATGTGATGGAAATTTATTTGTTCATGTTATTTGTTCATGTACATGCTGCCTCTGGGGGCCTTTTTAGAAAACATGGAGTCTGTATTCACTCCTTTGCACATTTTTCAGATCTTCCTTCGGCACAATCAAATTTTTGGATAATAGGTTTTAATATCCCAATATATTTATTTCCACAAGTGTAACAGATGATGCAACAAATGCACATCACGTTGCCTGATGTGTATTTACATACAATATTCACTCACATTTATAACTACAAAACAAAGCTCCGACCTCCACCCTCAGTATAGTATATATATGGTATATAGGCCGTAGCCTACAAGGTCACATAACGTAGAAGGTTGCTTTGTAATCAAAGCAACTTGCTTTGATTTTGGCCCATGATCTTTGGAAGGCCAAAGGTTAAAGTGCCTCAAGAATCCAGAACATCAGCAAAATTTAATAATCTGCCAGTTCCTGAAAGTTTCGTTTAAATATGTTCATGACATTTAGAATTTTTTTACACTGACAAATGCGGTGTGTTTCGTAACCTCCTTAGCAGAGGTAACAATAAATAACAAATAACTAACCTATATTTGGATAAACAATTGCTTTCCCACGGTGATCTCTGTGTGTCCCTTCCACTCATGCTGGAAAGTTGCTTCACAATGTTGGACGAACAAACAGACTAGTGTGAAGCTCTGAAATTCTATCTTGTTAAACAGAAAATCACAATCAACTTTTTTTGGATGGTCTCCCCTTTTACAATTATTTTTCAATAAATTAATAACACACAACTTGAGCAGAATTTGCCCAGGAACCATAAAGGTCAACAGTCCAAATTACACATAAAATCTGGAAGGAAATGTGAATTTTGAACAGTAAAGTGTTCAAATAATAATAAATAAACAAACACCGGCGACAGGTACTCCAGATGAGCTTGATTTCAATGTTTCACAGGTAATATTGACATGAAACCACACAGTGAGCAGCAGCAGAGATGGAGGCAGGACGGCGCTACTCCTGAGGGCCGGGGTCAGCCCCCGGGGGCCCGTGGTGATTGGTGGCATTCATCGGACCGCGTACCTGCATGTCCTACAACAGGTTCAACACGGTTTTAAAAGAAGTTTCCAATAGACTAAACAGTCAAGAATATTTAAGAAAAACAGTTATCTCGACCTCTCTGGGCTGACGTGGTCGAAAGCGACAGCGGATCACATCACACCAGAAGCCGACCAGCCCGTGGAGCATTCCTTTATTAAAAAAACAAAAAAAAAAACAGTTTTTCCTGTTTCCATTTTCCCTTTTCTTTTTCCCAGACCCACCTGTCGTGGAGAATATTCCCCCAACTATTCCGCACAGTCGCACCAGGAACTGCCACAGCGGCATGTGCTGTTCGGTGACCGTCACCGTCAGAGAGCTGGTGTCGTACTTCACAAAGATGCCCGAAACACCGTGGCTGCCCGCGGCGTGGTTTATCACCCGCTCCTGGAAGACACGCGTCGTCAAGAGGAAGAAACCTTGAGCGGAACCCAGCATAAATCGCATATGTGCAGCAGAAAGGCACTGCTGGATCAATTCAGAGTGATGACTGAGGCTCAATAGATGGATCCGAGGGGAATAAAGGGTTTTCTGGATTCACTCACCCGTTCGGTCACGGAAAACTGGTGCGTGTCAGCAGATACCTTGTGCGTGACTAATCTGGTCGGAACCACGGTGATGAAGTACTGGTACATCTGGGTATCTGCAGGAAAACGTGTTAGCTACAGATGGAGATTCAGACAATTCCAAGAAAACCAACATCACCTCTTTTTTACTTTACTTTTAAAGTCAGTAAACTCACGTTTGGAAGTAATTTTCTCTGTACCGTCGAGAGGATTAATGATGCCTGTTATCTCCTCCTCGAACGACAAGTGGTCTATCCGATGAGAAAAGTTGTATGCTGCAACAGGACCAGCAAAGGGTCAATTTGATTGGAAAACAATCAGGCTGGCGCTGATAAGACCTGCTCAGGTTTACGTACTCTCGTGGCTCACAAAAGCCGCTATGTGGGCGTGACCCTGAGGATGGTGAATTGGCCTGAAAAAGAAGAGGAAATGAGAATTAGAGTCTCCTGATTGAGCAGACTGACCGCTGGAGGCATCTGTTAGTGCCCTATCTTCCCTGAAACTGAATATTTATGCTAGCACTTGCTGTTTCAAGAGTGTGGTGATCAGTTATCTGCCCTGGTTGGTCTGTTTCTTACTTTCCCACAGTAATGTGAAGGTTTCCCGCCACCTTGTTGACGTAAATGTGCCCATATATCCTGCAAGCATTATGTGGCTCCATCGCAGCATCCTTTCTACACACACACACACACACACACACACACACACGGTATATTTAATGCCACAACACTGAGAATATACTGAATATATAGTGTGAAGCAGACCGTGGCGGCAGAGCCGTGGGACCTCCTTTGAGGAGGGTTTTGTAAAGGACCTCCTGGAGAGCATGTTCTTCTTTTATTCTGCTCTGTACAAGAAGGAGCGACCTGAAAAACGCACACATGCCAGAAATACTCCAGTTTGGGTTTCAAGAGCCTACATTTTAACCTTCAGTAAATAATAAAAGAAAATGAAGAAGAGGAACACCCGAGCTCACCTTTGCCACAGTCTCTGCTGTGGAGTCAGGTCAAAGATGGTCTGGAACAAAAGCATTTTTTTGGGGGGGGGGACAGGAAACTTACAGAAGGGAAACAAAGACAGACGGTGTGTTTATGATGGCTTCACTCACAGGCTCATACTGGAGGCCATTGGAAGTGATCATGGTCTCAGCCAAGTCCAGAATATCAGCTCCTACATCTGCAAATGGGGAAAACGAACACGTCATTTTCCTGTTGGAGTCGGATGTGGCGGTTCTTTTTGTTGTGGAATAGTTTCTGAACACTCACGTTGGCATTTCATGGCGACCGTAATATCAATGTTTATTCTCATTTTACTGTCAACGACACGACAGAATATCAGGACTGGTTTGTGTAATAACTATGTGATGCTTCTGGACACCGCGAAACCCACCTAGAAAAATCCTTATCGACTTCATACTCATACTTCATCCAAGTGTCCCGATAAACAAAGAACTCTAAAACAGCCAGAAGTGCCATGGAGCTGAAGGCTATCAGGGACACTGTGGAGAGGAAGGAGAGGGCGATGACTGTTCTGGTTCTGTTACCGAACAGGTTGACAACAGTGGAAACAGACCTGTTCCTCCCGTGGCTGAGGTCTCCACATAACTCTCTGACACTTTAGGGAAGGCGTCCAGCTCCTTCAGCGAGCTCAGGGCTCTCCTGCGCATCTGCCGCCTCATCTGTAGGTCTGTGAGAGTCCAGCAGCTTTAGGTATACCAATTTATTTTTCATGTAATGGGTTTAAACTAGAACCAACCAGGAAGAATGATTAAACCAGGAAAATGTAGATGTTATATACAAAAATCATTAAGGTACTGACGCGCGATGCATTCAAAGCCGGTTTCCAAATGCTGTTTCTGCTGCATTATATAAGGATTAATATTTTCTAAAATAACTTTGGCAAAAATTATTAATGTTATTAATGTCAGTCATCATAAATTAGATAACCAAATTAAAATAAACCCACACTAAATATTAGTCCTCGAATTACTATATATTTTATGCAATTAATTTTGTAAAAACGAAATTAAAGATAATTAAATGGTTTCTACAGGTTTTAAAAATTAAAGAATATTTTCATGAATCTTACCATTTATTTAAATCCCAGCCATTGTGGTGATAACATATTTTTGAAAGTCATGATTTTGAAATCATGACATTAATTTATGTCCCTTTTTCTTGAAAATTCCGACGTTCCCATGAAGCTAACGCTCAGCGCTCCGTGATTTGGGTTGCGCTACTTCCGCGTTCACGTCACGTCGTGACGGCGGCGTGTACGCAACCCGCGTGCCCGGACGAGTGCCGATGCAGTAATTAGACCAGCAGGTGGCGCTTCAATACTAAATAACTCAGTACCTATTAGATAAAGTTAACTTTTAATCATGAATCTGATTGTTTTTATTCTTTAATCAGTACTAGAGCTTAAGTAACGTTGTTCCTTTATTGCAACACTCTTTAGATATCAGAGTAATATAATAATAAACACCTTCGGGACCGAATATATGCGGAGGTCCGCGCCATTATATCATGATAGTTTTGAATTAATGGTCCTTTACGAAACACAACGTGTATTTTCTGTTGTATTGCTGGATTTCAAGTGACCTAAAATGGCTGCATAGTTTCTTCAGTTATTTAAGTTGTTAAGGTTATAAATCAACTGCGGACCACTGACCTCAACTTCAACAGGGTAATTAACCTCCGGGAGGCATGTGCTGGTCCTGCAGACCAGACATGAAGTTGGCCTGCTCAGACTAGAAAAACAAACGCAAGGCCATGATAATCACAGCCCAGTGATGCAGACAACTATCATCCTGAGGACATTGATGAGGTATGCATCTCGCAGGCGAAAATATGCACCCGGGGAGAGACTCAGATGCACACACGCACTGGATGACTCTTATGTGTCTCCTGTGCAGTGGTGGCTTCAGTCCTTTCACGCACCAAGTCTGCTTGCCTATGCACAAGAGCACAGATGGGTGTCTGGGGGGATGGGTGCTGCCAGTTTAGAGACCGAGCTCCTCTGGGTCGGTGGTCCCATTGCTATTCAGCGCACAAGCACGTGGAGCATGTCAGACATGCCCTGTGAAGACATACCGGGGGAACATAGTGTGTGTGTTTTTTAATGGAATTATAACTCTAATGTATAAACATTATTATGACAGGTTTTTTTTTACTGTTTCTTTGTCAGCGCTGTTAAGAATGCACTGATTCGGTCAGTGCTGATGCGGCAAATTTCAGGGGAATTGCAGCTTGTCCCACGGGTTTCAGACAGCGTAAACATACGTAAATAAGCATTTTTCCTTGTAGACATTGTAGGACTGCGAATTGCCGCGAGTGGCTTTATCGTTACATAAGACAAGAATTGCATTGTTAGTTTGCATCCGTTCACGTGATGCATATTAGATGCATATTAGATTGATTAAGCAAGACCTGTGATTGATTTCATAGTGCAGGTTAACAAACTTCTGGCAAAGTCCAAGCGCGTTTGTTTAAAGTAAATGTATGGTAAGTAATTGCATGACTATATAAAATTAAACCGAATAAACAACGTTGTAGATAGTATGACATTTAAAAAAGTTAAGGTTTTGCGTCTATTGTTGGCGAGCCCACGCACAACCAAATAGAAATGAATACTTTGGAATGTGACGTCAGAGGTGGGATTACCCCCGAATGGCTTTTCGGGTTCACTCGGCCTCCTTCGGGTATTTCCGGAAGCTCAGTTAAATCCCCGCCCCGCTTCATTCCTGCGTTGTTTGGGGACAGTAGGAAGATGGCGGCGGTCCCGCTGTACTGTGTCTGCCGGCAGCCTTACGATGTGAACCGGTTTATGATCGAGTGCGACATCTGTAAAGATTGGTTTCACGGCAGGTAGGTCGGCTATGGTGCTTTCTCGAGACGGGGTTCGTTAGAAGCGAAAGAAAGCGGTTGTTTATTTAAAAAGGCGATGGATATCGGAGCGGTGTTCAGTGTTAGCCAACGTAGCTTGCTAACGCTAGCGGTGGGCGACGGGGATTTAAAATCGTCTATTGACGACAACTATTGGTAGTTGGTTCTTCATTCTCATAAATGCCTGTTATTCAGGACCTGTGATCTGTCCGGCAAAACCGTGTATTGTTACTTCATTGGCGCTGCATTTAAACACAATTGACGCCAGTATAATCAATAGCAAATAGTTTTAGCCTCTCATATACGTATCGATCAGGATTGCCAAATAGTGTCAGTCTGCCGGGGCGATCGGAAGCTTGGAGGCGCGATCGTGACACACGAACGAATGTTTCCCAACCCCTTCTAGACACTTTTACGGGTAGTTTTATTGTTCCTTTTAACAGAGCGAAGTACTTTAAAGGGGATGTACATTTAAATCGGCCTCAGTGAGGAACCGTTGGAGGTATTGGCGACCAACAACGAGCCGACTCGATCGGACAAGTTTTACCTGATCGCACATTTCTTTTTCACGTTTTGTTGTACAGATATTTGTACAGATACTCGAGTCGTGTTTCTGAAGTCTCCCATAGTAATACGGATCGTTTAGTCGCAAAGGCGCGGCTGAGAATGGGGAGCTTGTTTTGGTTGGGCTTGATTGACAGCCTGAAAAATTTAAATCCCCTTTGAAGCGGAGGATCCACATGGTCGGTGCCCCTGGCGGCGAGCAGCGGTACTGCCGCGCATCTGCAGGAGCATGGCTCGTAAATCCTTCACGTTTGCTTCATTCTAAACGTCCTTGTGTAGATTACAGATTATTAGATTACAGACCAGCGTTGTAGTTCATTTTCATTCATGCTCTGTTGATAAAGGTGGGGTTTTTAGTTAAAAACACGAAGGTTGCATGGTGGGTTTTAGTCATGACGTTCTCCATAACTGTTGCCCTGCTTATCACTGTGGTGTGAAGCTTGTTGGGGGTACAAATGTCCTAGATAATGTTACAGACTGTACTTGGTACTGTAGTCATTACATAATCATTACACATCGCTGCTATCCGCTGGCTGGGGACGATAAATGCATCATTTAGCACTTACTGACCTCTGATCCACAGGAAAAGGTGATAAGCAGGTGTTTTTAAAATCGCGTTCAAGTTTTTTTTTATTATTGTAAGTTAATCTTTAGCCCAGCATAAAAATAACGAAGCATGGAAGTGTCCAGGAAAGCGTGGCGTCACGGGGAAGCAGCCCCTTTTAGTCACGTGATTCCACGGGCTAACAAAGAATTTGCGCACGCTTCCGTCTCCTAATCGGCCTGTGTGGGTGCATCTCCACGGCAACTGTTTATGAACACAATAATCTGTTTATGCCTGTGTTGAAATGACGGAGCCTGTTGCGTAACCACATTAAACCGCCTGCCAAAAACTTGGCGGCCAGTATTTGTGGCGTGTGTGTGAGAGCCAAGAAAGCCTGTCTGGGTGTCATGTGGCAACAAGAAGAGGAACAAATGTTGGAGCTTCCCCCTGTTGATGACTAATATCAGACGCTCACGCCGTGAATGCGCAGCTCCCAAAACGGCCACATTTCCTGCTCCTTTCCCACGACGCCGGCCAGACGGAAAGGGATATTTTCTGGCGGCGGATGACGGCGTGCTGATGGCGTGGAAAGGTTTAGAACCCGCCCTCTTGGCGATTGTTGCCGCCAGTGTCCGAGCTGAACGCCAAGAGATAATCGCAGTTAATTCGGGGTTTTGTTGGTAGAAACCCTCAGCGGGTCAGGTGGGATCCCGGGGTTGAGTGCGTGTCAGGTGCGCTAGGCCATTACGGGCGCGAGCACGGTGATGACGGATCGGGGGCTCATCGGGGGCTGGGGGAGTGATGGATGGGCGCTCCGGCTGGCCAAGTTCAACGCATGATCTGTCACTGTCATAGAGGGTGTGAGCGCACCGAAGAGGGATGGAGAACCTCTTCACTGTTGTTTAGTGTTTATGCTAAGTGGCTGGAAGCATGAGCGTGCGTGTGTGCGAGGGGGGGGGGGGGTGTTCAGTGCACTCATCCCGTGTTGTTGACAGAAGAGACATTTCAGGGCTTTTTAGAACCTGTTTATTAGCAGGACTGTGTCTGGAGGGTGGTCGGCACTGATTAGGGCTCAGACACCACCCATTGATTGGAAGTTAGCTTTAATTATGACATTGAAGGCATGTCTCACGTCAGGTTAGGCCATACATACATACTCACTCTCCAGAGAGTTACCCCAGCAACAGCTTAGGTGACGGTAGGTTCTACACCGGGTGCCTGGAGACACTCGTGGTGGAGATGTGTGTGAAGGCAACGCGGCTGTAGCATGACCAGTTAAACCAGTCAAACTCGCAGGGCAATCTTCTCTAATGAAGCAAATGGTTTTGCCAAAGCAGAGTGTGTGAGGTCACATTTTGGGCTCCGACCAGTTAAACCAAAGCACTGATATGTCCATCTGTGTGGACTCGCTGGCTCCTCCATGTCCAGGTCCTACAGCGTTTATCTTGGCTTTGTTTGAGCGGTGGAGCGCATTAGCAAACAGGACCTGCACAGCCGTAGGCTTCTGTGTTAGATGGATGACCAGGTGTGTGTTTGGCTGGTCTCATCACCAGTATCTGCCCCCCTCCCTCATCTATTAGATCGCTGCCAGTTCCTTAATGCAGGCGTGTCACTACCCCATGCAGAGCTGTCATTTAGAGCTTAAAATAATGGCCGTGCCCGCCTCCAGCTTTTGTGTTTCTGTGCCGATGGTGCAGGACAATGAGTCCCTCACAGTGAAGAGCCTAATGAATGAGCCCTCTCAGTCACAGGAAGGAGGCCCGTGATTAGAGGAAGTGAAGGGAGAGGGGCCGCTGATGGCGGCGGGATGTTGTGCTTGTTAATCTGCAGCGGCAGCGTCACAGAGCCACCCTGGGGTCGGACTACAGCTCCGTGATATACTGCCCCCCCCCCTCGTTACGGCAGCCTCGCCTGTTTTCGTCCCTCGGTCCCTTTGTGCAGGTTGACAAACATGTGAGTTTGTCAGGTATTAATCATTAATGGTGTATTCAGAGAGCGGGGCCAGTGCGGCACAGTGCCCTGGATTTCCTGCTGGGCTGTTATATAAAAGACAGCCCAGAGTCAGATAAGGACACTCACCCAAGCTCGTGCTCAATCTGCCCCCGCACGTCTCTCAGAACTTGGCAGCACGGACTGTGTGACTCACGCTCTCCCCCATTGAACCCAGCGAACAGCCACATGTTTGGACCCGGATTCTTGACACATGAGCTCGGCTTCCTGCTCCGGCCAAACGCTGCATCACGCTGTTGTTTCTCCTCCGCTCGCTCACGTGCACAAGCAGCACACTTCCTCCCCTTGCTGGATTCAGCAGGCACATCCAGCGCTGCAACACACAACTCGCATGTTTTACAAATAAAACCGGCGTAAATAGGTTTTTAGAGCTTGGTGAGACTCTCGTTTCGGCGACGGTGACCCGTGGAAGCAGTGACCGGGGGACAGGGTGCTACCGGGGTGATTAACGCCAGCTTTGGCATGAGCTCACCACTTCCTGATGAGCTCACGGCCCCCGGCGTCATGTCCTTTAGAGTTTCCTGGAGGTTCTGAGAAGATCAAAGCGCCTCACAGGCCGTCTGCTGTGCGTAAGAGGTGCTGTAAAGGCCCGTCATTTATGCCTTATACCCCCATTGCTGTCGGCTGTAAAGTGGAGTCAACGGTTTGGTTTTAGTGGTAGTTGTTGCTGGCTTTAAACATCTTAAATTACCCCGAATGCTGTTTGTTGCAACTTGCCGGTCTGGCCAGGCCAAAGCTAATCCTGAGTATTTGTGGCGGTGTGGCATCTTTGGCGTGTGTGCACTGCGCGGAGGCCGGGGCGACCGGACGTCGTGACTTTGTTTGTCGGTGATGTGTTGTTAACCAGCGCCAACGCAGATCTGAGCGAAGGTCATTTTGTGACCTCTGGCCTTTATTTTCTCTGCTGTTTTAATGTGGGCCTGACTGACTGGCCTCCGTCCTGTGTCCCCAGCTGTGTGCAGGTGGAGGAGCATCATGCGGTGGATATCGACGTTTACCACTGTCCCAACTGTGATGTCGTACAAGGACCCTCCCTGAGTGAGTATTTGTCCTCGCCGGGCCAGGAACAACATGGATTTCCACATCTAACCCCTCGTCGCGTTCGGGTTCCCTCCTCCCTTTCCTGGGGGGAGAGGGTCAGTCTGCGATCTGAGTTTTTCTTTTCTTCCATGGGGGGGATGGGTCCAGCCCTGTGAGCCCAGAGGCCAACATGAGCTGGTTAATTGAACGGCATGGCGAGCCCTTCACTCTGTCTCTGTTTGCTGCAGTGAAAAAGCGCAACAACTGGCACAGACACGACTACACTGAGCCGGATGATGGATCCAGGCCGGTGCAGGCCGGCACCCCAGTGTTTATCAAGGAGCTCCAGAGCAGAACCTTTGCCAGGTAGATACGATGGGAGCAAGCTAACCGAAGCTAACCCAAACCTGAGGGACCACTCACTTACTCGCTGTCCCCTTGTTTCAGCGGAGAGGACATCCTGAGAAAGATGGAGGGTGAGCAGGTGACGCCCAGATTCTTGGAACGGCACAGCTTCAACTACCCTATCAAGGTCACAGAGACGGAAGGCCTGGGACTCAAACTCCCACCCCCCACCTTCTCAGTGCTGGATGTGGAGCGTTACGTCGGTAAGGGTGATTCACGATAAACAGGCTCTCTTCTTAAGTATAAACCGGTTCCAGCGGGCGTATCTAACTCTTCACTCCCTTTCACAGCTCTGCGCGCTCAGTTGGTATTTGTTTACAACTGTAAGGCAGCATTTTAGTCACATCAGTTTCAGTTGCATCATAGACCACAAGCGTACACACCTTCTCCTGAGAAGCTGATGAAACCAGCCCTCCAAGCAGGTGCCATCTGGGTGTCAATACCAGCAGGTTACCAGGTTCACGGGGTTTTAACCCACTTATCAGGCATCGGGCAACGGCGGAACGGGTGACGTCTAAGCTTTCACTGCCCTCGCTGTGACCACAGCACTTCCTTATTGAAACAGGCTGCCACTTCCCAGCTCCTGTTACAAGCCCATTACCAAACGCACCGCCGTTTTATCGTGAAGTTCAGATTACAGACTCCCTCTCTCTGTGGATCTGGCGCTCCCATGCCCTATTGAGCCTTAATGCAAGGCACAGGTGCTGGGAGCAGAGGCCGATTTGGGCTCGTGTTTCTTATAGCTGGAAGACAATGGGAGGAGAGGATGGATGTGTGTGTCTGCTGGTTTGAGCCGTGTGTGGTCGGTGACCAGTGGCTGCAGGAGAGGCTTCTGTCCGAAACAAACCGAGAAGAGGTTTCTAGACGGTTGCATTCTGGCTGCAAATATCAGCAGCATGTGTCAAACTTCGCTCAGCAAGTTTCAACATGAAGATGTTGACTTTTCCCAGAAAACGGCAAAAAAAAAACCCCCAGCTATTTCTCTGCTTCTAAAAGCCCCGCGTCTGCAGCGCTCGCAGGCATCCGCCTGCCTTCTCTCCAGCTGTTCTCCGTCATCAGACGCTGGCCAGCTGGGCCCTCGGAGGTGTGTGTGTGCATGTGAGCGCCTGTCTGTGTGGGTGTGTGAGCGGCGGAACATGCAGAGGGGTAATAAAAAAGGTGTGTGGGAGGGGTGTGGGGAGAACACAACAACCAGCTGTCCCGCTACACAGGCTGCAGCCTGGCCTGACTTCCGGCCCCACGTGTCACCCGAGTGTGATTTGTAGCGTCCCAACTGTTGGGTGTGTGTTGACTCGGCTTCTTTTCTTCTTTTTTTTTTCCTCCCTCTTTTGCACTTAAAAAGCACCGCATGAACCGCACACATGCTCTTTCTCACATCTTACTTGAATCTGTCTCTGCGTCCGCGCTCCCACGCACACGCTCATGTAAACGCCGCGGCCCTCTCTCACCTCCGCCCACTCCGCCCCCTCGGGGACTGCTGGCCCAGACAGATTGACGGATTGTCTTGCTTACCTCCCCTCAACAGTTCCTCCTCGGGCTGCCATAATCGTGCCAGTTTCCCCTCAAGGCTCGATGTCTGAAAGCTAGCGGAGGTGCCAGCGGGCCTCTGACCCCTTTGAACCCCACTCCTACGCAGCAGCAATTCAAAAGTTGCAGACATTTATCACAGGACTGTCGAGTTCCACAATCTGATCTTATTTGAGCTGAACCGTACTTATCTCTCACGTAGGTGGCGACAAAGTCATTGATGTGATTGATGTGGCGCGGCAGGCCGACAGCAAGATGAAACTCAGCCAGTTCATCAAGTATTTCACAGCTCCTCATCGACCAAAGGTCCTCAACCTCATCAGCCTGGAGTTCTCCGACACCAAGTGAGCAACGCTGCTGCCTTTACAGTCCCGTGGCCCAAGGAAGCCCTTCTGTAACCTCGGATTAACGGCCGAGCAGGAAGTGAAACGTGTAGCTCATCGGATGCGGATTATTTTGAAACTGTCGTGTTAATGCTTCTCCAGGATGTCTGAGCTGGTGGAGGTGCCCGATGTGGCTCAGAAGATGTCCTGGGTGGAGAACTACTGGCCAGATGACTCCTTCTTCCCTAAACCTTTTGTCCAGAAGTACTGTCTGATGGGAGTCAAGGACAGCTACACCGATTTCCACATAGACTTTGGTGGCACCTCAGTCTGGTACCACGTTCTCTGGGTAAGACTGCAATATAGTTGCCCTTTCAAGTGTGATTTTTAGTGTTTCTCTCGTGTATATGGGGGGATTTGGGGCATACAGTCGCATCTGATTGGCTACACATAAAGGTCACCCTTCCCCTCGCATCACATTCCTTCATCAAGCAGCTCTGAGGGCAGCAGCGCTCTACTTTACATAAGAACCTTAATCTCACGCTGTCTGAGGCCGTTGGTAGACTCTGTTCTTCTCCTCTTGCAGGGTGAAAAGGTCTTCTACTTGATCAAGCCCACTCCCACCAACCTTGCACTATACGAGGCATGGAGCTCCTCGCCCAATCAGAGCGAAGTGTTCTTTGGAGACAAAGTGGAGAAATGCTACAAGTGTGTCGTCCCCCAGGGAACCACCCTGCTCATCCCCACAGGTGGGTGCCGCCACCAACGGCCTCTCGCACGTCGCCATAGCACCCGCGACCGGCCCGAGCCGGACTTTTTCTTTGCACCAGTCCAGCATTTTCACGTGCGCTCGAAAAGCTGAAATCATCACACTTCCCATGATTCCTGCCAGGAAAGTCCAGGCCTCTTCAAGTTCCTCCGTCGCTGCCAAAGGAAAATAACATAACAGGAATTTTCTCCCTAACCAACCCAAACAGGTCTTAATGGTCACGACTATAAAGCAGCTGGATGGAAAATAGTGGTATAGGGTGAAAGTAGCTTGTAAGGCAAACTTTGAAGTCCAACTTTGAGCAGTGTTTTGATCCCGTGTGTCGAAGCCAACGTGACGGGGTTTCTTTCCCCGCTCGCATCTTCAGCCCTTCAATCATCGCTCTTCCTATAGAAACTCAAATCTTTTGAGTTCCTTTGCTCGGACGACGGAGACAAAGCGCGGCCAACAATCGAGATTCCAGCGACGCTCCTCTCAGGAGGCCAACGGGGGCTTTGTCAGGCAGCGAGGGTGTGGAGAGGCAGGAATTAAGTAGGGGTCAGAGAACACAGAGGGTCAGTCACCCAGGGCTTTATCAGGCCTGCCTATCAGACGCGCACCAGCCCCCCAGACTCTGCTCTGTCTCACTTTACCTTCAGCCGGGTTCATCAGACGATCACTTTACAGCGCTTTAGCTGTTAAATGTCCAGCTGTGGGAGGACAGGAAGCTCGTGTGTGTGTGTGTGTGTGTGTGTGTGTGTGTGTGTGTGTGTGTGTGTGTGTGTGTGTGTGTGTGTGTGTGTGTGTGTGTGTGTGTGCACGCACACGTGACTGTTTGCAGGCGGACACGTTTATTTAGGCAGAAGTCTTGTGTTCTGTTTAACCCCTGTGCAACTGCGCCCCCTGCAGGCTGGATCCATGCTGTTCTCACCTCTCAGGATTGCATGGCATTTGGAGGGAACTTCCTCCACAACCTCAATATTGGCATGCAGCTCAGGTACGCTGCATTTAGAGCTGGATTTCTGTCTTTGTTGGAGCGGTTTCTGCTGTTATTCAAGCGGTTCATGTGGTTCGTAGGTGTTATGAAATGGAACGTCGGCTGAAAACCCCAGACCTCTTTAAGTTTCCCTACTTCGAGGCCATCTGTTGGTATGTGGCCAAGAACCTTTTGGAAACGCTAAAAGGTAAAAGTCAAACAAGCGAAACACAAAGAATCTGCAGTTTTGTCTGAAAAATCAAAGCTGGTCCAATAAAGCGACTTTAAAAACCCCAACTCATTGAAGACTTTAGGTTACATGAAAGTGCATATGGAAATAAATATGTGGAATGTTGAAAAGGCCTCCAAAAAGTTCTTTTTTCGCTCCTTCAGAGCTTCGAGAGGACAACTGTCCTCCCCCACCCTACCTGGTGGAGGGTGTCAAGGCTTTAATACGTGCACTGAGGACCTGGTTGAAACGAGAGGTGAGTTCACCTGTCCCTCCCCTGTCCCTCCCCTGTCCCTCCCCTGTCCCTCACCTGTCCCTCACCTGTCCCACACCTGTCCCTCTCCTGTCCCTCACCTGTCCCTCACCTGTCCCACACCTGTCCCTCACCTGTCCCTCACCTGTCCCACACCTGTCCCTCACCTGTCCCTCTCCTGTCCCTCCCCTGTCCCTCCCCTGTCCCTCACCTGTCCCACACCTGTCCCTCACCTGTCCCTCACCTGTCCCACACCTGTCCCTCCCCTGTCCCTCCCCTGTCCCTCACCTGTCCCACACCTGTCCCTCACCTGTCCCTCTCCTGTCCCTCTCCTGTCCCTCCCCTGTCCCACACCTGTCCCTCTCCTGTCCCTCTCCTGTCCCTCCCCTGTCCCTCCCCTGTCCCTCTCCTGTCCCTCTCCTGTCCCTCTCCTGTCCCACACCTGTCCCACACCTGTCCCTCCCCTGTCCCTCCCCTGTCCCTCACCCGTCCCTCCCCTGTCCCTCACCTGTCCCTCCCCTGTCCCTCACCCGTCCCTCACCCGTCCCTCACCCGTCCCTCCCCTGTCCCTCCCCTGTCCCTCCCCTGTCCCTCCCCCGTCCCTCACCCGTCCCTCTCCCGTCCCTCCCCTGTCCCTCCCCTGTCCCTCTCCTGTCCCACACCTGTCCCTCCCCTGTCCCTCCCCTGTCCCTCACCCGTCCCTCCCCTGTCCCTCCCCTGTCCCTCACCCGTCCCTCACCCGTCCCTCCCCTGTCCCTCCCCTGTCCCTCCCCTGTCCCTCACCCGTCCCTCCCCTGTCCCTCCCCTGTCCCTCACCCGTCCCTCACCCGTCCCTCCCCTGTCCCTCACCCGTCCCTCCCCTGTCCCTCCCCTGTCCCTCACCCGTCCCTCACCCGTCCCTCCCCTGTCCCTCCCCTGTCCCTCCCCTGTCCCTCTCCTGTCCCTCCCCTGTCCCTCTCCTGTCCCTCCCCTGTCCCTCACCTGTCCCTTGCTGCCTTTACAGGTGTCTGAACCAACCAGTGAGGTGCCAGACAACATCAGGCCGAACCATCTCATTAAAGAGCTCACCAAGGAGATCCGCTACCTGGAAGTAAGTCAGGGAGCCTCCAAAGTGGGCGTTTCCAGGGGGAGAGGGCGGGGCTAACAGTGTTCTGTGCACCACCCCAGGAGGAACCGCTCAATGGAAACAAGCCAGTAAAATCTCAGGGAAGTGTCTGTGCAGGAGCCCCCAACGGCTTCCCCGCCCCCCGCTCTCCGCTGGAGAGGCTGTGTCAGGCCAGGCGGGCGAGACGCGCCGCCAGGCGGCTGAGGGAGCAGCAGCGGCACGCTCCCAAGCTGCCGTCAAACCTGGACATCTTGGAGCGACACACCAGGGAGGTGCTGAGGAGGCTGGAGGTGGGCCCACTGGAGGAGGTGAGCGCAGCGGCCCGACAAAGAACACGTGCTCTAACCTGTTGTAAGTGTTAACCCGAACACCGGCTGTTCCGCGTAGGACCCCGCGTTCTGTGCAAAGGTTCATGGGAAGCTCAACAAAGTGTCCACAGCGTCGGCGGCCGCCGCTGAATCTCTGGACGACAACCGTCTGCAGCTGATGCTGGTTAACGGCCGGATCATCAGGTGAGGCCCCCGCGGATCCTCTGCGTTCTCGCCGCCACCTGGAAAGAGGAAGTGACCGTTGCGTGGTTGTGTGCGCAGAGACATGCGGAGGTTGGGAAGCAGCACGGGAAAGACGGAGGGAGAAGGTTTACAGGTCGGCCCACCAAAGAGTTTCCTGGATGTGAAGCTGGAGAGGACGCACGACGGTCAACATCTGCACGCCGCGGACGGGAAGTCCAAACTCTTCCGTGAGTCGGTGGCAGTCGGACGCTAACGCACAGGTGGGGCCGTTGCTGACTCTTCCTGTTTTCCTCAGATGGACTGGAGAGGATGAAGACTGAACTCAGGGAAGACGTCTCAGGACACTCCAGCGTGTCAGACATGGAGTCGGACAGCGACTCTTCCTCGGAGGTAAATGAGATAAATATCTCTGACTGAGGCTCTCGCTCGGCTGCACATGTGCAAACCCCCGGGGGATTGACATCTTCATGCTTCATCCTGTTAGCAGAAAGCGTCTTCGTCTTCCTCTGATGAAGATTCGGACAGTTCCCAGGAGGAGGAGGAGGAGGAGGAGGAGGAGAGGGTCTCCGCCCAGCAGAAGGGCTCAGGGCACACCATCGAGCTGGACCAGGGTGGCCAGAAACTCAGGCACAAACACAAACCACTCAAACGGTGATGACACGTGCGCGCGCGCGCGGCGAGCGATCTCGCCGATGGCGGAATGGCGTTGTGACGGTGTCCCGCTGCTCCCCGCAGAGAACGTCCTACCTCGCCCAGCACAGCGGAGGCCATTCAGGGGATGTTGTCCATGGCCGGCCTGCTGTGCTCCGAGCCGGAGAGGGTGGCCTCGTCCCAGGGCCCCTGGTGGCCCGGCCCCGACCAGCGCTCGCTGCTGGAGCAGAGGGAGGCGGCGCAGCACCAGCGCCACCTGCAGGGGGACGAGAATCCCATGGACAGTCAGGGCAACAGCAGGGAGGCCTGGGACAATCAGGGGCTGCCCAGTCCCCTCAACCGGAGGGAGATGGACCCAGAGATGGACTTCCAGTACTGCGAGCCCTCCATGTCCCCGCCCCTGCACCCCTCCAAGAGGCAGGCCCCCAACCCGCCGCCCGTCAGCAATCAGGCCACCAAAGGTTTGGCTTCTGCTCGTTCCTTCACGCCGTTTTGATCGCTGTTATTAACGCGTGACCTTCTCCTCCAGGCAAGCGGCCCAAAAAAGGCATGGCCACAGCCAAGCAGAGGCTGGGGAAGATCCTGAAGCTCAGCAGACACAGCCGCGTCTTCGTGTAGGCCGGAGACGGGCCCGCGGCGCCGTTCCCCGCTTGAAAACAGAACTGTTTCCCCTGGAGCCGGCCGCCTGGAGTCGACCCCAAGCGAACAAATCACCACAACCCAAACGGACGAACCCCGACACGCGTTCACTGTGCGGAGCAGACAGGGTATCGGACTTCACAAGCACACTCGGAACCAACCGGAGGAGCCGAGACGGCGTTCCGGAGCCCTTTTTCCACTTTCGGAGGATTACGCCAGGTGCTAACGAAGAGGAGGGAAATTTCACAATGGTGCTTTTTGTTTGTATTTTTCAGTTCACGCGTGTTTGTCGTCCCCCCCCCCCCTGTTTTTGAATCTCATTCACACCAGCAATAATAACTGTGGAGGAGGAGGGGAGGCGGCGCAGTGCCCCCCCCCCGAACTGAAAAAGACGTGAGGTTCAGGATGGAGACGCCTGAAGATGAGACTTAGATGAATCCTGCTTAATTTATTCTGGTTATACATACTGTTGGATTTTTTTTAATGTGTTATTTTTATGGATTTTGAATGATGTATTTATTAATTGAAAGAGAATGATTTTATTATATTTGGAGCCGGAAGCCTCAGCTTTTTTTTTTAATTCTTTTTTTTTATTTGTAAATGTGGATGTTTTAGCGTGCGTGATCCTCGTCTGTCGAGTAGCATCTTCTGTTGTCGGATTTCCTCTCATTTCCCGGTGGGATAGATCGCGTTCCCGTCGTCCCTGTAGCCACAGCGGTCGGGCTTTATGCCAATAGAAACTAGGTTAGTTTGGGTCAACTTCCATATCGACGCCTGAACTCCCCCCCCACCAAACCGGTGCCACTTTTAAATAAGCAAAAAAAGAAGTATTGAGCCACTGTGGCGTCAGCGTTCACAGGAAGTGACCGTCTGAGGAACTCCGACAGGACGAGCTTTGGAAAACCGTGGCTCGGCTGTGCAGTTCTTCACTCTCAGGGAATGTTGCCATGGACACGAACCTTTGATTTAACCACCAGCGCGGTTGAGATTCACCTCCCACTTAAAAAAGACAAACTCCTCAGCTTTTCGGGACTTCTGTTACATGGATTTCGCTGGTGTCCCTCACTGCTTTTCCCGATGGTGTTCAACTTCAGTATTGGTGTTTAGACTTTTCCCTCTTTTCCTACACTACACGTTCACCTTTGCATGCCATCACTGAATCGAGCTGGCCCGCAGGCAGGGTTTTTTCCTTTGTGGTCTTGGCAGTCCAGAATCCTTCCCTCCGTTTTGGCTTTGAAGGGCAGTTCCTTCGGCATTTCTTTTGGGTGTAATTTCCTGCGATATTTTCCCCGGAACTGCTTTTGTTTTTAACCTTACGAACACTGGCTAACTGTGACACTGTTGATGCGTTGCAATTTTGGTTTTCTGAATTTAAAAAAAAAAACAAAAAAAAATTGCTTGTAAATAAAACTGATGAAATAAGATGCTTGTCTGGTCAATATGTGATCACACAGGGTTGTTTTTTTAAAGTTAAAGGTAACTTTATTAGTCTATGTACAACATGAACAGTTCCAAACTTGTCCAACAGCTTCCATCCATCTGGATCTGCAAACAAGAATCAAACATTTCATTGATTCACACCACCATAAAGTTTGTTTTAAGTGGAGGATAACTTAAGATTAAAAAAAGATACTGAGGATCATCTTAAAAAGGATTTATAGTCACAGAACACTGGTCTATTAATCAATTTACAAAGCAAAAATGTGCTTGTTGTCATCATTCCAAACTGAACAGATCAGCATTGTACCTTCAATGTGACAGAAAATACCTCATTCTTCATCATCTGGGGGGATTCCAAGCTCCTCATCTGTCCACTGGGAAGCGTCAGGCCAGGGAAAGTGACCCTACATAAAGATGAAGAACCTTTCAGTCATCTGACATGGTGGTTTATTCAAGTACAAGATCAATCAAGAGACATCACTGCCCTGTATGGAAGGAGTGATACAAATTTACTTCCATGTTTTGGGTGCATGAGAAAGACGGGTGGACAACCCGACACTTGTGGAGCTTAAAACCACTAAATAGATCGCTACATAATCAGGTTTCTGACGTAAAACAGTTGCTTAACACTCCGTTTTGTTGTGCATCGCCACACTGCTCTTCGGTGGGAATTATGTACTTACAAGAACTGCATCGGGATCGTGCCAAAGGTGCCAGAGGATCCAGAACCACATGGCACCGCTGAGCAGTTCAGACTCGAACTTCTGGTTCTTCGTTAGCTGCGGGTACTGTCTGTACTGAGGCTCAATATGCGGGCCGCCTCCAGCTCTGGGAAGCAAAGGTACATTGAAAATAAGATCTAAATAGGCCATAGATTTAAAGCATCCCCAAACAATGATAATAGCCGAGATTCATTTGTGAGTTTGACAGGCTGTTAGCATGTCGCTGCTCTAGCATAGCGAGCCTTAGCCAAGATGCTAGCGGGGTTGACGTTGCTCACTTTCTGGTCGGTATTCTCTGTGGACCGCGTATGGCGAGCCGAGATCCCGCCCGGAGGACTCCCAGGACCCTTCCAAAAGAAGACATCGTTGCTTATATCAGAAACAACAGTCCTCTTTGGGGGATCTGCGTTGAGATTTTTGTGATCCTCTGTCCTGCTAGCCAAGGAGTCACCTTCTCTTGTCAATAAACCACCTCCCAATAACGGGAGCTGTGATTGGACGACCTCTGGGTTTCCTTTGTGGTGATTGGTTGACAGGAAGCCGTATTGAAATGACAGCGCCTCCTCAGTTTTCTAGCAGCAGACTTCCTGTTCACAACGACAATGGACCCTAAATGACGGCACTATTCAGTTTTCTTGACAAATCAGCCTGGTAAATACCATAAATTAACATTAATGTGTTTTAGTAAAAAGAATGCCGCCGGTTTCTCTATCAGGGTGTATGAGACCTATGCAGATTAGTATTCTGGTTGTTTATGTATGGTCCTATAAAATGCAACTGCTGGCGCAAATAAAACTAACATTTAATTGTGCTTCATCCCACAGTCCACACAAATCAGAATGTCCCCACTCTTTATATCATTTAAAAATATAATATATAAAACAATTGAGCAGTTAAAAACAGCAAAATGTGAATAAATAAGTAAACGGAAGTAAATAGGTGTGTTGTTCACATTGACCACTAGATGGCGGTCGAAGACAAACAATTCCATCATGCCAACTTTCACTCACATGATTCTCGAATAAATTTAAGTCTTTGGTTAATTTGGGTGTTAATTCAAAGGTGGAAGCAACATGGGTGATTGTGTAACATCAGTGGGGGAAGATAATTTTCTGCTTCTTCCACGAATCAAACCACGGCTGCAGACTGTAGTCCGGAGCGACTCCCGGACACAGACGTGTGCGCACGGACGCGGGCGGCTCGTTAAACAGTCAACTTCTCTCTCGGGATCTGAAAACAGGAAATAATTGCGGCGAGAGCGCGCACGGCGCCGCCACCCACGAGTGCACGACCCCGAGCAAGGCAGTGGAAGAATCCTTGACGCCATCTTGTTCCCGTCCGACGACGCTAGAGGCGTTTTTGTCGGGCGAATTAAGTCCCGTTTGTCGGTCCGAAGCGGGCCGCCGTGTTTGACCCGCCACCGAGGGGGCGCGTTTCGGAGGAGACCGTCTAACCGTCGCCATTTCTGTCGAAAAACCTCGACCCGCGTCGGCGGAGGCTAATGGCGCCTGCACGCGCTGCTCTCCGGTTGCGCCCCTCTCCCCTCTCAGCTCAGAGCCCGCCCACATACCGACTGCATGATGTCATCACAAACCCGAGCGTTCTCCCAAAAATCACCGATTCTCAACGCTATTATTGATCCCCGACCTGGCCGCCATTATCTTTACAATGAAACCGGTTCGACCGCCGCGACCCGAGAACGAATGCGGTCGCTCCGGGAGGCAAAGAAACTCAAGCCCGGGAGACGTGTGCACGCGTCTCTGCATCCCGGCGGATGTTTCCGTCAGCGGCCCGGGCGGACACGACTGGATCGGGCCCGCTTTCGCCTCTGTCCTCCGTCAAGTTTATTGCAAACAACGGGAGAACGCGGTCACCGGCGGCTGCGGCGATCCCGGAGCCTGGCGTGCGCGCATGCGCGGGGGGATGCGGTTAGGGTGGGGGAGGGTCAAGAAATGGAAAGGATGAGAACATCCTCCCTGAACATATGATGTCAAAGGGGTTTCTACACATTTCTGTGGGAGACGGCAACCATGTCACAAAGCCATGCAACTGTCAGGGCGATTCAGAGATTTACGCCTTTATGGCTGTCAAACATGTGTCCCATCCTCTCCACTTATATGGCCCTTAAATCAAAACAGTTGTAAATTTTAACAAATTAGTTGAGGCTTGTAAAAAAAAAAATAAAGGGGGGGGGGCATTTTGTTTCTTTTTTTATGCTTTAATTTAATGATGTGATTGTGCAGATTACACTTTTGTTTCTTGTGTTCCGTGGAAACAATGTTCTTGTGTCCAAGGTAGTTTACGTTCTAATGTTCTTGTGCGTTATAAACACAGACATATGCGGCCAGTTCCATTTGTTCATTTAACGTGTTCTTGCATGCTGCTGTTTTTGTCCTTTCATATTATTGTTAAGGTCTAGAGGCTCTGCCTTCCTTATGCCAGTTCAATACACAAAATACTGCTCTTGTGTAAGGGGTTACATAACAGCTTAGTTGCCTCCTACTGTGTCAGATAGCAGATTTAGGTACTTTTTTTCAGTGGTGGCTCTAGTAAAATCAAGGATTGGGATCCAAATTAGTCAAATTTCAATTCAGGTGAGCCCTGCTCGTGCTATTCCGGCCCTGCTGGCCTACTCAAGAAAACCTTGTCCTGTTCACAGTGGCAAGTAAATGAAAACAACAACAAAAAAAACTTCAAAAACACAAATAGGTGTTGATGTTTTTATTTTGAGGCAACGTACCCGTCTCCAAACTGCAGTGGAGTTACCACATCCTTTTTCGCTCTGAAGGGAAGCAGAGGAAACGGGAAACGTCAATTAGTTTAAACAAAACCTCCTGATAAAAACACAGCTGACTAGCACTAGCAACAGAGAAAAGAGAACACAACGCATTAACACACACTCCTGGGCTTAATTGCCGCAGTAAGTTCCCAAAATTCAACCACTATGTTACTTTGTGTGCTGCTATTTACTGTAATACAGCCGCACACGTCATCTTCTGTGCGGCCCAAGATGAATCCAGACTGTGAATGACAGAAATAGCAGTCTACAGATTTGCAGCCCGGGAGCGCGCGCCCGGCGCGGCCACGGCGTCCCTGTGTGTTTGGGCGGGGAGCCCCGCAGTGTGTGAGGGCGGAGCTCGGGCTTAACGACGGGAGGGAGGGGGGCTCGTGGGGGAGGCGGAGTCTCGGCAGTCCTGGCAGAGCCGCCATTTTTGCAAAGGGAAAAGAGACTGATTTGAGGGGATACAATTTCTAAAAGTCGCCGTTCACTATATCTTAGTTCTAACGGTTTCTGAATAATTATTAGTTAAATTCGTGTCACTGCAGCTAACGTAAGACAATGGATTTCTCCCCGGAAAAGCCCGTTTAGAGGACACTTCTGAATACAAACGTTTTAAAGCTTTACCAGGGATCCGCAGTGTGTGGACAGAAGTATTGTTTTGGTTGTAGAAGCTGTGTGGATAGCAACTGGGCTCCTACCCAGGTCCCATTATTGGCTGCACTGACTATCCAGCGTGGACATAAAACGGTAAGTGGACTGCATTTATTGGTCGTTTTAGGAGGAGAACAAATCCGACTTGGAAGGTTGTTGTTGGCTTTAGCTAGCTGGCTAGGCACATCATGCTGATGGCTAACGTAGTTGTAGTATCAGCTGAGGCTAGCCTGCTAGCTAACTGATCGTTATTTCAGCGTGTCTTGTGGTAAGTCTCTTATCGGCCACATTTGTGGTTTTCAAAATTTGAAAACGTCTAAGTTTCCAATGTAATCGCTACGTTGGCAAGCGTAACGCCAGTAGACTTTTTCCTAGCTAGCGCATGCTACTAGCACCAATTAGCTTGACTTAGAGCAACCAGGGCACTGAATTCGCGTTGATCGTCCGTTAATAAACAAGGCGTCACACAAAGTTACGATGTAAATATGATATTGAAGAACAACAGCAACATTTTCAAAGTGGAATAAGGACAAAGTCTAAAATTGACTCGTTCGCAACGGTCGCTAGGCACGTTGAGCTTGGCATTCAAAAGATCCTGGTAATTTATTGTATACGACCCAGCTTCGAGCAGCAATTAACGTTACAATAAGTAAGTTTGTCCTTAAAATATGTCACGATGTTATGTGCGTTTGACCAGAGCGGGGAGGGGGGCACTTCTTGTTTGGTTTGGCACAGTGACATCTCGGACGGTATTGCGCGGACAGCATTGCGCATACTTTTAGCCCCTTTTTAGGCGTAAATAACTGCGACTTTGAAATGAGCAACCCAGCATTACTCTCACGCCGTTTAACACCCTCAGTCTAACTCGGGTTGCAGACGTAGCTGTCGACCAGGGCGCCCCTTCTTCCGTTGCTTGAATGCCCCGTCCACAACACGGCTAACGCGCACACAATTAGACCGCCTCGCATTTGCTACGTTTAACGTATAACGGTAGCTTTCACCTTGCTCGCTGGGAGCCCAGGTCGCCGTTTCCGCTCGGCCAAATTCCCCACAAAGGCACCGTTCAAAGCTGGAGAACAATGACACGTTAGCAGCCTCGTAGTGATTTAAGGGTGTTTAGTTTGCCCAAACAACCCAAACTGGGATAGAGAATTAAATCTGCCTACATTTTTCCCCAAAGCCATATTGTGTAATGATCGGGTAGTCTCTTTTATAAACAACAATCTGTCACAAGATTATGAGGGATTAAAATTAGCCTCTGTTGCGGAACGGATCTGGCGACTCCTGCTCTGTTATGGTTATTTTAAAGAACATTTTCGACTTGAATCGAGTGTATTGGGTTCAAATACCGCAGGTGTGGGGGAGGGGACGTTCTATTTGGGCATCTCGCCCCGGTCATACAATGTGTTGCCCTCGACTGGCAACTCTGAACCACGCTTTTGCAGTTGATTGTTTTACCTGATCTGATACTTTTCCATGTGTATGCGGAGTCGACTTTGCCTCAAGTGGTTCTTTCGCTCTTTCCTGTCTGCGGCGAGCCAAGAATTAATCCATTCCTTTCGCGTCGGCACTAGCTTGCTTGCTAACTAAATCCACTACGCATTATATCGGCAGCCCCAGTTAGCTTTGAATGTTGCACCCCGTGATTATATTTTGGCCACTTTGCGTCAACATATTCACTACTTTACTTTGCCAGTTTTTGTCTGACTTGAAAAAAAAACAGGAATTAATTCGATTCTTCCGTCGGTCGTCTCCTTAGGAAGCCATAGCATTTAGCCTGCTACATTTCCAGAGGCCATAGCTGTTCGCGGTTGCTAGCTAACTAGCTCGCCGCCTCAGCTTTCGATGAATTCACAAAAAAACTAAAAGCAGCAACACGGAGACTGTACCGACAGAGTGATACTTGAGGCAGAGTGTGTGAAAGAGGCGATTGAATGCTTTCTTGGGGGATTTTCTTCCCGTGGCGAGGCTCTCCCGGCCACACGATTGTCTCGCCGTCCCGAGAAAAGCGCTCTGAAAATGGCGACAGCAGCAGGGTGTTGTGGTCACATAATAGCAACGTTGTATCCTCCACACCCCTACCGGCAGGACTGACTGCAGCGCCGACACACTCAGGCACCAGCAACTGCACAACACAGGATCTTACACGTTTTACTGTGCGTTCGCCTGAAGATTCATGCCTATAAAAATCCCCTCTTTAGCATCACAATGCTACACTAATGCTACTAAATACTGGAGAGTTGGTTCCGAATCCTCCGTCATAGTAAATGTAACATGCGTCACGGCTCACATTAGCTGTGCTGTCATGGAACGCGTTGGATATTCTGTAAATACACCGATTTATAACTAAAAGTAGTACAACGTAAGTCTAAATATGAGCTGCACACTGTTATTGCCCTGCACATTTGACTTAAATTTAGCTCTGTAATCACTAGCATCTCCTAGCATGGCCCAGGTGTTCCCTGCTAATAGTTGACGAATAGCCGTATTAAAGCTGCATTATAACCGTCTGTTTTTATCTGGAGGGAAGGGTTTTTAAGCCAGGGACGAGGTGTTAAAGGAATAGCTGTCTCACACTTTTATCATAGGTTTGTGCTGTCACTGTTCACCAGTGTGTAAAGAGGGGCTGTCCAAGAGTGTCCATGTCAACTTAATGGAGTTCAGCTGCCTCCCAATAGGGTTCAATTTACACATCCTAATAAGTGGCAAAGGGTCTTTCCTTCTGCGGACGCTTTATTATCCCCGGGGCGGCGATGCTTAATGCGTAACGCACAGTATCCTCGGCCTCCTGGTTCTAACGCCGAGGTCTTTTGCTCCTCCATACTGGCTCCTTTCATTAGCGCCGGTCTTAAATACTTTAATGGGATGTGTGCCTGCTTGCTTTGTGCAGAATGTATGTTTGTTTGCTTTCTGTGTTGACAGAAACGGCGAAGTGAGGAGAGCTGCCACTCCCCCCCGGGGGCTGCATGGGCAGGGAAGTTTAGCAGACGTGAGGGAGTCGGAGGTGACACACCTTTCCTGTCCCTCACGCCTTCACGGAGACACTGACACAGTTTAAACAGACTACAAGCCGAGCAGCAGCCTGCATTTTCATCGGTCAGCAGAGGGGGAAAGCAGAGACGTGGCAGATTGGCCTGGCATCCATTAGCGTATTGATAGATTGTCAGGCCTGGGTTTTTATCAGCTCCTTGGCTCTTCCAGGCCAACCTGGAGAGGATTCCCTGGGTGTTACACTCTTATCCATCTCCAGACAATCATCCCCCCCCCCACCTGTGAAACAGTAGCAGCAGTGTTGAGGAAGTTCAAGCCTCTTCCCCACAGCAGCCCTGCCTCTTGTCCCCGGTGGTTTTGGTTTGCATGGTGCCCATGGAGACGGAGCTGCTCAGCCCTGGGACCAGGTATCCCAGGTGGGAGGAGAAGCCGGGGCTCAGGTGACCTGTTTTTGTTCTGCTAGCTGGGCCATAACAGATCCCTCTTAAAACAAGTTCCCTCCCTGACAGGTGGCTCCAGGATTATTGGGGCTGCCTGGCTGAAGCTGTGCGGCGCATCTCTGAGTCCCAGCCCGTATTTACCAAAGCGTTCCTGGGTAATAGCAGCATATGGTAGGATGAGCCAAGTAAAGAGCGTGTGCGCCGTCAATGTTGGTGATGTAACCACACTGTGATTCAGCCGTGAAATTGATCCTCAAACAGTGCTGTAATGGGACCTGAGTGGCTTTTAGCCGTCGTCGACCGTCGTCTCCCGTCCTCCCGCCGACATCGGCGGACGTGCGTAGTTTATTTCTACGTTTCTTGCATCACTTCTCACCAAATCCCAACAGGTTTGTTTATCTTTATATTCCAAACCACACTGGCCCGTAAGCAAGGGTGTGATGGTGCCGGACCGCATCCTCCACGCACGGGGGGGTGCTCTGGTTTAGAGAGGACTGTGTCCCACCGTGGGCCAGGCCTACATTCCATCTGGGTCATGCTTCCTGTATATGTGCCTCGCGTTTGTATAAAAGTTTGTTTTCTCCCTCCGTTTACGAGCTGAGTCATACAGCAAGCTACGAGGATGGTGTGAAGTCACATAAGCTCGGAAGAGGGGGGGGGTCTGCGGGATTTGGTCGGAATCTCGCTTCGTACCGCTCCTCCTACTCATCCAAGAAACATAATCTGGTGAGACTTGGCCGCGAAAAGAATGAAAACGCTCGGATCGGCGGCGATAACCCCGAGGAGAGAGGAAAGCTGCCGCCTGCACGGAGCGAGCGGCGCTCACGTTTGCCTTTTACTCCGGCGAGGCTCCATCTTTAAGGCACAGTCATTCCCCACACAATGACGTGACTGTGTCCCCTCGCTCAGGGAGGGCGGGGGGAGAAAGGAGAGGCCGGCTCCCACCATGTGCTCCGCTCTGCCACCCAGAGTCCACCCAGGTTTTGGCTGCATTGTGTCGCCGTCAGACAGACCCCACGTACACCTCCCCCACCCCGCTGCCCTTTGAAACGGCGGCGGCGCTGCGGGCGATTTCTAACCCTGCGACGCCAGGAGCTCCGCTATGTAAGGTGAAGCGTTTCACAGGAGGCAGACGCAGTAAAGCACTTCTGTTATTGTTCCCATCAGGTTCCAGTCCCCCCCCCCCAGTTTCCCCACCCCTTTCTCATGTGTTTCCATAACAGCAGTCAATAACGGCCAACAGTGGCTTTAAATGGTCTCTGCCTGCCTCCTTGTAATTAGGAGCGGCGACACTCCCCTTCCCCTCCGCTCCAAGTTACAGTCTCCAGGTTTATTTAGGAAATGTACAGAGGAGGGAGAGAAATCCGGCTGGGCGGGGTGACTGCGGACGGGAAAGGGAGGGGGAATTTTCTCCCTTTTTCTTTTCCTTTCTTTGGCTGCGTTTCTCCTCCATGATGGACAGCTTTTCTCGAGGAAGTAGGAGGAGCGACTCGCGGCACATCTCAGATTTAGTCAGGAATGTTGCCGTGCTAAAATGTGTTTCCCCCCCCGTTTTCCCACTCCCCTTGTCCATCCCGAGCACGTCTGGCTGGAGCAGAGGAGTGTTCCGAGAGCCTCCTTGTGGAGAGGAATGTTAGGAGAGCCAGGGCGAGGGGTTATCTGTCTGCCTGTGTTTGGTGGGAGTGGGTATATGTGCGGACACTAGCCTGTGTATGTGTGTGTCTGCATTCCTCAGGAGTGACAGCAGGATTCCCTGGGCAAAGCGGAGACAAAGCCGGGAGGATGAGGGAGCAAACACGCTCCTTTGAAGGGCCGTAGCTGGAACATGCCGAGCCTCTGATAGCAGAGCAGGAACCGTCTGTTTGGCAGACTGAGGTGTCCTTGTGAAGTGTTCAGCCTGGTCAGACGCCAATGTAGCGGAGACTGGCGTAGAATCATTTTAAAGGTAATTCCCATCAATCGCTGGCTGGCTGCAGGACCTACGGGTCTCTTTCCTCCCGCTCAGGCCCCAGGCTAACAGCTGAAGTTCTCACCAGTCAAGTTGCTCTGGGTAGTGAATTCAAACCAATTGGAAGGTTAAACCAGCAGCCCTGACAGCTAACTTGATAACCAAACGCAGTTTTCCTGGAGAGAGACGAGCTGGAGCCGCGGCGGGCCAGTTCCTCGTAGACATGCTTGGACAGGTGTCCTCTCCACTGTATGTTATTACAAGCTAGCATGCGATTCCCACACACACAATACACCCGCGAACCCAGCCGGCTCCGTCGGCGAGCCCAGAGCTGCGAGCTGAGCTTTTGTTTGGCTCCAGTTTGCCTGAGCATGCAAAGGTGTGACCTGCAGCCTATTTGGTCTGGGCATCTGCGCCTCCCCGCTAATCCCGCTTATCACCAGAGCTGTGTGCATCAGCGCCAGCCGCACTGACACATATGTTCCCCCATTCACATCGGCCTTTTGTATCATTTATCAGTGCACCAGCCTCCTACTACTGCAACACCACCCTGGCTGCCTGACACCAAATGTAATAAATTATCAATCAAGCCATCTTTCTGCTGCTTTTTCAGAACAGGGAGCTTAGCGTTATCACAAATGTTCTGTGAATAAGGATGAAGGGGCGGTGTTGCTTAGATTAGAGCTGTCCTCCTGGGTCGACGGGGAAAAATGGCCCCTGTGTGCGTGTGCGTGCACGTGTGTGCAGTTGCCTTCTCCTTTCATGGCGGCCAGTTGCCGTGTTCTCTTGCTCCCCTTTGTGGGAGTTTCCTCACAGTGCAACCGGAGCAATCCGAGCTAACGCTGAGCAGAGGTCACATTTAGATGCAGCTCAAAATTCACCTTTACAGCGTTCTAATCCAGGTTTGATCCGTTACCGACCTCGATCGATCACATTCTCAGAAGGGAAATGACATTGCTGTTCTCTGAAAGTATGAATCATGCGTTTCCTCACATGGAAATCCCCTGTTTTCACTGTCATCCTTCGCCACATGTGAAATGTTTTGTTCAGTGCCACCATTGGATCCACACATGCTTTAACGCCTTTTCCCCTCTTCTTGTCTCCGTTTCCCCGACCTCCTGCGCGGACAGGCCTTGTGGATGCACTTAGATGTCTGCAATGACTGCTGTGGCTGGCATGCCTCAGTGTTTTGGACTCCCATTCTCTGGACTCAGTAGGACAAGAACTGATCAGCAGAGAACGTCATGAGCATAGTCGTCCCAGTGGGGGTGGACACAGCAGACACCTCATACCTGGACATGGCTGCAGGCTCAGAGTGAGTAACGCACGTCCACATGCCACCTCATTCATTCTGATTCATTTCCTTATTTGACTCAGAGAAGCCTTTGCAAGACGTGCAGTCTGATTTTTCCAACGCCGTTTCCTCTCTGCTCTCATGTTTGTTTCGCTTAGCGTCACTCTCAACGTTTTTTTTTTTTTTTTTTTTTTTTAATTCAAAATATTTCTCTTGATTTGTCTGAACATGCCTGGTACAGCGCTGCTGGCAGCTCTTTTTATTTCCCCTCATTCCATATGGATGACCCATGTGTACAAACTTACTCTCATGGAGAAAGGAATGCTTTATTTAGCGCCACTTCCTCCTATAACATCCCCTCATATCTGCACAGGAGTAAACGGGATGCAATTCCTGATGGTATTCTACAATGTGAACGTGTAAGGTGCGCACAGACGGCTGTGATGCACAGAGTCATGGCAACAGGGCTGCTTCTCCTCCTCTTCTCAAGGGCATTGCCACGTTGTTGTTTTTTTTCCCGGTCAAATAAAACGAAGCAAGAGGTTGTTGTCTGAATGAAGATAACACACGTCATAAGTTAGGAGGGGTTCCTGTTCCTTTAAAGAAAGACAGCCCTCCCCGTCGGCTTGTGTTGCCATGGTTTCTGCCCCTCCATCCCCTCCCTTCCCTGTGCACTGCGCACAGCCTGTTGCCATGGTCACTGGCCTGAGTGACAGGTGGCTCTCACTTAGACGTGGCTCCTTAAACTGTCCCGCTGCTCCCCCCCTCCGCTGCTCCCCCCGTTTTTGCCCGTCTTGCTCTGCACATGTCACCTGCTGCGGGTTTCAACGCAGATAAGCTTGGACCAGGCTTCTACCTGCTGGTGAACAGGTCCAGACCCTCCAGGCACGCGCTCGTTTCTCTAAAGCATTGAATGTTCGCTAGCCGGTCCTGGAGCAGTAACGCCGGCTGCTCGCCATCCAAACGGAACCGCGTCCTCTCCTCGTCCCTCCCTGAAGTATGCAGCAGCGTGACCAGCTGTTGGCTGATGCGGCGTGCCTCTCCATAGTGACACAGAGCCTGGCGTGCGCGCACACGCAGACACGTAGTGTTGCCATGGCAGCAAGCGGGAGCTCTTTAGGAGCGAAGGCGTTGCCTCTGGCGGTGCTGCTCTTTTCCGTCCTGCTGGTGATCTGTCCATTCTGCTGCTTCACCCCCTCTCAGGTGTTTCAACCACTCTGCAACTGTTCAAATTCAGCACCCTCAAAGATTAAAACCCTATTTGCCTGCATCCATATGCATACGTGTCCCATCTGCAAAGCCCATGAATGATACAAGTGCTGCGGCTCCGCTCACATACATTCAAATGCACTGGCTTTCTTCTCTCTGATCAGACCTGTTTGTTTACTTGCTGACTTTTGTCTGTTGTTATGTCTTGACTCGTCTATGCTCAGATCACTATTATCCAAACTTATGTGTAAATGTACGATCTCCCTATAAATCCACATGTTGTATATAGAAACCAGTCAGGATAGCGAATAAGAATGAGTGGGATTTTTAAATCTTTTCGTCAGGCCGTCTTCACACACGCAGACCAATTCACCCACGTGAAACTCAATCTCTTGTGCACACCCGCACAGAGCCACTGCACACACCTTCGCCTGGTATCCACCTCTCGAACTCTTGCATGCACTTACGTTTTCACTTTGACGGCTAACTTGAGCGGCAGCGCACACAGGAAGTGTTACACATTTCTGTCTCTGCATGCTGCAACACTTAGGAGCTGAGAAGAGCTCACAGGTACTGTACCAGCACTTTGAAGGTATCTTGTTAAGAATGGAAATGGCTAAAAGAGAAAATTCATGTTCGACGTGTGAGGAAGCTTCAGGTCGGGAGTTGGAATGAAAGCAATGCAGCACGGCATGTTCAGGCTTTGTGCCCATAAATGACTGGTTCACTTCAGTTGGGAGTTTGTTTTTATGGTTGGGTAATAGACGCGGTGAAGTTTGATTTATTGTTTTTAGATGTGAGTGTTTTGAGTGAATTTGTAGTCACTTTGACCTTGAAGCCGTTTACAAGAACGGACTAAAGAGGACGGCAGTTTGCCCAGTAAAGCTACACGTTTCTCTCAGATGCTTTTTCAGTTGCTCTCTTAAATTCCCCTTCCTCTTCTTCCTCTTCCTATCTTTCTTTGTCAGTTTTGCCCGTTTGCTTTACTCGTCCCTTCAGAGCCAACCCTTCAGCAACCGAAGCTTGATCCGTGTTATAATAGTCAGGGTGGGTTGGTCTTAGACAGCAACAGACTTTGTTCACAGCATTGTTATCGTTGGGAGAGTGGATATACTGGTTTGACACTGGTTGCATATTGTTTGGTGTCAGTAAGGAGATGTTACGTTAGTTTTCACTGTCTGTTCTGGAGATGTGGGTTTGTCTGACTTTACCCCCCCAAAGTGCGTAATGAAATTCAGAATCTTGAATCTTTTACTGGATAAAATGTGTCGGTTTTAGTTGGCCAGCTCGGTCAGGAGCTGCTGAAGAGGAAGAACAGTGTGCCAAGTGAAAGGCACGTGTGCTGAAATAGTGTACTAGCAAAGAGCTGCACAAATATAGGAAATACTCACGTTAACTCCCTGTGATTGGACTTGCTCTGAACTTTTCTGTCTACTTTATTGCAAGTTTGTATCACATTCATCTTCTGTGTCTGTGTCTTGTGTGTTTAAAGACAGGTTACTTTGTGTCCCCATATTAGCGTTTCTTTAAATGATGTATTTATTGGTTATTGTTTGCTCAGCAGACCTGAATCGGTGGAGGCCAGCCCTGTGGTGGTGGAGAAGTCCAGCTACCCTCACCAGATCTACAGCAGCAGTTCTCACCATTCCCACAGCTACATTGGCCTGCCTTATGCTGTGAGTACTCCACTTCCTCAACCTTTCAGAAAATAGCGGGGCATATATTGACCCCTCCCTCCCTGTTAATCATTGTACGGACATCTTAACTTATATTAACCTTTCAGTCGCCATTAATAAACACAAAACTTTTCTTCCGTCCTTTGTTCAGGACCATAACTATGGCGCACGGCCCCCACCTACGCCGCCAGCCTCCCCTCCTCCCTCCATGTTGATCCGACAAGGAGAGGGAAGTCTGTTTGTTCCTGGAGGCCAGGATGAAGCATCCCGTGGCACCACACTCAGCACTTCAGAGGATGGCAGCTACGGCACTGATATCACCCGGTGCATCTGTGGGTTCACCCACGATGACGGCTACATGATCTGCTGTGATAAGTGCAGGTGACTTTCTGGTTTCGCCAAAGAGGATCGGCCCAGGACGCATTCAGCGCTCCCCAAACGTTGTTATTAACATCTCTCCTCTTTTTTAGCGCCTGGCAACATATAGACTGCATGGGCATCGACAGGCAGAACATTCCTGAGACTTACCTGTGTGAGCGCTGCCAGCCGAGGCATCTGGACAGAGAGAGGGCCATCCTGTTGCAAACCAGGAAACGGGAATGTTTATCTGGTAATTATATCCACATGCTTCCACAAATGTTGGTTTTTTTTTTAAAGTTTATCTTCAACAAAGGTTTACAAATGAGCCAGTTGCTCTGTTTTATGGCCTGTTTGTAGTTTATTGTGAGCAGAGCAAGTTTCTAGGTTGGGTGCAGCATTGTAAAATTCACCAGGTCTGAGCAGGGGGCACAGCGACACCTGCTGGACAAAAGGATGAAGGCTCTGCTCTGTAATATTACCTGCCTCATGCATTTATTTACAGTTGGCAAGAAATTTCACCTCTGCGAAGGTGGTGATGTGAAGGCAGTGTTTCATTTCAGCCTGTTGGAAAAATAAAAACTTATCAACAATTCAATTTTCAGGAAATCATAGTGGGCAAAGAGAGAGGGGCTTTGATCATTAAGCTCTCTCAAGTTCCTTGATTCTCAAATCAATATCATGGTCTGTAATCTGTCGCCTAAATGAGCAATCCTTTCACTAACCCTCGCGTACAAGACCAACAATTTCCATTGGCAGACAAACTGGTATTCCAGTTAATGGGAGTATTAGTTTTGTTTGTAAGTCACAATATGTTGGGAAATGAGCTGCTTGGTGGAGTTCTGCACTCTTGAGTGCTTTGTTTCTTGTAGAAACTTCAGCTTATTAGAGTTGCACTTCCTCCTTATAATGCTCGTACATATTGATTTAGATGGAGACACCAGTGCTACAGAGAGTGGAGATGAGGTTCCGCTAGAGCTCTACTCCACATTCCAACACACGCCTACCACCATCCTGACGACTGGAAGACTCGGCAATAAGCAAGCTGATAAAAAACGCAAAAAGAGCGGCGATAAAGAGCCTCCAGCATCTGCAGCCCGAGCAAAGAAGGTCAGATTTCATAGAGTAACTACAGTAAAATCAGCTGCAGCACATCATGCATATTTAATCAGAAGTTAACATGTTTTTCCACCTGTGCTAGGCTTTCAGAGAGGGATCCAGGAAGTCTTCCAGAGTTAAGGTACTCCACACACTCCTGAATTCAGGCTTTTCTTCCCACCATAATCGATAGCAGCAGCATGTTTACAGGCTTTTTGCCTTTCTTAGGGTGCAGCTCCAGAGCAGGAGCCAATCGAGCACCCTTCTCTGTGGGAGAGCAAGATCAAGACCTGGATGGAGCGGTATGAGGAGGCCAGCAGCAATCAGTACAGTGAGGATGTCCAGGTCCTCTTACGTGTTAAAGAACAAGGTGATGGCAAGAGCCTAGCCTATAACACCCACCCTGCCTCTTTCAAACCCCCCGTGGAGGTAATAACAGGCACCTGAGCACACCCATCCACAACAGTGGCAGCAGTTTAATAGCTCTGAGCACAGAAAGCGCAGTATTTATTTCATGTGTGACTGTCTTTGCCAGAGTCAAGTCCAAAAGAACAAGAAAATCCTCAAGGCGGTGCGGGACTTGGCCCCAGACTCCCTGATCATTGAGTACAGGGGAAAGTTCATGCTCCGGCAGCAGTTTGAGGCCAATGGATACTTCTTCAAGAGGTCAGGATGCCGCTCTCCCTAGATAGCTTTGTTTTTGCCTTTGCCATGATCCGAAATCCAATAATCATCCATTTGAGACGCGTCTCCGTGCACCAACCTTTTCCCCCATTCCTTCCATTTCAGGCCGTACCCTTTTGTCTTGTTTTACTCTAAATTTGATGGGCTGGAGATGTGTGTAGACGCCCGCAGTTTTGGAAACGAAGCACGGTTCATCCGACGCTCCTGCACCCCCAACGCCGAAGTAAGAATGATAATGACTCTTAACCATCAGGGTTAATGTAGCCATATTGCCTGGTTTTAATACTAATTGCTTCCCCTCAGGTACGGCACGTCATTGAGGACGGTATGCTTCATTTATACATCTACTCCTTGAGGCCTATCTCCAAGGGCACAGAGATCACCATCGGATTTGATTTCGACTACGGCAGCTGGTGAGCTATCAAGAACGAATGTAGCAGCACAGAAATGAGGCATTTCAGTAGCCATTAGCATTGTAATGACATTTTCTGCTCATCTCAGTAAATACAAGGTGGACTGTGCCTGCGTGAAGGGGAACCACGAGTGCCCAGTGCTCAAGCACAACCTGGAGCCCACAGAGAACCTGGGGGCCGGAGGCAGGCGCAGGGGGAGCCGCAAGGACAAGGAGATGGTCCGGGAGGACCAGGGCCAGAACCAGAACGCAGGCATCGACGGAGAGGGCAAGGGGAAGAGCGTGGGTGACGGCAAGCAGAGGAAGCTCTCTCCTCTCCGCTTGTCCATCTCTAACAACCAGGCAAGACCACTTTCACCCTCCCAGTTACTCGTTGAACCCTCTGAACTAGCGTTGAGAACATGAATGCCCGGGATCCATGCATGCAGTTTGCCTTTTGGTCTTTGTGAAATGTTACATGCATGTTTTTTCAGTGTCACTTCTGTTGCTCTTTAATTCTCCCTTCATCCTTTTAGAAAACCTACAATTTATTCCAGTAATTTTGGTTCTACTCACGACACCCATGTTTTGCTTGTGTTTACTTGCATTTTCTTCAATTGAAACCAAAAGATGCAAACTTTAAATGCATTTGCTTCATTAAGCCGTACGAGTGTTTCTGCCTCACCTGCAGGGTTTTTAAAAACCCTTTTCCATGGTGGTGCCGCGGTCTGTGCCGTGAAAGAAGGTTCTGGGTCTTGGTGATTTTGTGCAGGTTCCCTGTCAGACCAAAGCCAGAAGAATAGATGAACTGTGTAAACCATGCAGGGGGTTTTGCTTGATTAAAGATGCAGAACCCTGACGGTTTGTACACATCATTCAAACGGTGCTGTGCTGTAGCAGCATAACTGATGGGGAGCTGTGTGACAGGTGTCGGGTAGAAAAGGGAAAGAAACGCAATACAAATGGTTCATCTTGGGAGGAGCACACACACTCCCACACTCTCACAACCACATTGTCAGGAGTGTGAAGCAATAATTCTATTGCGCATGGAATTACCACAATATAACAGTGAGTTATCTACCATGTATGTTTCAGATGAGCCCCCCTGCTCCTTTCCCTCCCCCTTCTCACTTTCTTTGCCCTCCACTCTGTTGTCCCTCTAGTCTGTAGCCAGACTGATTGATAAGCCATGATAAAGCGCCATACCCCGCTCCTCTCCTCTTACAGGATCCTGAGTTATATGAGGATCTAGAAGACAAAACCTCCGTTAGCAATGAAGTAGAGATGGAGTCAGAGGAGCAGATTGCTGAGAGGAGGAGGAAGATGGTAAGTGTGCCAAGCTAGGGGCTATAGCTTTTTTTGTCATGCAGCCACCTAGCCGAAAGAGCAAAATAAAACTCTCCCCTGCTGCTCTCGTTGCATCTTAAACTTTTTTTTTTTTTTGCACTACGGGTGCTGCGGCTCGAATAGGAGCAGCTCTTCCCAACCTCCTTTCCATTAAACCACCCTCCTCTTCATCACTCATCTTCTGCTTGTCATCCCGCCTCTGTTGCTCTGTTTTTCTTTTTCAACTTTTCAGTAATGTTGTTTTCCTCTCGTTCGTTTCACTTTCTTTCCAGCATCTGAATCAATTAAACGCCCTTCATACATGACGGCAACACACTCTGCTGTCCGCGGAAACGTGCGCCGCGGCCTCGTGTTACAGTGTTACAGCGGGAGGCTAGTTTTCCTCCAGAGTTTGAAATGTGCAATTACTGCTTCAGCTGCTCATTTTTCTTATCTCTGAGAGATGGATCAAACACACTGGCACACTCTCACTGTGGAAATTACCCCGCAGTCAGCTTCATTTCACACGGTGGACCCAAGGTGCAAAGTGCTGACTCATCTTTGGCCAACATTCAGCTCTCTAATCGACCAGAGATGGTTACAAAGACGAAGGGGGCACTGATGCGGCTGGAGGAGTGGCCACAGAGCGTGGAGCTTGTTGCCAGGGCTGTATTGACTCGGGTTGATCCAATAGGATTCTTTCTATATCGTGATTCGGGAGAGAGGGAGCTTTTGCTGCTGGAGTATAGAATCCCTCCAAAAAATGATCAAAACATGAAGTCGATGTATGTGAGTGTTTTAAAACTGCCACCACAAGGTTCAGGAGAGTTGACAGCAGTGTGTGGACAGGGCTGTTTCCTTATAGTGTGACCTAGCTGTTAAGACTTGTGCTTTCTTAAGTAAGTTGGATAAAACAAAGTGTCTTTTGTAGGTATTTGTATCTATTAGGCTGATTCCAAGCCTTTTATTTTCACCCTGTTTACTCAACCGTATTTCTAGTGAATTTCTCATTGTTGTTGGGGTGTAGCATTCAATTATAATACCTTTTTTTTGCCAGACCTTTAACCTGGCCCTTAGTTGATATGACTTTTAAAAACAAAAAATTAAACCCAAAAGAGCAGCATATATGCAGAGAACATTGTTGGAGACATTTACTGACATGACTACCATGGTTCTCTGATTTTTGGATAAGTTGTAGCATAAAATACAGCCCAGGAACAAGTGAAAAGCTGCTGAACCCACCTTGTGTGCGAAGCTTTAATTCTGGCTGTTTCTCCTGTTGCGTACCAGTACAACCACTCGTATCCTTTCCTGGTTTCTCTCGGCCGGTCTGCCCTTTTTTGTCCTGTATAATTGTGAAAGCTTGGGGTTACATCTGCTCCGCGTTGCCTGCCCAACATGGCGTGTTGCCACCTCCTGGAGTTATACTCTGACTGACTTGCCTGTCTTTCCTCTGCGGAACGCACCTTCTGTCCGTCTGCAGACTCGAGAGGAGAGAAAGATGGAGGCCATCCTTCAAGCCTTTGCACGAATGGAGAAGAGAGAAAAGCGCAGGGAGCAGGCGCTGGAACGAATCGGCAGCATCAAGTCGGAGGTCGGCACCCGCAGTGACATCAAGGAGGAGCCTCCAGCCATACCAGACGCAGCCGACTCTCCAGCTGTCATGCAGGTGAGAGATGGTGGCTTCTCTAAGACTCGTACAGGACGCTAAAGCTCTGCTACACGAGTGTTAAATACACACCTGTTCTTTCTAGCCAATACTGGAGGTCAAAGAAGAGCCAGGGTTAAAACCTGCCAAGGTCAAAGCCTCAAGAAACAGAAAAAGTTTCTCCAGGAACCGCACACACATTGGTCAACAACGCCGGCGAGCCCGAACAATCAGCACTTGTTCCGACCTGACCCCTGGCTCTCCGCTCGAGCCGACAGAGCCTCCCGCCAACGAAGCCCCTGAAGGGGAACCGCCCACTGCCCCAGAGCCAGAAACTGTCTCTGTCCAACCCCCAGAAAGCAGCCCTCCCCAGAGCAGCTCACCTGCACCCGACAGAACCCGTACTGGGAGCGGCAAGAACTTCAAAACTAAAAAGGTAAACCTATCGTTCTGTTTTCAGAACGTCACAACTGCCGCTCTAAGACGAGGGCTGATAAACGTTTGTTGTTCCAACAGCACTTTGTGAGTGAGTGGGTGGGAGAGAAGCAGCAGGACCGAGGCGCCGTGAGAACCCCTGAGCCGGCCCCAGAGAGGCCGCTCAGAATAAGCAGTGACCCCGAGGTTCTGGCCACGCAGCTGAACGCCCTGCCAGGCATGGCGTGCTCGCCGCAGGTCTACAGCACACCCAAACACTATGTCCGATTCTCGTCACCATTCCTGGCCAACCGCAGCCCCACCACTCCCGGAGTCCCCACTGGGAGACGGCGTTCAAGAGAACTGGCAGAGACGCCGCCAACCACTGGGTCCTGCAAGAAGGTATGAGCTCCAGAAAGGGGCTCCATGTCGATCCCTCCCGGTCAGTAGTATTAAACTGGTAGTTTATCCACATTTACTGAGTCTTTTTTTTTTTTAATTTCAGCGGTGGTTAAAGCAGGCGCTGGAAGAGGAGGGCTCCACCAGCCCAGTGAGACGACCAAGCCTCCTCATGCCCTGTGAGGGTCCTCTCAGCCCCTCGATCAACGGCGACTCCGACAGCCCTTTGCCCTACAATGGCACCTGCTCGCTACCAGGTAGTCTGTTGTGAGCATCAGTTTCACAAATGCATGCTGGGTAATTATGAGACTGCGCTAATGCCACCATCTTCCACCCCAGAGTTGCCCACACCTTTGAAAAAGCGACGGTTGAGTCCTTTAGATGCCTGTATGTCTGAGAGCTCCACCCCCTACGGCTCGCCGTGTGCCACACCCACCAGAGTAGACCAGTCCGAGATGCCGGCGACCCCTGTCTTCATGGCCACGCCCCCACGCCCTCGAGTGGAGGAGATGCATACGGAAGCCCAGCCCAGCACCCCAACACGGATACTTAATACCCCTGTAGAGGTAAAGCAGACTGATGACCACGTTTGATGTGTGCTGACCAGCCGCACTGACTGACGCTCTTCTGGTTCTTTAGACCGAGTCATCAGTAGAAAACTCACCAGAGATCAGTCGAAAGCCCAGCGTTCAAGAGGTGAGTGAAGTCATCAGAGATGACGGTTATTTTTGAAGCGCGGCGACTTTAACACGACTCCATCCCTCCTTCCGTAGGCCGATCGTCCTCCTACGTTGGTTCCCTCTCCCTGTGTCAGGGTGACCAGTTTGGATGGATCCCAGACAGACGCCAAGGTGTTGGTTCCTGACAGCCCCCAGCCTCCAGCTGCCGAGTCTTTGGATTGTGGAGAGGACAGAGCTGATGGAGGGGTTCTGGAAGCCAGTCTGGAGGTCTCCTCGTCCGCAGAAACATGTGCTTCCTCGTTTCCTGGCTGGATAAAAAGTCCAGACCGAGGCTTGACTGGACCAGCTGGCCTGAACTTTTCACCAGTCAATTCAAACCTAAGGGACCTCACGCCCTCACACACCCTGGAGCCTCTGGCAGCTCCCTTCAGGCCAGAGGCTGCTGCTGGGGCTGCAGCAGGGTCTGCAGCAGGGGCGGGGTCGCTGGTTAACACCCCAGCCCCATTCAGCGAAGGCCAGGGGCAGCTGTTTTATCCCAGCTCCGAGGACGCTGGTTTACTCGCCTTCTCACGCTCTCTGAACGTAGAAGGAAGTGGCGATGGAGGAGGATCATCACACAATCCCCCACAGAAGAAAAAGGTAATGACTGTCATTGGAGAGCAAGTCCTTGGCATCTTCATACTGTACCCACATCTGGCTGACTGCTGCCCTCTGCTGGTGTGTCACGGTACCGCCTTTGTTCCTGACTACTACTTTTTCCGTTTCCAGGTTTCCTTATTGGAATACAGGAAACGGCAGCGCGAGGCTCGACGCAGCGGCTCCAAGACAGAGTGCAGCTCCCCCGTTTCCACCGTGCCACCTTTGACCGTGGACGCCTTCCCCGTCGCCCTGGAGAGCAGCAGCGAAGCTCCCCCGCCCACAGCTGTCTGCAGCACCGTCGTTGTAAAAGAGCCTCAGCTGAATGAGGAGACGGACGCAGCTGGAGAGAGAGGAGAGAAGGAGGAGGGACAATGGTAGAAACCCGCTGTCTGCTTAGTTTTTACATTCATTTACGCTGTTGTCGTGACATAAACGACGATTTTCCCTGTTGTGTGCAGGACGTCTTCCACTTCAGTAGAGCAGGCGCGAGAGCGCAGCTACCACAGAGCTTTGCTGCTGAGCAAAGACAAAGACACAGGTGAGAATAAAGATGTTTCTTTCACTTGACAGGAGAGGTTTTCAGGGAAAATATTGAGATATTACAGGCATTGTGGTGCCAGCTAACCCTGTAGTTAAGAGTTAGCATAGCATAAATCATGCCAGTGAGAACGGTCCTGTTGGCTAGTTGTCGTGGTTTCCACCTTACGCAGGTTGACCACCGTTCTGCTGCTCTTTCTTTGACTGTCTCTTGTGCGTATGCTAAGCTAACCTTATTGATAGTCCTGATTTTCCTGCCTTCTTGTAGACACGGAGACAGAAGGCGGAGACGCGTCAGCCCTGAGAGACTGCCCGTCTCCAAATGTCCAGAAGACCCCGACCCAGACGGTGAGCTTGAGTTGTCAGACGTTGGGGCCCCGCCCGTTCGCTCAGGTGTGTAACGGTGTCTCTCTGTGCCGCAGCCCTGCTCTCCTGGTCCTCTGTCTCAGCCTCCAAGTCGTCCAACCAAGGATGACGAGAGCGACAGTCAATCTCGGGCGGCGAATCCGACCAGCAAGCCGGCCGGACCTAAGGCGACCCCCCTGACCCCCACAAAGCTGCATCCCACACCTTTACCCTCCTCCCCTGTCCACTACCCCGCGCCCACCCACCTCCACTCGCCCAAGCCTCAGCCTCAGGGTTCTCCCTACCGCAGCCAGAGGGCGCTGTTTTCTACTCAGACTCAGAACCAACCACAGCAGCAGGCTCCGCCTCCTGGACCTGCTCCTTTCCCCCAGTACAGCACACAGAGCGCTCCGCCGCCCCCTCCCCCCCCACCCGCACCTCCGGCCTCCGCAGCCTATTTCTCCACCCCCAGCCCCTCACCCTCGGGACCTTTTCCTGGATTCAAAGCTACGGTCACTCCCCCTTACCCTCCCGGATCCCAGCCACTGATGCAGACTCTCCCCCACAGCGTACACTATCAGAACTCAGCTGCCCCACCGCCACCCCCACCCCCGCCCCCTCACCCGATGTCCGGCCCCACTCTACTGCATGTCAACATGCAGCCCCCTCCCATCCAGCAACACCAGCTCATGCTGACCACTGCCCCACCACCTCCTCCCCCACCACAAGGACAGAACCCCCAACAACAGCCCCCTCCTGGTGGCAGCACCCTGTTGTCCCTCACCCCTCCACCCCCGCCTCCTCCGCCTCCCCCCGCCCCCTCGACAAACACCCCAATTCAGCCCCACCACTTTCAGAACTTAGGGGGTTTTCAGCCTGCATTGTTGCACCCAGGTGCCGCTGCCAACCCGTCAGTGCCCCCATCCACCTACCCCCCACCTCTTCAGCAGACTGGACTGCCTCCACCTCCCCCTCCCCCCCCCCAACAGACTCAACAGGGCCAGGTTCAAGCCGCTTCCTCCCAGATGCCCTCTGGGACCCGCGGGGCCCCTGCGTCCTCGACCCCCTTCCACAGCTCAGGGTACCTGAGCACAGGGTGGCACTGACGGCACTCTCCCAGCAGCCCCTGAGAACCTGTCCGGGGGGGGGGGGGGGGGGGGGGGCGTGTACATTAGCTGTAGATATGTTTTCTATGTTCCTGAACACACGGCCAGTGGAAAAACAGTTGGGTTAGATTCTTTAAACCACAAAACAAGGACAAACATTTTTAGAGAAAAGAACAGTGACCGATCTTCAAAACAAACTGTTAAATGAAGATGGACGTTGCTCCCCAGGTGCTCACAGCCCCCCCTGTGTCTCTGCCCCCTCCTCCTTTTATATATCACTCTCCAGAGGAGAGGAGTGCTCTCCTGTGTCCTGTTGTAACACCCCTGCACTTTGTTTATCCACGGACATTCCAGCCTGTACTCCTCCTCCTCTTCCTCCTCCTCTTCCTCCTCCTCTTCCTCCTCTTCCTCTGCCTTGACCCCCGCCCTGTCAGTTACTCCTTTTTGCTACTTCTTTCTCGTCTGTCTCCGGTTCTCTACACAACCTATTTGTTTTATTCTAGAGGCTCATTATAGCAAAGCATTTCTTTTGTATAGAGAAAAAAAAAGACAATTATTTTTTTTATTCCTCTGTTCAACAATAAATGTCTGTTCACCGCTGCAGATTAAGAAAAGACCCATTTGTAGGAACCTGCCTCCCCCCCCCACCCCCGGATGCTGCACTCGTGTGTACACCTGAGTGTGTTAGTGTGAGTGAATGAAGAGTGTGTGTGTGTGTGTGTGTGTGTGTGTGTGTGTGTGAGATTTGGTGGCAGGAGTGGTTGAATCTCCTGAAGTAGGCCGAGTGGTCCTGGGACGTTAGCGGTTTATTTTTGAATATCAATGGTTATTTGTAGAAAGTGTAATTTAATGTATAGGTGGTTTCTCCAGCTTTCACCAGGAACAGTTTGTAAATATTTGCTTTTTTTTCTTTTCTATGCTTGTAAAATTTGCTCCCATCCCTTTTTTTTCTTTTTTTTTTTTGGAAATATGGTTGTATATATGAATACTCCTCTTGGCAAAGCTAAATGTTTCTGTGACTGTAGCGTTACTTTTATTTCAGCCCCCCTTCTCTCTGTTTCTCTTTAACTTTTTTTATTTGTGTGTGAGTGTATGTTTTCGTGGAGGGGAGAGACTCACAGACACTGCACTGGTGGCTATTTTCATGGTTCATTATAATAAATCACTGTTATGACAGTTTTATACAACCTGTGTCGTGTCACTGAGATAAACCTGAATTCCTTGCATTCATCACTTTATCAGCAATGATTGAGACTAGATCACGTGACAAAGATCTATTGATGGAGCTATAAGTCCTCCTTTAACCATACATTAAGTAAAAACGCGTAAAAATCAGATTTATGGTTAACATGAATCTCTAAAGGCCGTTCCAGCGAAATACCTATTTCCGTCCACTAGGGGGCACCAATATTCCAAAAACTTATCACAAGCATGGTAAAACCTTCAAACGCTGTGATGTTCCACGTGTGCGTTGAAATAAAGTAACTGTGTTGTAATTAAACATTGATTATTTTATTCTGTAAAAAAAAAAAAACTCCAGTTCCCTTACTGGTTGTAGTCCACAATGGCCGCCACCAGGGGTCAGTACAGAAACCATAATTTGGAGCCAAAGACGCACTTAATCGATTACTCTGTTGAATCCTCCAAAATGCGACGATTTCATCTTTATTTCTCAAAGACAAACACATAAACTCCTTCAGATCAACAGTGATAATATCAAAGGAGGCACGTTCACAGGGGTAATGTTGTTGTGTGACATTTAAAACTACCCTACATAATTATATAAAAGTATCCAAGAATAGCAAAAGTGTGGGAAATTTGCTTAATAGCTTTCCGCCTGAGAGTTTTGAGCAAACACGACTTTTTTCCAATGGTAATTTTAAAATAAATTCAAGTCTTTGAAGCATAATTCAAATCTCAGCACAGGTTGAATATATATTTTATTCTGGAATCAGGTCGATTGTTTTCTGCATCCTTTTTTAACAATTGGAAGCTATGCTACGCTAAGAGCGCTGTAGTAGAAACCCTCACAAAATCCAAAGGTCACGTTTACCTAAAATGGCTATCACAACATTCAACTAGAAATGTATAAAAGCTTAAATTAACCAACAAAGTTTTTTATAACAGCTGTATTCTGAACTGTTTTCAATATGCTAGTGATTCCCAGGACTTGAAGCTTTAAGCTAACATGTAGTATAAACATATGTATTTTCACTTGAACTCTTTATCAGAAAGCAAATAAGCAAATTTCCCTTGAGATTTTTTTTTAATTTTGTTTTAAAAGTGTATCTGTTTTGTACAGTCATATAGTCACGATAACAGTTTTAGATTTTAATCCTCCCATTTGGGGAGCTAGCTCTCTTAGCATAGCGACAGTGAACATAACAGGCCTAAAATAAACACCACACGGAAACTTTAGCATCTCTAGATCACGTCCACTTCATCTTTTCTGCAGCCCTTTTGAGTTCACCAATAATGTCGGGTCACGGTTATGGCACACGCTAATGCTGCAGTGGTGACACTTCAAAGTGAACATTTCAACGGAGACGTAAAATATCTACACAAAACTTCACATTAGCGTCTTTGATTCAGTCACAGATGTTTTTTATTACAAGAGATCCGCCATCTTCCCTTCTCTGGTGCTGTTTAAATGAAGCGTTTGGGAGTTTGTTAAGAACGATGCGACGCCTCCGTCACCTCCAGTCTGTTCAGTTCCGATTTGTGTCGGTCAAATTGTGGATAATTCGCTTTGATCTGATTCGGTTTGAGCGTCCTGCAGCTTCTGTCCTGCAGCAGTTACCACAGAATCAGGCCGTGCAGCCTGCACACACTCACTCACACACACACACACACACACACAGACGTTCAGTCTGATCACCGAGACAACACGTGTAAACACCAAAAACGAGTTTTTAAGGAATCTGAGATGAGCGAGGAGGCTACTTTAAATGTTCCTTCTCCTGCTCGCCTTCCTCCTGTGTTCTGGTCCCGCACACCGGAGCTGCATCCGCACCAGGTTGATCCCGAAGCAACGTCGTATCAAGGTAGCACCGCCTGCAGAAATGATGGGAAAATCACATGAAAGCTGTTTGTGTGTTGATTTGGAGCCACCTAGCGGTGAGGATGCAAACTGCAACTTACTTTTCTCTTAAATTGGACTTTTCCAGGCGTTATATGGCGTTATTTCCACTCTCTGTGGGGGAAAGAGAGGATTCAGCAACACTTCATCAGCGGGGTGGGGGGGGCATAATTAAATCCTGATTAACCTGATGGACGACGGTCAATTTCTTCCTCCCACATTCTATTTATTTTCAGTGCCCATCATTCACATCTGCCTCCTCTTCCTCACTGTCTCTCTGTCTTTGTCACAGTGGGTTTTGTCTCATCCCGGCTGAAAGGACATGATTCATCTGGACACTCTGGCAGTTATTGGTGTAAACAGCCATTAGTGATTCATGACTCTGTCCAGCATCCCCCAGGCGTCAATTAACCCCTGATATCGGTGTGTTCTTCCTCTCTGAAGCTCATCTTCCTCTCACTGCATCACCTTTAGCTCTATTCTCCTCTCTTTTACTCCTTCACCTGCTACTCCTTCACCTGCTCTAAAAGCTTTCAGGGAGAGTCAATGATTGGGATTTTGATGTGTTTTTTAGCATTCCTGTATATAAAAACTGAGCAGAATCAAATTTGTGCACTAAGAGACGCTCAGAGATTTGGAATTCCCCTATAAATTCCCCCTGAAGGGAAACATTTGTCATCTATAAGCACAAGTGAAACACTTCTTACTGTCTCCCAGCAGCTCCTCGGACATCAGACTGTCCTGACGGTTGCCCAGGACGAAGGCCAGGAAGGACAGGATGAGAGCGTCCATGATGCCCATGATGGCCAGGATGTAGGCCCAGCGCATCGAGCACGCCCCCAAGGTGTACTTGTCTGTCTGCTCGCCGCACATCCGCTTCACCTCGTCGCTGTCCCAGCCGTCTGGGTAGATCATGCAGCCCAGGATCAGACACGTACCTGGACGGAGAGGACACAACCCTGGGTCAGTCGCTTGACTCATGCTCTCAGAGGCTATGCTAACAGATGAAATAGGGCATAAAACCAGGTCATTAGCTCCAAGTGTGCTAATGGATAATAGTGCCAAATAACATCCCTTTATAATCCCGTCATTACCGGAGAGGGGCGGAGCTAATGTGAGACAGGTGAGCGCCGCCGCCAGGAGGCACAGAAATGCACAAATAAATCGCATAAAAAGGGAATTTGGGGAGAGCAGAGACAGAACGGAGGTGACGACGGTGTCGAAAAGATTCAGACGTGTGAGGAGAATATGTCCGACTTCATTAGCTGCGTGCTGCCTGGCCGGCAGCCACAGACGGCGAGAGGACGATGGTGTGGAACCACGTCTGCTGTTCTCATGTTCGCACTCACTCACGCAGCCAGAACCCTTTGGTCACTGACGCGTTTCCACGGCGACACGGCGGAAGTGTGAAAAGGGCTGTTGAATCACAACATGTTGAAACATTCAGGATCAGATTGAGAGGGTCCTCACAAACTTAGCAAAACAAGGCTAAGGGTCTGGTTTGAGAGACAGCTCGGCCACCAACAACCCATAATGATAACTATTGATTTTAGAGCGTGTCATAGCAACTACATTTCCCTGCAGCCTCCCTGTTCTTCAGAGTCCAGCAGCAGTTTCATCTTAACTTTATGTCTTTTTAGGAATTCCCCTTTTCATTAACTCATTAATTTATCGTACTTTCAAGACTTTGCGTTTAATTCATGGCCACAATGCGTTCTGGCAAATGTAGTCTATTCAACCCTAAAGTGGGTTGTAGCATTCAATTCCTTTTAATTCTCATTTTATGATGAAAGTGCTTCAGATCTGATTAAGTTCAGCCACTAAAGATAATTAGTGTAATTATTTATAATTACTGAAAAGGCTTAAATGCGTTCAGGATGCCTACTATCCTGGCCAGGGTCGCAGGAATCAGCAACAAATTCACAGCCGCGACCGCACCTCTCCTTTATTTAACCACATCTTCACGGTGCATTAGCGGCTTTGGTGCAGCGCGCTGCGCGCTCCCGTGTAAACAGAGCGCTCCTGCAGGGTCTTCAGCTGTAATATTAATAGAATGAGTTGCGAGCCGTCTCAAATCTCCCACAGAGCTCGACTCTGAGATGAAGAGCAGGGGATCAAAGAGACTCCGAGGTTCTTCTCTCTCTCCGAACGCCTCAAGATGTCCATCTCTGCTCCGGCTCCGCTGCGCAGAGACGCAGGTCTGTCGCAATCTCCAGGCCGTCATCGCAGGCCTTTGCATAAAGCATCTACTTTTAAATCTATTTTTCTCAGAAAAACTCGTTTTTTTTTATTTAAAAAGTCCAATCTGATTCTACCCAACCCTCAGAAGGACAAGGCGAACGTTCTTTGGCGCACAGCAGCATTGCTGCTCCAAACAGTCCTACAAATGGCTTTCAGTCGCATTCTAATGCATTAAGTCTCCTCGTTTCCTGCTTAATAAATCCCCCTCATCCCAGCATCCACGCGTTCCCAGCCCCTAAATAATGAAACAGCATTATGAAACTCAGACATTCGGAGTCTTCAAACAAGCCTCACACGTGGTGGTGGTGGTGGGGGGGGGGGGGGCAGCTGAGCAGCGTTCACGTCCACCGCTTCCAGCGATTTAGGTCGAGTGGCAAAACGCTGCTGTTTAATCAGCGAGGCGGCCCTCCAACGCTGCTGGGGGGGGGGGGGGGGTGATGAAGAGCCCTGAGAACTCTTCCCCACACAGGCAGGAGGAGCCTCCCTGCCCCTCACTCCCCCAGCCCCGCCTAATGGGGGGCTGTGATTCTCTCTCAGATTCCTCTCGGGAGACTTTAGTTGTGAGGTTGCAAAAATCTCCCAGAATTCCTCAGGAGCCCGGCTTTGATGTGGCCACAGCTGCAGCAGCCGGACGGAGCACGTGCGCAGTGAACCCTCCGTCACTTTTCCCTTTGATTCCTGTTTGCCTGAACAATCAGGAGGGAAATTCATTTTTTATTGAGACGACAAGAGAATTTGCTGGTGGAGAACGTGGTGATTGTGAACACACGCGCGCGCGCGCGCGCGCGCACACACACACCGGTTGCCGGCGACAACCAAAGGAGGAGGCGAACTAATCTGGACGCGTGTCCAATCATCACACGCGACACTGAGGCTCGTCTCACAGCTGCCGTGTTTGGGTGCAGGTGTTTGTGCCATTCCGGGAGTCGCGCTCATCACGAACGCGTTGCACATCGGCGTCGAGGTGCAGCACAGCAAATATTATTACAAGGAGTTAATTAGTGCAGAAACTGGCAGACATGGGTGCAGGAAGCCTTCTGTTTCTACCCTTCTGTCATGAGCCGTGTTGCTCCACGAGAGAGTATGTGTGTTTGCGTGTTGGTTTCGCTGCACATCTGCGGTCCAGGTTTCACAGCATCATTACGGGGACCTATGGAGACCTGGGCTAGCCGTAATATTTTAACATCTGTGCAAATGCCTGGAACACAAAAATCAATATCAAGCCCCAACAGAGATATCTTGATGTGCACCTCCTCTGCCTCATTAACACCTCTGGTATCAGGAGAACACTATCAGCTAGCTGGTGTAGCAGATTAATGCGCCGCCGCTCGCACAGATTTTTTCATCCCGCATGTTGCAGGACGCACCAGCGTGCAGAAGAAATTCCTCATAAGCAAATAAATAGTCCGCTTAAAACAGGTTTATTTCTGTAAACGGTAAATCCGTCACCTGTGGCAGAGCAGACAGGGGCTCAACATTAAGAGGATCAAATGAATAATGTCAACAGAGCTTAAAATAAATCACACACCAGAGATTACGAGGTCTTAAAAATGAGTCAAGTGGTTAAATTTCATATGGGCTCAAGGGAAATGTATGCTTTCCTTATTCAATAATTTCATTTATTGATTTATTTTTTACTATGCTGATGCCGAGGTCGCTGTTCCGTATGCACGCCGGCACAAGCAGCTGAAACAAAAGATCGTTTGCATTCATCGTGCAACCAACATCTGCTGCGGATGATAAAGATGCAAAGAGCGGAGATAATCAACACCTAGTGAGGAGAAACAAAGCAGCTGTAGCTTTAGATTAAAAGACACATATATAACAGCCTGAGAGGCGCCGCGCTGGGTTAAAATGACGCGGACACTATGGAACTGTGAGATTTTAACCTTTCCAGGGGAGATTTTGCCATCCTCACTGGAGTCTTGATGAACTAGTTGGAGGGTGGATTACTTCCTGCAATACAATAAAGTTGATTGAGGCTCAAATTTACTATCTAATGGTCTCTGAGTGGAGAGAGCAGCCCAGGCATGAGTGCTGGGTTAACTGTGAGTCCAGGAACTCAGATTGTTAGTGCGTCACCGTGTTTCAGAGGGAAGAGCTGCCATCGGTTCAAGGCAAAACACAATTTCATCATAAAAGACTGTAACACAGAGGTCGTTCAGGTCAAACAGAGTCAAAGTGCTGCTTTTGAGTCAGTGAACCATCATAGAATCTCCAAATAACGGCAAAATTGCTGCAGCGAAGCTAAAATCCAGAAACTAAAATGAGAGCCATGTTTAGCGAGTCAATTTTTAAAAACAAATTCACCATATTTAGCCATTAGTAACATTAGCTCCTGTAGCTCTGAGATAAATGAATTTATCCAACGCTATTTATATGCTTTAACATGCTTACGAGGCAATAAACTTGGTTAGCTGGACATGCTAATGGTTCCAATTTAGCTTCAGAAAGTATCCATCTATGTAAAGTCGTGCGATAAAACAAATTAGCATTAATTGAAGACGGCCTCTGTGGTCCTTTTCCAAAGCTGTGCTGCCATAACGATCCTTTTTTTAGAGACAATGTGCATAGAAGTTGTTCTTATAGCTCTCCTGGGTGGAGGCCGTGTTTTCCTCCCGTACTTTCTTTGAAATGCGAGACCCCCGTTGCTAAACGCACCCTCAGAAGTTGCATCCAAACAGAGACTTCGTGGCCCCGTTGGATGTTGCTCCGCGTCTCTCTCTCTATTTTTCCCAGGTTTTCCAGCTTTAATCACTGCTGATTTGAGCTCAAACCATGTTGAGGAGTGTGATGAGGACAGGAGCTGCCTGCTGTTCCCCCTCTGATTTCTTTGTTTACGGAGGAGTAGGCCAAGGCGCCTCACCGCCACGCTCGCCGCAGCCCCACACGATAAAATCCGATTTTTCTTTTCCCCAAGCTCTAGAGAACAGAACGGAACAGATGTTGCTCAGCAGCTGCCGGAGAACCGGAGGAACAAATCTGCCTATCCCAAAAAAACCATAAATGTTGTGTTTAGGGTCAAAGGGAAAAGACACTTTCAACATGAGGGACAAGCAGAACGGATGGGTCCGATTTGCCCAACCTTCCGTCACAATCACCAGCCGCGGTTTGGCGTTTGATCGGCTGTTTCTTGAGCGCCCTCCGTCCTCTCGCCGCCTCCCTCAGATGTGGCGACAGCGTGCTTGATGACTTCGGCGGTTCTGAATCTTTAACGCTTGTCCCCGTTTTCACTCCAAAAGCGGCTGCCTTTGAAGTCGGGCTGAGGGAATTGCTTCGCTCCATTTCAGTGACTTCTAATGGGTCTCTGATCTGCGCTGATGGTGGAGGAGAACATGTTCTCCTCTTTATTTTTCTTACTTTAAAGTCTCCGTCTTACATCCGGCACAACTGATGACTAATGATGTGAGAGGGAAATATGGAACCCTGCTGGACAGCAGGACACCCATCAGATGGATGGACGCTGGTGGAACGTGAGGCAGTTTAAGGCTGCTTTGATCTTTCTCGAGCGCTTCCCTGGGCCTGCTTTGATGTGGTGAGAAAATTCTCTTTTCCAGCTAATTGTCATGCTGCTCCAAAGCTTGGCTAAGGTTTCGACCTGAAGCAGGGCTGGTCTCCAGGGGGCAGCAGATCCATTAAGGCACCTTGAAACCCCACGAGGCGCGTCGACGTTCGTGCACATTCGGCCCCAAGAGCGTTTCCATAGCGAACTCTATCTCTAGCTGCCTGAGAACATCAGCAGTGCGAGACACATTTAGAGTCCACACTCCTGATCCGTAACCTTTGGAGAACGGAGACTGTCAACAAACCCCAGAATGGAAAAAACACCTGGGAAAAACACGTCACTCAGCGATTAGAGAACCTCCGGCAAGGACTGTTCTTCAACCGGTTCCTCCCTGTAGTCCTGAGAACCTCCACAGGGAATCAAATGCATCAGTCTGAGAGGAGAGGAAAGCCAGCAGGAGCGGACGGATTCATGGGCGGGTTTCAACAGGCCGTCTCCAGCCTCCTCACGGAGGAATCTAGTGTGGATGCCGTCCTTATCGAGGCTGAAGCTGTCAAACATTTTCCTGTCCTGAGGACACTTGTGCATCATTCGGACTTATGGAGACAATCAGAGCAACATCAAAGCATCGCTTTCATCCTGGCTACAAATTTGAAAGTAGTTTGCACTTTTACCTGAACCCTTTTTACGACAACCATAAAACAGGAGGGACGGAGGGGCAGTTTGCTGTTGGGAGGTCTGCGATCCACACATTCATATCAGTAGATATGAACCTGCAGTTAAAAACCTCCAGAGAAGCATTTTCATACCATCTCGCAAATTCCTCAAAATCGCAAGGCATTGATTTACACGTGACCTCCTGTCCGAGGCTTTTTTAGATGGGTCACGGTGTCCTTGCATGGCCGCCTAAATGGTCCGTCTGTCTCCTCCATCCTGGCCCCAGGGATCAGCATCCCCGCCCCCTCCGGATGGGATGTCTGCCCAGTCTGGAGAAATGTTCATCCACAGTGAATGCATCAACTAGCAGCACGACACATTATAGGTGGGAGGGGTTCAATGTATTCTCTCTGTCTTTGTGGTTCCAATAAGTGTGGATTTAATGTGACATTTACCTGTGGACAACGATAAGATATGATTGAATTTGTTTTTGTAATTAAGTTATATCAGGGTCTAATTGGCCATCAGAGGCAGGATCGTCCACTTTTCCTGCCAAAAATGGCAAAATCTATAGATTTTAGACTTTTAGACTCGTGATAATCAGGAACTCGGATGTTTTAGGCTGCGGAGAGACTTATTTTGTGAATTTTACTGGGTCCAGATTCCTGGTTTCTGCAGGACTTATGAAAATTGAGGGGACCGATGAATTAAAAACAACTCCACTAACTGACAGATGGTTAAATTTCCCCCCAGATGCAACAGAACAATTCCTGTATTCATCATCTCCTCTTCTGTGAATAATGAGTTCTTCTCATTCTTCATCAGACTCGGGAGGCAGCAGGAAACACAGACGTGTTGTTTTCTCCTCTGGGACGAGCTCCTGCTCCTCGAGACGCTCGCGTTCCCCCGCCGGGGGATTTGTACTGATCCTTCGCTCTGTGGTGAGCAGGCTTTTTACTGGCGCTCCCTCTGGGATGCATTGAAAGGGATAAGGCAGCAGATTGGGAACCAAAGTGCTGCCGAAGCTAACCTAGCAGCGAAGATTACCGCAAAGGGTCGTCGACTCTAGAGCTGCCAATCACGTCTCTTTGGTGCTCTATTTTCTGTCCAAATCCCGTGCTGTTAGCGCTCCTGCTGCTCGGTAACTCGCACCTGCTTAGGAGCTCTACGCCCTGGAGAGACTCCAGGAAGGACTTCGTTATCTCCACATCAGCGTCAACGACGTCCCTCTCCGAGTCCCCCGGCTGCCGAATGGACACTTCCCGTCATCGTCCCACCAATTTACGAGGCGGCAGGGACTCTGGAAAATGCCAGCGGACCTTGAAAGCGGTCTCGTTTCTGTCTCTGGCCTCAGCGAAAACATGAAAGCCCCAGATCTCATGAAAGATTCATGGGGCCTACTTCTGGCAACCGCTGCAGAAAATCACAGCAGCCTCGCAGACAGAAGCGTCGCTGTTGAGGAAGCTCGATGCTCCGCGCGAGCAAATTGTGGGTGTAATTAAATGTTCAAGTTGTAGAGTTTTTAATAACAACGGCAGAATTTCGCACTTTAATCTCTTTGCGCCAAAGCACCGCCTCAGTTATCCAGAACTGTGCAATGAATGCACAATTTGGTGTTAAATAGAGCCCCTAAAATATAGACAATGCAATACGTTAGTGCCGCTCAGCTGACTGAAGCATTCCTTTACTAGTCCTCTTTATCTGTCAATCGCTGTCAAGGTGGATGAACTGGAAATAAGGGCCAAATGCAAGTCGGAAGTTGGGCAAACTGTTAGCACTCACTGAAACGTGGCTCAGAGAAGCGGAGAGGGACCAAGACCTTGCTATTAGTGGGTTCAGCACGACAGGTCCCCAGAGATTACAGGGAAGAGCCGGGGGAAGTGGGGGGGGTTGGTCAGTCAGAGTTTCTGTAACACCGTTGTGTTCTGGGGAAGGTTACATTTACACTCATCCGTTTGGAGGATAGCGTCTCATCTCTCCAGGCTTGCTTTGGCCTCGATGATTGGGACTAGTTCTATGGCAACCACAGTGATGTGTTCTTTGTAGGAGAGGCTGGCGGCCCATCGCGCTCCCAACATGGTCACATCCTGTCCTCGTAGTTAACCTTCAGGCCGTTGCCTCAACGGTGACGCTAAATATTACATCGCATCTCCTGTTAGACTTCTAAGCCGGGATGGCGGTTGTCATGTTGCCTGTTCGCTATCTGATGCTACATCAATGCTCCACGCTCCAACAACTGCATAAAATGGTGTAAATGTATAAAATACGACTAGCTAATGTTCAGGAGGAGGACAGAGGCTTTTGCTTTTGAATCATTCCATTTCCAGATGTCAAAAATAAGCTGAGACATTTAATCGCAAGCTAATTTTCATGGCTTTATTATTAGTTTCCACAGTCATAAGACATTTTAAATGACTTTTTTTAAAGCTAATAAATGGAATGCAAAATCATCAGCATAGGCCACCTTGTGATGCTAAAGTGAGCTTGTTGGATAGCCATCCCTCTCTACATGAATCTGACTTTCCGCTCTGGAATTACGATCTGAAGGCTCTCGATGTCTCTTCAATTTGGCTGCGAGGCTCTTCTGCGTTGCCCCGTCTCACATAATCTGTCTTTCACTGTTCATTTCAGGTCCTAACCACTCTGCAATCAAGACTGTCACTCACACTTAAGGCTCTAACTACCTTCGCCATTCCCCAATCAGACACAGTCGCACTTTACCGCCGGCCTGCTGGTCCGTCAGAGCCCGGCTAATTTTCAACTCCTCGTCAACTGCAATTATCAACAGGTTTCAGCAGCAGATGAACGTGACCTTGATAGCATCAGAGCAGTTTCTCCGTATTTGCCCTCGTTAACAGCAATTTTATGCGAATGAGTCCATAAACATCCTTCTGCTCCGATTATGACACTTTGTATACTTCCGCTCACCCTAACAAGTGACCAAAAAACTAACTTCTGAACTCAACTACCACATTTCTTGCACCTGGAATACAAACTGACAAAGCTGCGAGCATCATAAACGCTATTCTCGCTTAGCAGGGTGGCTGAAATATCAGCTGAATGCTAATATAAGCAGCAATGTGGTCTGATTTAATAATAGAAAGTTTGGGAAATGAATCACGGTGATATTAGCAGTTAGCAGCTATGCTTGAGCAAATTTTCTCAGTTTATTTCTTCTAATGCTGCTTCTAAAACAGCTAACAGAGCAATAATGTAACATGCAGTGAATGTAACAAATGTTAGTATGGCAATGTGATAAAATATGGTTGTTATCCATCAACCTAAGGGAGAAAAATGCTGCAGTTTAGCGCTCACGTCAAACCATCGGAGGCCTGGAAATCCTCCAAAGCAAAGCCTTTTCTATGGCGACTACGGAACGGCTAATGTTTCCCAGGAAATCGTCAGTGCAAATGAATGTTTCTCTCCTCTCCACCGGATCCTCTGCCCCATAAAAAAACGCCCTCTGTGACATCTTTGCATCGTATTTATCTTTGAGATGACAGCTATAGGAAGTGGATCGCTGATCATCCATCTGAGTCATTAAAATTCACTTTTTAAGCATTTATGAATGTGATTTTCATGATAGTGTCTTATCATTTATTGCCTTATATGTTTAGAATTCCAAAGCTATATGCCTCTAACATTGAGATCTTTAAAAATGGCTTTGAACTTCAAAGCCATTTTTAGACTGGCCAGTCACAATGGGGATTTATGAGGAGTTACCAGTTACGTAACTGGAAGCGTCTAATGATCACATGTTGCTCGACCGTCCCTTTAAAATCCTCATTAGTTAAAGGAGGTGATCCTTTTCTTAATCCTCGGCCCCGGAATTAGGCTGTAGTGGAGATCCGAGCCTTTCAGCTGACTCGGCTGGCTCTTCCTTCAGTCTGCATCGACTGGTTTGAAAATCATCCTCCCTCCTGCCTTAGCTTAAAAAAAAGAAGGCTGCTTTTCTCTTCTGCACGGCAGAGAGCCAGCAGGGAACCAGCTGAGCACTTTTGGAGAGAGGGAACAAACAGAAAGAGTGTTTCATTAAAAACCCTCAGGTGCTGGCATCGCTTGGATTTTTGCTGCTAATAGCTTCCATGTGTGTGTGTGTGTGTGTGTGTGCGTGTGTGTGTGTGTGTGTGTGTCTCATGTTGCGTCACTGTAAATCCTTTCAGACTTGTCCGTTTTTTCAGTGAACAAGTAAAAAAGTCACGAAAATACAGGATGTTGTGTTAGCTGCTCCCCCTAAAACACTCCCGGACTCACGTCCGTGCGTCTTTTTTCTTACATCAACGATCTGCTTTGATCAACAAAGCAGATCGTCTGATTAACGTCTGATTTCTGTAGGACGATGCCAAATTTGTTGTAGCTCCGAATGGAGTCCTCCTAGGTCACGGGGCAGGACAGTACACCAGCGCTTTCTTGCTGAGTGTGCACGAACGCACACGCTAACATGGATAGCCGCGGTTATTTGGGCTAAACTCCAGCGTAGATTATGCTGCCTAATAAAACTTGAGGACACAAAAATTCATGTTGTGCTGGGGACAGAAATAGCACACACACCCTGTTAGCATCTTCGCCTCGCATTCTTTATCCTCCTCCCCCTCACATGCGGCATATCCTTCCCCAGACACGGCGATAAGCATCAAGCTCGGCTCTGCTATCTGAAGAGGTGTAAAATTGAATAACCGCCGGCGCAGCGGGCTTTCATATGTAATAATATCAGTCGGTTAGCTTTATCAAACGTGTTATCAGGAAAACAGAGGGCCTGTGTTCCCTCCTGCAGATGTCCCCTGACATCCTGAGGAGCAACATTTGGATCAATAAACCTCCAGCTACCAAATGGAGCTTTTATTTCTGGCCCAGAACGTCGGGCTATTGGCAGGCAGAGAGCACCATGAGAGGCACCACTTACTGCACATGGAGCGGCCGGTCAGAGGACCAGGACCCGGGCCGAGCTTTGGAAGCTCTTCAGCTTCGCCCGCTGCTGATTCTATGGATTTGTGGCTCTACAGCCTCTGAAAAAGGGCATCTGTTCGTGCCGTGGCAAAGTTGCTGCGTGTTTGTGTTTACATGGAGGGGGACCAGATGGCCGTCAGAGCTCTGGAGAGCGCCCAGGTTATCGAGCGCCAATGAGCAGCAGCGGGGTCGTTCTAACCTCAGCTGCCCCAGCATCACGGATGCTTTATGATAGCGTTATCAGTGTCCCCGCATCGACAAGTTTGTGAGCACGGCTTCATCACGTGCCCCGGAAAAATGGTGTCACGCCACGCTTTATCCACCTGGTCCCAACCTGGAGGTCGATTCTCCTTAATTCAACACAAATCTGTAGATTTTTTCGAGGTTGTGAATTCTCTTGGTCTGGACTGGAAGTGCTCATCAGACATTCGGGACGCGTCTCGGCGCCGAGCTGACTTTTAAACCACATCACAGCCGTCCGTTAACCCCGGGAATGACACCTGACACGGTGGGTGTTTTCACAATCTTGGTGGGATTTGAGCGAGAGAGGCAGAGATTAAGGGAGAGAGCGAGCGAGACGGGCAGTTAACTCACGGGCGAGATGGATGGTTCAAAATTCGTTTGGCAAGGAGAGAGAGGTGTCCCCGTGGCTTTTATCACCATAAGAAGTGAGCCTGCGGGGTTAGGGTCAGTGCCTGCAGGTTCTTGCCTCCCACAGGGGCCTCTTTCATGGATTTGGACATTTATATTCTTGATTTTAGGTGAATTTATTTTGAGTGTTGTTTGAACGTTTATTCACTTTGAGTAGCCAAGGCCTCCTTTTATTTATACTTTAACAAGTGCCCCTACATGGAACAATGATTGCTGAAAAAAAAAAAAAATTTGAAATTTCAGACTGACTAACCTGGTGCATCGTGGGTAATGTAGTCCATCAATTTAGGGACAAACTGGTAATAGGAGCTGCTAACAGGTCACAGTTCAAAAGGCTACCATTTGAACATTTTTTGTACACATTTTAAGTAAACTTTTTACATGTAAAATTGTTGTATTACATACAATATACAATAATTACTATACCAAGAAACAGCTGTCCAATGTCTCTACTCAGGTAAAAAGAAAGAGTCCAAAAGAGTTAATATCTCAATAATAGTTGTCAGTTATAGGAGTGTACACATTCTGAATGACTAAAAATGCTTCTGAGGGCAACAACCAACACTCGCAATGAGCTTAAAATACACATAAACATATTTTAGAGACTTTTTTAAGTTATTAAAACAATATTATGTGTGTGAATATCTTCATATCTTTTAAAATCTGAGATGTTTTGGTCATCTTATAGCTGCTTTAGCTTATTGAAACATACATGTGTTTGCAGATGACACCACATCCTCAACAAGAATGCACTAAGGAGGTGTAAAGCATTTTGGGTAATGTAGACATATAAAATGAAGGGAAAGATGATTTGTTTCCTGCTATTTGCTGTTATGGTGTCATTTCTTTGATGTTTGCTTTATAAGGCTAATAACATAAATGAGGGGGGAACAGTATGACAAAACTAAAAAAGGTGAAGTAAAAATACATTTTTCTGATAGTAAAGAGAAAATTCTGTAACCCTTCTAAAGGTCATATAGCTCATTTCTAAAGTCTGGGCTGATGAATTAAGCTGAGCTGCACTTGATATTCCAACTGTTAAATCTGGAAGGACATGAACAACTTGGCAGAAATTCTCCAACCGCTCCAGCAAGCAGGCTGGAAACCTGACAAAAAATAAGTAAAGAAATAAAATAGGCACAATCTGCCCGTTTTTAAGGAGTATTTGACTTGGTTTACTCCGACTCTGCTCCTAAACAGACTTACCTGTTTCTGAGCGGCTTTGTGATACGATGATTGCTCTTATTGGCTGATTAGTAACAGTGTTGTTGATGTGTCAAACATTGAACCAAATAAGCAGGTAGATGTCATTTTTCTTTAACGATTTCTTTTCTTTTGTTTTTTGTTTTAGTACAAACTGACCACGGAGCCTGTACATCAATCTACACTCGGTGAATCAATATAAGGGGAAAGTGAATTGTGGATTGTAACGGCAGGAAAACGATGTGGGTCCGGTGCGGACAGTCTCCTACCTGCTGCCAGCTGCATCCACCCGCAGATCTTGTACACCGTCCCGGTGCTGCAGAAGAAGAAGAGGGCGAAGCAGCCGATGCAGGTGAGGACCAGCACCATGGACATGCCGATGAAGAAGGAGGCGGCCTTGAACGCACTGGACGGGATGGCGCTGAACTCGGTGAAGCTGCCCTGACAGGTCAAGTCCCGGGACAGCCCGTTCCCGATGCAGTAGTGGAACAGACCGAAGTAGCCCGCCTGCGGAGTGTCCGCTCCGTCCCCGATCCAGTAGGGCTGTATGAAGCACACCACGTTGACGATTGCGAAGAGGATGGTGAAGATGGCCCAGAGGACGCCGATGGCGCGGGAGTTGCGCACGTAGTTGGTCTGATAGATCTTGGCAGCCTCGGAGGCGGGGAGCATGGTCGTGCTGGGGGCCCCGGGGATCATCCTCCGGGTTAAAGGGGTTCTGCGCGGTCCTCCGGAACGATGATCCTGCCCTCGAACTCACATCTGGCGCATCTGATCCGAGTAAGGCACCGCTCCGTGCTGCAGAACTTCGGACAGGTCGCACCCTTTGGTTTTTATCTGTGTTTTATTCTTCGTGGCTGCGGAGTCACAGAACCTGTGCTCCGGCATCCATGGCACGGTCGGAATTTCTGCTCTTCTGCTGTTTTCCTCCGATTCTCATCACCAAAACGAAGCGTGCGCGTCGGAGCAAACGCTTCAGAACCTCTTTTCCGAATGCAGAGAAATCACATTTCTGCACTCTGTTCACTTGGACATTCCGCGCTCAAGCTTCGGTTCTGTCATCCAGATCTGGCTCAAACGGTTCGTCCGTGACGCCTCGACGCCGAACTGACCGCAGCTCAGATCCGATTGAAGCAGACTGGGAGGATAGGCCTGGTTATTATCGGCCAACCCACAGCCCTTAATCCGAGGCTGACGTATTATACCGGCAGCTTCACACTCGTGAATTCTTAAACAGACATTCTACAATGATTTCGAGTGAGGGAATATGTGCCAGCAGCTGGATGCAGGAAACTGTAATGAAAGATTATTCACACTACCAACACAGCAGCAGCAATAATGAACTGTTTAAGGGCAGGTTTGTAATATAGAACTGTAATAAAACCATAATAAATCTGGCATAGGGCCGCGGTGACTATATTCAGCCTTAATTATACTCTTACGGTCGTCATTATTGGCTTTTGGATTCTGTTGTCTTGTGGATTAGACAAAAACAAACACAATAACAATCATTCCGACTGATTGAATTAAAGTCCATTTTACTAAAAATCGCCTGACAAAATTCGGTCGAAAACTAACAAAAATTAGGTATACTTTACCAAAATCACAGATTTTCGTGTATCAAACAATCTTTCTATTTTAAACTACGTTACCCATAAGCCTCTGATTCCATACGTGACTTCTGATTGGCTGCTGTTAATAAGCGTCATTTGACGTAATCTGAAGGCGCGCGGGAAAGCTTTAAGACATCTCGTTTGACTGTTTCCTTGTTTACTTTTTATTCTTTTCGCTTCGTTTGGACACACGTTTACAAAAGTATGGATCTTCCTATACGCGTCGCTTTTATTTCCAGCCAATAACTATTTTTTAAAATCTTACTCAACGTTTCATTTCGTTTTTGAGGCCGACGTAAGTTTTCGTGAGAGTGTGGCATCCTAAGCTAACCGGTTGTTCCTTTATCCGCACGTCCAGATGTGTTCAGAGCGGAATGTGTGTGTTGTTGTAGACGGTGTGAGGATGACGGCGGTGTTACAGCAGCCAGGCTATGATGAAGAGAGGCTCCGGCAGGCAGCAGAGCAGCTGCCCAGCAGAGAGGTCCAGGCGGGGATGCTGCTGTCGCTGATGGGAGAGGTGGGTGTGCTGATGTAGGAGATGTTGCAAGCGTTGACCTCCAACTACGTAGAATAATCTTGCTACTCTACAATGTTGTTTTAGGGTATTATCACTCTTCCCCGAGGGAAATTTAAGCTCCATTCTTGATACCGATCTTCATTTTCAGCCATGAGATGAGAGCTTGTTTGTTTTTGTGAGTGTAACTGGTGCTGTGTTTTGCCCCTGTAGCCTGACCAGTACAGCTACCCCTCCATCTTCATCTATGGCCATCAGGCGTCAGGCAAGAGTTACGTGATGCAGGTTTTGCTGAGGGAACTTGAGGTGAGAGCTGGACCTGATACGTAGAGAATGGATCCTCAGAAAAAGCGAGTGTGCGTCATCCTTTCTCTTTCCCCTTAAGTTGCCTCATGCCGCCGTCAGCTGCGTGGAATGCGTGTCCGCTGCGTTGCTTTTTGAGCACGTGCTGCGGTCCTTCTTTGGTGACGACGCGGCCTCTCGGCTCCCCCGCAGTCCCTCCCTGTCCGACTTTGTGCGCGTCTACAGGCAGCAGTGCTCCCAGTCTCCTGCCAAGCAGACGCGATACATCGTGAGTGCACCGACCTGAGATCAGCCCTGGCGCGCCATGTCAAATATAGGCCCCGACGTCAAGATTACTACGCCGACGTGATCCTGTTGATATTATTAGCAGTGATAAGTTATGTAATTGGGTGCTGGACAGATGTGTTAACCTGAAGAGAGTCCAAATTTAAAGCCAGCACGGGAAATTGTTTCCACAATTGTGAACCACTGCAAAGCTTTTCTGCTGAATGTGGCTGTTGCACAAGAATGAAGACAAAATGTATTTCAGGTGATGGAAAAAGCCGAACTTCTGAGAGATGCCGATGCCAACATCCTCCCTGCTTTCCTCCGCCTTCAGGAGCTGGTGAGACAGTGCAGCAGCCCCTTTGCATTTGTTATCGAGCTCTGTTGTTCCTTTTTGCTCTGCGTGGATGATAAAGAGGAAGCAGAAGAGCCGTTCTGGTAATGAACGACCTTCAGCCGAGCGTGTGGATCTCGGGGGACAGCCGGGCACGGCACTGAAACTAAAGCCACAAGACAGTGCGAGACGTTGAGAGGATGTGTGTTTTATTTAAACGAAAGCTGGTGTTTGGGGGATGTTGAAGAATCGGCCATCTCGGCATCGGGCCCCTTCAACGCCGTCTAATGGGGATTATGAAGTGATAATTAGAGTGCAGCTTGACTGGCACATGAAGAATAATGGGCTCGTGGAGGACTGTTGTGCCTGTAATCTCCATTATTATGATCCCTGATTACTGTCCGGAGTGTATTTTTTCAGAGTAAAATGGGCGTTGCCGTCGGTCTGCCCCCTCTCGCTACATCCTACATCCAATTATGTGATTTATTGAGTTTTTCTGTTGTCGGCTGAATATATTGCTGTAAACAACAGTTATGTTGAGATTGTTTGGCACCAGTTTGATGGTGATTAACTTAAATTTAACTCAGATGAGTGGCAATTTAAAAAAAAAAAAAAAGGGCGACTGCAGGTACCTGTTAAGTCTCTCCAGGATTAATTAACCAATCCTGCGATCAAACCGCTGCAGCAGCCTCTTTGTTTAAGGACGTCATCAACGCTGTCACACATCTGGCGTCTGCAGGTGGAGGACAACATCACCGTCATCCTCCTCAGTGAGATCGTCTGGGACAAGTTCCGGCCCAACACCGGCTGTTTAGAGCCCCTTCTGCTCCATTTCCCCGACTACAGCAAAGGTAGGATGGCGGCGCCTGCTGCGCCAGCCGCGGGCCTCCAGACTGATTCCCAGCTCGCCGCGTGCATGTTAGCGCCGCGTATTTTGCAGGTGCGCCGCGAGATGTGCGATTTTGTACCTGTGATTTTGTTCCGACACCTTCGGAAGGGAGAGAAATTCATACTTGATCACCACAGAAGTGGCTCCGGAGAATTTAGACTAGTTTAGACAGTTTTTTTAATCAACTTTTTTAATCGTGATTGTGTTTATTTTGCGTGTAGGTGAGCTGCATCAGATCTTATCCCGGGACAGACATCCTTCCTACTCAGCAGAGCTTTACTCCTCCTACATCAACATCCTGCTGGGAGTCTTTTACTCCGTCTGTCGTGACCTCAGAGAGCTGCGTCACCTGGTCAGAAGCTTAAATCTCTCGGCCCCTCGTTACCGTCCCCGCGTGACTAACGACCTCTTTCCCCCTTCTTCCATTTCAAGGCGGCGCTCAACTTCTCAAAGTTCTGCGAGCCGCTGTTGGAAGGAAGAGGTAAATTATGAAACGGGTGCATTCGTTCATCTGACAGCTGATCAAATTTTAAAAGTGCCCCTTTTTTGCGGGAGGATCTGTCAAACGAGTTCAGGAAATCAAAGAGAAAGTTTTTAAACGGCACCGACGTGTCCTCACCACCACTTTCACGGCTGTTGTTTCATGATTTAGACCTTAATTACTTGTCTGCCGCTGCCTCGGGGTCTCATCCTGTCTTCTATTGTTCCACTTTCTCTTCCTGCTTTTTCCCCCCGGGCGGGTCTGCAGCCAAAGAGACGGACACGCACAAACTGTGGAGGAACATCGAGCCTCATCTGAAAAGAGCCATGCAGACCGTCTACCTGCGCGAAGTGTCCAGGTTTGACCCGTCTCACCTCAGTTGTCCGACCAGCTGCTGTTTTCTCATCATTCCCCCCCCCCCCCATCAGTCTCCAGTGGGAGCAGATGCAGCAAATGGAGGAGAAGGAGTGCGGAGCGTTGAGAGGTACGGACGCACTCTCGGTCCCCGTCGCCCTCGGTGACGTACGTGACAGATGTTCCATGGCTAACTGGGAGCGCTGATGCTGTGCAGCTGATCACCAGTGGTGCGTTTCTCTTCCTTTCAGGTTTATCTGCTCACACTCACATCGAACTGCCTTATTACTCCAAGTTCCTGTTGATCGCTGCTTATCTGGCCTCCTACAACCCTGCACGCACGGACAAACGCTTCTTCGTAAAGGTGTGAGGAGAGTTCGTGGTTATTATTGACACTCCCTGGGTTATGGTGGCCGTGGGATTCGTGAACAACCTCGGCTTTTGTCCCCACAGCACCACGGTAAAATAAGGAAAACTAACTTCTTGAAGAAAAATGAAAAGGTAAAGCAAAGCCACACCTGCGATGATGTTTGAGATTATGAGTTCTAATTCAACCTGTCGCTGGTTCAGACGAGTAACCACCTCCTGGGGCCAAAGCCTTTCCCTCTGGACCGCCTGCTCGCCATTTTCTACAGCGTGGTGGACAGCAGAGTGGCCCCCTCTGCCAGCATCTTCTCTCAGGTCCGGTGCAACGACAGATGTTGAATATTTATGTCTTCAGTCTCTCAGGTCGCTACACTTTGTTTTTGACATGAGATGCCTTCAGTGTCCTGTCCGATAATCGTAAAAAATGACCTCTGCCGAGGAGGTTGAGTGGTTAACCTGTGTCTGTAGTCTCCCTGTGGATGTAGAGCCTTCTCTTATCTACTGTACCACTTCCTGGGTTATATTTAGAGCTGCTGTGTTTCTGTACAAAACCATTTGAATTATTTAATTTCTTCCCTCATTTGCCACACAAGAAAATGGAACATACACTCTACAACAAGCAGTTGAAATGTTTCACATGTTTTGGTTTTTTTTTAGTGCAAGTGGCCCAGTTTAAAGTTGAAACAGACGTGACCGAAGCTTCGCCCAGTTTTTGACCCATATGGTCACGAGTGTTTATTATAAAACCAGGCCCGACCCCATTTGTGCTTCGGGCTCCGATGGTTGAACACACCTCCGTCCTCTCTCCATTTAGATCTCCTCTCTGGTGACCCTGCAGCTCTTGACTAAGGTCAGCCATGACGACCAGCTCGATGCCCCGAAATACAAATGTTCCGTTTCCATGGACTTCATCTGTGCCATCTCCAGGTGTGTGGAGCAAACGCCGCCGGGATCAACCGCCAGACTTTTCACTGACAGTCCTTCTTGTCTTTCAGGACGGTGAATTTCGATATTATCAAGTACTTGTACGACTTCCTGTGAGGGGATGAGGAAGAGGAGGAGAGGCCGTGACAGTAAGGCGGACTGACATTTGCAGGAAACGCTCATTCCTGCGCGACACGCTCCACTGCCCCCTAGTGGTGACAGACGCACCTACTGTTGACGGGAGCTGTGAATATTGATGAATGGTTTGTGTAAAATAAATGGCACCTTGCCAGAAATGGTGTTTGATCACCTTTCTATATGGAATGTGTCCTGTTTTGAGAAATAGCCGTAGTGTTTCTGACTAGAGTGATCTTGGCATCATGCAGGTGACTCATCTCTCCGCTCCGAGGGGGCTTGTTTTCCTTGTAACACTGGCTGAATCCATAGCCCACAGACACTTAAATGTCCAGCATTCACCAGCTTTTATGGAGCGCAATAGTCTAAATATAGTAAATCCCTTTTTTTTTTTAAAAATGGACTCTGGTTGAGTCATCCTCCTTTAACCTTTAAACAGGAAGCTGGAGCTCCTCAACCTTTTAATCCTGCAAAGTCCATTTGGGAATCAGTCTCACGGGTGCAGTTTAACAGACTTTTCCAGTTTGCCAATCCTTTATTTGTATGCACACGGCAGAAGAAATGCACAACAGCCTTATTAAACTGCTGAGTTTTATTCTTATTATTGAAATGTTACAAAACAGAAATCCATCATTTCCTCTAGCTTCCACTTGTGTAAGTATTTATAAAAATAATGGCAAGACACAAAAAAGATCAACAACAGGGATTAATCTAATTTAGATGGTTCCTGTGTTTCAGCCTCGAATTAAAGTGGATGTTGAGAGCGCTGCCGAGTGCTAGCTCCCTCCTGTTTGGCCACGGGCGAGAGCGAGTCAACAGAGTCGAGTAATTTGATGCGGAGGAACGACCCAAAAAACAACGTGCGCTCACTGACGCGCACGCGTTTGTCATTCTGCTCCATTCTTGCCCCTTCGTCCCTGAAGGCATCACCGGATTGTGCCAGAGATGATCCCATGTGCCAGACCGGCCTTGAGAGAGCTCAGCATCGTTGAACAAGGACAAGAGCGGACAAATTTAAAGTGCACATGCGTCGCGCGCACACACACACGCACACACACGAGGTCTCCAGCGCACAAGAGGTGGATCTTAATAGAAATCTCAGTCCATAAATGAGGTTTTTCACCCGCGGTGATCTGCTAAATCTGTCGGGTTCAATGGTTAATGATGGCGAGCCCCACTGGTCCTAAACACTGTGTCTCCTGTTGTGGATCATGGCCACAATGTGGGTGAGGTCGAGGCTCTTTATCATCACCTCCATGAAGACATCGTCACTGCGGGCGCCGGCCACAAACTCCTCCAGAGAGAGCTCGCCTGTCGGGTGGGAAAGACCAGCATATTAGTGTTCTAAGGACACTAACAGCATCACTGTTTAAGGGCTGCATTAGCAGCCTGTGAGAGATTTAAGGCCTGTTAGCATGCTCAGCTCCCACCTACGGCGTCGCTAGTTTGTATTCTTGCTGTGTTTCCTGATGGAAGGCAGCGCTGCAGCCGATACATCTATAAACCGTCCACCCACCATCGATTTCCCTCAAACCTCCTCCCCCTGCCAGAACACACTCACCATCTCCGTTGATGTCAATCCTGTCAAACACGCTGTTGGTGAAATCCTCAGCCGTCGTCTCGTGGTTTTCGTTGCCGTTGATGGCTCGGATGGCCTGTGGGGAGGCACGGTAGCGTCAGCGTGCGCCGCCGCGTCCGGGAGGACGCTGGGAGAAGGGCTGCGGCCTCACCTTTATGATGTTGAGGAGCTCGTGCCGATCGATGCAGCCGTTTCCGTCCACGTCGTAGAGTTTGAAGTACCAGCGCAGTTTGTGCTCCATCTTTCCTCGCATCACCAGGCTGAGAGCGGCGACGTACTCCATGAAGTCTATGTAGCCGTCCTGCAGAAGCGGGAAGTCCTCTTAAACCAGACACACGCCAGAATTATTGTGCAGCACACTGAGACACTGAGGATTATCTCCAGGCCCAGTCTGAGAACAGGCAGCTGTCTTTGCATCAAAGCATTGTCTCAGATAATCTCCCAGTTTCAATCGTGCATCAGGGAGGCCTTTGTGAGGGGAGGGGGGATATAGGTGATTTGCAGACAGCTGTCCTGGGACGACCCTGGAGACGCTGATAACCTGTGACGGTCGGAATGTTCTGCTTCAGTGTAGTGTGGCCTCAGGAAAACGTCCCTTCAGTTTAATGTCTGGAGATTAAGCGGCTGTTTTTATGTCACTTTTCTGCTAGAGGAGCTCAAACGTTGCGCTTTCAAAACCCCTCAAATATTGGTTAAAAAGTAAAGATGAGACTTTAAAAAACAAACAAAACAACTGGGCTTGAATTGAAAACTGGATTCAAATTTCCATTTGTTTTAAAGAAAAAAAGAAAGGTGAAAAAGGATGTAAGTGTAAATCTCTAACAAACAGCAGCTCAAAATCGACTCTTACCTTGTTCATGTCGAACGTGCGGAACATCTGCTCGATGTAGGCGTTGGCCTCGAGGTCCAGACCTTTCAGCCCGAAGAACTGCTTGAACTCGTGCAGGGTGAGCTGACCTGACGGGCACTCGGTCATAAACTTCTTGTACCAGAGGTGCATCTCCACGGCCTGCAGGTCGTCCACGGTGCTTCCCGATGAGTTGCCCATTTTATTTTATTTTTTTTTTACACCTCTCCAATGTCTCCCAACCCAATTGGTCTACTGTGAAGCGGACGGGATCCCTCTTCACAGTCACACAACAATGGGACAAGGGATAATGGAGGTGGGGGCCTTTTGTAGCCGTCTCTTTTTGGGGCTGGGCTGGGGCGCTCAGCTGTGCCCTCCTTGGGTCTAATCGGGATACAATTCCAGGTGAATATCCAGATAATCCGCTTAATCTCCCAGTTTAAAGGTCAGGGGAATGATTCATATCCATGTTTACGCTGACGAGCACAGGAGCAGCTTTCCTCCCTTCACGTGGCGAGGCAGGACATCCATGACGGTCATGTGTCAAAACCGCGCTCCACATGGCTCAGCACACACTCAGGTATCAGGCGAGCAGCAGCTTTGAAAAAACTGCTGCCATGCCTTTAAAAGGCTGTCAAAGGAAAATTAAGTGACACGACTCAGCCATCAATAATTATGCTGCTCGTGATCCCACATTGAAATCAGCGAAAAACGTTTACTAATGAAAGGTTGTTGATGTGACCCTATTCATTTTTATTTAATTGAATGCATTTTGTCACATCTAAGGTGATATTTTCCATGCAAATATTGTGACCTTTCTTTTTAAAACCTTTGGAATGTTACTGTAATCTGTCCTTTAGTTTAAAAATGTGACACACCTTAACCTCTTACACAATGCGCACAGGATTGTGGGTAAAACGTAAAAGCAATCTGCTTTTACAGGTAAAGTTTATTTATACAAAACCTTCCCCAGAACGTAAGCACAATGTGTTTTTCAATCATAACACGAAAATTAAAAATAAAAACCATATAGATTTTAAAAGACATTTTTATAACTTTAATGGCGGGTGTGATTTATTGTACGTTCGCCGACAACAATTGGGTGGTCGGCAATTTAATACAGGTTAAATTGATCTTCTTTTACTGAGGTGGGTGTGTGGGAACACGCAGACGGTCCCTTACTGACGCGACTCGTCACTGACCAATCAGAGCAAAGTAAGTTTTGTTTCCGGGAGTGTTTGGTGATGTGGCTGTGTTCTCATATCCATCCGAGGAAATATAGCAAATAAAAAGCAGACCCATTCACCTAAAAAAGCCTCCTACAGGTGAGACTAATGTCCTTCCTTTTAAATCAACACCAAGCCCACTGCGATCTGTACCTGCGCTCTAGCGCACATCACTGTTCTAGTCAACAAAAGCGGGTTTTAATGGTGCTGTTCGTGTTTACGAGTAATCGGTGTTAGCTTGCTAACTTGCTAACTATCCCAGAAACTGCAGTCGGGGTAAAGACTGGGTGTTTCAGCAGTGTTCCGCTCACGCTGCTTATAATGCTTCTGAACAGGTGCCTTCCATCTTTGCAAAGACATCACTTCACCGAGGATGACTTATTTGCTCGCTATTGTGGCGATAAGGAGCTGTAATCTGTTCGCGACAAAAGCGACGCAGCCGCAGTGGACGGTTCGGTGTGTTCGGGCATTTCCGGCGCCACTCAGTTCAGATTCGGATCTCCGAATCACGAACACACTCGTTCGGTCTATTTATGCAGGCTTGTTGGCGTGTTTACTTTCCAGGCGGAAACGTTCTCACGTCATTGATGGATGATTCTGGTTGGTTCTCAGTGAAAGAAAGACACTCACGTTCGTCATAAATTAGTCATGAACTGCTCCTTTTAAGTTGAATTTGTCCTCCAAATCGTTTACATTGTTGTCAAAACCTGATAATCATTCTGTGTTGTCAGTTTGTTGCGTGACATCATACATGCAAATATTAGCCACTAGGGTAAGTAATGCATATTTACCCCTTCACAGGACATTTGGCATCAGGCAGAACACACAACTGTTGCTTGTGTATTACAGATAACACAAAAGTTGAATTATTTGCTGTATCAATGAGTAGAATAAATGTAGGCTCTAAGATGTGGCTGGAGGCTGCTGCAGACAGTGTACACAGCTGAAGGCGGAACATTGCCTCATTTCCAGCGTTTTATCTGCAGAGTGTGAATAATTTTCTGTCTCTTGTAGACGTTACATCTGCGAGTGAGCTGAAGCTTCAAAGCTGGTCTGCGCTTCCTCACAGTGCCGTCTTTATGTTCAGCCGTCTGGCCACGGTCCTCCAGGAGCTCTCTGGGGAGGAGGGCCCAGATGGAGAAGCACAGGTGAGACAGCAACCGGCCCCGGCTTTAAAAACACACTTTTGTTCAAGAAAGTTTATTTTTGAACTCCTGAAGTTTGAATAATGCACCTATTTTTAACCTTTCATTCGCATAACGCATACAAAGATAAGAAATGTGTTATGCTTTTCAGGATGTATGTAAAAGGAATGCAGGGTTCAAAGGCACTGGATTAATATTGATAAAGTTAAGTTGCGCAGATTGTGACTGTTTGCCTCGTCTGTTTATTTTACCAGGGCGAGCTGGTGCCTCAGCTCCCTGCTAATGAGGGTGAAGCTCCAGCTGAGCCAGATGCACCTGAGGAGGTCATGGAGAGGCTGGCACACCTGGAACAGCTGGTTGTCCAGCTGAAGGAGCTCATTCGGGACAAAGACACCCAGCTCGCGCAGAAGGACACAGAACTGACAAACAAAGATGCGCAGTTCAAGGTAAATATCCGGAACTGAGCAGGGTCAACGCTCCTGGGAGTGTTTCTTATTCCGCCTCCTGTCAACAGCATGAGAAAGAGGACTTTGAAGCTCGCTTCACCAAACTCAAACTGCAGGCCAAAGCCAAGATGGCGTCACTCAACAAACAGATTACTGATCTGAAAGGCAGTGGCCCAACAGTGAGTGCAACCTATTATTATCCTCTTGTTGTCCTTAATATTGACTTTCAACTCCGCAACCACAAACCTTCTTCTTCTTCGGATCTGCAGCAGAGTCCCGACACCTCCTTCTCAGGAGTTGGTTCTGCAGCTGAAGAAGAACTCCAAGAATTTAAGAACAAGCTAAGTGAGGAGGAAGCGAAGTGCAGAGAGCTGCAGGAGCGGCTCCAGACCACCGAACAGCTCCTCCAAGAGAAGGAGGCTGCCCATGCAGAACAAGTAACATATGCATGTTTAATTCATGAGTCATACAGTGAATTATACAGCAGCTGTAAGTGGATAAGTTGTTGTATGTTCTGGGTCTTAGCTACAGAAGCTGCAGGCTGTTGTGTGTGAGAAGGACGTGCGTTTTCAGGAGCAGGTCCAGACACACGAAGAAGAGCTGCTGCGGGCCACGTCACAGTCCCAGGTTGATGTTGGACTTCAGCAGGTACGAGATTCAGGAATGATCAGGATTAAGTTTAAATAACTTGTGGTTTGTTCGTTTATAAGTGATCCACACAAAAGCCACAATAGTTGATACTTGTCCCCTGCTGAAGGCCCTGCAAGAAGCACAGAGGCGTTGTGAGGAGCTCGAGGAGGCCTTGAACTCTCGCTCTCAGGTGGTGGAAATGTTGCAGCAGGAAGTGAGCAGTGCCGACCAGCAGAAACAGGTCGATACCCACGTGTTTTGGACGTTGTGACTACTTTACCTGGTCTCAGAATTTAGACTACTGATTTAACACGACCAAAAAGAACACTGATCAAACAAGCACGCCCTTTTCTTGTTGGGACGTCATTATTATGCGTCGTTTGGCTGAGTGATACAGGATGCACCTACTCACATCCTCCTCTCTGTCTCACTCTCTTTCTGCGCAGATCTTGACGGCTCAGTTCCGACAGATGGAGCAGGAGCTGGCCGAGGCCCTCAAGCAGAGGGAGGAGGAGAAGCAGGAGTGGGTCAAAGAGTCCAGCAGAGCCGAGGCAGAAATGGCTGCGCTCCGATCCAGTATGGAGGCTTTGGAAAGGCAGAGCGCGGAGGTGGTGGCACAGGAGAGCGAGCTGGCCTCCTTGAGAGAGGCAGAGCGTGTCAGTCAGGAAGCTCTGGAGAAGGAGAAGCTGGAAGTTGCCAGATTGGAGAGCGAAGTGGTTCAGATGAGAGGTGCCAAGCTGGCGAGCCAGGAGGCCTCGGAGAGGGACGGAGCGGAAATAGTTCGGCTTGAAAATGAGCTGGCGTCACTGAGAGATGCATTCGATCGTGCCTGTCAGGGTGCCACTGAGAGGGAGAAGTTGGAGGTGGAGAAACTGGAGCAGGAGCTGGCTTCACAGAGAGAAGCCGCCCAGGAGAATGAGGAGATCCTGGCGGAAGTGTGGAGGCGTCTTCAGTCTCTGGCTGCAGAGGATGTGGCACCAACAGATGACCCCGCTGACCTCTCCCTCTTCCTGTTCACCGTGCAGTCGGTGGCAACACAACTCACGGGGCTGAAAGATGAACGCAGCGAGGGTCAGAGACGCTGCGATGAGCTCACACGCACCGTGGAAGACCTACAGGGTCAGTAATGATGTTCCATCTCAGGAGCTCGGCATGTTGACAACAGCCTCTGTTCTTTACTGATAAGACACTTTGACTTTTCAGAGCAACTCGACAACAAAATTACGGAACAGCAGGAAACCGCAGCCAGGGTTGAAGAGCTGGAGCAGCAAATCATGTCGGTCAGTCCTGTCCACCTGTAAACATGGGAATGAATGAGTGAAATAGTTCTAAATGTTGGAGTTACCTTGTTCCTGAATATCTCAGGCGTGTCAAGCATATTTCCATTAATGAAATAGTTTATTCTTAATTTGACTTTAATATGTAAATTATAAAATGTGGAACCTGTTCACAAACAAAGTTAATGCTAATTGAAACCTGGTTTTACTCAACCTGAGGTCTGCAAGCTTATACCAACAAATCTAGAGTACGCTTTTGCGACACTTTCCTCTGTACAGTTTTTATTTAAACGACTGTGTGTCCGTAAAGTTGCATCTGTTCAAACACGGGAGACTCGGCTCAATACAACATGAATTATAGGAAGAGTTCTGAAACAGCTCTGCCTACAAAGACAGATGACCCAGTTATGATTTTAGACTGGTCTTTGTCCTGAGCTGGTCCAGAGACACAGAGGGTGTCTGGCCAGATGATAAGTCAGTCTGAGGCGGGACAGTGGGTCAGACATACCGTATGTAATACAGTGAAGTATTACCATGTGGGGATGGGAGTCTAATCCTGTCTGGACCGATCAAGGCTGAAGCTCTGTCTGTCTGACTGTCTGTCCTACCCAACCTTCACCCACACCAGCAGCCATGCTCATTATTTAACAGAGGACTTAATACATCCGTCTTACATCTTTCCTTGGATCCTTTTCATCTTTTTTTTTCAGATATCTGAGAAAGTTCATCTACCATCAGAACTGGATTCATCTGAATCTAAACAAGGTAGAAAATAAGCTATATATATTTTCTCTCCTATAATACCCAGACATTTTGTGCATTCATTCTATCATTTAATTCCTACATATCTATTATTGTCATTAAAATCAGTTATAGTCCACCTGTAAGATAAAAATTCGTGATGATGCTCATGTTTATCAGACTCAGCTACCTTAAATTTGATACCTTTATGAATATTTTCTTATTTATTCACTTTTACAGCACTCATAATGCAGCTGGAACAGCAGCTGCTGGAAAAAGACAGTGAGCTGGTTGCCTTGCGGGACTCCATCAGCCAGGCTAAGGAAGACCCCGGTTCTGTCGCTCCATGCGGAGACGACCACCAGATGCCGGATCAGGGTCCTGATGCAGGTGCGCCCCTCCATGACACCTCTCACGCCACCCCTGATTTAATGGACGACACGCAAGATGAGGAAACAACCCTGGTGGCTGAGGACACCACAGTTCTGTCCCTGTCTGCTGATAATGGGAGTAGTCCCGAGCTCATTGTTCACCAGTCGGAGTCCCCAGAAGAATCCAAAGGGACGTCTTCAGATGAAATGATCACCAGCAGTGATTCTGAGGTGGCTCACAGCAGTTGGACCCTCCTGGAAGCTGTGAATCAAGATGGAGGTCAGGAGTGGCCGCCGATGCTGCAGGAATTTGGTCAGCTGCAGCTGCAGCGCTCGTGGGAGGCGAGCAGCGTGGAGGTGGAATCGTCCACAGTTCAGGTCGAGTCTTCCTCTGTCGCCATCAGAGAGACGGTGCAAGTTTACGTAACTCAGCAGAATTCGTCCAGCTCGGATGATAACATCTCCTCTGGCCAGGCTTTCGCTCAGGCCTTAGCAGAAGAACTTCAGAAGAGGTACAGTGACCTTCTGGTCGAGGTTCAGAGGCTAAGAGAAGCTGCAGCAGAGTCCGCTGAGAAAATAAAGATGCTGCAGGAAGATGCAGAAGCCCTCACTGTTGCAAAGGAGGACTCAGAGATTCAGGCTAGCAGTTTAGCAGAGGAGCTCAAGTTGGCCCGAGAACAGCTGGAAAAGCTCTCCCACCAAAACATCTCGGCTGTGAAGAAGCACAATGTGGAAATGCAGCTTCTGGAAGAGCAAATAGACATTCTAAACGCTACAGTCAAAGCCAAAGAGGAGAAGATCCAGAACATGCAGGCTGACTTGGAAATGGTCAACCAAGCCTTCTCTGAGAAGGAGATGCATGTGAAGATGTTGAGTGTTCAGCTGGAGGACAGGGAACTTGTCTCCTCTGTGCTTGAAAAGAGGGTTCAGGATATGGAAAATAGTATGTTGGAATATTCTCAAAGTTCAGAACTCAAAAATGATGCTCTGTCCCTGAAAGACTCTGAAATCAGCACGCTGCAGTTCCTCCTCAGCCAAAAAGAGCAGGAGGTGACGATGCTGAACGAAAGCATGTCTTCTAAACTCCTCCAAGCTGAAGAAGAGAAGTTTCAGATAGACTGTGAGGTCAGCAAACTGAAGGAGCAGATAGAGGACCTGGAGAAGGTCAAGGATAAGAAAGGAAGTGGTGAAGACTTGGGTGCGCCGCAAGAGGAAGAACTTGAAGGTTTGCGTCAGGAGAAAGGAGCGCTTGAACTTCAGCTGACCAACATGAAGAAGAAGTTACAGGCTGCACTGGTGCAACGCAAGGAGCTCATGAAGAAGGTCGCTGATCTGGAAACAGAAGCAAAGAAAAGGGAGGAAGCTAAATTGGCCCCAGAGGATACCCCCGAGGACATTCTAAACGTTGAGCAACCTAAAGGATCCCAGATCCAAGAAATGGAAGCCAAACTCATGGAGCTGGAGGAAGCTTTGAGGTGCAAAGATGAGGAAGTGGAGACTCTGAAGGAGAAAATAAGCCAGCAGGACCAAGCTCTCATTGAGAGTCTTGCTCTAAGTGGAAAGCTCGGTGAAGAGGCTGAAAACGCCAACAGATCTTCTGAGACCACTCTGCTGCAGTCCCAGGTGAGTTCTCTGGAGACCGAATGCGAGTCTCTTCAGAAGAAGGTGCAGGAGGTGCAAGAATCTCGCAAGGAAACCATCCGCAAGGCCAAAGAAAAAGACAGGCACCACCGCGAGCAGCTGAAGCAGCAGAAAGAAGAATACAAAGAACTGATGGAACGATTGGAGGTGCAGAATGATGAAAGAGAGGCTCTCCGGACTAAGCTGAGGGACCTGGAGGAAAAAGCCAGCAGCAAAAGCGAAGAAGTGTCCCAACAAGAGCCCAAGCAAATGATTGAAAAAGTGGAAACCCAAACAGTCAGTGATTGGGTCCAGGAAGACTGGGTGGACTTTGCTGAACCCGAGACGGATTCAGCTCAGCCGCAGTCCAGTGATCCATCGGAGTGTCCTGCAGAACAGTCGGATGTTCACGCCACAGAAGTAGAGGAATCTCTGAAGGTGCTCAGGAGAGAGATTGAGGATGTGAGATTGGCGAATGAAGAGCTGGAAAAGCAGCTGCAGGAAACCCAAACTAGCTTGTCTTTGAAAGAAGCTGAACTGATGCATGTGGGTAAGGAGCTCCAATCCCTCCAAGAGAAGGAAAACCAAATCGACTCACTCTTGGAGGAAATGAGGGAGCTTAGAGAAAAGCATCACCAGGCGCAGCTTTATGCCGAGACCCTCAAAGCAGAGATGGACGATGCTGCCAGAGCAGCATCTGCAGATGCTGAGGTCTCCATGGCAAACCTTCAGGCCGAAGTGGAGAGCTTCAAGCAGTTCCTGGAGAGTAAGAACCATGAAATCCACGAGTTGAGTGAGCAGCTGCACCAACAGAACTCTCTCATCCAGTCAACGCAGGACGCGGTCTCTCAGAAGGATCGGCTAATTCTGTCTTTGCAGGAGGAACTACAGGCCGAGCAAGAAAAAACCCAGAGGTTGGAGGTGGAGGTTCCACAGAAGCAAGAGGAGGAAAGAGACAGCGAGGCAAAGATTCAGCAGCTTCAGCGCAAGCTCCAGGCTGCGCTGATCTCTCGCAAGGAGGCGCTAAAGGGCAACAAAACCCAGAAAGAACAGCTCGCTTCAACGGAGGCGCGTGTCGCTGAACTGCAGGAGAAACTGCAGGCAGCAGAAGGGGAGATGGAGAAACTCAGAGAGGAGAAGGCTCAGCTGATTGAGGAGGTCGACCGAGCCTTACTGGAAAACCAAAGCCTCGGTTCGTCCTGCGAGAGCCTGAAACTGGTCATGGAGGGAATCCTGAACGAGAAAGATGACTTCAAGAGAGAGGTGGAGCTCGCCAAAGAGGAGGCTGCCAGAGTGTCTGGAGAATGGGAGGACAAAGTCAGGGGGATGAAGGACGAGTACGAGACACTGCTCAAGTCGTACGAGAACGTGAGCGACGAGGCGGAGAGGGTGAGGAAGGTCCTGGAAGCTGCCCGGCAGGAGAGACAGGAGCTCACCGCCAAGGTGAGGACACACGAAGCCGGCAGGCAAGAGGCCGAAAGACAAGCCGAGGAGGCGCAGAAAGAGGTGGAGGTAGTGAAGGACAAAATGAGGAAGTTTGCCAAAACCAAACAACAGAAAATCCTGGAATTGGAGGAGGAGAACGAGAGACTGAGAGAGATGCAGGAGAAGCCCAGAACAAGCCGAGAGGAGAAGGCTCTCAAGGATGTGACCGAGGAGCTTAAAGCTGAGCTGGAGGCCACGAAAGCTGAGCTGGAGGCCACGAAAGCTGAGCAGGAGGTCAGAACTGCAGAAAGGACCTCTTTAGAGCAGGAGATTGAAGAGTTGAGGGAAAAACTTGCTCAAGCAGAAGAAGCTAAAACTGTACTTGGCTCTGCAGCTGTTGTTGAGGAGGTTGTCACTGCACAGCAGTCAGACTCCTTCATGACCAGAAAGGAGCTTGTGGAGAGCCAGAATGAGGAGAAAGAGAAGGCTTTTCCCATAGAGGAAGCAGCTGAGCAGACGCGAGCAAAAGAAATATATTTGAACCCTAGCGAGGAAATCAAAGAAGCAGAAACGGCTGAAAGTGTTTTAGTGGAGAAAATGAGAGGGATGGAGGCAGAAAGAGAGCTGTGGCAGCAGCAGAAGGCGGAGCTTGAATCTCAGCTTTCCTCTCTGGAGAAAGATCTTCAGGACAGCAAAGAGAAAGAGACCCTCTCGGCGTCTCTGGAGAAGTCCCTCCAGGAAACTGAAGAGAGAGAAAAGAGCCTGATTGAAGAAGGTTCCAGGAGGGAAATCCAGTTCAAGGAGCTCCTCCAAAACCTGGAAACTGAGAAGGATAACCTGGAGGAGCGTCTGATGAACCAGCTGGCCCAGCTCAACGGCAGCATCGCCGGGTACCAGCAGGAAGCAGCGGACAACCGGGAACACCTCGCCCAGCTGCAGAGGGAGGTGGAGAGGCTGGAGAGGGAGCGGGCCGAGCTGGACGCCCAGGCTCAGTGCCAGAGTGACAGAGCTGCCAGGTTAGAGGAGGACATGAGGCAAGCCCAGAGAGAGCGAGCCGAGGCCGAAGCCGAGTCGGGGAGGCAGAGGGAGCTGGAGCAGCAGCTCCGGTCCGCCCAAAGGGTCAAAGAAGGCAGCCAGAGCCGAGCGCGGCAGCTGGAGGAGCTGCTGAGGGAGAAGCAGCTGGAGGTCCGGCAGCTGCAGAAGGACAGCATCCGGTACCAGGAGAGGATCAGCGAACTGGGTAGAGAGGTGAAAGCCGTCCAGCTTGGTCACAGTGAGCTCCACAAGAAGCTAGAAGAGTCCACAATGGAGACTTCCAAAACTGCAGAAGAGCTGAAAAGGACTGAGGCAGAGCTCGTTGGCTGCCGGTCCCAGCTTGCTGAGGCCCAGAGAGCGATGAAGGAGGCTTTAGCTGAGAAAGCCACCGTTGAAGAGGGTGCCCAGCAGAGAGAGGCCACGTTAAAGGCGGAGGCAGAACAAACCATTGACTCTGTCAGGTTCAGGCTGGGAGCTGAACTCAAGCAGATGGAGCTGAGGCTGGAGGATGTCTACAGTGAAAGGGAGAAGGAAGAGGAAGCCACTCAGGAGGCCAGAGAGAGCGCACGGCGAGCGGAGGCCCGCGCTCAGGAGAGTCAGGCCCGTCTGGAAGAGTCTCTGGCCCGGTTAGCTGCCTTCTCGCGCTCCATGTCCTCACTGCAGGATGACCGCGACAGAGTTCTGGACGAGGCCCGACAATGGGAGGCGCGCTTTAACGATGCTCTGCAGGGAAAAGAGGCCGAAGTTCGAGAGGCTGAGGCGCGAGCCAAAGAGCTGACAGAGCAGCTCCAGAAGGAATCTGCACGGAAGGAAGAACTCCAGCTTTGGGTGGACAGGTAACGCCCTTCGTTAGGTTTGAATGTTCTGTATGCTTAAAGGTAAAACAACTCTTTGTCTTTCAGGTTGGAGAAGTCCGAGAGAGAGCTACAGAACTTTCTGGAGGAAGAGAGACACAGAGTCGCTGAGAGCGAGGCTGCCCTAAAGGAGGAAAAGGGAAAACTTAAGGAAACAACAGCTGAGCTGCTGTCCGCGCAGAACGCAGCCCACTCTCTTGAAAAGGAGGCTGAGAGTCTCCTCCAGAGGATCAGAGCTCTGGAGGAAGCTGTCGGTCGCCTGCAGGGCGAAGCGGACCGGGCCAGGGCTGAACTGAGAGAGAGGGAGGCAGAGGAGAGGAGGCTGTGTCTGAACGTCGAGCAGCTGGAAACGGATCTGCGCTCCTCCAAAGCCTTCGCTGAGAGTCTGCAGACCGAGCTGCACGAGAAGGAACGGAGAGAAGTGGAGATGCTGGGGGAGAAGGAGCAGGCAGTCGCTGAGGCTGCAGAGGAGGCCAGGAAAGAGGCCGTCAGCAGGGCGCAGGGAGCCGAGGAGGAGCTGGAGCAGAGACGAAGGGAGCTGCGGGACCTGGAAGAAAAAATGAGAAAGTCAGAGGAAGAGAGCAACAACAGGAAAGCTAGACTGGACTCTTTCATGAAGGCCATGGGCTCCTTACAGGATGACAGAGACCGGGTCCTCAACACGTACAAGCAGCTGGAGGAGAAGCACCTACAGGTAGGCTTAGCCCTCAAACACCAGAGGTTAATGAGGTAGATGATCCTAAATGGAGACTTTATTTATCACTTTCAGGTGATGGTGGAGAAGGATTCTCTCATCCAGGAGGCAGCAGGGGAGAACAACGGTCTAAAAGAACAGTTGCGTTCCCTGTTGATCCAGACGGACGACCTTTACGCTGAAAAGGCCAAGCTGTCCGCTGAGCTCCACGGCTACCGGGACCAGCTCAAGCAAGTGCTGAGCATGAAGGACTCGCAGCACAAACAGCAGCTGGCGGCGCAGCGCGAGCGCATTAGCTCCTTGGAAAAGGAGCGCCAGCAGTTGGAACGTCAGTTGGCGGTCGCGAGCAATGCGAGGGAGGCGGAAGTGGGGGCGGACAGAGTGGAGCGGGAGAGCCTCAGCCGGGCCGCAGAGGTGGTTTATGCTCCCGGCGCCGAAGTGGAGAAGCTCAGGGAACAGCTGCAGGCAGCTCGGGCCCAAGTGGAAGCTCTGGAGGAGACCGTCCGGATGGAGAGGAAAGAGCATGAGAGCAAGAGCAAAGAGCTGGCTCACCTGCAGTGGGAGGGCGGCGTGATGCGGACCGAGTCAGAGACCGCTCAGGAAAGGGTGGCGGAGCTGGCCAGAGACCTGCTGGCCGTGGAGCAGAAGCTGATGGAGGAGAAAGAGGCGGCGGCGCGGCTCAGAACGCAGAACGAGTCCTTAACCAAGGCCATGGCGTCGCTCCAGGACAGCAGGGATCAGGCCGTGGACAGGGTCCAGGAGCTGAGCCTGAAGGTGGGGGAGCTGAGCAAGGCGGGGGGCCACGCGGCGCCGAGCGGCCCTGCGGGCGCCGCCGGAGAAGTGTGGGGGCTGAAGAACGCTCTCCAGGCCCTGCAGAACGACAGGGAGAGGCTGGTGAGTAGCAGCGGAATCCTCGGGCGCGCCGTGGTCTCGGTCCTCACGCTCTCGTTTCTGCGTCTGCAGCTGGAACAGATCCAGGCGCAGCTGTCCGAACTGAACGGGCAGAAGTCGGAGCTGGCCCGGCTGGGCGCCGGCGAGCTCATCAAGGTCAACCAGCAGCTCTTGGAGGAGAAAACGAAGAACGGAGACATGCTGGCCGTCATAACGCAGCTGGAGAACGTGGTGGAAACGGGCCGGCAGGAGATCGAAGCGCTCAGGTGAGGCGCCCGCTTCCGCCGCCGTTTGTTTCAGGGCGAGGGAGACGCCACACTGAGGCTTTCCTGTGTGTCAGGCTGGAACGCATCGACTGGATGGCTCAAGCAGAGCAGCTGAAGCAGCAGACGCTCGCCACGCTCTCAGACAGGGACCAGCAGCTGAGGACGCTCACTGCCCTGCTGGAGGAGGCCCGCAGCCACGAGCCCAAGCCTCAGCAGGAGCACTACCAGAGAGAGGTGGGTGTGGAAGCCCTCACAATCCGCCTGACATGAGGCAGCACTGACCGGAGTTCCCTCCGCTCTGGGGTTCCTTCAGGGTGCCGAGGAGGCGGACACTGCTCCCGGAGCCCCGCAGCAGCGGAGCCAGTTAGAGGGCCACGCCCACCAAGCTGAGATCAAAGCGTTGCAGAGAAGGTTCCGCACACGTGGGAAATTAAAAACCAGCAACAGAAGGAATGTTTGAAAATTCCCCTCTTTTCTCTTCCGTGTCAGGCTGGAGGAGGAGATGCAGCAACGGTCGGTGGCAGAGGAGCAGCTAATGGCGACGCAGGACCGACTCAAACGGTGCCGACTATAAAAGATCAAAGCCGCTTCAGATTTGTTTTGAGCGTTGCTGGTTCGGCTGACGTGCGTTTGTTCTTAGGGTTAGCAGTCAGAGCCAGGCTCAATGGCGCTCGGCACAAGAGGACGATCACTCCGAAACTGCCGTTTTCATCGAGCCGTCGGACGGAGCCGTCACCCGAGTAAGGCTGCGCCGGGGAGCCGCGTTTGTCGCCGTAATAACCACGATAACGCGGGTTGCCTCTAACCTCGCCGCCCTTCTCTCTCTCTCTCTCCCTCTCCCCCCCCCACAGTCCCGACGCGGCAGCCCGGGGTGGATGCGGATGCTGCGAGTGACCTTCTGCTCCCGCCAGCGCACGCCGCTGCTGCTCTCCCTCTACCTGCTCACTGTGCACGTGCTGCTGCTGCTGTGCATGGGCGGGTACCTGTGAAACCGAACCTGTCGGAGGAAGCCCACACACGAGCCACCCAATGATTCCGTCTGGCTCCATGGACGAAAACCACACATGAACTTTGCACTTTACCAGATCTAACCTTTGATCCAGGATCTGTAGGTGGATGCAGGGAGCTGTTGTTACTGTTTAAACTGTTGCTCTGGTTAGATTTGGGTGTTTGATGAGCAGTCAAGGGGTCGTTTTAGGCAGCGACGTTCTTCATGTGCCTTTAGATGAGGTTGTAAAAGGGTCACTTTATGGTGGAGCGGTTTGGAATTATGTCTTGATTTTTAGTTTTTAAATGTTTTCTCAGCCAGCAGAGTCTGAATCCATCAGCGACTGAATCTGGGAGCAGCTCACGCTAGCCCGCGGCCTCGTGTTTGTTTGATTAGCAAAGGACAGGAAGGAGGGAAAATCTCAGTTGGTGTGACTGGATTGTCGTTCAGCTTTGCGCTTCAGGCAAATTCAGACAATCAGTGAGCTCATTTTTGGCAGCAAGATTAAGACTTTGCTGCGAAACGTCAGATTTTTCTTAAATTTGCATTATTTTGAAGAGCAAGGACGGAACCAAACCAAACAAATGGGGAAAGAATGACTGTTCAAGTTAGCGGATACAGTGAGAAAATGTTGCTGAGGCGGAAGATTTGCGAAGGCTTTTAATCTCTTGGAAACTCACTACAAAGATAAGCACATATCTGGAAAGATTTAGCTTTCTGTTTGAACGCCGTCCTTTTCTTTTTCTGCACAAAAATGGAGCACGGTGCAATTTCTGCTGTGATGCATTCCCATTTGTCTTTAAAGAGGAGCTTTATATCAATTGTCGTGCATATTTTTACGTGTGTTAGCTGGATGAGGGAGTTTCTTCTTACATATCCAATAATATCCCCCGTCCAGAACCTTTTTTCACCTTAATGTGCAATCGCTGTACTACCATTCCAGAGGAGAAATACTGTGTCTATTATCAATATCTGCTCCTACAAAGATAATGTAGCATAATTTATTATTTAATGGCATTTTAAACGAATTCATTTAATCACTCACCGGTGTTGACCTTCTATTCCTTTCCTTTTGTGTTTTTCCACTTCTTGCATACTCTCAAATACACTGTACATGTAAATAACTGTTGAAAAGGGCTGTATAAAAACCTAAAATTAAAGTGCTGGGATATTTTTTCTTCCTCAATTTCCTGTAGTTTTACTCCAAAACTACCCCATATTAACTGATCAGGATTTATAACCTTGAGCATTTTAGTTTGCTTTTGAGTATTATGAAATATTTAGTTTGTAGTTTCAGTTACAATGTAAAATGACTTCATTTGGTCCTCTTCCTGGATTATTTCAGATGGCGATCCTTTTATTTTTGGGATAAATATAAAAAAAATAGTAATTTTGTTGTTTTTTTCCCTAATAGACACGAACCAGTTATTTTAATATTACACAAAGAAACTAAGAAAATAACCAGATTCCCTAGTTAATTTTTTTCTTGCTCGCCATTAGATATGATGTGAGCGCCATTTGAAAGTGGCGCCACGCTGCCACCTAGCGGTGCAACTCAGATACAACATCCCGACTATTACTATTATAACAATAATGTGACTTTCTTGCCATTATCAACACGAAACATAGTTTCCTAGTATGCAATATTTGGCATTTTTCACCCATGATATTTGAAAGTATTTACGGTATTCGCTGACATCATCGCGCGTTCATGTGCGGTAGCTGCGCGATCCCGTGCTGCAAGACAAACTTCCTCCAGCAGCTTTATTTTTCGATCTAATTTCTCACAAGAAACACAAACTAACGACCCTGACAGCCAAAAGGTAAGTGCCAATTATTTTTCTTCCAAGTAAGTGACCACAAAACGTGGTTTTTAACGTGGTAATTTAAACGTATTTTACATTTGATTATATATTAAGGAAGTAAAGGAGCACTAACGCAGAAAATGTGCGTTAACCTTTAGTTTTTATCTTCGCAAAAAGAGACAATTTGCCAAAAACCTTCAGTTCAGCAGATTACAGCGTAAAAACAGCCCTAATTGCTCTTAAATGTGTCACGATTTTAATCATACTAAAGTGTGGCCGCCGTTTCCTGTAGATAATGTACACGTAAATGAATCCTATTTAAATTAAGAAATAGCTCTTGAATCATTTTAAGCTTCTTAAAATGCTTTCCCCTAATAATATGGAGTTTCCTCATGAGGAAATTTACCTTCATGCTGAAAATTGCTTTGTTTTTGGTCAATCAGATGTGCATGAGTTTATTTAAAAAAAGAATTTTAATGTCCTGAAAAGCTGTATGTGCAGTTTAAGACATCCAAGTTTTACAGTGTTTTCTGCTTGGTTCATTTTGTTTTACTTTGCCAGATGTGGAGGTCGGCCGTGGGACACAGTGTGGACATGAAGGTGTCTGCAGAGGGGGACGACTGGGAGACGGACCCCGACTTTGAGGTACTTCCTGGATTCCGTCTCAGGATGCTGGTGGTAGTCACAGCCGACCCTTTTACGCCTGTTTCAGAATGACGTGTCGGAGCAGGAGCAGAGGTGGGGAGCGAAGACCATCGAGGGGTCTGGACGCAAGGAGCACATCAGGTAGGAGACGCAGGAGCGCCCGTCTGTGAGCTGCTGCTGCGATGAGGTGTGCAGCAACAGGAACAGGAAGTGAAACAAGCTGTCAAATCTTCCCTAATATGGGTAACACAAGACGCTGACGCCGACAGACCGATTTAAAGCTCTGCCGCACTGATATTACGCCTTTTACGACTCCAAAACATGAGTGTAAATGCAGATTTCCTGCGTCCAGGTTTATTATCGTCATGGCAACCAAGGTTGAGTGACCTGTAAACCTGTTTACTGTGAGCACCTGTGTGTTGTTTTGCACCAACAGTGTGGCAGAGCTCAGGAAGAAGGTGGCTGTGGAGCACGAGCAGGTGAAGCAGAAGGACCAGACTCCCAAAGCCTCGTACGGATACGGCGGGAAGTTCGGAGTGGAGAAGGATCGAATGGACAAGGTTTATCATCACGTCTTCACAAAAGGTGGGCGATGGGATTGTCCTCATATTTCCTGAGCGTTTCGGGGGGTTTTCCCATCTAGGTAGCTGTGGGGACCAACTACGTCGCACAAGTTGAGAAGCACTCGTCCCAGAAAGATGCCTCAAAGGGATTTGGAGGGAAATTTGGTGTACAGGAAGACCGCGTAGACAAGGTGGGAACACAATTCCAAGACGGGAGCAAACAATCACATGTTGCTATTTTAGCAAAATAGGAAATCTGAAGTTTCTCTGTGCTTCCAGTCCGCCATGGGCTTTCAGTACAAAGGGGAAGTGGAGCAACACACGTCTCAGAAAGGTTATCGTGCCGTTCAACTGATTTCTTTTATTTTTTTAAAATTACGTTTCTGTTGAATTAAAAGATGTCGATCTTTAGATTATTCAAAGGGATTCGGCGGGAAGTACGGAGTGGAGAAGGAAAAGGTCGACAAGTCGGCTTTGGGTTACGACTACAAAGGCCAGACAGAGAAGCACCAGTCTCAGAAAGGTGGGATTAGTTTAGCGACGGTCACGTTTGGCAGCGACTGATTGATGTTCACGTGACGCCGCAGACTACGCGAAAGGGTTTGGTGGCAAATACGGGGTGGAAAAGGAGAAGGTGGACAAGGCTGCTCTGGGATACGACTACAAAGGCCAGACGGAGAAGCACCAGTCTCAGAAAGGTGAGTCGGCGCTGTCGCTGCTGTCACCTTTGAATGTTTCCTTCTGGACTCGTTCTGGTCTCCCGCTCAGATTACTCAAAGGGTTTTGGAGGGAAGTTCGGTGTGGAGAGGGAGAAAGTGGACAAAGCTGCCTTGGGCTACGATTATAAGAGCAAGACAGAGAAACATCAGTCTCAGAAAGGTGAGGCAGCGCTCAGCGTGTGTTCGTCCCTCCTATACTCCAACGCTGACAGGATGCGTGTGTTCAGATTACTCATCAGGCTTTGGAGGCCGTTATGGCGTACAGACCGACCGCATGGATAAGGTCAGTTGGACATCTATTTGACCACGTGATCCATTGCATTTGTCTGCATTCAAAAGCATTTCTAAACTGTGTGTAACAGATTTAATGTCAGCAACATGTTAAATAGCAATAATTGCACAATTGTCCGCTAGGGGGCGTTTGGATTAAAAAAATAATTCATGCAACGCTGCCGTCTGTTTTCCACCATGACACGCACAAAAGTAGCAATCTGGATTAATAATCCTGTGAATCCCATCTAGAGCGCGGCTGGTTTCTCAGACATGGACTCCCCGACCTCTGCCTATGAGAAGACAGAACCCTTTGAGGCCTGTATGTTCCTCGCACAGCAAGGTCAGAGGTCGCCATCATGCCGCACTCACAGTTTATCCGTCATTTGCAGCGAGCACAGACGCTGGAAAGCTGAAAGCACGTTTTGAGAGCATGGCCAAGGCCTCGGACGAAGAGAACAGGAGGAAGGCCGAGGAGGAGAAAGCCAGAAGGCGAGCCAGAGAGAGCAGAGAGCGAGAGGTGGCCAGGCACAGACAGGAGGTCCATGCTCACAACACACGATGGCGTCAGAACCAGCCTCAGAACCAGCCCCTGGTGGCTGCATCTGCATAAAGGGCCTCTTTATTTTCCCCCAGGAGCAGATCAGCCAAGAGGACAAAAACCCAGATGTTCCAGATGTGGTCCCAGAGGTTGATAATCCGCCACCAGAGGTTGATAATCCGCCACCAGAGGTTGATAATCCGCCACCAGAGGTTGATAATCCACCACCAGACGTGAGAGCGAACACACCAACAATAGAAGAAAGGCCAGAGTCAGAGGTGAAGCTCGGATTTACCGACATCAGACGTTCCATAACCTATTTCCAGATGAATCCACAGTTGTTTTTCTGGTGCTTTTATTGATGTTAATATCTGTCAGATCCTTCAGATCTCAGTATTTTTGAAAGATCTGGATGATGTTTCCAGGAGGAGGCGCTATACGAGGAGCCACCGGCTCTGCCTCCACGATCGAGCGACTTCCTGGAAACGGACGCTCCCCTGCTGCCTCACAGGTCAACTGAGGTGGACGAGGAGGAGGAGGAGGAGGAGGAGGCGGAGGAGGAGGAGCACAAGGGAGTGTATGAAGAACTCAGCGAAGTGGCTCCTCCTGTGCCAGCAGGTCCAAAGAGTTAGCCATCAGTTAGATCTCCAGGCTTTGACAAGCGAAATAATCAGTTTAACGTTTCTCTCACAGATGACGCTGAATACGAGGACCTGTGGCGTGGCCAGACGGCCGTGGCGATTTACGACTACGTGGGAGGTGAAAGGCTGTTTCATTCTCTGGTACTCCCCCCATGTTTCTCTGGGTCAAACCTTTCCATCCTCTGTGCCCGGCAGAGGCTGACGACGAGATCTCCTTCAACCCTGATGATATCATCACCCACATCGAGATGATTGATGAGGGCTGGTGGAAAGGACAGTGTCGCGGGCACGTCGGGCTCTTCCCAGCAGTCTACGTCAAACTGCTGTAGCAGGCAGTGTGTACACCTCCAAATCTGTCTTAGAGGTCATAAACACAATTATATTACTATTATTAAACTGATTGGACTTGTTCGGTATTCCTAAAATTGATTTTTTTTACATCACCAGGACATTTAATGCAATCAGATCCTGCCTTTGTCTCCCTCTAGCGGCCGCCGGTGGGACACGCCATGAATACCGTTTACGTCATATCAGTTCAAATTGTTGATTACTGGTCAATGAAATTCCGTTCGACTCTTTAAAGTCATATATTGAGAGATGAACTCCGTTTCTATCTGCAGGAATAAGTGGACAGGAACTTTAGAGGTTCCAATCTTGGCACAGGTCATGAGCTGGGGCGCCCCTGAGCAAGGCACCCAATCCCCATTGCTCCCTTGTGTTTAGTCACTACTGGTGTGTAAAGGATCACAGAGGTCAAGTTTACTGTCACTAATTGGTGTGTGAAAATATTTTTTCTTTCACACACCAAAGCAACAATTAATTTATTCAACGCAATTTAAACGCTAAATTAGAACAAATTTGGACCCAAGTGGAAGCTGTCACCTCATATTTGTCAGTAAATTAACTGAAAGCAGTAAATACATTTTTATTACGCTCAAAACCAACTTTAATTTTCTCACAGCAGTACATAAATGTAAAGTAAAGTCACTGGGATCCCATTCAGCCCTTCATAATAATTCAGAATCATTATCCGAGGCAAAAATGGGCAGCTTTAAACTTTAACATTTACTTACAACAGTTGGTAAATGGTTTTGCACACGTCTCTGTGCTACGACATGGGAAGGAAATTCAGAGATGTTAACGTATTGGCGTTGAACTGACTTAAACAAACGTTTGAGTTAAAACCTTATGTGGCAGATCTGAGTCCATTTTGAGGATTTTTACGGCTAAAAACCACCAAGAAAAGCTATCTGCCAACGTGTTAAAGTCTTGCTCACACTGATCCAAAGCGGAGGTTCAATCAGAACAAATGTTTTTTCTTGTGGTGAATTATTTTATCACCTAGGAATCCTGTAATCCAGAACTGGTAGCAGAATCTCCATTGCGATCAGGCGTTTCTGCATCACTAGTCCTTCAGGTGAAGCCAAAGCAGCTTCGTCAGGCTCACCAGGCGATGCCCTTCTTCTTCTTACCCTGACCAACTTTCTTTGTTGTCCGTTTGCCTTTCAGCTTTTTGGCCTGTCGCTGATTCATCCAAACAGGGTACTGACCGTTCTCATCCAACATGGTTTTCTTGTTGCGCTTGCTGTCCATGTCCATCTTCCCTTCTGTAACACACGGAACAAGGATTGAGAAAAGCGGGCCATTTTAACCGTGAGGGACTTTAAAAAGCCATTTATCTGCCGAGGACCTCACCGTCACCCTCCGCCATCTCCACATCGGTCTGCTTCTTGATTTTCTCCGCTGGCACCACCGTTGCAATCTCCTGCACCTCGGCCATCACATCGTCCACTTTCTTGTCCAGACTCAGGGCTTGTTTCAGACGGGCCAGCTCTTTGGGAGCGTTCTTCTTCCTCTTCTCTGCCCGCATCTTTCTCCTCCATTTGCTTCGAAGGCTTTTTGCCATTCTGAGAGCAAGCAAGCAAGTGCCCCGGGCTAATTAAATGGCTTAAATCAGAATGCATATGGTTATTTACATTAGAACGGATGCTCGTGATGTGTTCATGACTAGACTTTTTACATTTTAGAAATTGGATCCAGTAAATTTTGTAGTTTTAAACAACAGTGCACAGACCGTTTCATCTTGGCAGGATTATTTAAATACTCAGTAGTGATATAGCAACACAGTGTTTACTTTCAGGGGATGGAAGGTAAATGTTCATAAAGTACAGATTAGATTGCTGGACGCCAACTTCAATGTGACGTCGACTCACATATTTCGATCGGACCTTTAACGAAGTTACCTGGTCGTCGCAATTTTAAAGAAGTTAAACTCGGTCACAACAAAAGAACGAAGAGAACAGTTTACCTAACGTCTTGTATTGCCACCTTATCGTGGTAATTTGTGTTACGTGAGCAGATACTGCATGTGTAAGCTACGGCTAATACTGTAGCTAGCTATAATGCTAATTACTTTGCTACTTTATTACGGATACTGTTCAATCGTTTGGCACACATCTTCGCTCAACATAGCTTCGTCGCGTTATTCCACAGCTAAAATACAACCCGTCACTTACATAAAAGTAGCTTCACCGCTTATTTTTTTCTCCCGTGGACAAAAATGCGCACCACAGTTGTGCACGTGTAAACGAAGGGGGGGAAGTGATTACGTAATTCCAAGAAAAAGCAACGTGATTGGCTATTTTAGTATAGTAGAGCCTGGTTGGATAAAACTATTGAACCCGGAAAGAGATTATGGATTACAGACAGTAAACGAGTTGGAGTTACAGATAGTGCGCAATAAACGTCTGAACCCCATTTATTACCGACCAGGTATACAATAAGTTATAAGAAGTAGTGCAAATTCTCAGAACGTAAACCATTTAATCGTGTATTGGTTTAAGATTCGACAACTATGAGCAAGTGTTCGGACACTGCGGGTAATGCACACAGTTGGGGCAATGTGTGCAGCCCGCCACCAACTTCATCCTTAATGAAGACATTCAGCCTGTTGGAGACTGCTGCAGAGCAAATGATGGTCCACACAGATTTCCAGGCAGCATTTGGCACATGCAACAAAGGACTGGAGGGTCTCGCCAGCATGGAGCTGGAGGACAACAGGTGAATGATATATTTCATCATTTCGATCTTCCCTGCAGCTCGATCGTGTGACGTGACTGTTTCTGTGTTTTTGACTTTGCAGATGTTTGGAGTATAAGGCAGGTTTCTGCACCGTAGGGATTCAAGCATTAGCTGAGCTTAATCAGTGGCGTGCTGCCCTTCCATGGGTCCTTCAGCAGTATGAGGACCAGGAGAAAATCCCAGCCCAAATAGTGCAGTTGTGGTGAGCAGAATTTAAGATATTTCATTACAAGCAAATAAATGCCCACATTATTATTAGTGTGGTTTACATAATTCCCCCTCCATGTTAAATGTCATAAAACTGATTATGTGTTGTGAGCATTATTACTACTTTATAATATTAGGAGGCTGAAAGGTTTCCCTCTTATCTTGGCAGCATACTCTTGTACTCTAAAGTAGGAGAGCCAGCAGTGATGCAGGAGACAGCCAGAGTTTGGTTACACTGTCCATCCAACCGCAGCGTGTCAGGATTCAGGACGGTGGCCGAGCTGTACCTGCTGCACGTCCTCGTTCCTCTGAAGTACAGAGAAGAAGCTGAGGAGCTGATCCTAGGGGAGATTGGAACCAGCGTGTTTACAGAACACCAAAGGCAAACAGCACTTGAGTTTTTGGAGGAAAAAGAGCAGCAAAATCAAGAACTGCCTCTAAATTCCAGTCAAAACTCCACTGCAGATGTCATCTCAGCACGAGGTAACACGGATCGTTTATCACAACTACAAAGGCAGACTGCATCTCTGACTCTGCTGTCTTCTGCAGGAAGTGTCCTCTGTAAACTTGAAGCCATGCTCAAGTTCCTCTACAGGAAATTGCTGTTGACTCATTCTGGCTCATTCAGATTCCAGAGCATCTTCTTCGCGGCGATGCTCCTCTACTTGCTGTTTCTGCGCCTGGATCCAGGTTGGACATTTGTTGATTCCATCACACTGAATTGCAGCAACATCTTTATCCGTCTCCTTCTGTCCCCACAGCTCTTCCATCCTCATTCATGTGGATTTTCAAACTATTCCAGCTGCTCAAACAGATGTGGAGGACCATGTTTGCACCCTACTATCAGGCCATCACCCAGAGCAAAGGACTGTAGGATTCACCTTTTCAGATGAAAACAAAATATCTGCCTGATCTTAATCAAATTTCCTCAGCATTATCTCTTTTTTTTTCAACAATAGGAATTGAAATGCCAGGGAGATTTATCGTACATTTATTAACAGAAAATGTTTATGGACATAGGCAGTTAACAGCACAGATCAACAAACAGAACCACTCTTTACTTCAGCTAAGGCACACACTGTCAGTCCTCTCTACAATCTTTCCATCATCTGTTCAGACTGATCAGCTCCTCAATCAGCCGCACTGTCGGCTGGCTGATCGGGTAGTGAGGCGGCAGCTTCTCCTCTGCACATGATGGCTTCAAAAAGTACCTGGGGGGGAGAGTCTCTTTTTCACATACAATCATGGCTGTGCATCAAAGCAAAACTGACTTGTTGAAGATTGATGAGACAAGAGCAGCGACACAGACCTGAACTCCTCTCTGAACTTTGACCGGAGGTGCTGGGAGAGCTGGTTGTTGGACTGCAGACAAGCCAGCAGGAGGCGACAGCGCTGGTACAGCAGAACAGACTCAGCAGGACTCGGAGAGGAATCCTCCAGGTCTGACAGAACCAGCACCATCTGCTTTACCTGGTAACCAAGGAAGGACAACTACAGAGAGGGGGGAAATCAGGACTTAATTTTAAACACACTGATAATTAGTTGACTATGAAACCTCCAGTTACCAGGTGAGGATGAGGCTGCACAACTCGAAGGATCCAGCCTACTGACAGGAAGTTGTCAGCAAAGGAATATGTGCTGGCCTGAAATGCAAAAACAAACCTGAATTCTGCAGGAGCGTAGAATAAATCAACATGTGAGGTTCAACAGAAACTGACCTCTTGGCCTAAAAGCAGCAGCTCAAACAGCAGCGAGCAGGAAGCATCCAGATACTCCTGCAGCAATGCCTGAAGCAAGAAAAAGATTAAAAACGGGGTTAAAAACACAACAGAAATGAACAGTAGGTAGCTCACCTCACAGTCACGTTCTTGGTTTTGGATCTCTGGATCACATATCAGAACGAGCAGCAACCTGGAGGCCAGAGCACCCCTGCACGGGGGAGAGAGACCTTTAAAAAGCCGTTAAAGTATTCAAAATTTAAACTAGAGGACAGGGGAGGTGGTTACTTTTCAGCAGAAAGCAGGTCATGTCTGGCCGGTTCACCCTCCGTCCCTCTGAACATGATGGCGAGTGTCTGCACGGTCAGAGTGCTCAGGCTGGCGCCCAGATGGCGTCAGAGTAAATACAGTTTCAACAAGTCAGTAGAGATCGCTTCAAAGCTAATAATCCCTTGTTCTTTCAAGTAAATGAATGATTGTACATCATATTTGAATTCAATTCTAATTGTTTTTTTTAACTCACGTTTAAAATATTAATGCAAAAATACAAGTTACATGTAACAATGTATTTTGTGATGTCGACAAAAGGTTTGTACAAAATTAAAATATAGTTTTCTTGTTTTTTATGTCATTGATTTTCAAACGACTTTAACGTTCCATTATTCACACAGTCTGCCAGGACAGTTATAATAAACTGGTGAGTGTGGAGGAATTTTTTTAGCTGTAGGATGCCTCTTTGACATGTTTTACTTCTGTTTTAGAAACATGTCAAACACTGCTGATGTCTTGCTCTGGACCAGCGCTCTTGATGTCATTTGTGTAGAATTTAACCTCTTAGCGTAGGGATAAAAACGAGTTAGTCCTTAAATGACCAGAAAGCTCGTTGTGTAAAATAACAAGCAGCTTACAGACACACACACACACACACACACGAGTCTGAAGCTTACAGGAGCTGATCTGCTGTGTACTCTCCGTGTTTGCTCTGACAGCCATGCAGAGATTCCTCCAGAGTTTGAACCAGGAAGACAAAAATATCCCTGGACTGGAAAATATAGAACACGTGAGGACATCTTCACCCAAGTGCATCCAGGCAGAACAAATCTCTGACTTTGTGTCATGCGTGGCAGGTAATTTCTACATTTTTACACACAGAATTACTGCATGAGGACACATCTACAGGAATTTCCTGTCCTGAGATATGTTGTCAATAAAAAGAACTCAGCACTGAAAAATAATGACATTGCTGTAATCACAAATACTAAAGTTCTTATATAAGTTTGTCCACTCTGAGCCACTGTAGAAAGATGTCAGGGTAATGGACAGAAGCAGTATTAAAAGTAATGGAGAATCAATTATGACAACGCAAACATCAATGCTAACCTTCCAGAAGAGTCGACAGAGAGCGGCGCTGCGGTGAGCCGCTGTTCTCAACTCCTGCAGCAGCAGGTACAGCCGCTCCACACTGACCCCCTCCTGCAGGAGCTCACAGCTGAGCTGAGCCAACAGGTGAGCTGTCCTCTCACGGCTACACACACACACACACACACATACGGAGGACAGAATTAGAGAGTTTGTCTGTTACCTTCCTGTTTGCATCGTTAGCAGTTTTCCAACCTCACAACAGGAAGTTGTTTTCCAGGAGATGAGTCAGACAGAGCTCTGCACCTTCCTCTGTAGAGCGGGTCCAAAAGTAGAGTCGACCTCTGGAAACACACACACACACAATTTTATGAAGACTTCAAAATAAAGTCTATTCCAGGAGTAAGCAGGGATAATTTTGAGTCTTCAATTAAACTGTGTTTTGTACCTATTATCAATGGAGGCCTTAGATATGCTTCTATTTCAACTTTCCACATGTTACTGCATTGTGGATAATGTAGGCATTATATATTTTGCCAAAGAAGAAAAATACTGAAAGTAAATAGTGAATACTTCTGACAATCATGAAATTATACATCTGTGAGCTGTTACTAAAGGCTTGCATATATTTAAAGTGAAAATTAGGGAGATGAATCTCCGTCTCTTCCTGTCTTCACTCACAATAATAAAACTGTTCCATGAGCTTTGCAGGTGGAGGTAAAGTCTAGATGCACGTGAAACAGCGTAAAGGTGGAGCTCCGCCTCCCTCTCCTCTCCGCTACACACATAGTCTCTTTTCAGCAGGCGGGACAGGACCGACCTGATCCTCCTTGGCACCTGGAACATTGAAGCAAAACTTTAAAGACGCTCAACTGGCCTAAGTCGGCCAGTCTGCCAGTCCCTACCTGGTCACGTTGGGGGAGGCTTGATCTTGGATTAGGGGGTGACAGAGGAGAGGTGTGCGAGTCTGCGGGTGACGACAGTTGTAGCGGAAGCAGGGACGGAGGCTGCGGGACCCTGATGAGGCTCAGAGTCTTGGAGTGTGCAGAGGCCAACAGCCGAATCTCTATTTCATTGTAGTTCCTGAAGACCAGACAGTAAAAGTAAATATGGATATCCTGTATATTATCTCATTCACAAGTTTATTTAAGAAACAAAAATAGAATTTTCCCTAAAAGTCACTCGAGTGAAATACCAAGAAATTGTAAATCCCTGACCACAAGTAGAAAAATGTGTGAAAAACACCAGAGAAGGGAGATGATATTGATACAAGATCTGAAGGATCTCTGCCTGAGCCTGAGGAAAGAGATGGAAAGGGTGAAAGAAAATGAACAGAAACAAGAACCAAAGAAGAAGAAGAAAAGTCTTCTGAACTGGATCAGGGTGAAAATGAACTGTAAACACAAGTAGGAGATGGCTGCACGTTGATCTCCTCACTTCTGAACATCTCCTTCCTGTTATAACCCTGCTCAGCCCTCCTCCTGCTGCTGCTGCTGCTGCTAAACTCCCAGCTGACACTTTTGCCTCGTTCTTTACGCAGAAAGTGAAACGTGGTGCTTCTCACCCCCACTGATTGAGCTCCACATTAACTAAACATCACATGCTGACCTACAGTCCTAGCTGGAGCTGCTCCCTCTCACTTGAAGCGTGTTGGAGCTCACGGTGAGCGTCGTCCACACGAGCATCATCTGGCGGATCGCCCTCCCAGCTCTGCCGGAGCAGGGGCCACCCTCTCCTTCTTCAAAAAGCTCTTGAGGACAAAGCTCTTCCAACAGCACTTGTCTTTCTCCTCCCCTCTACTCACCCCCACTCTCCTCTCCTCTTTACATCCCTCTTCACTCCCTCTCCACAGCTGTGCGCTGAGAGTTGATTGTTGCCCTTGTGCTGGGTACTTTAGGACCGTGGGCCAGTCTTTGGGTCACAGGGTGGTTTGATTGTGTCTCTCACTGAGTCGCGTTGGACAAAAGCATCTGATAAATGACCAAAATGTAACTGTCGCCTTTCTCATGGCTGGGTCAAACCAAACATGCATCTTAATCCAGGTGGGTTTGTTTACCCCTGGGGGTAAACTGCACTTGAGACAGATATAAGCCTGAGCCAGTATTTGCATCACACATCAAGCGGCGTTTGATGTTACCCGGCAACAGTGACAGATCATCTGTGTGTGCTTCCTCTCCTCTCACACACACTTTATACGCGGGAAATGTACAGCAGGAAGAGAATTCAGTATAAAACACAACCCATAAGCATCCGGCCCATAATCCAGAGCTGTTTAATCCACAGCTACGTGCAAAGAAAACAAAGCATACATCCAGACGCTGGAAGCAGAGAGCATTTGCCACATAATTAGATAAAATATAAATGTTAGGGTTTAATAGAATTTTGTGGGGGGAAAATGCAAAACATTAACAACAAGCAGGTAAACTGAGGTTTCTCTTTTTTTAAATAAGGCATGAGACACTTGATCGGCACACGCATACGTGCGTGAGTGCGTGCGCGCGCGCATGTGTGTGTGTGTGAGTGTGTGTATGTAATACTCACCTCTGTGTACGATCTCCTGTTGGGGGAAAAAAAGACAGGGTGGTTAAATTGCAGCCAGAGGAAACAGGTAAGCTGAGGCACTCGCCCACTCTGGGTTTGATTACACCTGAGATTTCGGTCACCTGACATAACGGGGGTTACCTTCAAAGGTGCGTGTGGTCGGTGGGCAGCGGCTGGTTCGGCGAGAGGGGGGTTCGGCAGGAGGAAGGGGTGACCTCTGGCCTTTGCTCAACCAAAGAGCCCTCCTCCTGACAGGCTCCTCGGTGACGTAAGTGATCCGTATGTGCTGACAGAGCTCTCGGTGTTTGCCTCGGAGGAAATCGGGGAGGTCGTTCACCTGCAGGGCAAATTCATCACAAATCTTCTTATGGAACGATCACAATCACAGGTTTTTGCTGCCTTTAATGTGTGGATTCAACTGTAATCTATTAATGATACTGCCTTCGATTTCTCTACATAGAATCATCCCAAATAACACCGATTATCTAGGGGAAAAAAGTCGACGGCACTCAGACTTATTTCCTCTGTTATCTTGTTATGTCACATAGGTCAGAGGTCAAATGTGTAACATGCAGTTAATCCCATCTAATTACGACCCTGGCTAAACTGGACAGACTTCAGGGTTTTTTTTTGTTTTTAACAGATGGCGCTGAGGTATTTTTTTTACCAAGCAAGGTTTACCTGCTCGATCAAATCATGAGAGCATTTTAAATGTTGTAAAAAGGTGCACTGGAACGGTTCGACGATGCGGTAAAACCCAAAAGGTGTTAAGTCGATTTAGCCAATCTGAGCTGTAATCCGAACATATAAAGCGGATCAAACAAACAGCGGGAGCCTGATTGTCTTCACACGCGGTGATGTAATTTTCCCAGATTACAGGTGTAGCCCGGACATTATAATTTAATCGGATTAACCTTGTTTAAGAATAAGAAAACGTATTAAAAATTTAAACGGAATTAAGAAAACGAATCAGATTAATGCAAATGTAATCATCTGAATTGCACATCGAATCCATTTAACTGTAATTTATCTCACCAGTTTGATGTCACGCACGCGCCTGAAACTCAGCGCCGCGGTCAGTGTCCGCGGCGCGTACTCGGTCAGGAAGACGAGCTCGTCGCTCAGCACCACGTGCATGTACGCCTTGTTGATGGTCTCCGAGACCACCACGCACGGTTCGTAAGATCGGATCCTCTCGTACACCGCCTGGTCCGTGTTTCTCCTCAGGAACGAGTCCAGTTTGATGTTACCGCGGGAGTGAGGCGAACCGGGCCCGATCCGAGCCATGACGGTACCAGAGAGGTCAGCCTCCGCCTTGACGCCCGGCGGCCGGGGGTTCTTGATGGTTTCCCATCCGTCTGGATCGGTGAGAAGAGCCAGACAGGTGATTCTGCTGATACCCAGCGAGCGTGAAGGAAAGCGCGGCTGTCTCGGTCCTGCCGCACGCACAGCCCTCTGATTGGTCCGCGCGCCGAGGATGGGCGCTGCTGATTGGCTAATGGCCACTTCATTTACGCCAGAGCGAGAGCGTGAGGGCGAGCGGTGACGTCAGATCAGGATTTTTATAGTGCAACGCAAGGGTTTAAAATAAACTAAAGGCAGAAAAAGAGCCAGGAACTCAGAATTTGAGTGTTAAGGTTGGGTTTATACAGGACCCGAAAGCAGGCAAGACGCAGAGATAAAAAGTCCTGTAGGACAAAGTGCCTTGCGGTGGAGATTCACACTTTCTCTGCTCTGGGCCTCTCCTCTCCTCTCCTCTCCTCTCCTCTCCTCTCCTCTCCTCTCCTCTCCTCTCCTCTCCTCTCCTCTCCTCTCCTCTCCTCTCCTCTCCCCCTCCTTCTCCTTTTCCTCTCCCTCTCCCTCTCTTCTCCTTTCCTCTCCTCTTTCCCCTCCTCCTCCTTCCCCTCCCCTTCACTCTACTTCTCCTCTCCTCTACCCCTCCCCTCCCCTCTCCTCTCCTCTCCTCTCCTCTCCTCTCCTCTCCTCTCCTCTCCTCTCCTCTCCTCTCCTCTCCTCTCCTCTCCTCTCCTACCTATCCTATCCTCTACCTGTCCTCCCCCTTCTCCTCTCTATCTACCCAGCCGGCCATCAGCAGGAGGGTCCCCCTACATGAGCCTGGTCCTGCTCAAGGTTTCTTCCTGTTAAAGGGGAGTTTTTCCTTGCCACTGTTGCTTGTCTGGGGTCAGGCCCTGGGATTCTGGAACGCGCCTTGAAACAATTTTGATTGTATAAGACGCTATATAAATAAAGATTGATTGATTGATTGAATTATCTTTTGCCTCCTCTAGGCATATTTAATTAATCAGACAGGGAGATGCAGTGAGCTGCCGCTCTGTTTCACAACAATACCGGAACAGGTACATAGGTAGTGTTGGTGACGTCACGTCCATGACGCACGTGAACAACATTACCCTCTGCAGGACACAATGAGCAAGGACGCACATAAAGTTATCACGTTTAACAAGTCCAAGAACTAGTCTTTACTTAGCAAACCAAACTGACAGTCCTCCTGGACAGCAGGGAAGCGCTCGTCCAATTTTCCGGGGCGCACAGAGAGCTCCAGAGCGGAGCCAACACAGGAGTCAAGTCCTGCGCGTTCTCTAGTCCTGCAAGGCGGCGTGGAGCCCTCGAACGAGTCGGGGAAACCACCAAAACCCTCTGACACCGGCAGACAGGCAGTCTGTCCTTAAATAGGTGGCCTGATGGAGATTGCCGACAGGCGCCTGCCTGCAGCGCCAGCTGTTGCAAATATCGGCTCCTCCACGCCCCCTGCATGGAAAACCAGATACACAACCCAGAACCCTGGACCCCAACAGGGCGTTTTGTAAGTCATTAAAGGAAATCCAACAAATGTGGGTGATAAAAGAGATTTAATTACAATTACATTTACATTTCAGTTTGTGCTATTTCATATGCCGTTGAATATTACATATAACGTTATTACAAATAATATTATATTACATATAACATTATTATAGAGCGTTGTGCAAAACTGACCAGATAGAGGATAAAACATCCAATAAAACATCCACGTACTGATTCTGATTTTTAAATTTTGTGAATTACTGTGTCTCCCACATTGTTTCTGCAGCCAGATTATCGATTGAAAAATCACATTTCGCAAAAATGTACATCAAGTGGCTCATTCGTGTTAAGTTTTTTAAAGAAACAACTTAGATAAAAGCACAAAATGTAAACATACTAAGTCAGGTAAGCCAGAGGTCTCATGAACAATATGGGAGACAGATCTATGGCTCTCCTTGCTGTAAATTGTTATGTTCATATTATGTTATATGTTATGTCATATTTAAATAAAACTGTTTGCGGAATAATTTGTGGCTCCGAGTGAAGTAAATGCTCTACAAGAAAAATAAAACATTTCTTTTAACCGACGTTGTTGCAATGCGCCCATATAACCACTAGATGTCAGGAGAGAACAGGAACTCCACAATTCCGTTCTGCGTTTCAAATGATGGAGATGAAAAATAATGACCAAATTGAAATCTCATTCTTTTTATAGGCATTGGTTAATTAATACCTGATGTTACTACAATGTCTGTGGCGACGGTAATTGGAGATAATACTCTTCTTCATCTTCCTCACTGGCTCAGAGAGAAAGAGAGAGAAGAGAGGACAGAGCGAGAGAGAAAGTGAAGAAAATCTTTGTAAATAGCTCCAGAAATGAATGCTGAGTTGTTTTGGGCACTAAACACACACTCCCCCCGTCTCTCTCTCTCTCACACACACACCCGAGCACATGAAGGCTGTGTTGTTTTACAGGAACACACAGTCTTTTATGCAACTTGGCGAGCACTAACACATCTGGGTTTGTGGCTTTCCATCTTTTTTTCTTAAATTAAAATGCATCATAATGTTGACAGCATTTCAAAACAACCTTTTGTCAACAATGAACAATATTTCAACCAAACGCGTAGTTTTTGTGCAAGTGACACCAGTCGATGTTACAAATCTTTCGGGTTTTTTTTGTTAATCGCTGAGTTTAATAGCCATGCTTCTGTGGTTCTGAGCGGTTCTGTCTTCCTTCGTCAGCATCAGCATCCACAGCGGCTGCAAACAGATGTGGGTTTGTGCTGCACTTTGAGCTTTTTGAGTTTGAATTCTCACAAATGACAATCGTGTTTTTTTCTTTCTTAGAATATATAGATAAATAAACACCCAGTGTTTCATTCAGGCCTTTTATTTTCATCTTATTTCAATGGCTTCCTGTTTATTTTACGTCATTTCTTAGTTATTTCGAACTTTAACACACATTTATGAAATTTTGTATAAATTAAGATTCACATGAGTATAAACCTGTGTGAAAGAGTCAGTTTAGTCGTTGTCATCATCTGTGGGCGTTTCCTCACGGATCGGACACGTGAACTGCAGCATCGTTTGAGCGCGCCCCCGTCTGTGTGACAGCTGACAGGGCGGATCGATCCGAACCGAACCGAACTGAACCGGGACAGACAGCAGATAAACTCCTTTGAGACAACGCAAGGATGACGGCTTTGAGCAGCTGGGAAGTGTGCGTCAAGTATGCCATCTTCGTCTTCAATTTCTTCTTTTGGGTAAGTTTTACACCTTTTTTGTTTCTCCTTTTGCACTAAACTGCAATTTTGCAGAAATCAGCAAGTCTCGTCTCCAAACTAAGAAAAAGGACATTAACTCGGTTTATCTGAAAGCAACCCATATTGGAGCAAATATGATATTGCGTTCATATTTATCAATTTGATGTGCACTCTGATCTTATTTTCCCCATTCTGTAATGTGATATAAATAAAAGGGTGACATCAACATCCTTTCTCTCCTCAACATCCTTTCTTGTTGATACCAAGATGACTCAAAAACTAAAGTAATGAAATCACAATATTATCTAGGGGAAAAGCAGTCGAGAGCGCAGACGTGTGAGTTGTCATGTCTTTAATGAAGGTGGTTCAATAACCAGCATCAGTGGAGTACATATACAGTTTAACTAGGCAGCATACCCGGTTTAATTAACATAGGTTGTTTTATGTTTTGGTTTTGATCTTTTGAATGTCCATCACCAAAAATGTAACCATCTGCTCCTTGGTCGATTGTCAGTTTCCTAAAAATTCCATCAAAATCCTTTCATAAATTGTTTCAAACCAACAAGAGCTGCCTGTAATAACCTCCATTGTGGGACGTAATAACAATATAGGTGTGGCCGTCTAACCATTGGAGGACTAGCTAGCGAAATATTTCCCATGGCGTGCACAATAGGACGGTAATTTGGGCGATGGCATTTTTACAATAAGGTGCCAATAAAGTGTAAAACCAATCTATGGATCTAAATCATCTATGTGTTGTCAAGCCAATGCAAACATCACCACCCCGAGGAGCAAGCAGCGCTGCAAAGTTAAAAAATTACAAAAATGTTCAATATTTCTAGAAATTCTTCCCAAATGAAAGTTCAGTGTATTATAATAACCTGGGCTAACCCGATCTTCCACCAGGGGCGCATCTAAATATTTTGTGTATTTCAGTTCCTTTTTTTCTTCCTCTAATTTTACTGACTTTCCTTGTTCGAATGACGTCATTCATCCAATCGTTCAACAGTTCTCTATATCTTTGCACTTTTGCCCTGTTTATCAGCCATCGACACATTTCCCGTGACGCTGACTCATCAATTCAGGCATCTGAATAACTCCTTCAGGGTGGAAATATTTGATATATGGCGTTTCTCTCTGGAAGACCACAAACATGCAGCATGTTTTTAATTATGATGTTGTGACACGGGGAAATACTGACTTTTCTGGAAATACTTCATCAGGATCCCCTCCAGATGCTCGGTAAGGCATTATGAGCGATTATTGTGCACCGCAGAATGGTTTGAAATTGAATGCATTTCAAACACAGTGTTTAAAAAAAGCCCACGATGTCACACGTCTAAAACGCACCACCGTTGACAAAAATAGGACGCAGGAGCGGTCCGTGGTCCATTTTAACATCAAGTCATTCAGGAAACGCGACCGTGTCGGACTGCCCCTCCCCGGCCTCCGTTTGCACCTCCCCCGCTCGTATCTAGGGCGCACTCAGGTGAGGCATTCGTCCAACATTTATGGGTGTGGTCCAGACACAAACACTCCCAGATTCACCTCTCGCTGCCAGAGACGTTCTAAAAGCCGAACTCTTCGGTCGTTTTTACTTTTACTCGTGAAGATTGTCGAAATTCCGGAGCCATGGGGGCAATGCAGTGCATCAAGTACCTGATGTTTATCTTCAACTTTCTCTTCTGGGTACGTAGTGCTGCGTTCACGTGTTACGCCTGTTTACGCGCGAGTTCGGTTTTTGTGCGTAATCTTCCTTGAAGGGAATCGACTAACGACTTATCTTGTAAAGAAACAACATTACATGTGCCTGACACGCGAGGATGTTTTAAAAGTGTTTTAATAGAAATAAAACGCGGAGTGTTTTGATGGCATCGCCTATTGTGTACGAGCACGTGTCTCCACACGCACGGGACATTTGAAACGTTGTCTGGGAAGAAATTAAACCGCAACTTTCCTGGACATTGAGAGCAACACTGAATATCTGGCGCCAGTCTCTGGGCGCGTGAAAGTGAATTTATGCAGTTGTTTCCCCAAATAATTTGCTCCCTTTTTTAATTTCCGACGCGTTTTACGTAATTAAATTCAGCTGGGACCACTTGAGGCTGTTCCTGCTCCATTCGGACTAAATATAGTCAACATATTTCTTCTCCTGATTGGCAGCAGCTGCTCCTCGTCCCGTGATGCGTTCGCTGACTGGCGAACAAGGAGCCGCAGCTTTAAACGGCTTTCTGTCGGAACCTTTCAGCAAGCATGTCGAAAAGAATCCAGTTCCAGTAGCGGCAGATGTTTTCCCCACCGATTTTTAAACGGGCTGATTCGGTTAGACTCGTAGAGCCTGTCGGCCACGCCCCCGCCGCGGCCCGAACAAGGAATGACGCAGATCGGGGGGCCACGTTTATGAGCTTCTAATGTTTCTCATGGAACGCTGGTTTAAAATAGTTCGCCCCTTTTTTTCCACTGTGTAAAAGTTCCAGACTGTTTAAATCCCAACCGTCAAAATGGCAGCGTTGTCCCTAATTATTACCAGCTTTCCAGAGCTGTTTGTCCAGGCTTAAATCTCTCCTGCCTGTTGTGATGATGGTTGAGCTAAGACTGCAACCTCGGTTCCTTTTTACCTGCTATCCTGAGAGAATATGTTGTTTTAGAGTAAAAGCCCCTCAGGAATAATCCATCTTTGTTGTGCCATCAGTGGAAAACAACCACAGAGCGCTGCTGCAGTTAATGAGCGCTAATGCAAGTCTCCAGGGGCAACAGGCTGTTTCTACTTACCACACAAACACCCCAGCTCCCCTAAGAGTGTCCACCCGCTTCAGTGGGAGCACTCGCACTTCCTGTTTTCCAGCCCTTTTTTCTTTAATTGACGGGTGTGCACAAAGCAGAAATGAATAAAAAAAAAAAAAAAAACTAGCAAAAACTGTGAGGTGTGTTCATGTTGTGGTGTAGAATAAGAAGCAAACTGTTGATTGCACATACAAAGTGCTGCAGAGAACTTGAGATTTTCATCTTTTAAAAATCCTTTCCTGCCGTGACTATTTATTTCCAATGAGCTAGACTCCCTGGAAGCCACTGTTTATGAATGACTCACGGTGGAGTGATTCACCGTCGGCCCGCTGAATCTGAAACGACGACGATTGCTGCCGCTTCCTGTTGCCGAACAACACTGGGAAATTTATGTAGAAGTGACGGGGCTGTTGCGGTTGCCGAGGGGACGGTTGTTTGGATGAGGCAATCGTCAACATATAAGTCTGTTGCTTTATTTATTATACCGTAAGTGCTCGCATTCTACAGGTTTTACCAAGATTAGGGTTAGTTGTTAGGGTGTATTTTCAGTGGTTTATCATCAATGAAGACTTGTAAAGTGTCTGAGTGGTGTATTTTCTCTTCATATGTTCCCTGTCTTTAGTTGGCAGGTACCGGAGTCCTAGCGGTGGGACTTTGGCTGCGGTTTGACTCGAGGACAGCGGGGCTGTTTGAACATACGGACTCGCCTACGGTCTTCTTCACTGGTGAGGAACTGTTGTCCCACAACTGCACACACAATGATAACTGTCTGTATGTTGGCCTGTATTGATTTTACCATGCATGCTGAGCTGTGGCGATAAGGGCTTACACTGGAGTGTATCCGTTTCAATGATTCAGTGCGATTTCGGTATTTAAATGATTTAGATGAATGCTTTTTTTTTAAGACGGGGCATATTTCTGTCCTGGACTGTATTTTGAAGCTGGCTAAACAGTAAAGATTTACTTGACAAATTGAATGACAATCTGTCCTCTACACTTTTCAACTGGAAACATGACGGCAATGAGCAACTCATCTATAAAATGTAGGGGAAGGACACCCAATCATCACTTTGGAGTGTGTGTAATTGTACAGTGACTCAGCATTGGTGTTTTCCTGTACGTAGGAGCAGCATCTGTTGTAACATTTAGACTTGACTGCAGCCAGGAAGTTTCTATGTGAGGCCATCTTCAAGGTGTCTTGCAATCGTACATCCTGGAGTGACAAACATTTATGGGTTAAAAAAAAAACAGCTCTGATTGACGACATACAACTTACAGGCCTGTGGGGCGTTTTTGTGTGTTGTGTAATATGTAGCTAAGATGAGTGCTTGATTAGCAATTGAACAGCTGGAAGGGACAAAATAATACAACTTCTATATCTAGACTACAGTGTAAACACACTTCAGTATGCTCTTTTTGTACACTTGTTAGTTGCACCCATTTGGCAGCTACTTTGGTGAATCTTCAGGCTAGAACTGATTAGGGAAACCAAGCAGCTCTGAGGGCAGCTGAGGCCACGGTGAGTCTTCTCCCCCGGCCTGGCAGAGCCCTCCGCACATAGCGTTCATTCTTGACTCGCTGACAGGGACCTCTTTGTTCCCTCCTCTTTCGTGTTCTCCGAGGAACTTGCAGGACTTGATCCTTTTGTTCCCGTCCCCAGTTTTGCTCGCATTGAACTGATAAGGCCGTGGGCGGCAATGGTGACAGAGGGTGTCAGAGATGCCAGACATCTTGATAACAGCTTGGTGGTTTGAGGTAGTGGAGGAGGATTACTTGCATGACTGTGGTGATTCCGGACCAAGATCTATATTTTCTTTTAAAGATTTTGCATTATAAAGACCACAGCCGCTCAGTTTGGGTGTTTCCCAGTTGTGGTGGGACATGATTGATGAATGTTTACATCCAGAAAGGATGAAGAAAAGAAACTGCCTGAAACACTAATGGCTTCCATGCTACATGCTAACCTCCACGTTCAAGCATCAGATAAGGATGATTTCGGATGCATCAGGTTCTGCATGTCGGCTCGGATGTCTTAACTCGATTAGTGTGTCTGGCAGCAAAGAGTGAGCAGAAGGTTGCCACTGGCAACGGCAAATTCACTTTGCACAATGACTGACAATGGATGCGTTGTTCACGACAACCAGAACAAAATCCAGATTTCCACCAGCTAAACTCTACTTCAAGTCTCTATTTTGCTGTTGTAGGCGTGTATATCCTGATCGCAGCGGGGGCTTTGATGATGGTCGTCGGCTTCCTCGGGTGCTGCGGAGCCATCAAGGAGTCGCCGTGCATGCTGGGATTGGTGAGTACTACTAGACATGCTGAAGTGGCTTCAGTGGAGTATGATCCCACATTTAGCGCTTAGGTTTTGGCTCAGAAGCACTTTAGCGCCCTCTATTGTTTATAATGCATATTCATACAAAAACTACATTTAATAATTTACACAAATGCCAAGAAGGATCTTCAGCTGTGGAATGAAAGCATACCTCTTGTTTGTATTAGTTCTTCCTCTTCCTCCTCCTCATCTTCGCTGTGGAGGTGGCTGCTGGGATCTGGGGTCTCTCCAACAAGGACACGGTACAGATTTTTATTTTTTAATTTAAAATTCAGATTTCAAGCATTAACGGTTGTTTTTGTGTCTCAGGTGGTAAATGAAGTGACTGACTTCTACAAGGAGATGTACAATAACTACAAGACCACCAAACAGGAAGCTCTAAAGGAAACTCTTCGTCTCATCCACTTTGGAGTAAGACACAAATATCAATATTTGTTTGCTACAACTCTAAAAATCTTGTTAAAACGAGTGCTTAATGTTAGTCGGACATGGGGAGTTGGAGACTAATATACTTCACAGGCTTATTTTTCCCTTTCTGCCAAAATAAATTGTAACTAATGTTACTCAAAGAAGATTAAAGTTTTTAAAAGTACTCTGCAGACAGAACACTGTTTCCTGGGGGATTGACTTAAAACATGAGCTGTTATCTAGTATGAAAAAGTCTAAGATGCTGCCTGAGGCCAAACCAGAGTTTGTGATGCCAGTCTTAACAAGTTGATGTTAGCATTAGCCCAAGTATAACTTAATTTGCTTCTCTTCACCTCAGCTGAACTGCTGTGGCCCAACAGGGACCATTCTTGATGGCGCTAAAGATATCTGCCCCAAGAAGGAGGGACTGGAAGTCTTTGTCACCACGGTAACTGCTCAAAACATACTAAGGTCGGTATTTTATATCCTGTGAGCTCACCTTTATTTTATTTTTTCCCTCCTCAGAACTGTCCATCCGCCATTAAAGAGGTGTTCGACAGCAAACTGCACATCATCGGTGGAGTTGGAATCGGCATTGGCATCATCATGGTGAGATCTCCAGCTCTCTTAAGCAGTTTCAAACTCAGAACCTTAAGACTGCTGAGTTTATGCAGTATGTTTGGTTGAAATCCAGAATGTGACATGAAGGTCATGCTGCTCCAGGACTGTTTTATTCTTGAATTGATGAATGCTGTCTCCTCTGCCCCCCCCACCCCCCACAGATCTTTGGGATGATCTTTAGCATGATGCTCTGCTGTGCCATCAAGAGGTCCAGGGACTACGTCTGAAGACCCCTCAAATCTCCCACAAAACTCTTACTTACCTCTGCTTAAGTTTGTTTTAGTCACATGTCAGCGTGGCTCCATACAGGACGGCCAAATCGACCTATGAGAGTGTGGAAGCCTGAACTCTCTTTCCTCTGGATACCGACGGTCTCCGTCTAGCTTTGAAGACATTAAACCGAACAAAGGGCTGTTTATCTAGGTGGCCTTTTACTGAGCTGCTTGGCAAGACTGACTCTGCTGCCCCCTGGAGGACGTCGACCTCACTGTTTCCATTCAGGTTTGGACCTGGTTCAAGGTTCATTATGCCTGCATCTAATCTTGAGTTTCAGTTAATTTAGTCACGTTGCATGTTTTTATTTTGCTCATTATGTTACATGCGCTTATGTTTTTAATAAAAGCAGAGTTTTATGAATATTTTGAAAACTACAGGTCAAATATCTTTAAAATACCAAATAAATAATCTAACATCCATTTGTCTTGTGTATTGTCGATTACTGTAACGGCATTCTTTCCGCATGTGTATATAACCGCTAGTGAAGCAAAGGGCGAAGTCAGGGTACACTTTTATTCCATAAAATAAAAATACATGGCTTTCACAATCCTCATGTCACGGTGAGTTTAGCATCTGCTGGAGAACGGGGCTGATTTCTGTTATGCCTGTAAACAAACCTACAGCTGTTAATCAGAAACGTCTCAAAAGGCAGCAAGTGAAGCCTGGAATTGCTTCAATGCCCTGAAAACCTTTCAGGCGACGTTACAGCCACCTGGCCGACGCACCTGACGTTTTGTGTTAATGGTTGGCATAAACGCAGATTTTTGTGGCAGGAAGTTCTATTTTCTCTTTTCCCCGTGACAAAAACCTGCTGGCAGAAATTGACTTTGGCAGAAATCTGTCTAAGGATGAGAATATTCAGTTAACTGTCCTACAAAGACAAACCTTGGCTTGTTTTCTTAAAGCAAATGAAAGGTCTGATTGTCTTCTACAGACCTTTGAGCATTAATAACAGAAATTATTCCAGCATAAGAAGTAGACCCACCGACTTTAGTGCCAAGGTGTAATCACATCCCTAAAGAAACAAAATACCTACAAACCAACTTCCTAATATATTGCGTGGGAAGAACACCTCAGATGCTAAAGGTGAAGCCCAGATTACAGAAAATAGTCTTCAGTGATTATACCCATGAACTCCCAAATGTACTTCACTCATTAGTGCTTTTAAACACTTTAAAACAGGAAAAAAAAGCATCTCAATTTGGTCATTTTAAATTAAATCCAGCCAGATAAAAGAAAAAAAATTTGCATATATCTGCAGCAGAACCCAGAAGCTGCGTTTGCTATTGCTGTTAGCTGGTCAACAGTCCTGTGCCTCGCTCACAATTAACATGAAAAAGACCTAAAGGAAAAACCCACCACAGTATAAACAGACCCTGCATGTGGAGTCGATAAGTGCAGCAGCTCCAGATTCAGTTTGGAAAGGTGTGGAAAAACCTGCCCAGTGAGAGGTCACGTCATGAAATATTCAAAGCTGGAAGACCGAAGGCTCACAGGACAAACGTGATGGAGACAGGTTTACAACCTGAAGAACTAAAACATGTCCACAACACAAAAATGATTCTATTGATTTGTGTCAATATCAGCTCAGCTACAATAATCACTTTATGCTGCAACCTGGATAGATGTTGGACCACATGTGTTAGCATGATAGCGACATAATTTTGGGTTGCAGACCTACGTTTACAGCCCAGTGTAAAATAATCCAGAACCCATTTTAAAAACAGCAAACTGTACAATTAGTGTAAACTGTGCAGTATTAGGACCTTCAATAAGTGCACGTTGCCTGATATGAAGATGGGAAAACAAATTAAGACTCTGAAGCTGATTTAACCTTCAAACATTGCATGATCAACATCAAACCACTGTTTTCTGGTGGAAAATGTGGCTGTAGAATCAACTCCAACACCAGCTGTGGGTGTGTGAGTGCGAGTGCAGCACCGACAGCTCTGGCAGTCATTCCACCGGAACCATAAAAGCGTCACCGGTTTTGGTCCGAGAATCTTCATTCAAGTGATTTCAACGAGTTCGTCTGTCCTTCATCGAGTCCTCCATGTCCGTCAAGGCCATCCTCTTCCCTTGTTCTTCCTCCCATGTCATCATTGCCGCCCTTACCTGACGTCGTGGAAGTAGAGGTTGGCACATAGACACAGCAGCACGATCGACACCAGCATGTAGTAGATCAGATTCCTGAATTTAGGCTCCAAGTCGCCCTGCCGGTACCAGAATATCTGCAGGGGTTGAGAAACGCAGATGCAGGCCGTCACTTGTACTGTTCACAGATGTAACTCGGAGAAAATTTAATTTATTATGTGTGTTAAGATCTCAATAGAGGCAAAAAGAGGTCATTGTTTGGCTGCTTTGACATTTATAATAGCATTCATTGTAACATTGTTGATTTAACTCTACAAATAAAGAGTGTGTGTCTTTGTGTGGGCGAGCTAAAGTTTATTACCTCCCTGTCAACACTTAAGCACGCGCATCTGACAAGAGCAGCGTGCGTCATTCAAACCTCTAAATTACACAAAATCTTCAGCCACTGATAAAGGAAAGCAAGATTTGTACTGTATAAGATCATTACCAGCACTATGGTGGAGCCACAGGCTAGGAGGATGCACACGGCAAAGAAGATATTCAGAGGTTGTGGAGGCAGTGAAGGGAACACGAATGAGCTGATAACAGTCACCTGCAGATGGAAAAGCAACATAAAACACACGCCGGCGTTCACCATATGAATTTATCTATTTATGACCTTTGTTTATAAAAACAACTGAAACATAAGAATAGAGTCATGTAAGCACAATAATATAATCAATGAGAATTAACTGCAAACATCCACCGATAAGAATCCAGAGATTCATTCATTATTAAGGGTGCTATGGAAGGTTAGTGATGCAACATTTGTCTCTTCACATTTCAGGCTAAAATGTCAGATTAATGGCAATATCACCCAGATTTATACCCCCTGTCGACTCTGAACTGTGGAAAAACTGTGGAAAAAACCCTGCACGTTCTGAGTTAAAACAAATCCTTGGATTGTAATGCTCTGAACTTTCATTCATCCAATGAGATCCCTCAGCCATGAAGCCGAGAAGCACGTGAAGAAAAATGTGCCCCAGCTAATTATTTTAGTGTTCTATTATGAATTTATCAATTCCTTGTTTTAAGTGTTGACTTAAAAATGACGGGGAAGGCCGACAAACAACCTGTTTATTTGTGAAGACTGTTTGGGTTAATGATTACTGAGGGTAACACAGCTCAGAGCAGCGCGTCAGGAGGTTTTAGTCACACGGGCCCAAGTTGAGCTTTTCTCCTTTAGAGGGAAGAAACAGCCCATCAGACAGCATCATTTCAGCTGGATGTTTTGGACACCAGATCAAGCACCCAGAGGTGTAAACCATAGAAGAAGTCTGTACTTACTAAAACAACCACTGAGGTAAATCCTCCCACTGCCAGGTTTATGATTCGATCCTGCCAGGAAGACAGTTGGAGAATCAGCCAAAAGTCCTCAGTGTTGCACGTCCTATTAACTTTTGTACACATAATTTCATTCCAGCAGTTTAGTTTCACTCAGCAAACTTTGACTTTGAGCAGAACCAAAAGGTCTGGATTAGAATCCCCTCCTACCCGTGCTGAGGTCTCCCCAAACAAAGGCCTGTTGTCCAGGCCGCTGGTGCCGTACGTCCTGGTGGTGAAGTCGTCCATGGCCGGATTCAGCAGACGTGTGCCAGCCTCACGACTGCTGGGCTCTCAGCAGCTCCTCCTCCTGGAAACGCAGAGCCCGAGCCGCATGCTAGCTAGCTTCTGAAGGAGCCTCAACAGCCCAACGGCGACATTATGATGGAGCTTTCTGCCAGCTGGTGGATTCAGGTTCTGCGCCTGCGGTTCAGAAAAGAGGATATAAGAAAACGTAGGGGGAAGCTTATACAAATATTCTGAATATAAGGTAACACCTGGTCTTCATTATAAAATCATTTAAAAAAACAACGAGGGAAATGTCCAAACCCAGCTATGCTATCAACACAAAACAGTATATTTAAACTCTACCAGCATGTTTTGTTAAACTCAGATTAGCATGTTTGAGCCCCACAATCTTATTACATGTTTAACATTCTGTCTCTTTCTATAGGAACCTATTTTAATCATATTTGCAAACTTGGGGATGTATATAAGGGAGAAAAATCGATACTGTACAGCATGTAACTATGGGATTCCCAACCTTGATGACTGAGAATATTCATCAAACTATATAAGGAAGAGCTTTATTATTACGAGGAAAAACATCTAGAATTTAATAAGGAGAAATGCATCCTTGTTTTCTGAGGAAGGCCCCAGATACTGGTGACACCATCTTTTGTTCCATTTCACTTCCTCTTTTTTTCAGCTGTCTTAAACGTTGGTTTCATCTCAGAAAAAAAAGCAACTTTGGTGAAAGAAGCAGGTGGAAACCCAGCCTGAGCGCCTACGTTCAGCTGGCATTTGACAATGTTTATTCAGTTTAATGGCACACCTTCACATGAACCGAAACATTCTTTCTTCTTTCTGAGGTTTGCAGCGGTGGCTGCCGCCTTCTTTTCTGGGTCAGAAGGCGGCAGGAAAGGGAATCAAAACCTCACCGAGCTTTCTCAGCAGAAAACACGCAGTTGTGAAAACAACGGCGTCATTATAAAGCAGAATACAAAGTGCCCTGAAACTACATTCCTGAACCTTGTGATTAAAGCAGAACTCTTTAAAAGGACCCCACAGCTGAACTGAAAGAAGAACAAAGATATTTGGGAGGGGGGTCAACGCCTGAATAAAACCTCCAAATGACAAATCCATGTGATGTGGCAATTTTAATTTACTCAGCAGCTGCACTCAGCAACGATTATTGTCTGAATTAATGAAATTAAAATCTTATTTTTTAATAAAAGTCAGAGATATTAGGGTTAAGGTTGATATCGGCCAGTCTGCAATCAAGAATTACAAACAAAAGCCTCATGAACGAATATCAGCGAGTAGATTAGTATAAAATATTGATTATTACTACAAAATAAAGGACTTTAATCACCCACTCAGCCCGTTTACATGCAAGCTATGAGAGGGAAAACGTCAACTATTAACATCGATCCAAAGGGGGACCTGAGGTAAAATTCCTCTAAAAACCTGAAGATTTAACTCCATACATAGTAAATAAATAAGTAAATAAATAAACAGCTGCTCATAGCCGAACAGATCCCTTTAAATTCACCAAAACAGCTTGTTAGCCAACGCTAAACGTCATCAACCATATGCTACCGTCAAATGTAGAATTAATCCACACATACGCGTCATATATTACTATCGACACTTAGATCGGACCGAAAACGAACCCTGTAAACGACGCCAGCAAAACTAGCGTTTCCACCGTCAGCTAACCGGAGATTTGCCCGTTATGAGGGCAGCTCCACAGCAGGTTGACGGGCTAACGAAGCTAAGCTAACTCCTCAGACAGCTCCGGGACTCAAAATATCGATCGGTGTTATTTTTTAAAAAGCCCCTTATTTGACTACACTTGCCTTATGAGCTCCCCGCTTACTCCATTAGCATAACCTCAGAAAAGCGATAACGCCGGGTCGGGGTTGACTGGACGGGAATGAGCCCCGGTAGTCGGCATCGGTTCAAGCTGTTAAAGGCAGGTTCGATTAAAAGTGAGCCGACAGCAGAGCTGCTGAGCGTGCACGTACGCTGACGCCCACGCGCCCCAGCAAAGTTCTTTCAAAAACACCAATTTAATATTATTATTATTATTATCCTCGCCTTCTACCTTTCTAATGGGATCTAAACACATTTAGGACACTTTATTTTTATGTTAGACTAGGAACGTATCCGATTGATTAATGGTAATGCAAAATGTTTCCATTCAAGATGTACAAATTGCATTAATTTATTAGTGTGTTGAGTGAAACCGCATTGATTGAAGTTTATATTTGGTTTACGGGGGATTTTTCCTTGCGAAACCAGAAAGTTTAGGGATAAAGCGGTTAAGAAGACGAGAAACGAGAACCAGAAAGTTAGATGGAAAATTCATCTAAAATTTGAATGGGGTTAACTATTTATTTGCCGGCTTTGTTTTAGCCTCAAACCTATTCCGACACACAAATATTTTAACACATTATCTATAATGTAAAACACTATAACTTTGAATTACTCACCTGTTTTGCTGTTGCAGGACTGTTTGTGGTGCAGCTGATTGTTTTGTCAGTCTGTGCAGCACCACGAGAAAAAAAAACACACACACAACTTTATTTCTTATTACAAGCTAATAACTTGTAAATATTCAATTCCCCGTAGTGCCAGATAAAGCGATGCACTCTTATCAGGGGGAAGGCAGCAGGGAAGTGGAGGAGTAATCTCACCCCTCATGTTGCTATCACATGAGGAGAGTGTGACGGACTCCAGAGATTAAGTTTTAACTTTCATTTACAATCTAAACAAGTCATGAATGCTGCATTGTGTGGGGATTAAACCCCTTATATATATTATATCTCACGGACAAAAATATTATGTTATTAGCAAAATGCACTTTATTAAAACCCATTCATGGACGCTAAACCTCAGTAGGTCCAAATTTGATTTATGTTTAATCAGGGGAAAACATAATAAGTGATCTAAAAGACTGATAATTGCACATTAGATATTCACATGCAAATATGCACTGAAAAAATAAATAAAAACTACACAATACACCTGGAGCATCTTCTGCTTTTTTCTACAAATTTTACGTACACAAAAGAAAGTTTGCCTTGTTTGTGACGTAAGATGAGAAAATAGGAGAAAAAATGTCCATCTCTGTTCATCTGTCCATCAGAATTTACTTTACACAAGTTTACCAAATTAATGTTCCGAACATGATTTGTTTCTAAAATATATCTACATTCAGACGGCAGGTGGCGATAGCGCGATTTAAACGGAAATGTACCATTGTAAAATCCAACGAAGAAGAAACTAAGTTCCCCTAAAATTGGTGGGCGGGACAAATAAACATCTTCAGTGTCACTAAATGATCATCTTCTCCCCTCTAAATGTGACGTTTAATTGAGTCAAGACAACTCCGAACACCACTATAAAGATGAGTTCATTTGCAGGTCGAATGAAAGAATATCCCACAATTTCTTTGGATCGATTTGACCGGGAGAACTTACATGCCCGGGCATATTTCCTTTCCCACTGTCACAAAGGTAAGCCCTGAATAATATAGCTAGCACAATCACCCACATCGTGCTAATGTTTCGGATTTTCTCATTTACCAGCAGTCGTCATATTTCAACCATTGTTCTTTTTCTGCTGTCGATTCTTAGACCACATGAAAGGACTGAAAGGACCAGCACTGAAGAGAAAACTGCAGTTCAGGTGTTCACTTCCCACTCCTCCTTCAGCTGTTATTTTTTATTAGTTGATTCGCTGCGATGGTTGATACAGTTAAAGTTATGGTGTTATATTGCGGTTCCTCTGGATTTCAGTCGGACTGTCAGGCTGTACTGCTCTTTTGTGACCAAAGAACTGCTGCTGAGTAGCCCCAGGTATGCCTTCTGGGAGGAATACACTGTAAGTCCCATCTGCTGCTGCAGGCAGTACTGTATTTGTAAAGAATTATACAAGTGGTCAAAGTGCATGGAATGAGTCCTCGGTTGTTCACGTCCATGCTGATCTGTCTTAGGTTCCGTTAGAGTTGGAGAGCCCAACACAGATTTCTCTGGTTGAGGAGACAACTGGAGAGGTAAGTAATGTTTTTTGCATTGAGTTTACATACATCAGAAATTGTGGCTCAGATGTAATTAGCGCATTTGCATTTTCTTTTTTTTTTGGCAAATTTTAAGGATGTTACATTTTGTCTTTGACAGAAAGAAGATTTGGTGGTTACGCTACTTTCTGCTGGACATTGTCCCGGCTCTGTTATGCAAGTTACACCATTTCAGCATCACTCAGCAATTCATGGCTTTGTTTTAAAGTTCATCACCTTGTTTCCATCTCAGATCCCCATTATGTTTTAGCGTGACATAACATTTCTTTTGTCTAACTGGTGAGTGTGTCTCGTAGGTTCCTGTTTGAAGGTTCCCAGGGAACTGTGTTGTATACAGGAGACTTCAGGATTTCCGCTGGAGACATCTCCAGAATGGAACATCTGCACTCTGGCAGCAGGTCGGACCTTATGAACCTCTGTAACGGAATAGAAACTATGTAGAGCTGACAGTGAAGTGAAGCTTTAGGATTTTGTAGTTTCTATCTGCTGAAGATACATAAGTGTGTACATGAGAGCTCCGGTGAAGATAAGAACAGCAGCTGTTGTGGTTTATATGGCTGATGCTTTTGTTTGTGTGTTTCGTTTGCAGAGTGAAGGATATTCAGAGCATTTACCTGGATTCAACTTTCTATGACCCCAGGTTTTATCGCATCCCTACTCGGGTAGGTTTTTGTGAGTAACCAACACGGAGAATGACGCACCTGGAATCCAGAATTCATCTGTATGTGTGTGAGCAGGAGACCTGTCTGAATGGCATCATGGAGCTCGTCGGTAACTGGATCAGCCAGAGTTCTTATCACGTTGTGTGGCTTAACTGTAAAGCAGCATATGGATATGAATACCTGTTCACCCACCTGGGCAAGAGGTTCAACACAGAGGTACCACATGCACAAACCCACACACTTGATTTGTAACATGCATCTAATCCTAAACAAGTTGCCTATTTTTGTTTATATTCAGATCCATGTTAACAATCTGACCATGTTTAAGAAGATGCCTGATATCCTGAGCTACTTGACGACCAATCGCAGGACACAGATTCACGCCTGTCGACACCCTAGGGTGGATTTGTTGTTCTTCAAATAACCAAATTTAGCATTTAATGTCGCAGTTCAGAGTTTGTGTCTCGTATCTTCACAACTGTGTGTATTTTTAAATTCAACCGATATCCCCTCTGATTTGCACGTGTTTAGAGTGAGGATTTCTTCCCAAGCAGCCGGCTGCCGTGTGGCTGCACCGCCGCTGACGGGACTCCTCTTCGTATCATCAGCATCAAACCATCCACCATATGGTTTGGAGAGAGAACAAAGAAAACCAATGTGATAATAAAGTAAGAGTAAGATTCAAATGCCTGAATGTGCTTCTGTTTTTAGCACAAAATCCACGAGGTATCTTATTAGGTTCGGTCTGTGAGACACAGATGCATGTTGTTTTTTTCCTTTCTAGAACCGGAGCAAGTTCCTTCAGAGCCTGCTTCAGTTTCCACTCCTCCTTCTCTGAGGTACCTGCATATTTTTATGGAAATCAATGAATTTCAAGCAAGGTTGTAACAAACATTTGCACAGAATCCCTCCTTTTTTTCCTCTGATCCCAGCTTAAAGATTTCCTCTCCTACCTCCAACCAGTCAACATCCATCCCAGTGTTATCCCCATCGGTCAGACGCTGGCCGAGGTCACAAATATGTGAGTCCTATTAAAGTTTTCCTCCTCCTACAAAACACTTCATGTCAATAATCAACAGCATAATGAGGTAAATAACAAATCAGCTGCCGAGAAGCCTTAAAAAAATAAAATAAAAAACCCCCACAGCATTTAAAATTAACAGTAAATTTAGATAACTAACACTTCCTCCTCTAAAATAAAATAAACATGATTTATTTATTGCTGTGTTTGTGTTTGAACAGGTTGAAGCCACTGTGCAGGAAACAGTCTGAAGTGTATAGATACAAACCCCTGGGAGTCCTTAAGCGCAGCGTGGCGACGCAACCTACATACGGTGAGGCAAACGCACACATTACCACAACAGGTGTCCTGCACGTACTTGTTTACAGGCCACCATATGGAATTGCACACAAAGTGTATCTCTAGTATTATGTCACCATTTAGAAATGTTATTCTCCCCTAAAACATTTCATACTTTTTGACAGATAAAAAAGACGTTAATGATTTAGGATTTCAACCAGCAGAGGGCGCTGACTCGGTGTCCAATTAATGATTGAGGTTATATTGAATTTGTGCGCAATCCAAAGCATGCTACGCTTATATCCCTCAAATTGTGCTTATGAGAAAAACAGAATAAGAAATGTCATCATTTATGATTAAGTTATCACAAGGAGATAAGTGTATTTTTTGCTGAACAACTTTAGCATTTTGAAAGAGAAGAAATACTGTACAGTCCAGTTCACAAAGAAAACTACCTTGGATAACTATGACCTGGATGATTGAGAATCTACAAAGACAACTTTAGCATTTGTTTGAACTGTTTCAGATTCCGATAGCGACAACGAGCTGTTCGACACAATGGACCTCGTTCCCGTGCGGAAGAAGATGGGTCTGATTCCAGAGCTTGAAAGAGGTAAAATGACCTTTTAACATTCCTATTATCGTTATTGACGCTGTTATTATTGTTGATATTATTATTATTATTATAAGTTGCTCATCTGGCTCTTCTGTTTGTTAGTTGGAGATAAAGTTCAAAATCCTGCGGAAACAGCGCCCCCTGTGCCTGAGAAACCGCCATTACCACCGACCGACACAGATCCGCAGCCTCTCACCTGCAACTACTTGGACTGCACCGAGTCCAACGATGATGAGGAGGATGAAGAGGAGGAAAATGGGGCAAAGGGGGACATAACAGAAGAACACGATAAGAGTAAAGAATCCAAAAAAACTACACTTGATGAAAACCGTTCAACTGATCCGAAATGGGAGGATTTCTTTACCACCGAGACACTTCCTGACAGCCAGAGTAGCCTCACCAGCCGGTCCTGTTCTGTCCCGAGCCCCTCCCTCTCTAGGGCGACCGGATCACAAACTCCTGAACTGTTTAGTGATGGAGAAGAGGAGGAATCCGCCGTCAACGAGGACAACTTTAGTCTGACTCTGTCCGCCTCTCTGTCAAACCATTCCTCCCAGAACCAGGAGTCCGAGTTAGCCGACACCTTGGTTCTACAACACGAGAATTCTGGATCAGAATGCGGAAACCCAAGGAACAATGACAACAATGTCCAGACTGAGCAGGAGGCCCAGTCGGAGTCTCAGGCATCATCAGACTTCGACATTCCCTCCACACCTGAGTCCAAGAAGCCCCGACCTGACGAGCTGCTGCCGCTGTACAGGAAGCTGGCGGCTGCAGGCGAAATGTTCCGCAGTGAGACGAGTTCACGGTGAGGACAAAGTCACCGTTCACGTGGAAACACCTTAGTGAAAGAAGAACTAAAAGGTGGTGATGCGCTCTGGGAGCGGTTACTCTAAATATAAAAATCACTACCTTAAATCAGTGTTGCTGGAATGTTTGGCCATCTGTTTAGCCAGTCTGTTTATCTTCACTGACATATTTGATGAACATGCATCAGGGCCTGCAGCCTTTGAGGCGCCAGATGTTGCCTGGCTTTGACTTTGAAAATGTCCGTCTGACCTACTGTTGCCTCACCTTAACTCGTCGTAGAAGTCCTTCCTTGCTTTCCATTTGATGTTCCCGTTTCAGTGACACCTTCGACCACTGGCGTTGAGTTCATTTCAAACTAGGATTTTTGGCACCGGTATTCCTTCCGAGGTGATTATTAGCCTGTCAACTGGGCAAAAACGGATAAATAAAAGCGACTCGATTTGATTTCAGCGGTGTATCTAGGGTGTTTTCAGTTCTTTAATAGGACGGTGCAATGGAGAAAGATGTTGGCTGCATTGATGCAAACTACGATTCATTGTAGGAATTGTTCACCGAGTATCGCCGGATTTGTACAAACGTCCTGACTGACATTCATCTGGAAGTTTAGTGGCCCTGGACAAGGAGCCCAATCATGTCTCTGCTGTTGTAGGTTTAGGGGTGTTCGTTGTAGCACTACTTTCTAAAGCAGCTGAACCCCCCCCCCCCCCAGGCTGAGCGACGTGGGATCCATCAGTTGGTGAGAGCAGGAGATGGTCGCAACATAAAGTAAAACAGAGCTGAGCTCGTGAAAGTCCGACCAGTGGTTCCACCAGGTCCTGCCCATCCCATTGAGACTCATTGACCTCCTGACATCCACAAGGCGAAGCCAAAGGACATATGGAGGGTCCTTTACGCTCCACTCCTTCAGCGGCACTTAATCCAATAGCGCCCCTAGTGGCAAAGGGAGGGAAATAATTACAATTGCAGAAAGACTCTTTTTGCCTGTATGGTGAATAAATGCTCAGGCCCAGTGAGCTGGTCTCTATTTCTGGATTTTCACCTATTGACACTATTCTGTTATGACTGTTTGCTTTTCTACTGCCTGTAGAAAAAGACTAAATGTACCTGTCAAATACCACTGGCTTCATCTATGGTCTTATTTTTGTTTGGTGTATTGGAAGGCTAATAGATCAGACAATGAGTTACATTTTCTGTGAAGATAACCTGGATGTAGTAAAATGTGACAAATAAGATTCATTTCATAAATTTAATCAGCTTGTCTGAAGACATTTATGGAAATATTGTTGAAATTATCACAGTAAGGTAGATAATGAAATTGCAGAGGGGAAAAGGATGTCTCACTCACTCACAGGCAAAAACATGCACAGACCTGGATCTTCATTCAATTAAAATCCCCCTTTCCCCCACAGCGGTCTCCTGAGGGACAGCGAGTCTCTGTCAGTCTCTGCGGAGCACAGTTTCATTAATTACCAACACAGAAAATACTGATTTAAATGGTCCTCTTGCAGCTTCAGTGTATGACCGTATGGATTAGTTGTATACAGCATTCAATTGCAAGCACACACACAATGATCAACAGAATTTTTAGTCTTCTTTCTCATGCTCTAATGACCTAGGAGATTCAACAGGAAATTGAAGCTCTGTGTGTGTGTCTGTGAGTGTGTTCTGTTGTAATCGGATACTAATTTGGGGATTTCACTTGAAAGAAAGCCACGTTTCCTCAAATTTCCAGGTGAAGTCAGTTAGCTTGGAATGATTGGAAGCAACAATTCTAATTACACGTCACAGGAATGGCGACACCGTGATCTGCTGTGCATGCATCGTGCGTGTGTGTTGTTACCTCTAAGCGATCCGATCGGCACTTGAGGAATGTTGCTCAGGTCTGTTGGAAAGCCGACATACACACCTCCGTAGTTCCTATATGAAGAGGTGGATGTTGGAGGAGATCAGCTCACATCAACAGAGATACATGGGAAATGTAGGCAACAGGCTGAGCACGCTGAAAAAGAAATCTTAATTAAATGACTCACTTCCATTTGTCATCTTCTGGTCCCGAGTCCTCTGATCTGTCACACACAAACACACACACACACGCCTCATTGAAGTCAGCTGTTTGACATTAAAAGGACAAAGCAGGCAGCACACACACAGAGATATGAGTGCAAAACCAGAAGATGTGGGACCGGTGCTATATTTAAAATAACTTACACCTTTGATGAGGTTTCAGCTGGACCTGAGGTCACAAACAGAGATAAATAAACCAATTAACTTCACAGCAGGAAATTTGCTCGGAGCCTTCTGATTGGCTGTTATCAAAGCACATGCTGGCGTGTTTACAGAAATCTCCGACAACGAAGCCACGGGATCTGCTATCATGTTTCTAATATTTTTTCCATCATCCAGGGACAGTGTTAAACTGGGCTCAAGTTACTTTAAAGATGGAAAAACAGTCAGTTCTCTCTGTGGTTGATTTTTTATGGCCAGTAGCCACGGTGGCTAATATTAGCCAACTTTCCCTTTGCAATCCAAACCACTAAATGTCCCTTTCCACAAAAGATGGTCCTCTTGGAGTCAACCGTGACCGAACAAGTAACACAAACAGGTTTCCAACACATGCTGCACGATCCACAGATCTAAACTAGATTTTGAGGCAATTCTGAAGTTAACATCACATAAAGATGCCCAACAGAACTGATATTTTCATGACTATTTTTGATGGATAAATGAAAAAAAAGGCAACTTTAAGAGCACAGGTTCACTGAAAAATCAAAAAGAAATTGCATTGTATAAAGACGTCTAACAAAACAATCATTTTCATGCACAAAAGTCCTCTCAGCCTTTCTCACCTGCAGCGCTGCTGCTGTCTTTGCTGCTGGCAGCCGGCGAAGAATGTCCACATCCCATCTCTCGTCTGACTCTGCAGCACCTCAGAGGAAGGAGACAGAAGAACAAAGCAAGAATAAACAAAGCAGGGGAAAATCCGAAATAAACAAAGCAAAAAAACGTCCCGACGTGACGCCCGCTGTTCCTCAGAACACGGGGGAGGATTGTAGTGACGCAAAGAGGGAGAGAAACAGAAGAAGAGAAGGAGGAGAGAGAAAAAGTGCGCACACCTCTGCTGTTGAGGGAGCGCGTGTGTGCGTGCGCGCACTGCATGAAGGGAAGCAGATCAAAGGGAGAGAGAATCACTTTAATTGGCGCGGTTTGAAAGCTAAAGGAAAAGGAGCCGATTGGGAGGGGTCGGAGGTGTCAGAATTCATTCAAAGGTGCAGAAAACTCCGAACCGAACATTCGGCTCCCCGGTTCGAGGGTCCAACCAGACCCGTTACATTAAATGAAGCATCTTTTAGACGACGGGTGTCATCCCGACCTGACCACAACTCACAACCGGCTCAAATCTGGGTGAGATACCATATCCTACCCTTCTGGTTCTTTAAAACGGGTACTTGTAAGAGTATTTCCGAAGGTAACTAAGCCACTAGTTGGCTATAGCGCTGCGTCACCAGGCAGCTCCTCAAATCCAATGAGAGCACCCCATGAGCAACAGAACCGGACAGAAAATTCAGCAATAAACTTTTAGCTCCCTTTTAGATCACGTGATCATCGGATGAAAATAAATTACTTTTTAAAAGAAAATTAGCTGCTGATCATGCAGGCCATCCAAACGTGCACATACTGTCAGATCAAGCTCCACATAAATATTCATTACATATTTAGAATGATAGAATATAGGTTATTTTAGGTCGTTTTGAAAGAGGTAAATGAACCTTCGTGAAGCTTTTGTCGGCTTTCTTTAAAAAAAAAAAAAGTGCTTCGTGTCTCTTCCTCCTGCTTCAGCTGTGCTGAAATTTAAATGACTCATTCCACTTCCACCTTTGTGTGCACTCGGTTGCACAGTTAGAAGAAATGGCTTTCATATAAGTGATTGCTTGATTGTTCTCTTTCCTGGCTGCATGCTGAGGTTAATTTATCTGACATCATTTCCACCAGCCATTGCACAATTAATATTAGCTATAAGAGAAACCTTGAGCTGGGTTTTAAAGAACAAATGAAAACTTTTCTGAGCCATTCTTTGGAAAGGTAACTGTGTGGTAGCTCTGACAGGAAGCATATTAGTAGGAAGACTTCTTTTTAAAAGTATATTCACCAGCTATTATTATTATTATTATTATTATTATTATTATTATTAGTAGTAGTAGTAGTAGTAGTAGTAGTAGTAGTAGTAGTAGTAGTACAATTAGTATTATTAGTATTGTAGTAGTCAATGTTGTTGTAGTTCTTGTTTAGGACACAGGGGGCGGTGTTGCTGCATGTACCTCGATTAATCATTAGAAATTGTTTATATTGAGGAAAATATGAAAAGATTTAATATTTACTGGCAAGGATTTGGGAATGATTTACATTCAGAATGCACGATGTGACGCTTACAAACCGATTCAGCTGGCACGTCTTCCATTTTGTTTTTGATAAACGGATTTGCCCAGTTAAATAGGACAAACCAAAGAAAAAGTTAAACGTTAATATTTTCATTGCGCATTGCTACTTTATTTCTATTTCTAACCCCAGTTACAAAATAAATTAGAGAGTTTATATGTGACTTCTAATCGAAAAGGCGTGATTTCATGCAAACCCGTGTGTTGGAGTCACGGCATGCGCGTTCACGCTGAGGGGGCCAGAGCTTCTGTGGGAATCAGTCAAAAGTCCAACCCTACTGACATCGTCCCCACGCTAGACTGCGCACTTCTGCCAAAATCTCCTCCTGTCTCGCTCCTTAACGCGCACCCACAACCCGGATCATTATCATCGACGCGCAGACGCGACGCCAATGTTCCAAGGTTGGACATGTCGCCCGTAATCCTCGTTCTGACAATTTTGGGTGAGTTCTATCTGTTGCGTTTGTGCGTGAATCTGCTGTTAATGTAATCCAGACGCGAATGGTTCCCTCCCTGCGCTCTCCGCGATGGTGGCGCATGGGGGGAACGCGGGGGTCGCGGCAGGAAATTATGACAGATCCGCATCTAAAGTTTGCAATTTTATTCTGATTAAAGAGGATTGGAGTGTTTACTTGACATTCCGATCCAGAATCCCGACTGTGCTCCTCTCTGCAGCCCTGTGCTGTTCCGTGCGGGCGCTGCTGCCGGAGCTGGCAAATGTGTGCACGGAGGGCAGCTGCTACCCCGCCACAGGTGACCTGCTGATCGGCCGGGCGCACCGGCTGGTCGCCTCCTCCACCTGCGGCCTGAGGCGCCCGGAACACTTCTGCATCGTCGGGCACCTGGAGGTGAGAGAAGGGTTCCGCCACAGCTGCGCGTGTTCATCTCCTCCAACTAACGTTTTAAACTCCAAACATTACTATTCAAACAATACAATTTGACTTTAAATTGCGTCTAACGGTCTCTGCGGTTCCGTTTTCTGTGCTGATGGTTAAATCCAATCAAGAAAACTTCCACTAAAAGTTTTACAACAGAAAACTCTGTGTTGGTTCTTCAAAACGTCTGAATTCTGAGGAGAATTTGGGGCTGATAATAAGAGACTGTTATTAGCACTGCTGACTGTGTACTTGACACTTTTATGGCTGTAATTTACTTCTTAGGATTCCCGTCTCATCCTCCATATTACACCCATTCCTAATTATGTGTATTCTGATATAATTTTGACAGAGACTGGCAGTAAAATAGATCCTGTTAACATCAAGGAAAGACACAATCATCCGTTATTTGACATTCCAACTTGAAAAATGGTTCTGCTGCTTGTCGTGGGAGTTCAGACATTCCTCTTTACAATAAAAGCGCTGTTTCCTGCACAATGTCTTCTCTGGAAGGGGGGGGGGGGGGTGATATAGGGATTTTTGGAAATATTCTAACGACCCCTGCCGCCTCCCACCATTTGGCGAGGAGGCGGCGTGAATGCCGTCCTTGTGGGAGCTTTCGTGAGCTTCCTGAGGATGAGTGTGAGCTGCCCCAGATGTTGAAGAGGGGAGGGCGAAGAGACCGCTAAGGCGAAGGACTCGGTCAGTTTCAGCATATTTGGCAGGGACACCATGAAATTGAGAAACTTGTGTTTTTGTTTTTTTTCACACCGTAATACCAAGAGATTGAATGTGTGTGTGCCAAAGCATCTGCTGTGCAGACAAAGCCCTGCTGACAAGTACGGTCCAGGCTCGTCATGTAGAGGAGGAGCTCTCTGTGACCTAATGAGCATCATTGCATCACAATAATTGAATGTTTTGGTTATTTAATCATTTAGTCAGGAGGGTCAAAGGTCAAATCCCTGCAGCCGAAACAATTTCATTTGTCGAAGACCTTGTCGGCACCTCCCCATCCTTCACGTGATGGTTTTGGACTGAACTGATTCTGTTAGCTTGTTCGCCGGGGCCTCAGCGGCGCGGCGTGACGGTTTCCGCCTTTTCCCAACAGCTGACACGTGGTTTTAACAAGAACGCCCCGAAGGAGCTTCTCCTCTCACATGAGAGACGAGTTTAGATAAAGAAATGCAGCTCAGATGTGGAGGACAAGAGCACGAGGAGCTCAAAAAGAACCCGAATCACCCTATTATGATTTATTCTCCTCCATAACAGTGTAAACAGATCATTTAACAGATGTATTTGATAATGTTACAGCTAGCTTTGTTTATTTATGTCTATAATAGGCAAAATGTGCCTTTTAACTGTCCCTGTCTCTGTTTCAGGAGGAGACAAAATGCTTTATGTGCGACTCCCGGGACATGTATGAGGAAGACAGCAACCCCAACAGCCACACGATCGAAAATGTGGTCACCACATTCGGCCCCAACCGCTTCAAAACCTGGTGGCAGTCGGAGAACGGTGAGTCGGGGAACATTCCAACCACCACAATTTTTTTTTATCTTTTTTGAGCAGAATGACAGAGTCGGGACAGAGAGCGTCGTGTGAGCGGCCCTGCCGCTGCGTTCTCATGGGAATGAGAGCCCAGTAATGACTAGACAGGAGATCACAGGGCCTGGCACTGCAGCCAATCACAGCAGGGCGGGGGGGCGTGGCCTACAGGTGTGCAGATGAGAACAGGTGTGCGCAGGGGCAGATGTGTCACCACTGGAACACGCTCAGGCCTTCAAAGCATTGGGAGTGGAAGTGTGTAATGAGACAACGTAGATTTGAGCGATTCTCCTCCACGTCCTTCTGCAAACAAGCCCCGCCCTCTTTTCCTCCCCAACATACATTCTGCACACACACATCAGATGCGGCGTTCCCTCTGAGCGGTGGGAAACTGTCAGAGGCGTGAGTCATGGAGGGCGAAGCAGCCAGCAGCGCAGATGGCCCTGAAACAGCAGGAAGCTGCAGACAGACAATGGCGTTCTGTGGGACTTCCTAATTCCCCCCGTGGTGCTGCTCCAGTTCCAGTTTGGCTCTTGAAGCCAGTTCCAGTCTTCAGGGCTGATAGCTGCACTAGATATTTGCACGGGTGCCAAATTTAAAAGCTAAAAGAAAACACTCAACTTACATTGTTGATCTAAAAGATTTCTAGATTCACAGTTAGCATGCTAACTTGCTAGTATAGTCTTGTCATAGCTGTTTGTGGGTTTAGACATTTATAAAATAAGATTTGAATTCCCTCCAAGTTTGTCCTGTTCTACCAACTTGTGGGATGAGCCGGCCGCCTGTTGCATTAGCTCACTGTTTCAATGCTTAAAGTGCAGCACAGTCCAGAGCACGAGAGAACATGCTAGCAGAAACGCAGAGAAAATGTGTAAATATTTAAACGAATGTCTGCAGTTTTTAATAAAATGTTTTTTTTTTGCAGAACAGTTGCAGAGAAGATTTAATTGTTTAATTTCATGGTTTCATGCCGCAGGTGTGGAGAACGTGACCATCCAGCTGGACCTGGAAGCCGAGTTTCATTTCACACATCTTATCATGACCTTCAAGGTGCGCGGACCCTCACACACGCACACACATAAAATCAGGCGCGTATTTTATACAAATACTCCCGTACGGATGGCATGGAGATAAAACACAGCACAGAGGAATGAGGAATGTGGAAAATGGTTCTGGTGTCTGGAGAACAGTGGTAGGAGAAGATGGATGGAGAGGAGGATGAAGCCATTAAATCATTTGCCCAACTCCTGCTATTCATTCTACCCTTAACAGACAGTCAGAACCTCAGATACACCTGTGTCCCTTCTCATTCGGAGACAAGTAATTTTCCCACCAAGTAATTACTGATTGTCGGATGCTTATTAGCAGAAAGGGTAGGGGGGGGGGGGGGGGGGGGGGGTGTCCACCCTGTGTAGAATTCACCTCTAAAATGAAGTTGAATCAAATTTTAGCTCCTCGTTCTCGCCTGACAGACTTTTCGGCCCGCTGCCATGTTGATCGAGCGCTCCATGGACCGCGGGGCCACGTGGCAGATTTACCGCTACTTCGCCAGCAACTGTGAGGCGTCCTTCCCCGGCGTGTCCACGGGGCCGCTGGCCAAAGTCGACGACATCATCTGCGACCCCCGTTACTCGGACATCGAGCCGTCCACAGAGGGGGAGGTCAGGCTTTTGTCTCGACGCTGAGTCGTGTATAATGTCCAATATTACAGAATCTGGATGTTGTGATGAGCTCACTTTTCTTTTTTAGGTGATATTTCGGGTGCTGGACCCTGCGTTCGAGATTGAAGACCCTTACAGCCTGAGAATACAGAGTAAACTCTCACACACACACACACACACACACACACACACACACACACACACACACGTGAAGTATGCAGTGAATGTCGTAAGTTTGTGAGGAAACATCCACCATGTCTTTGAAGGCCAGGAAAATGAACTTGTGTGTGTGTGTGTGTGTGTGTGTGTGTCTGCAGACATGCTGAAGATCACAAACCTCCGGGTAAACTTCACGAAGCTCAACACGCTGGGCGACAACCTACTCGATTTCCGTGACGAGGTGACGGCGAAATACTACTACTCCCTCTACGACATGGTCGTCCGTGGCAACTGCTTCTGCTATGGCCACGCTTCCGAGTGCCAGCCCATCCACGAACCTCCGCCTGGAAAAGAGGGCATGGTACACACACACACACACACACACACACACACACACACATCTACATGAAAGAAAGTTCATGCTACAAATGTTGAGTGTTTATGGTTGATTTTATTTATAAATGGCCCCCAACCACTTCAACTGTGACGGGCAACTTGGGAAATTTTCATTTCTTTTCTCATTAATGTGTTTTAAATACCACTACCCACACTATTAATAATAAAACTAGACTATCATGAATGTCTAGGTCCATGGGCATTGTGTCTGTAAACACAATACCGACGGTGTAAACTGCGAACGCTGCCAGGACTTCTACAACGATCTGCCATGGAAACCAGCAGTGGGGCGAAGCACACACACCTGCAAAAGTAAGAACACACTTACTTTTTAGGGAGGTGTTAATCTGACTATCTTTTAGCTCATAAAATGTTCTTTTATGTAAGACTACATGAGAAGCTACTGACCACCTTTAATCCATTATTTCATATCTTGAATTGTGTTGTTGACGTTAGTAATTCTCAACACTAAAATGCTTTTTTCTCAGAGTGTGAGTGTAACCAACACACCACGGAGTGCCACTTTGACATGGCTGTGTACATGACGACTGGCAACGTGAGCGGAGGCGTGTGCGATGACTGTAAACACAACACGGTTGGACGACAGTGCGAGCAGTGCGCCCCCTTCTACTATCAGCACCCCAACCGAGACCTGAGGGACCCCAATGTGTGCGAGCGTGAGTGGGCACTAATGATCGGAACCTTTCCAAAACTTTTTGTCTGGCACAGATTTGAGATTTTTAGCTAGCGGACTCAGTTTTAGTGAAACTATTGCCTTTAAATGCAGTTATCCTTCCTTTTAATATCCCTAGCGTGCAACTGTGACCCCAGCGGGTCCCTGCAGGGTGGACTGTGCGACGCGCGGACAGACGTGGTGGCCGGGCTCCTTTCAGGCCAGTGTCGGTGCAAAGCTAACGTGGAGGGAGAGCGTTGCGACAACTGCAGACAAGGTTACTTTGGATTGGGACGCGGGCCGGACGGCTGCCTGCGTAAGGACCCTTTTTCCATATCTTTCACTGTTTTAACCACTGTGGGAAGAATGAATGAATGAGTGTGTGCTTTTTTTGCAGCATGTACATGTAACCCACTGGGCACGTTGCCTCGAGGGAACCCCTGTGACTCACACACAGGAAGCTGCTTCTGCAAGCGCCTCGTTGAGGGATACGCCTGCGACCAGTGTGTGGTGAGGATCCAGAATCAAACGGGCGCCTCATCTGGACAACAAAAACACAAACGTCCAGCTGCTTCTTTTCCTGTAGGCGGAGCACTGGGGCCTGTCCAATGACATGGACGGCTGCAGGCCATGTGACTGCGACCACGGCGGCGCTCTGAACAATAAGTGAGCCGGAGCGGCACATTTAATGAGAAGAATTTTGATTGTGTCGTATCTAAGACAAAAACGTCCACCTCCGCAGCTGTGACCCTCAGTCGGGGCAGTGCGTATGCCGGGAGCACATGTTCGGACGACGCTGCGACCAGGTGGAGTCCGGTTTCTACTTCATCGCTCTGGATCATTACACCTACGAGGCCGAGGACGCCAAGCACGGACCTGTGAGCGCCACTGATGCACCGTCGCCTCAGTTTCCTGTTCGCTTCCATGTTCTGCATCCATCTGTGTTTATGTCCCCTCTCTTAGGGGGTTAAGCTGGTCCACAGACCTTATCCTCTGGATCGCAGGCCTACCTGGACCGGTATGGGGTTCGTCAACATGCCCGAGGGAACTTACTTGGAGTTCACCGTCGACAACATCCCAGAGTCGATGGACTACGACATCCTTGTTCGCTATGAACCTCAGGTAACAAAGGAACGTTTACATGCAGGGTTCGGGTCTCCCGGTATCTGAACCTGACGGATGCGTTTCAGTTGCCAGACCAGTGGGAGGAAGTGAGCATCCAAGTTCAGCGTCCTGGCGAGTCGGGTCACTGCAGGAACTCCATCCAGAGCGGAGACCAGCAGTCCATCTCGCTGCCGCCGGGGTCCAGGTGAAACACGAGGGTGGCGCGCCTGCTCTTGCCAGCTCGGCGCACACGCTCACCGCTGTGTCGCCTATTTTTTCAGGCACGTGCTGCTGTTGAATCCCGTGTGCTTCGAGGAAGGTCTGAGCTACACGGTCCGCCTCAGCCTACCGCTCTACTCCTCCGTCAGATACATCCAGAACCCGTACACGCTCATCGATTCGGTTCGGCCCGGTTGACTTTAATGCCTTCACCGTTGACACCTGACTCATCTTTGATGGCCTCTCCTCCTCCTCTTTACAGTTGGTGCTGATACCCCGGCTAAGAGAGATGGACATGTTCGACGGGGTGGAGGGCGAGGGGGCGTGGGACACCTTCCAGCGCTACCGGTGTCTGGAAAGCAGCCACAGCATCATCAAAAGCCCCATAACGGAGATCTGTAACAGCTACATCTTCAGCGTCTCGGCTCTGCTTCACAAAGGAGCCATGGGTGTGTAAGACAAGAGCAGAGAAGAGCGTTAAATATTTCAATTCTGGCTTTTTCATTTTTCATTTGAAAATTTAATCCAGATTGCTTTTAATTTTAGCCATAAGTAGATACATCAGCAGACTAACACTTCCCCTATCCTTCTAAATAAAATTTCCCAGCATGCCAGTGTGACCCTCAGGGCTCGCTAAGTGCATTGTGTGAGACCAGCGGCGGCCAGTGTCAGTGCCGACCCAACATCAGGGGCAGGAACTGCGACAGTTGCGCCCCGGCCACTTACCAGTTCAGCCCCTCCGGCTGCAGAGGTAAAGAGTCGCGCGTAAACAGATGCAGATTGGTCTGGAAGCCTAATGATTCCTGTCGCATCCCCAGCGTGCGAGTGCGACCCCCGGGGGTCAGTGAGCTCCTTCTGCCTCGAGACGACGGGCCAGTGCACGTGCGTTCCGGGGGCTACGGGCCGCCAGTGTTCGCACTGCCTGCCGGGTCACTGGGGCTTCCCCCAGTGCCGACCATGTCACTGTAATGGCCACAGCGACTACTGCCACCCCCAGACTGGACAGTGTCAGAGCTGCAGAGATTTCACCACCGGACACCACTGCGAGAGGTAGTCGGAGCGTGACCCAGTGCCCCCGGCTCGCCATTTCGAGCTTCTAAACTCACCTTGGGTATGACTTCCAGGTGTCTAGATGGTTACCACGGTGATCCAGAGTTGGGGTCAGGTGATCACTGCCGCCCCTGCATGTGTCCCGACGGCCCGCAAAGTGGACGTCACTTCTCCGACAGCTGTTATGTCTTGGCTCAGCGGCTGGTGTGTGTGTGCAGTCCCGGCTACAGAGGTACAAACACACACTCGTTAATGGGTTCTCGTTAACAGCCCAAAATGTCGTCACCTCTAATTGCCCCCACCTGCTGTGACTTCCTGTTTCCTGTGTACCTACAGGCCCCAGGTGCGACCAGTGCGCTCCGGGTCACTTCGGGAACCCTCTGGTGCCCGGGGGCCGCTGCGTGCCCTGCCAGTGCAACGACAACATCGACATGCACGATCCCCAGTCATGTGATGCCCAGACGGGTGCCTGTATCAGGTGCCTGTACCACACCGAGGGCTATGCGTGCCAGCACTGCAAAGCGGGTTACTACGGGAACGCTGTCACTCAAAGCTGTAGGAGTAAGTATGTTTAACAGGGTATTTCCCAGTTATGAGTGGGTTGTTTTCTTAGTTCCAAATGAAAGAAATAAAGCATTTGTCTTATTAACCTTGCGTATGTCCCTCTGGTGCACGTTGCTGCTCTTCCCCCTCTCGCAGAGTGCATGTGTGACTCCGTTGGCACGCTCCCCCGGGCCTGTTCGTCCCCCGAAGAATGTGAATGCAACCAGCACAGCGGCCAGTGTCCCTGCAAATCAAATGTGATCGGGCAGAACTGCGACCGCTGCGCTCCGGACACCTGGAACATCACCAGCGGGACGGGCTGCCAGAAGTGCAACTGCGACCCCGTCCACTCTTTTGGATCCTCCTGCAACGAGGCGAGTCTGGCACATGGTGAAAGCCAAAACCAGCAGCTGCTCCAGTTAGCTCTTGCGCCACATGACGTATGACAGAGCTCAGGCCCAGAATTTTGTCTCTCAGCAAATGATCCACTGCCAGATTTCCTTCCGCAATGTGGGAACTAGCCGGGGTTTATTCCAGCAGGAACTCCACTGAGGAAAAAGCTGCTACAGTCAGTCATTGTAACCCATCATGGGTGTGTAGCTATTGAATAAATGGGCTCCAGCTGTGTGCCAGTTGTTTCAGGTCCAAACAAATCAGCAGGTGAACACAAGAAGAACAGAGTTGTGCGCCCACATTCAGCCGCGCAACATGGCTGTTCATCACAGGAAGGAAGTCTTGGAATACACCCTGGAATAACAGAGAAAACATTTGAGGGGGTCGTGTCGCCACGCTAGAAATATTTATTGTGTCCCGAAAAACATGAATCATTCTGCTTGAGAGAAGAAGCTGGTCTCACTCCTCCTCCTCTTCCTGTCTAGGTCACCGGACAGTGCTCGTGCAAACCCGGCTTCGGTGGCAGGACATGTCGGGAATGCAGGGAGCTGTTCTGGGGAGATCCAGAGGTCAAATGTCATGGTAAAAAGCAAGCTTTCATGAGTCAGTGTTTACTCACACAAATATTAAACAGTGCATTTTTTAAAAAAAAAGTCATAAAAACAGAAGCTCAGGCCTTTAAATATTTAGTATTTTACCAAACTTTTGGAATAATATCACCCCTTTCTATTGTAAATAAATGAATAATATTCTGAAATAGGATTCCACAATAATATTTCATAGGAATACGGAGCAGGTAGTGGTCACTTTGGTCTTTATTCTGTCTTCAATAACATTCGCCCGGAACTGGAGCTGCATTCCAGTGTGGAAACTGTTTGACTGGTAAAAAAAACAAAACAGCCAAGTTGAGGCCACAGCGAGGCCTTTAAATCATCTCCTCGGTGTGTTTACAGAACTGTGGATCTGTTCACCAAATAAGGCTGGAAGCGCACGTTGAGGGGTTTCAAAATGTCCCGGTCACCCCTGAGCGTATTTAATCGAAATGCTTTCCTTTCAACTGCGAACGGGAAAGGTTTGATTGCAGTCAAACATCTGCTGAGTGGATCCGTGTGCACTCATGTGCAGCTCACAGTAGCTTGGGAAAAAGGAAGGTGAAGGGAAAGGAAAAAAAAGCGAAGGGAATGACCTCGCCCTCCTGGCTCATGAGAAGCAGATGTTCTCCAGAACTCCCAGGAATCCTATTTGTACCAACACCCAGAGGAATTATTCCATATGTATTCCTCACAGCGGCCAGACCAGCTGGGCCCTCTAATCTCTGATGATTCATGGGAAAAACTGGCTGCACAACTGGAAGCTGTGGGAGTAAAGCCTGTGTGGCGATGAAGATAAGACCTCTTCATCATTCCGCACTTTACTGTAGCAAAAAGCCACTTTGGCTTCCTAAACTGTGTTGTGTTTTTTTGGGGGGGGGAGCATTTGGCCCTTCGAGGTCACGCCACGTTTATTTACCAGGCTGAGCTCATATTTCCTGTTTAGACTCTCCACAAATCAAAATGCTCAAAATTCAAAATGCAGGAACAATGTGTGTGCCTCTGCGGAGAAGTTCTCGGGTTTTCATAATGTCTCTCTCATGTTCCCAGCTTGCGATTGCGACCCACGTGGAATCTCCAGCGAGGAGTGCCATCGCGCCACCGGCCAGTGCACGTGTGTGGAGGCGGCGTCTGGCCCACGCTGTGACCAGTGTGCCAGGGGCTACCAGGGCCAGTTCCCCGCCTGTGAACCCTGCCACCAGTGCTTCGCTGTCTGGGATGTGGTTGTCGGGGAGCTGACCAATCAGACGCGGCGCCTGGAGGTGCAGATAGCCGAGCTCCAAAGCAGCGGCGTGACCGCTCCCTATAAAGAGTTGATCAGCAGCCTCGAGAAAAACGCCAAGGCTGTCAGAGACATTGTTGAGAGCAACCCTGCCTCGGCGAAGCTGGAGGAGATAAAAGAGCTGATGCATCAGATTACGTACGTACCCCAACAGCTCCGCAACAGTGTCGGCCATCCGTGCGTGCGCTCATCAATCTGTTACTATTGTTGCATCTTCAGAGGCGTGATGTCCTTCCTGACCGGAGAGCTGAACACGACAGAAGAGACCTTGCTGCTCCTCCATGGTGACGCCAACGCCACCGAAGTAAACCTGGACTCGCTGACGGAGGGCATCATCCAGCTTGAACTGAGCATCAAAGACCTGAGAGAGCAGGTTTACAACGTCAAGAACGCCAACATTCAGGGTGAGAACCCGCGTTCTTGTGTTGGGGAGACAAACACGTCATCAGCGTGTTTATTCAGGTGCATATTTTCAGGGGCCTTGGACACGATTTCAACCGCACACGCGCAGTCAACGATGGCGGAGAGCCTCGTTAACGCTTCCACCAGTAATCCAGGAAGCACCGTGAATCAGTCGGCCGCGTCACGCCAGGCCACGGAGGAAAAAATGAGCAGCAGCAGCAAAGAGTTCGATCGCAAGCACCAGAGAAACGTGAAGAAGCTGGACAAACTGTCAGAAGAGCTGGATCAGTTCGACTTGACGGCTCTCAGCGAACAGGTGAGAAAGGCTCGGCGTGCTAAAACCCCTAAACACGGCCGATGGACGTCCCTCGAACTTCAACTAAATCGAGCAAATATTCTGTCTCGGTAGACATGCGGTGGCGCAGCTGAAGGTGATAGCTGCTCTGGCTCCCATTGTGGTGGTTTAGGTTGTACCGGTGAAGATGGAGGACCTCGGTGCGGAGGAGAGGGATGCAAAGGCTTTGTGACAGCGTCGAAAACCGCTCTAAAATCAGCCAAAGACCTGGACCAGGACATCCTAGCAGCAATGCAGGAGGTGGACAAGCTTTCCTCGATGGTAAGTAAACAAAAAAACTCAAGGTCAAATCAAGGAGGAGGTGAATGTTGAACTTTCCTTCTTTGTGGTGAAGGTGTGGGAGGCCAAGAAACGTGCGAATGAGGCTAAAGCTAACGCCATGGAGGTGCTGATCAAATCCAACCGCAGCAAAGAGAGAGTGGAACAGAGCAACGAGCAACTGCGAGACCTCATCAAAGAGATCCGAGACCTGCTCACAAGTGAGATAGCAGAGTAAAATTAAACATTATGGTGCCTCAAAACTATGTGATGTGAAAGTGACTGAGGGATGCTCTGACTGTGACCATCCAGATGAAAGAGCGAACGTCTCAGTGATTGAGGCCGTCGCTAACGAGGTGTTGGCCCTTGAGATGCCCACATCAGTGGAAAAGCTGAACGAGCTAACCAAGGAGATCAAGGAGAAGGTCAACGCTCTGACCAGCGTGGACACGATCCTCAGCCAGAGCGCCGAAGACGTCTCGGCTGCTGAGGTGCTGCTGAAAGAGGCCATGGCTGCCAGGTAACGCGTGTTCGTTAGTTATAGCTATTATTAAGTCTTTTGTGTTCTAAAACACTTTGTATTTTCTATCTCCTCAGTGAGCAGGCGTCAACCTTAAACGAGACAATAGAGGCGGCGCAGGCGGCGCTGGACGAGAGTGAACGGGCTCAGAACGTTGCCATGGACGCCATCCAATTGGCCCAGAATAACACCAAGACCACACTGGACCTGCTGGTCTCTGTGAGTCTGGAAAACATCTAAAAAGCTCATTTATGCTGTTATTTATGTACAAAACTAGACTTCATTATGGCAAACACTGCCCCCCTATGGGTTCTCGTGATACTGCAACTTTTTGCTGTATATTTTTCAAACTCACTCCAAACAGTCCTGATATTTGAAGTTTGACGTTTGCATCTGCAGGTGGAGTCAGAGACGGCCACGTCAGAGTTGAAGCTCAGTAACACCACAGGACGTCTGCTCCTGCTGGAGAGGGAGGTGGGCCTGTTAAGACAGAACAGCCTGGAGGTGAACCGGCTGGAAGAGACGGCCAAAGTGATCAGCGAGCAAGCCAAAGTGAACGCAGAGGAGGCCCAGAAGGTCCCCACCAAAACTCGCACACATCCACAGCAGTATTACAGATAGGAATTTGTGGAGACATAGTGTTACGCCTGATTATATGCAGGAGTTTGACGTGGAGCTGAAGAACAAGTTGGAGGAGGTGGAGGATCTAGTGGAGGACAAAGGGGATATGGTGCTGCAGGGGACGAGGAGAGCAGATAAACTTCAGCAGGAGGCCAAAGAGCTGCTCGCCCAGATCCGCGAGAAGCTGCAAAGACTCGAAGGTGTCCGGTTTACTCTATTTTACACATCCGTGTCGTACTGCACTGAACCACCAGGGGGCGGTCCAGACATTTTGGTCTGAAGATTTCAAAGATTCAAAAATGTCCGGTAAATCAACTTGCTGTCACTTCCCGTTTCTCCAGAATTGGAGAAGGCCTATGAGTCGAATCAGCAAATCATGGAGAAGAAGGCGGAGGAGCTGGTGGAGCTGGAGAAGGCGGCTCGTCAGATCCTGGAGGAGATCGGCTACAAAGTGACGCTGTACAGCACTTGTCTGTGACCCAGCGGCGCTCTGGCAGGGATCTTTATGGTGCCAAATGCTTTTGAAGTGAAATTGAATGATTATTGGCAGATTCTATGATTGGCACACATGTAAACTGGCACCTAAGACCCATTTTAACCATTCCAGTAGGTTTTCAGATACAACTGAGCTATAAAAGATGTTACAATCTGTATTTAAGAGTCAACAATTTAGAAGAACTTGTATAAAATAAATGACTATCAGACAATAAGCCATATTTGATAAAAGATGAATATTAAAGTTTTTATGTTAGTTAATGAAACATTCAGGTTTCTTTAGTTATCAGCCTAAGGTAATTTGAATATAATTATGATGTAACTCACCCCATCACGTGAATAAAGATGTAAAACTAGTTCTTCTGCCAGATGATTCAGAATGTTGCATGTTAGCTTCCCAATCTGTGCAGTTAATAAGGGATTCACTAAAAACTAAAGAGGCAACAACACCTGGAAGATCGCAGTACAGAGTAATTCCAATGATTCACTTCAGGCTAAAAGACACAGAATTTTTGGTCATGAAGAGAATAACACCTTTATTATCCTTTATGTAAATTTGTCTTATGAAAAGTGGTAATCGTCATTGTGTAATAGCTCAGTCTCTCAAGTTTTCTGTCATCTTAACAGAAAAAAAAAAAAATCACACATTATGATACAACTGAAAGGCATTCAAAAGGCTGATTAGCAGCTCAATAAGGGGTGGTCAGTGTCAAGAGAGTACTCGTTCTAAAACAAGAAATGATGTCCGTGCTCGAAACCACGGAGGTCCGAATCTAGCGTGAATGAAAATAAAACTCCAGCTTTAACGGCAGCTGTAAAAGTGCTTCCTTTCCCACACGTGCGTGGTGCAGAGTTCCTGTCCGAGGGTCAGCGAGTCTACTCTCTGCTGCGGGGGCTGTGTGGCGCCGGAGCTCCTTCTACAGGAGCCGAGCTGGGAACAGACAAGAGCTGGCCGGCGTGCATGCGCTCGTTGACGCGGAGCTGGCATCCGTCCTGCAGCATCCGGACAGCTATCCTGGCAATGTTGCGCGAATCATCCAGGCCACAGTGAGGACGACCGCTGTACGTCAGACCCAACTTCTCCAGCATGGTGCTCAGCTTGGTCTGTGTTCGGGACACCTGGGGAGAAGAAAATACAGCTATTTGGAAGAACTTCACTCTTTAATTAATAGTTTACAGCAACATTATTGGCCGATCAGTTATATAGCTGTGGCACTCAAATATGTAGATGGAAACTCAGATTTCAAAAAGGAAGATTTTCTTTTTCCTCATCCTCGATTAAGTAACCTAAAGGTGAGTCAAAGGTGCATCTTTTAATTCAATCTTAAAGTGACTGTTTTATCACTTAGTTGCTCAACAGCTATATAAAATCCAATATACAGGTTTTCAAATTTGTGATTTGATGCCGTTTTGAATTTAAAAATAAAAAATTTATGCTTAAATGACAGCCTATTTGAATTGAACAGCACAATTTGCAATAGTGGGTGTGAGGTTTTGATTTTTATTGTCTAGCCATCATGCTGTCAGATTAAATTGATCTATGATACAATATACAAAACTATGTTTACTTCCTATAAAAAAGCCATGCAGATATTAAACAATAAAAACTAAAAATCTTAGGTTAGTAGGATGGATCAAAGAAGTTAAAAAATAGCCCCAAAATGTTTTCTCTCATAAAGACTATTGAACTCTGAACCTTGTAGAAGTTTCTGTAAGATTTCCTTATGTTTATCCACTTCTTTGCAAACTGAGGATATCTGATCCGGCTGATCTGACACTGGATGTTGAGGAACTTGCTCATATCCCAGGATCTGAAAACAAAACAACGCTTAGATTTTACGAAACCAACGCAGACAGGCACGTATATCAACGGGTTCGAACGTACCCATCAGTCAGAATGGCGTATTTATACTTTGTTCCGAGTTCCCTCTCCTGGAGCCAAGCTACAACTCGCTCAAGAACAGCTGGAAACGAATCTGCCTCATCGACCATCTTCTGCTCAACACAACAACAACTGTTGTGACAACTTTAAAGATAACAATCTGAATAACCAGGGCTTAACCTACCTGTGTGATTCCTGTCAACTTCACGCAGAAGTCTGAAAGCTGTGGGTTCAACTCTGGTTTTACGTATTCCTGAAACGAGTCCACCTGCCGGATAAATGAGGAAAAACATTTATAAACGGCAGTGCGCGGTGGAGGAAGGCCACAAATCTTCAAAAACTTCACTTACAATTTCTAGAGTGTGCGTGTTGATAAGAACCATGGGGAATTCAATGATTTCGTGGTGGAAGTCTGAAGGATTGTCCACCTCACATGTCGCTTCAAAGTCCACCACGCAGATGTAATCGTAGTAGGTGTCAGTGAAGCCTCCTTCAGCTGCAGTTTGCATCAACTTCTGCCTCTTATAATGACTCTTCAGTCTCTTCTTCATGACATTCTTTACACCTCTTTAAAGCAAAGAGGACAGTTTATGAATTGTTTTGTCCCATGCACAAAGCGTGTAGATTCTTTTTGCATTATTTACCTCGTGTCAAGCTGCAGCTCTGCCAACTTCTTCTGCAGCTCGTTTTGGGACATGCGGTTGATGTGTCCATTAGTCACAGCGATCTCTTTGTACACGGGATGGCTAAAATCCCTGTTGGGCTGACATGTGGAAACCTGAGGGGCAGAATCTTCTGCAGAGTAAACCTTTAGGCAAGGCTTTTCCTAAAATGACAGCAAAATAGCCATTAAAGTAGTTGGAGATGTAGTTGATTTGTAGACAGAAGATTAAGTTGGAAATAAGTGGTGCAGGGGAATCATGGTAAAACGGTAATAGACAGCACACATCACATAATATTGTTTATATGATAAATTACACATGTACCTTAATATTTAACCATTAACAGTACAATTTCAGATCCCGATATGGAAATATTGATTATTATGTCCTTGCCTGTGAACAAATGTCGCAAACAACAAGAAGCTAGCTTGCCGCTCACACCAACCTTGTCTTCTTTTATGTTTGCCATCTTCACACTGACGTTTTTGGCATGAATGTTCTCCTTATGCTCGTCCATTTAAAGAGGGCGTCAATCCAAACGTTTGTTTACTTTTAGAAAAACAACACATTAAATAATCTAAGTTTCGTCGTTATAAAACAACATAAAACACTAGGCAGCTACATAGGTACCCAGGAAACCCTCCCGCCTGACTTCTTGATCGGGCCTTTTACAAAATGACGATCCGTTCTCAATTATTTTCCTCAAATAACAATTTAAAAAACGACGTACGTCTTATATCGAGAAAAAAAATCCGTCAAAAACAAATAGTCGCCTGAAAGCAGCCGCTCATTGTGTATTGCATGAGCAAACTTTTATTGAGCTAGACAGCGACGACAACTTCCGCTTTGCGCCAAAACAACCGGATACTCGCTGCCGCCATCGTGTGGTGTGGATGACGCATAATCGTAAATACTGGCTGCACAAGCGTTCTTCATGACAAACTGCTTATTAATAATAGTACCAAAATAAAATTCCCAAAAAGGGATGGTAAAGGACAGGATTTAGAAAAGAGGAAATATTATGACACTTACTGTAAGACTCAAATCTGGTCTGTTATTCTGGTTAACAGAATCTGGGATTAGTATTGGTCAAACTGGAATGACAAATCATTGGATTTTAATGTTTCATTTACAATTCCCATTGTTGGGCAGGAGATTTAAAGCATTGCTAGTTACAGAGATAACCTTATGGTTGTTAACCTTATGTTGATAACCTTATGGTTTATCCAAGCATAACGTTGCATACAAAAAGACAACAAAAGGATGGTAGCAGAGGTCTCGCAGAGTAGTAGAGGCCTTGATCCTATAAAAGTCCAGGATCAGAGCCCTGCATTTCATTTGATCCCCACCGCATGTAGGCAAGTGACAGTAGCCTGGACTACATTCTTCCAGGTGTGGAACTTAATCGGGTGAAATCGGTCTGGGTTCCCTGTCCTCTGATGCAGTACCAATGAAGGTGGACTTCGTAAACTCAACAGGGTCAGGCTCAGCTTCCGCTGCTGCTGTGGGAGCCATGGAGGAAATCAGGACCACTCATCCATCGGTGAGGGTGCCGAAGTTATTTTAACTATTGGAGCACCATAGTGGAGTGCTGGGTGGCTACCATCCATCCATTGGTGAAAAAACTGCAGCTGGAACCAAAGTTGAGCTAAACGCCTCATGAATAATGATTTTCAGGCCAGCATGAATCGTTAAAGATTCATAAAGCAAAACAAGACAAAATGGCCTTTCCATTTGTTACAGGTGTCCAAAAAGTTAATTACACACTGATTAATTTATTAAACATTGCTGTCAGATAAAAGACTCATTTATAATTGAGCTGGACAAAAAATTAATCAAAAAACAGCTGACCTTTATTAAAAAACATATGGGAATTAGAGGAAAAGCTCAGTTCTTCTCATTTATTTTGGCACAGAGTTATATAAGGCGAAGCATTAACCAAGCTTTTGATAAATAATAATTTAAAAATATGAGGTGGATTTACAGCCCTGCTTCTCATTAAAAACGCACCACAGACATTTGAACTATACATTTTTTATGTTTCCACTCTGGTTTGATCTTTGTCCTTCCATCACAGCAAAACATATGATGAAATATTTATGAAGGATGAGATATTGGGAATACAGACAAACCTTTGAAAAAGAGGTTTATTTCTCATTTGAAAAGAAGATGGTTTGCAATCTTTAGCAGGTGAGATAGAAGTATGAAAATATACATTTACAGGTACAAATTCTGACAGGAGAGATCTGCAGACGAGCACAGAGGAGAAGCAGATTTTGCTAAACATTAAAAATGGCTCCATATTTGGCTGTTTTGGGGCCACAAAGAAGACAGGACAGAAGACAGGACAGAAGACAAGTGCTCCAATGACAAGGCGTCAGTTCACTTTAATACCCATCATCACAGTGATCCCAGTTTCAGAGCTCATAGCTACACCGTTCCGTTTCCCCTCTGTCATCCGAAGTGTTGCTTTCAAGTTACGTGGTTAAACAAATTGCTGTTATGTTATTAACAACATCATGTAATTCAAGTTTTGCTTGGGACTGTGTGGTTAGGGTTGGTACAACATTTAATTATTTTAGTGTTTTCCAGCCATAAAGTTGGTTTCAAATTCCAACCTCGCCTGAATACATCACATCATTAAAAAGGCCTACATGCACTTTCTTAAACAAAAGAGGTTAACTTTCCTAAAAGAAAGTCAGAATTGCTCACATTGAGAACTTCATCACAGTTAGCTGGTGGATGCTAGTGGCAGAAGTCTTTGGGGAATACCTGCAAAACAGGTATTTATCCAGCATAAATGTCCATTTTTAACACAATGAAATACTTTAAATTGCAACAAGACAGGAAGCAGGTTTCTTTAGAGGAGGAATTTAGGGAAACTTTCTAAAGTTAGAACTAAAGACTAGCAGAACTGTGATGTCTGGAGGATACAGATGAAGCCAGTGGGAGTTAGCAACATAGAGAAGCAGCTTTTTTATACAGTTCAAATAAATTATTTTTATTGGGCAGTGGAGCCAGGCTAAAAGCTGACCCTTGTTTATAGCATTTATGCTAAGATAAATTCTCCTGGTTTCATGTTCATGTTTGCAGACTTGAGTAGTGTCAATGTTCTTGAATATTTATATAAATCAAACGATGTCTGGAAGAAACAGTAGTCACACAAACAGAGAAGCAAGGAAATACAACGCAACACAACATACAAAGGGAGATGCTCAGTTTTCTGTTTTCTGACAAAAACATAAATATAATACAAATAAAATTTCAGGCACACGTGTCTTTGTGTCTTCACAGCTGGCTGGTGTACATGGAGGGATTCTGTACAGACTGGAGAAGGATCCACTGACCCCACACTGTAAATGCTGCGTTTATTCAGAGGTGTCAGGTGGCGCCATGACAGACGTGGTTCCCTTTAACGGCAGTTAATAACCTGTGCATTCCCATGCCAAAATAAAAGCCCCTTCTCTATATTTAGACTTCAAAATCTGCCGCCAGTGCACCCACAATCCTCTGATGAACAGATGATCGCAGAGGGGGAGATCCAACATCCAATAATATGTCACACCTGATTTTTTTTTTTGTCATGGTTGTGCAGACTGTAGCGATGCAGCGATGGCGGCGTGCTGTCACGGCCGTTACAGACTCACAGTAGAGGTGCATCAGATGAAGGATGGTTTAAGGCTACATCTCAACCCCCCTCCAGTCCCCGACCCCCCGTGTTCTGGTCTCCCGCGTGATGCCGGTTCAGTGCGGCAGAACTGATCTTTCCAAAGCGCACTGTAAATGTTCCCAGTTCTTCCACAGCAGTGCTAACACAGACACGCCCACGCAGGTGAGCCCCAGGTGGAGGCGGCTGCGCAGCAGCGGGGCTGTGAACTTGGCCACCGTGGAGACGCACACCAGGATGACGGTGACGATGGCGAGCATGATGTTGATGCACTTCCCCAGCAGCACTTTGGCGTCAGTGTTTTCCAGCTGGACCGTCTGCTGCTGCTGCTGCTGCTGCAGCTCCAGCTTAGACACACGCGTCTGACACGACTCCAGAACCTCCTGCACGAAAAAATGAGGTTCATGAAAAGCCTGATCCATAATCTCACATAGACTGGGATTAAAATGCTGATGTTACCAGTTAAATGTTCCAAATGACACATTAACTAAAAAAGGTGAGCGTGAGACGCATAGCTACACTATGGGCAACCTCACTTCCCAGGAGCCTTTGCAGAAGAGGACAGGACCAAAAAATAACTAAGGAATTGTCAGTCATCAGGAACTGACCCACAATCTCTGTGTACATCCATTAAAGCCATCGGCTCCATCAGAATTACAGTTGTTCTTGGGTGACGTCTGAATTTATTTTAAGATCTGTGCGATAATTCTTCAGCGTCACATCTCTCAGGATCCACATTAAGATAATTACAGAGAGTCTGGCCTTTTATTGAGGAAGCAGCTGCCGATCCTGAGAACTGATTATAATTTAGCAGAAATCAATGGTAAATTCATTTAAATTTAAACGAGCTGGGATTACCTGTATGTCTCGGGCCCTCTCGTAGGCCTGGTAGGCCACCTTCTCCTCAATACTGGCCAGTTCCTGCTTCAGATTACTGGTTTCGTGCTGGTGGAGCTCCGTCAGGTCATTCAACTGGTCCTCCAAACGCTCATACCTGACACACAGAAACACATGTAACAGGTGGCGGTGGCACAAACATGTCATCTGTGGTCTGACCTTTGACCCACCTGTATCGCTCCTCCTGCATCATCTGGGTGAAGTAGCTGTAGTCCCGTTTGAACTGGGTATTCATCGCATCCATGTCGTCCGCCATCTGTGACTGAGCCTCCCTGATCTCTCGCACCATGTCCAGGACCTCCCCAAGGACCCCGGAGCCACTGGCTAGGTTCCCGTTGGAGTCAGCAGACGCTGAAGTCGCCGTAGAGCACTCGTCGTCGCTTTGATATTTGGTCGCCTTGGCTACCGTGTTAGCGCTCCCACTCAGGCCCCTGGCCCCGCCATCCACGTGCAGCCCCTGCCCCGTCTCCATAGAGCTCTTGAGATGAGCGATGTTGTCTGCGCTGCCAAATTTGTTCCTGATCAGGTTAGCGAACTCCCGCGACTTGTTGAAGAAGAACGGCGGAGACAATGACACGCCGGGCCCGATTGTCTTTACTTTGTCAAGTGCCGGGTGGCGCCCGGTGGTGCTGATGTCCCGCAGGCTGCCCTCCTTGCTGTGTGTTCCAGACTCCTTGCTGGAGCCGTCCTTCTGGCTGTGTTTCCCATTAACTTCGCTTTCCTTCATTCGCCGGTGGTACTGCTCCAGCTTCCTCTGTAGGCGGGCGATGTTGTGCGCCGACTTCTGGTTCTTCTTTTCAAACACCTGACGTATCCGTATGGCCTGCTGCTTGTCAGCATTATTAACCAACTTTAAGTATTCTGCCACATGCTGGTCCCGGGCAGTCTGCTCCACCTTTATCTGCTCTGTCACCTGAAACAGGATCAGAAATCACAGCTGGTTAGATTAAAATGAATTTATCATCAGTCTCCGGTTGTAGGACCGAGCCTGGCGGGCCGGGTCAGGACCCTGTCCCGGAGCAAGGCTCAAAACTGAATTCAGTTTCAAGCTGTTCTACAAGTATGCTCTGACCTTGAGGATCTTCTGCTGCAGACTGTCGATACCCAGAGCTCCTTTGTTAAAATCCAGTCCCACTCCTTCATGCCCGACGCCATCCACCACGTCCAGGTTGGACTCCGAACCGCCACGGCGAATAGGAACGGGGATGCTGAGGATATTGGCATCGCAACCGCTGTGTTCTGCCTATGGAGACGCAATGAAAGAGCTGAAATTCTCTCACAGAAGAAACAAAACCAGCCTGTTCCATTAAAACAGCAACATGGCAAAAACAAAAGAGCAAATCAGGCTCTCCAATCCAAACAGACACTAAAAGCCTTTTTATTTGGGGCTAAATCAATAGCCACTTCAATAAAAGTTGTTTTTGTCACCATTTGCCTCACTTTACTCATCTATTTTTGAATTCCCAGTTAAAATAGTTTGAAAAGAGCAACTGCGGAGTCCAATCTCGGAGTCACCCTCAGCATAATCGTGCAGTATGGCTATAAAATACTCAGAATGCATCAGAGGAAAGCTGGCAGGAAAGACGAAAAATTAGAGCACAGGGTCAAAGGATGCTTGAGCTCACTTGTAAGAGCTGTCCTGTGGAGTGGAGAGAGAAGAGACTAAATCATGCTAACAGCCTTTCGACCCCCGCATCCCATTTGTATCGACTATAGCAGATGAGCTGATTATGTAAGGCGAGCTAAAATATTGGTGTTGTGTCTCTTGTTTCCAAGGCAGCAACGAGTACACGGACAGACTGAGCTCTAAAAAACCCACCCGGTTAAACTGCTGACATGCCCTGAAGGTGGACTTCTCTTGGTTTTATTCTCTTGATCTTGCACATAAAAGCAGAATACATGAATTTAATTTTGTCCTGTGTCAGCAAAACCTTCCAGCAGCGGCGGAAGAAAGTTCCAGCGGCACCAGGCAGGGTTCACTCAGTTAGTCTCAAATGAAAACATATGTCACAACTCCAGATGGGAGCAATCTTTACAGCCAGAAATGAGCTCATATTCACACCTACAGTGAAGATTTGGTTGGCTTTTCTCCTTACTTTCGAGGCGTTTCTCAGATCCCCAAGACATTTGTGTGCTCTGGCGACGTGAGTTTAACAATTTGAAGGCTGTTACCTCTGGAAATGCTTGATGATCTTCTCAAGTAAGTTGCAAAAATCTGGGCACAAGAGTGACAGAAATCCCATCATCTGATCTGGCTGCTAACAGAAGCAAATCCCTGATTTGCACAGCCATAAAGTCTACATCGCTACTCCTAAACCCACACTTTTATCATTTTAGTCCTTTCACTGCCCATTGAACTCATCGAAACACATCGGACTTGCACGTGCAACCCTAAATTCATTCAAGGCATTTGTGCTTCCGTGCATACCAACATTTTTGCTGCCTCTCACACACAAACAGCCTGGTCATAAATCACCTGGCCGCAGGACATCCGAGTGCATCAACGCGTAGCGGGCGGCAAAATAACTCGGCAGGCTGTGCACGTATTGAGCTTGAGCTGGAAAAATGGGTGTGGGCGGGGGGATGATTTACATCTGAACACACGGAGGCGCCATATGTCTCAGAGGACGCGCGCGTTCAGAGTGGCCCACTGGCCACTACTCACCCTGTGACCCTGGAACGGAGTGTACCGAAGCCATTTCAATGATCATACAGATGGCTGGACACAGCCTAAACACAATAACATGGCCGGGAATCTGTCCGCTGGGAAATATAGCTCGCTATATGCACTGTCATAACTCTTGCCCTTTGAAAGAAAATAAGTCTGGCTGAGAGAAAGGCGCATGTGTTTCTCTGAAAAGTTAAGCATGTGTTTTAAATTCAGTCCTTGGAGGGGCATACGGGTGAGAAATGAAAGTATTAGCATGCAGGCTATGAGGAAGGAGACATCTGACTTCTTTTCCTCATCTCACATGGTTGGAGAGTAAACGCGTTTGACTCCTGGACCTCTTGGCCACAAACCTGAGCCTGGGGAAATCTGCTTAACTTAAAAAGCTCCTTCTATTCACACACTGGTAGTGATGTCACTGGGAGCAAAATCACACGCAGCCAGTCATCACTGAAGATGTAGCTTCAGGTTATCATGCTTGTGGTCACATGTACGCCGCAGGAGCCCAGAATGACGGTCTGGATTGTTGTATTAAAAAGCACGCAGCAGTCAGCACGGCTGCCTAGGTGGCGGTTTGCATTGTCTTTCTATATTTGAAATCTAAGAAGATTCCTCTTCACTCTATAGTCTCATTGAGGGTGCTCGTGGTGTGCACAATGTGTGTAAAGTGGGCCATAAGTGCTACTCTAACGCCCACCAATCAAGCTCATCATAAAAGCCTCATTGACGGTACTGTGAAGTAGCAAACCTTCCCCAGGGGACACAGAATCCTGCCAAGAGAACCTTTCTTTTGGTCTTTTTTATTGCACTGGGAAGGGCCCTGAGGTGCTGACGGGTAGGACGCCAAAACTCCATGACAAAGTAATTCAGCTCATCAATTCTTGTCAGTGGCAGAATAAGTCATTCCACAGGAACAAGCTTAAAGGCAGAATTTCTACAAATCCTCCTGTAGGAAGCTTGAAGTTGTCATGATTATTACTGTAAAGATAAGGTTATCTTGGGTCGATAAATTCCAACAATTGCCAGGCCAGCAGGGTTAATGATTTCACAAAATTAGAGCCTATAAATTCCCCTTTGTCCAAACAAATGCTAATTTTAGCATCGCAGCTGTGAACGTGTTCATACTTTTGGGGATTTTTGGCCCCCTGAACAAATGTGTTTTCCAAAATCACAGTTCTGACACTGATGCCAGTCTGAAAAAGACTCTGGAGATGATCTGCTGTTGTCACATCGCATTAAGATCCAAGAGCATTACTTGTGTACTGGGGGGACACCGCGCCCCCTCCCACACTCCATGCTCGCGTTGCCGAAATCAGAGAAGATTAGCAGAAGTTGAATTAAAGTGGTGTGTGTTTAAGCTCTGGGGATCAAATAACTGGGCTGGAAGCAACCATATCAAAAAGATTTATTTGGGGAGATTCAGAGGCAGGCTTTATCCCAAACAGGACGCGGCATCACCAGAGATGCTAGTAGGCAAAAATATACATACTAGAGGGCCCAAATACCTCTCATCATCAGTTGTGCTGTAGAACACCATCGTCTACACATGGAGATGAATTCAACAGTATTTCACCTGTCAAATCAACAGAACGTTTTGTGCCGACAGATGAAATGAAGAGAAACAAATACAGTTCGTGCTGTATGAATAATAGATGAGCCTAACACCACATTCCAAAGAGCACCATTTATCACTGGAATTGCACTGTAATCTCCTTGTTAGCATATTTCCACGCTCAAGTCTTGAATAGGCCCCCACCCCACTTTTCTTCAGACTTTAGGGATGCAGAGGAAACCCCCAATGCTGATTTTAATGCAAAAAAAATCTTCAACAATCTGAACAGTCAGTGCGGTTTTGCACAAGTCAACATTATTCCCTCCAGCTACACACTGAGATAGAAAAGAAAACAGCAGTTTAAGGTGAAATGAAACATATGGATGACGTGGTCCTGCCTCCCCGCCTGCCTGCAGGGGATGAGCCATGACTGCGTGACCACGGAGGGCAGCCTCCTGTGGGGAAGAGGAGTGGGCAGATGAGCGCGCTTCCCCACGGGAGGGGGTCCACAGGTACAACAACAGAGAAGGACTGGGGAGTAAACAGCAAAAAGCAAAACAGGAGATGGGGCAGAATGCAAATGAGGAGCGCTACAGAAGAGCAACAGGGGTAAAGGTGACTTTAAAAAACATGTTGACAACAAAAAGCGCTTCTATCTAAATATTTAATGATATTTACATAATCCTTGATGTAAATCTGGAGGTTGTTTGCCATTAATGTCATTATTAATGGAATTAGATTATTATTAGTGAACAAATCTCATACGACTATTCTTGTAAACAAATCTGTAGGAAAATTTAAGCCTTTATTTGCACTGTAATATGCAGTCCTCACGCGCGTGTTCACACACCTGTGGACACGTCAGAGTTAAGGTGTGGTGGGTAGGAAGTAAACAGAGCGTCTGAGCTCACTGAGCCAACGGTTTCATGTGAAAACAGGCAGCAGCTCGCCCACATGTCACTACACTCCCACACACTACGCAGCCAGACTACGCACAGCACGGTCAAATTCCTGCAGGTCAAGTGTAAAACACAAAATAAATGCAGAATAACACTTAGCAACGCTCCCCCGCCGCCAACCACAACCCGTTCCAACACTATTTTTTGCGACAGTCACCTAAATTGTCATTCTGGGCATCCAAGTACGTTCGATGGTGCTCCAGAAGCTGCTTCATTTGATTCAAAAACCATTTGTGTCAGTCCGCCTTGTCCCAGCTGAAGCACTTGTACTGGAAATCCAAGTGCTTGACTCTTCCGTGAGGGTAAAACGCGATGACTGTGGTGGAAAATAAGACCACAACAAACCCGGCAGCTCAATCGTCACGTGAAATTCGCAGCTTTTCAACACATCCGATACAACTGTGCAATAAGCGTGTGTGCGATGTATCCTCTTTAAAAAGTGGTATCGTGGCTGAGTAAGACCTGGAGAGCCTCATTAACGGCTCACAGATGGAGAGATGAGGCAAAAGAAGTCTTCCTGTTGCTTGATTTTCAGAGGTTAAATACCAAATTAACACTGAATGAAACTAGCTGACACGCGAGCCGCTGTGAGCTGGTGTTCTGAGCTACACCAACAAACCACAATGCAAACATGATGCTGGTACGCTGACAATATTTACCCTCTTCATATTGACACACTTAGTGCTAAAAGAGAAATAAATAAAGACGCAAATTGACAAGTTTCAAGCTTCAGCTATAATAATGTGATTTTACTTTTCAAAGGATTTTTGTTTGAATGGTAGAGCCAATATTAACATTCCCCTATCAGATCAGCTGTGGTTCCTTTCAGCAAAATTTTTATATTACTGCACAAAGGAACAACACAAAGACCGATGGGCCCCTCTGCAACACCTGAAGCAATAAATTACACATGAGTGTGAAAGAGGGCAGATGTCAAGCCAAAAATCAATGAGCTGATGGTCATCCATTTACAATCAACAGCCATCAAATATCCTTCAGTCCTTATTTATGACGCTTTTCCATCTGAGCCAAGCAGAACCGAACAAATGTGGCGGGGAAAAATAATCTTGAAAAAGGAAATCTCTCTCCTTTCTTTTCTAGTCTCCTCTTGGTAATGTAAGATTTTTATCAGAGCCTCCCAGGGCAAAGATTATTACCCAGCAGCCTTTGTTCTTTTTCTCGCGCAATCATCAGAAAGACAATGGGGGAGGATTTAGAGTGGAGATACATTCAGATGCATCACCTCGAGGTCGTATCCACAGAGAGGACGCAGACGCAGGAAAAAACATCACCTCCACCGGTGGATCAGCGGCCCACAGTTGGATTATCAAACAAGACCGGGGTCAAACTGGGACCTTTAGGATGACATTTAAGAAAATTGCTCAGGCTGACTGGGAGTATTTGGCAGGGTGAGTTAGTGGGTCTATAAAATGGCTATGAAACAGAGGACACCCACAACGGAATGCGACAGTAAGCCACCAGACAGATGGCTTTAAAACCACGGTGGCCCACACAAATGAACAAAATCAAATCAAACCACCCTAATTTGGCATTTTGGGTCGTATATTCTCGCCACACGGGATGAACAAACTGAGGTGTATAATTGGCAGCGAATCAGCTGTATTGATTTTAACCAACATTGGGGGGAAGCTGCGTGCGTGTTCTCGGGGGATCACTTTGATGGCCAGAGCTTTGGCGCGTTCGCTAATCCACATCGTGTTATTTACACACCCGACATAGCACTGGCGTTGTGTGTATTCACCGCCAGCAAAGCCCGGTCAATCCCTAATCCGAAAATCGCGGGCCGGGAACGAGGCGGCGAGATAAACCCCGCGCGCCCCCCCCAACATATGAAAAATGCCTCAATCATTTCCATATCACAGATTGGCTTCCACGGCTGCACTCACACCTACACCGTCCCTCATTGTAATGAGCTCATAACGCCACACAGAGTCCACAGGTTGCCCCGACAACAGATTCACTAGATCACAAATGGCCCATAACAACCAGCGAAGCGAGCGGAGGGGAGAAGAACGTCGGTCGCCTTTGTGTCGATCAATGGGCCGACAGTAGGCAGGGATCGCCAGTGTGGTTTACGGGGCAGAGTGTGTGTGTGTGTGTGTGTGCTACACAGATTGGATTTAAGAAAGCAAATACATCCCATAAATCAAACACAGCTAAACAAGCCCACCGACATGAAGCCAGGACGGAGCAGCAACGCTGTCCATCAGCAGCTGGAATTGAGTCAATACGGATTGACCAGCTGATTATTCCTGTATGGAAATACTGACACACACAGATCTGATGAGCAGAGCGGCAGCCCCCCTTCTGCCCCCCCTTCTGTTTTATGATCAGCCTTCTAATAAATGAATCTGAAAGCATCGCCAATCACAGCCGTGCTTCTATCAAATGTCCTGCTTTGATCACATCGGACGCAGAACAAAAAGATTTAGCACATTATTGGTGATAAAGTACATTAATGGGGGGGGGGGGGGGGTGAATGGCAGAGGTGGGGTCGATCGGAGCCAGATTATCAGCTTTCCTTTGATACATTTCAATCTGCACCTCCGCCCGACGCGTTGGCACCAAGCTGTCCTCGCCGCAGAAACTCTGGCCTGAGGTGGCCTACAGGGGACGTGCACGTTTCCGCCACCGACGGATTCCTGCTGTCGCCCTCCCGAGAGAGGCGGCTTGGATCTCGGACGCGGGAAAGTACTTCCTCGGTTGCGAGAACATGAGCTTTAAAAAGAAAATCTTGGAAAAAACACCCTGATGCTCAAAGGAAATGCTGTCAGAGGCTTAAAGGAGGAAGCACAGCCCTGTCCGCTTTCTCCCAGATAAACAGAACACACAGGTCCAGGATGGAGCATTCCCCTTTGAAAATAATACAATTACAGAACACACACACACACACACACACACACACACACACACACACACACACACACAGAGTTCAGGCTGATGTAAACACACACCAGACTGAGATGACCTTTAAGATCTGTACAACCTTTTATTCCAATAAACGAGTGTCAGCCACAGTTCTTCTACCTGCCTGAACAAATCAATTCCACCACAGAGGCGCAAACCTCAGCCGGACTCTGGTGTGTGTGTGTGTCTGTGTGTGTGTTGGTGTCAGAAAACAGACTGTGTGTGAGGACCCTGCAGAAACCCACAAGCTGCTGATCAGAAGAGGTGCAGAGGAAGTTCGGTTCACTCGAAGGATGAATCAAAACACAGAAATCGCCGCCGATGTGGCAATGAGCCGAAACAGCACTCGGCGCCGCTCAACTCCCACGCGTGCGTTTGAAGCGTTGTCCTTCCACGCTGCCACAAGATTCACAAAGGCTGATGGTGAAATATTCAATCCGAAGTGATGTCCACAGTCTGCAGGTGCAGATTTCAGACATTCTGAGGAGGAAACCGGATCATTCTGGGACTTTTACAGGACCTTTCATGCCCGGGTCACTCCAGTTCTCTTGGTTGCATAGCAACACAGATGCCAGAGCATCACATCCTCTTCATTTCAGATCGCCTCAACTCCAAATTTACGGGCTGTGCAAGTTTCTGCACGTCACGCACGCAAAACATCTGTTTTTTTGTGTTGTTGTTTGTTTTGTTTTTTTTGCAAGAACATGGACGTAAACGCATCACCCGATCGCTCAGATCAGATCAGTCGGTCCAGTGAGATGCTTCTCAGCACAAATATCACCGCCTGCCATAGGCAACACATAAGTGAGGGTAGATAAACCTGTTTCACCAGTTTTATTGTCTCCGATGATGATTTCAGGTCAAAGTCAGGCCTGACCTTAAACATCAGCGTCCATTCGCAGAATCTGTCGATTTCATCCAGACAAACAAACACGACTATGTAACTCGAAATGGAGAAGAGTCGTGCCGTGAAGAGATAATATTATATATACACGATTTCATCGGGACCGCACCGTCGGCGTGCAAACCAAAGATTCCAAAGAGGATGTAACAGTAAATGCGTTGGTCAAATTGGCCAGAATAAGCTGAGTTGCAGAGGTGAAGCACCTCTGTCTACAATAAAGAACAAAGGAGCAACTTAAAGCATGTCAAACTTAATGGGGGAAAAGTCGAGAGAATATAAGAGAAAGCTGCTCAATGCGTCTGTGGATAGTTGACGTGGAATGCGCCGATCAAGGAGGAACAATAGTTATTCTAAACCTACAGATAGAGGGGAAACTCATATTTACCATACTGTTGCTGTTTGCGACCCTCTACTTCTGATAAAGTTTTGTCCGCAGGAGCACCGCGGGTTCCGGACATAATCTCGGGAATCACACCGGATCCGTAGGTCTGCTGTCCTCAGCCGAAGAGCTGAACGCGGGCGGTGGAACACACGCCACCGCCGACCCGGTCCACTGCAGCCGAGGCAGGAAAAATGACCCACAGAGGTGCCGAGTCGTTCACCACACTGACCGAACTGAACTCTACACATAAGACGAGCCTGCAGAACACATTGTGTTGCTAAGCCCCGCCCACGCCGTTGCACAGAGGGCGGAGCTGTGAAGCAAATCAAGGCCACTTCTCGCGATTTAACGTGTATTTATATTGATTATTATTACCTCATTAACATTGAATTAACGTGTAGCCTCTATAGATTCCTAACCTATTTAAAAAACAGAACAATTTTCAATCACTAAGGAATAAGATTTATTTTACAAATATTGAGGCGCGTCCCCTTCTGGGTGCAAAGATGTATTTGTCAGCTACTATGTTGACTGGTGCTAATTGTGATGACTTTGAAAGTTTATTTATTTATTTATTAGTTGATATAAAGTGAGTTAAATTTAGAGATGTTGTTCACCTATTTGCTCAGGATTTCCCACATCTGAAGCTTGACCTCCTTTGTCAGGGTCATCTTTAGAGACATCACTGTAGTTCAGTCAAACTTATTCCTGACTAAGACACAGGATGAGTTACTTCTATCTGAGCAGGTTTAAACCTCACAACAGCAAGCTCAAACACATTAACCCATGCTTGTGTTGTCACGGGGGGATTGCAAAACCTGGTGTAAATCAAGAGGATTGGGCAAAGTACAAGTAATAAAAGAGTAAATAAGTAAATCTGCTGTCTGTTGCTGTCACAGTCAGGAAATAATATTTAAAAACACCATTACTTCAACTAGTTTCCTTCCTCTTTCTTTTCTAATTTTCAAATTCAATTAGATTCTGTATTTCGAAAGTAACCAGAGCTAAAGTGAAAAGGTAGATGATTAGAGCACAGAGGCCTGGGGAATGATTCATGAATGATTTAAAGATAGAGTAGGTCTGAACGATAAAGAAACTAATTAGCGGGGTTAGCGACCGTGTCATGTGACCTCGGGCCTGCTGATAGTCTATTGTCCAAACTAACATTAAGTATTCATCCACACTTTTTAAGTCCCCCTCCTCTACCTCTACCAGTTTCTTCTCAGTCAGTCCTGCCAACCTGAAACCGCTGTTATAAGAGCGCCGGTGACTCAACCTGTTTAGCGTTGTGAGCATGCTGACAGGTTGAAGCAGGGCGTTTCAGAGAGTGCAAGCAGAGGAATTCGAGCAGCTTCTTCCTGCCTTGCCCCCATTTAGAAAAAACCCACAGCGCAGCTCTGGAACAACACATCAGCCTGCCATGATCAATCCAGAAAAGCTAATACGCTTCCAGTCCATTTCCTCCACACATCGATCCGCAATAGAATATAGCTGTGTTTGGCTGTGTGAAAGGTAAGAGGCAGTGAGTTAAATGTGACATTTAATTAGGCGTACAGCTGAACGTTGGCATTGATTTTTTCATTGTGTTTATCATAGGAAAAAACGCCAGCCATTAAGAGCAGAACTAAGCGCTGGTACCACTTTTGAGGCCTTGAAGCAGCAGACTATAGATTATTTATACTACCTAAACAGGTCTAAATAGAGGTAACTGCCATATGAGGCATGTTAAACCTGTCCTGGGTCAAGGTTTGAGGCATTTGCATGCATGCTGTTCACCACACAGCTATTGTTCCCTTTCCCCACTGCTGCTGTTTGTGTTCTTTATGGACTTCCTGCGGCACTTCCTGTCTCCATCTCAGCTGTGACATCGGCGTGACCTGCATCAAAACCAGACACTTCCGCGCAACTGACACTGGTTGCATTTGGGGAGGGATTGTTTAGGATGAGGATCACAATGTTCTGGCAATGTGTCTGGAATACTTGAGGGAGGTTGGAACACCACAGATGGTCTCAGTGATGTTTAGGAGAGGTGATTCGAACTCCTCCTGTAAGATTTGTAGCACGCTGGAATGCTTAAATGAGACGTGCATCCATGAACACATCTGTCTCACTTACATAAACATTAAACCAACTCCATTAAAGAGAATATTTCAAATCTATGGGGTCCAATTTTTAGATTTATGTTCAGGCTGGGGACGTTGTTAAAAAAGGCTTTGTAAATTGAGAAGTTTAGAGAATTTCTGCAAAATTGCTGGCATCAATCCTAATGCACTCTTGTACAGAGCTAGAGGGCCCCCACAAGCGCCGTTCCCCTCTTCTCCTAAGCACCGAGTGCTTCCATCCGGCAGGACATTCACCACAAACAGGACTAAACCACTCATTATCCTTCCATTTCCCTCTTACATAATTTCAAGTCTTAATGTGTAGTGCGTATCCTGGGACAGCCGGACCTGGTGGCGCAGCGGTTAGCGCGGTGCCCCGGTGCCAGAGGAGTCTTCGTGCCCTCCATGTGCCTGCGCAGGTTGTCTCTGGGACTCTGGTTCCCTCCCACAGCTCTTTCATAATGAGGTTATTTTCTGCAGGTTGGAAACACTAAACCGAAAGACGCCGCAACAGATAAGAAACTTGTGGGCTGATTGAAAAGCATCTGTCCTCATCAGATTTGCTGCTGACAGGAAGAGGAACTTTTAAAAGCCCTCTGCGTGCTCAGATAACTGTAGTAAAGTAAATGTAAAATGTTCTCGCTTCCTCTACAAGATTGTGCTGCTATGCAAACTCGCTGAGCGCCTGTACAGACGCTACGCAGCCGGTCGGAGCAGCCGACGGAGCAGCGATGAGATGAAATTGGAAAATACTTCACACAAGCACTCCGTCACAGAAAATAACCTCGTTAGGAGGAAAGTATAACCATAAATCAACCGTTGCCTTATGACTCCCTTATCGTTCCCCCTATATCGCCGCTCCTGGGAGGCTTGACGGCAATCATAATTTCAGACATTGCTCTTCTCAGTTGGGATTTATTGTGGACATTTGCACATCTGTTTCTCTCTGTCTGACCTAATAAACAGTCAAACGCCTGCATTTAACCCATTTACAGCATTGAGCATCTCAGTCTAATCAAACCTGGACTCATTCTAGGAAAACTCTGGGCCTCCTGCTCACATTAATTATGTTTTGGTTTTAGATCCATTCTCTCTCGTGGTGTCTCCTTGTCCTCCACCGGATCCTAATTTTCTCTGCGACAGCTCATTCACTCTTCACAGGAATCTTTCCTCCCGTTCCCTCATGTATTCCTGCACCTTTACGACACAGAATCACTGAAGCTCAAACAGAGCTCGGGGTTTTTGTCTCTCCGCCACCCTAAAAAAAAGAGAAAAACCCTGTCAAACAATTATGTAACCCCCCCTGGAACTCACTGCCAAGAGGATGGATTTGTCAGAACGGCGTGCTGCTGCAACGCAAATGTTCTTTCCACTGTGATATTGATGCTGATAAGCCCCATTAGGCTTGATAGTTGATGAGCAATAATCCTCACTCGCTCATAAACACAAACATGTAGCGACGTAGGGGGGTGGGGGGTGTGTGTGATGGAGGCTGCTGCCACTTACTCTTTGGCAAGAGGGACAAATCGGCCTGAGCGAGCACATAAATCAGCAGACAGCAGAGCGGACTCAGTCTGAAGGGTGAGCACAGCAAACAGTCTGGAACCAAGGCGGAATTTGGATAAGTAGGCCGATCAAAAACTCAAAAGTGACTCTTTCTGGAATGTTCTGCACCATTCCAAGCATTAGAAACTGAAGCACTGAAATCTTGAAGAGTAAACCTTGACAAATGTGCTGATGCAACAGCACCCCCCCCCCCCTTCCAGAGTCTCTGGAATGCAGTTTGCATCCCTGTGTTACTGTCGTGTCTCATCTATTGAAAGCAAACTCTCACAAACAGCAGAAACTAAAGCGTCCCTCCTGCTCTAATCCTGCCTCCTGCTCCTCCTCTTCTCAGCAGCTATAATAGAATTTCTTCAGACGGGGCCCGGCTGCCCTGCTTTCCAGCTGTGCCTTTTGTCCGCGTGTAGTCGGGGAACTAAATCAGTGGGGGAGTTAATCTGACATGCTGGGAATAGGAAGAAATGGACGGTGGCAGCAGATGCACCACTGTCAAGGTTCAGGGCACGGCCACGCGTTCACGCTACCTGACGCTGCTTCACTCCACACGCTGGTCATGTGACGAGCAGGGATCCTTTTACAGATGTGCTGAAGACAATTGATGTTCCCATCAGGCAAAAGATGTACAGAGACAGAGGAGGACTGCAAATCTCAACTCACAAATTGGTGTTTCCCAGCCAAATTGCACTCAACGCTGCTCATTAACCACCACATGAAACAAATGAACAATTGCAGGCTAATTTCTTCTTTATTGCTCATGGGAACCTTGGTCCCTCTATTTAACTGAGATAGGTTTAACTGAGGCAGGTTCTGCATTTAAAAGTTACCCATTCTGGTCACATTTTCTCCCACAGATGCTGTTAAATGAGTCTGCTAATTACTCATTTATCTCTCTCATTTTCAAGTTGTTTTTTTTCCACTCCTTAAATTTTCTGACTTTGCTGCTGGGTAGCTGTTGTGTTGCGCGGCGGTTTATTTGTGCCTACAGCTCTAAATGTAGATGCTCTGTTCATGCATGCTTTTACTTCCCAGCAGCTACTGGCTGTTTTGGTCACTATTATGGTAGTCTTGGCAAATTCGACTGATTGCTACATTTGCATTTGTGCAACACTAACAGCAGCGATTGCACTCATTTTAAGCATGTGCCATAATTTCAGGACAGAAAATGGAGGTACTCCAATGTAATGGCTGTAATTCTTAAGCGGTAAATGCCTTTTTCTTTGGTGTGAACCTTTTAAAATAAGGCTGAAAGCCTCCGTTTGAATGGGAGATCCAGTCTTCTTCAGCTATTATCAAATCTAAATCATTGTCGGAATAATAATAGATGTAATTCACATACGCTGAATGTTGAAATCGACCATGTTTTAATGTGCACAGCTGTGAATGTGATTATTATAGAGCCTCTCCATGTGAGCTGGTGGAGGGGTGGGCAGCCACGCTTTCATGTGTTATTTTGCTATGTGCCCACATCAATGCCCCCTCTGCCTCACCAGCCTGGTGACATTTAAGCCCTCTTTTGTCCTTCCTTTTTGTGGTTTCAGATCTCTCTTTGGTTTCCCCCCTTTTTCTCTGGTGTAAATGACAGCTGCTGTGAACTATCAACATCGAAAGGAAGTGAAAGATACTGTGGCGTGACATTAAAGCAGAGGGACAGGGAGACATAAAGGTTGGCGGGTCAACAGACCGTGATGTCACCAGCAAGAATGTGTCAGAAAAGCATCGTCCACATAAGTGACATGAGACTATCAGAAATTTATTCCAATACAGGCAAATCTGTTTTTTTTTAAAAGGTTTATGTTTTAGGATTTTCCCACATAGTGAGAGACTGTTATACTATGATGAGAGGAGCACTTGCTTTGTCATCTTCCTGTCACTATGCCAAGCTAAACCATGTGGCTGTCTGTTCATGTTAAACATAGATACAATAGATTAACTCAATATGACATGTACAACTCAACTGGAAAGCTAAAAACATCCAGGAAAATGAATTTCCATATTAGGATTTTCTCTGATTCTAGGATTGCTGATCTTAGTTTACCAGCTCTGGACCAGTGGATAAAGATATTACTGGAAACATAGTGTAGCTAACTGTGGCCTTTCTTCTACGGCTTGTGTTTCAAAGCTAAGTGGTTATCTGTGTCTTTGTTATTAGCAGTGCTAGCTATGTTAGCTACCACAGCCAGTGGTTGTCAAATTATGGTCCGTTTCAACAAGAGGCAGGAAAAATTCACTTTTCCACTGATCATATCCAATATATTTTACTACTTTTAGATAAGACCTGCTACCTGCTCAACCAACGCTTTTAAATACTCACTTTCCGTCATTCCAAATTACTTTTCTCCACTTCCTGCCCCCATCTGGATTTCGTGCGTCATCGAGCATGTTTTTAAAAAATCTTAATGGAATATATACAATCACAAAAAAAGCTATTAACGTGAGGTTGGTATTACCAATGTTGGTGTCCCAGACAAAACAGAAATAAAACAACATCCGAAATGAAAAAATGCAAAAAATATGTATCCTGTTTCACTGCTGTGTAAGATAAGAGATGTGTGTTGTTGTTTATTTAATATTTTGTAAAGAATGGGCACCGTCTGCAAAGTGTCTGACTGAACAATGCTGCAGTTGTTTTTGTTTTTTTTAAAAATTCGCTTTATATAAAAATGACTCCCAAAAAGCAACAAATTCAAAGCAGAAGGAGCATTTGCTTGTTTGTGTGTTCTTCCTGGCTGACTTCCCTGACAGAAACATAATGACATGAGAGAAAAGACTAAAGTGCTCTTTTACAGCACAAGCCTCCTACATGTTTGGTACAGCTAGAGGCTACTAACACAGACAAGGTTATATGGAAATGCAGCTCAGCATGCACACAATCTAAAAACACACACATGCATGAACAGGCAAGAACAAACATTCACATCACAGTGTCATATTATTATTTAACCACATGGAAACATTAATTTTATAGTAAAGTTTCTATTTAAAACATTAAGTGTAAAGTATGAGGGATAGTTTATGAATCAGATCAACAAAAATAGCTGCAGATTCCATTAGTACCGCCATAAACACAAATAAAGAAATAAATCAACTCTGGTTACTATGGCAATTAATGGCCCATATAGAGTGGCCTGTGATAAACATGGTTACCTAATGTGTGTGTTGATTTTGAGGCAGCGGGGGGGGGGGGGGGGGCGCCATCAGTGAAGGTCATAATAATCAGCGTAGACGTGGACACCAAACACGCAGTCCAGGTCTAACGACTGTGACGAAGGACTGTGCGTCCTTAGGTCTTGCTCTGCTTAGCCCCAAGTGATTAACGTGCAGCACTCTGCAGTCCACATTAACCAGTCAGTTCATTCAAAAAGGAATTGATCACCAAGTCATTTACAAACCAAACAGTCTCTGAGCTCTGGCTGCTTTATTAAAAGGTCTTCGCCCTAATTGGAAGGCGCTCTGGCAAAAATTTTGCTCACATTGCTGTTAGCTCATTAAAAAAAGAGAACAATTATATCCTTTAATTTATCAAATAATTAAAATATGTATTTCACATGACTGTGACATGACTCTGACACCTCAATGGGACATTAGCAGACTCTATTGTGAGCTTGTCCATTAGCAGGACTCATACTTCAGCCATTTTTTGTGCAGAATAATGATTAAAGCACTGTAATTTGCACAGCAACTACAAAAAAGTGGGAGTAAAATATAATGAGTTATTCTTTTGTGGCCATGTCAGTCCTGTGACCTCACCACAGTGGCGTGAGGATTCATAACTAAAAAAGTTTATGATATTCTGCATTTACATGTAACGACCTCTCACAGTCCATGCTGCGGTCAGCCGGCAAGAAAACAACATCAGACAACCAGTAAATACTAGAGGAGTCCTGCTGAATTAAAAACATTCATTCTGTAGATGAATATTGCCTTTTTAAATTAAACACGCGGCCTTGTCCATGAGAAATGGCAACAAATGAGCTGAGAAGCTCATTACAGAGAGTGAAGCACAAGCATAAACCAGCTCAACGGACACTTAACCATCTCAATCTTCACCTCGAGGAGACCCCATTTATTCAGCTAATTAAATGAGCTCTTGCACACATTTTGGGTGGAATGGGCTCTTTGTAATGGTTGTGCTAATGATTCTGCCTGAGTAAAACATCGGTTCAAACTTAAAAATGACCTTTTCACCCCGTTAGGTAACAAGACGAGGGAAGAAGAAGCTGCAGCACTTGTCTGCTGATGTGAAATCACGTGGGAAAAAATGGTGGAAATGATGGAGAAAACACAAGCCAAGAAAAATGAATCTAAAGGTATTCATGTAAATTATCACCTGTACTAATTTATAATCAGAACTAAAAGCCAACCTAAAAATGACTGCTGAAGGCATGTTTCTAACGTATTATTAAACATATATGTGTATTTATATAGCTTAACAAGACCGAATACAATATTGTAATTATGCAATTAATAGTTTCAGGACGCTATAAAAAACCAAACCTCATTATGCCTTTATCTACGAGCTAGATATAATAAATTCCAGAGCACAACTTGAATTAAATCATCGGAATTTCATCCCAAAATAGAAACAAACACCATCATCTTTCATTTGCAAGAGTGAGATGGCACAAAATGTCCATGTTGGAATGTAAATTTGTGACCTACATAGTGTCATAAGCACATCACGTTACAGTCTGTTACACTCTGAGATCTGTTATTGAACAAACACAGACAGCTAGGCCAAGGTGGAAAATAAAGGGAGAATGAAAGAAAAAGCTTCCATTCAGGGTTTTTAATCCTCCAGTAAGACGGTTGCCATGGTAAACAGAGCATCTTCCCTTCGAAGCCTTTTGCGGTGCGGCGCACCGGCTGCTTGACAGCATTATCAGAGGTTGAAAAATGGGATCAAAGATTTGGCAGAACTTTCCTGCAGCACGTGGACCTTGATGGATGAAGACTGTTACAACGATAAGGTAGAGCTCGGCCACGCCTGCTGCTTCTTAATCTTGGTATTTCCTGGTTTGTAGACTGATAAAGGCTGTTTGTGACCGGCTGCACGTGTTTCGTAACGGTATTCTACAGTGCATGCCTTCCTGCACAAAGCGCAGAAAGTCAGCAGAAATAAGCACAGCCCAAAGCGGTGTGTGCAGCCGAGACCGGCCTCAGGAAGGCTTCTTAACAACCACACACATTTGATGGGAAAGCTGCGTTTGAGACTGACAGAGGGTGTTGGAAGGAGCACAGACGTAACCTGCTGGGCCAGAACGGAGACGATTACCTGAGTTATGCTTCTCAGAGAAATCAGGGAGGAAAGCAAGAGAGTAAAGACAAACCCTGAGTGCTAATCTATAGCTTGCTTTACACATTCCTCACGTCGTTCAGTAGCAAAGGGCGGTCACGTGGTGCCGTCAGATGTGAGGAAACTTGCCTGACTCAACTTTAACTGCTTGAAAAAAAACCCAACTTCCTTGTTTTTATCCTACAAAGCAAACTGACTAACATAATTGTTGCGTTTCTTTTTCTCCGGACCTGCCATGATGAGAATTCACACACCACCGCGCAGCTCCCATCAGCGTGACCCCGGGAAAAGAGGCCGACAGTGCCGCACTAACCTGCCGTGAACTTCGTGTAACTTTCCCTGATCGGTTTAAGGTTTTACCTTCAGTAAGGAAAACAAACATCTACCTCTGTCACATAGATGAGTGGCGTGGCGCTGTAATTCTTCCTCATTTCTCCTCTTCCTCACAGCCTGGGGTCAAAGTGCACGCAGGGGCTTCAGAGGAAAACATCTGTGTGTCTCTTTGAAGTGTCTCTCTGCTGTAGTTGTCCTGTGTCAAACCCTCTTATTATGAAATCTTGTGCTTCCTGTGTAAGCAGCGGCTCCCTGCTCACCTCGTCGGCACTGCTTCATCTGAGACGTGTTCCCCGGCTACAGTGTTCCCTGCCGTCCTCACACACCTTTGAGCAAGACTGCTTGCCTTAAAAGGCGCAAAGCAGCCTGAGCCAGAATTTTTTTTTTTTTTTTTGATCACTATCAGACACCCTCTGCTGGCCAGGGAACACCTCACTGCAGTAACAAATAGCTCGGCTGCCAATCAGGGGAGAGCAGGAGGACGGCTGGTGGGACGCTGCTGGACGGGGGAGGAAGGGAGGGACAAGACTTAGAGGAATGAATGGGGAGGTTGAGTTAGTGCAGCTTCCTCCTGCGAAGCTCCAGCCCCGAGGGAGAAACACACTTTACAGGATGGAGACTCCAGAGAGCCAGATAAGAGCATGTGTGTGTGTGTGTGTGTGTGTGTGTGTGTGTGTGTGTGTGTGTGTGTGTGTGCACGTAACACACACTCACCCACTGAATAATATGGCTGCAAATGTGTTTTCACAGTCTGCATTTTGGTTAGTTCATCGTTTCTGACTTTTGACCAAATGAAGTTCATTCCACAGTTAAAACTCCTTCACAATAGGAAGACGCTTCATCTTGCTACATAATCACTTATTTACATGGTCATTCAAGCTGAAACTGCTGTCACTGGTAAATCCCACACTAAAGATTTCAGTGTAAAAGCCCACACAAAGGTGGTGGGTGTTAGAAACCGCATTATAAATTCTGAAATGAGCCCCAGTCTTTTTCAGGAAAGTAATTTACAGCTGGTTGAAGTGTTTCACCATTTATGTCATCGTGGAGATGAAGCAATAACAATTAGAATTTTCCAATGGATTCATTCATGGTGAAATAGATAAAAGTAAGATTGTTTTATTATTAGTTTTACTTATTTTGGTTTAAAGTGTCCCTTGTAAAAACACTGGTGGGGAAAAAAGCAGCAAGACACTGGAACTTTACAACTAAATGCTAATGGGAGACACAATAAAAGACCCAAGGCAGCAATTCTGACCCATTAATTACAGTTTAATGCATTTTGGGTCCCAAAGAAATGTGGAAACACTCATTAAGGATCTCACATCTTATTTTTGGAGACAAATTCAAGCAGAGGAAGAAGCCAGCCGTGACCCAACAGGAAAGGAGTGGGAGGATGGCTAACGACAGTGATGTTAAAGGGAAGAGATAGAGAATCAAGGAAGGGGAGGAAGAAAAAAGAAATGACAGCTGGCAGGAGAAAAGATGGAAGAGGATTGGGAGCCAGACGCGGAGTGTGTCCTGACATCAATGCGGCCGTCCTCATCCCCTTTCTGGTGGCGTCGCCAGCAGCTGCCACTTCAGCAGACTGCTGCCTCAGCATTTCCAGAGACTGAGACAGATTATCTGCTCCATTTGCAGAGGGTGGAATCAGACGGCCGCTATCAGCTGATGTGAAGTGCGGACAAATGAAAAGAGCGATTCAGTGAAGAGAAAAAGGGACATCTGGGTCAGAGAAAAGGGCGTGTGTCACTTGCTTATTGTCAATTCCAGCAGCTCCCTGCTCGCGTTTCCTGATTAATGAGGAGGAATCAGATAAGATGCTGCTCCTGTTCCTCACTTTAAAATCACAAAGGACTCTTGTCCAACCTGCCACCTTGAGCCTTTTCTTTTTCTCTCACATGATAAAAGCGGAAACATCGCCCTCTCTTGGCCTTTAAGCTCTTTTACAAACGTGGCATGTGCCGAAACTCACAATCAGCTGAATCTCTTCCTCATCCTCCTCCAGATGATCCCCTCGGGGAAAAAGTGATGAAACAGTGAGCCTTCTCATTCAAGAGCTCCAGCTGCCTGAAAATACATTCGCGTGTCAACCACCGTGGCCTGATGGAACCGGTTTCATTTTCTCCCAGGGCTCACTAATTAGATTTGAATGGTTTTTTGTTGGATTGTTGCTCGGATGTTTTGGAGAAATTATGCATGTTTGGGGAGCATAATAACAATAAATGGTTGGGATGTGCGTAATAATAACAAAAACAAAAACAATAATATACTTAATGCAGAGAACCATTAAAAACAAGATTAAACAGCAAACTTTGAACACTAGGCTCTCTTAAAGTAGTAATACCAGCACCTAATTAACATCAAAATGTTCATGGTTTTATAATAGTGTGGTATTGTTATCAAAATGCCGATGTAAAAATAAGGGCTAAAAAATGTACTGTACTCAACTCAAATGTCAACACGTTATACATTTACTGTATATTACCCAGCTAATAATGTATCCCAAGACTTGTCAATTTGTTTTCAAACCCAAATAAAAGAGGTTGAAACTATATTTCACTGACAAGTGATCACAAAATGTAAAAGTTAACTTTATGTCCACAATTTACTTTTAATGTAAACCAAGGTATAATTTTGAGATATTTATATGGACAGCTGAGGTACAGCTATTGTACTAGTAACTCACATCATGTGGGTAAATAACTCAGCCCCTTGTTAAGCTTGTCAATAAACACTGAAGTAAGAAGCATAAACAACTTGCTTGGATTAAAACTCAATACTGTCAAGATAATAGACAAACTAACAATCCTCCAAAAATTTTAGGCAATTAAAGAATCTCAGACCCTCTGTTCACTTAAAATTCCAAGCACAAACCTTTTGAAATCCTGATTTTTCCCAGACTGCCACGTGCACTATCTCCTTACAAGTGAGCGTTAACTTTTATACCTGCTGTGGAGAATCTGTTCATGCACATCAGTGTGAAACGCTGCAGCTCGGACTAATCCTGCAGCGATTATTACAGCATGGTTATAATCTCACACGGAAACAAAACCCTTGGCTCAGCGTCTTCTGCTTTAGAGGGACACTGTCATTGGATACATTTAATTTAAATCAGTACAACACACTATGGATACTAATAATTACTTACATATAAATAAATACATCCACTAAAATCATTGAAAGATACAGGAGACAAATCAGTCTGTGTAGTGCATAAAAAGGACTTCCGCTCACATCATAAATATCTGTATAGAGATTTATTCAGGACAAACTGGATACAGAATCAGGATACTATAATTTACAAACGTGTCGACAGAGTTCACTGAGCTCCAGCACTGGGTGGAACCCACTCGTGAATCTTCTTGCGGGTGGTGGAGTATGGAACATACTGCTGCGTGCTGCCACTCACATTGATTTGGTGCACCTCCGCCAGGAACTTCTTGGGCTCTGGAGGATGTGTGGTAGGGGGGTCGTCCGTGATAGAATGCAGCCAGCGATGCCTGAGCAGAGGACAGAAAAAAAAGAGCAACATTATTTTCTAATGTAAACTTTAAAATGAGGCTTTCATTGTTTTTACCATGAAATTGCTAATTTCTCAAGTGTTTCAGTTTTGTATGTAAAACTCTATCCAGAAAAGACAACAATTTTTGCCCATGTTGCTTCTGCAACTCGCATATAAAATTTGTAATGTCACAGATTTTACCATTCGGCCGGAACCATACTGCCATCCACCTCCCAAAGGGTTTTCTTCCCGTTCATTTCTGTTGTGTAGATCACCCAGCGGTGACGTCCTGAGCACAGACAGACAACAAAGTGAACCAAAGGGCTCCTTTAGGACCAAGACACAAAAACATTTAAGTATTTGTCTGCGAGTAGAGAACAGTGACATCGAAATGTTAAAAGTCCAGAAATGTGCTACAGATATTATCCTGACTTAATACCACACGTGACTCACCAAAGAAGCTCCTTTCGTCCTCATAGTATTTGTTTCCATATTTATCCACGCCAACCAATGTTCCCGTCTTCACATCATTCACTCTGTTAATGAAAGCAGGAATCAGCTTTAGTTAGGTATCGTATACCTAAATCAAGATGATTGATAGTCTGTGCTATTGAAAACATTTTGAAATTTTGAACGAAATTTGGCGTTTAAGTCCAGTTGCACGGAGCTTTCCCAAATTTCAACCTGATGTTTTGTTGTTTTGACATTGTTCAGCGTTTGCTGGATACCCTTCGTTGGCCGTGAGCATGCTAACCCAGCTTTGAACAAATAATACTATTACAACATGTCAATAAAAATTGACAACGTTAAAATATGGTAGATTAATATTACTTTCACTGACCTGAACAACTGAAGGAAAAAACCTCGGACTCCGCCATGACCTCTCAACTGTCCCACAGCCCTACGGACGAGGTTAGCGTACTCCGCCATTTTGAGACGGAAGAATTACTGACACGGACCGTTCATCATTAAAAGAGGTCCGACTCTTACGCATAAAGAAACCAAAACTGTAGTTCCGTCAACATCATTTTTTTAGTAATGGTTTTATAATGGTATTTGCATTATTACTGGCAACGATACAGGGACTCTTGAAAAGAAATGTTATATGGAAATAATGTATTTTGAAATTGTCTATATGTAATCATAAAATAGGATTTCCCTAATAATTATAAAATATATAGTTTTATGTGCTATGGTGTCAATACCTAGCCAAAAAGCAAAATGTAAAACAGGAAATTCCTTAAAGCAACCTAATGTATTCTGACAGATAATGCACAGAGACCTCAGGAACTCTTGTTTTTTTTTTTTAAATAAAATAAAAGACAGCCTCTCAGTAGCCCACACATTACCCTGCTGCCCCACAAGGGTGGATGGAACAGAGTCACAGCTCAGGGAGATTTGGGGTAAATGGAGCACAAAGCCCCAGTAAAATTCAAAGCTTTGGCATCATGAGTCACTCATTAACATTTTTTTTTTATCCCTCAAAAAAACTGTAGGCTCGAAGAGATCCTAGATGATAGATGAACCTGACATTTGAACGATAGCTTCCAACAAGTATCGGTATTTAAGTTACAACATTGAGGCTCGCATTCAAAGCTTTTAACAAAAACAGGGAATTACCACAGAGACCAGATAGACATTATATTTATTTTAATAAAAACTGTTGCCTGACAGTTCATCATTGCTTATACTAGACTCTAACTCTGATAGAGTACATGTTAGCAAATGCTCACCATTAACGTATAACAATGAACAAATGCATGCTTGGTAGCTCCTGGCTAGCACTTAATCAGCCTGCTGCATTTTTATACATCTTTACTCTGAAGTTGTTGAAACATGTGATGAGACAGTAGCAAGGGGATCATAATTCTGTTAGTACAGAAGTAGGATTTGGGTTTCTTTCACTGTGAAATCACCTCCGGATGGGGTAGTGCAACAGAAGACAACAAACCAGGCCTGCTACTGTTGTTAAAGCTAAAACCCAGAGTACCCTGGAAAAAAGGGAATCAACATGCAATCCAGATGCTTAAATTTCCCTATTTAGTGGACTTTCTTGATGGAGCACCTACGTTACGATACAGTATCTCATCAGTGGAGCTATAAGGCACATTTTCTGAAAAATCAAAAATGTTTTTCATCATCTCCCAAAGCCTTTGCTCATTTTACTTGATCTTTGCATAGGCAGAATTCTTTAAACTTTTTAAAAAGAAAAGTATATTTCCTAAGAAACCCTGACTCCTAAAATAAGCCTAAGACTACACTTTTCCAGCATTCCATCTCTTTATAAATATTAGCTCTTGGCTGCAACAAGGCAATGGTGTTTCTCATTGAACAATTACAGTTTTACCCATTAAAAATTTGTAATGGAATAGACTAGCTAACATATTATGGGGTGGAAAAAAAAAGGCATTTCCAGTTTTCTCCAGGACGCTGTTTTTTTTTTTTTGGTTTAAGCGATTTGAGTTTCACTTAAAAGAAGATAAAACTCCAAATCAACGACGGAAATGTTTAAAACACAAAATTCCTGATTTGTCATATTGAAATCCTAACTTACGATAAATAGGTGACACATATTTAAGATCATAGCACTCAGAAACTTTTACGAAGCATGAACGTATTTGTAAAAAAATAACAATAGGCCTAAAAACATCAATGTGCTGAAATGGTGGAGAGATGCGTTGAATTCCTTCATCCTTGTGGTTAAATGTGGCTCCCAGACTCCCGAGAGCTAAAAATATCCCTGAAACTTCCTGTGTCACTTCCACACACACACTTCTTGACTTGACCTTTGACCCACAGCTGTGACTATAAGGAGACACCCCAGACAGATGCCGCTGAGTCTCAGAGGGTGACACAATATATTTAGAAAAAAGAGAATCCAGGTCTTTGGTAGAAGCAGTCTGGTTGCAGCCCCGCACAGTTTGAGGCACTCTGAAGTGGGGTCATGTTTAAAATAACAGACCATCCGGAGTCCTTCCTGAGCTGGTGACCACTGACCTGAGGTCAGTTAGGGGTCATAAGTTGTCCATGATTCCACAAAGCTAAGTTACTGTTCTAGAATCATTGCCTCTTGGAAGGCTTCAATCCACCTATAGACAAAAAAACACAAATTTTGTAAAATATCTACTATTTGATTACTTTACAAAGTAAAATCATTTTAAAACAAAACGGCATTAATTGGTCATATCTCATTTCATATTTACAGATGAGATTTACAGACACGGCGAAACAGGTTGGATGAATAGAAGTTTGATGTCAGAATTATAATATTCGGATACCTTTGTGCTGTTGGGATGTCATCAGCTTTAAAAATGTAAAACAGCGTATTTTTGTGATACAACTTGAACTGCAGCTTCTGAGCCGGGCCGTTCTTCTCCTCTCTCAAGAAAAAACCCAGCAAAGGTTGACTCTCCAAAGCGGCGACATCCTGAAGGGCAAAACAGGAACTCAACCAAAATGCCAGCTGGCTGCTCAGTAAATATTCTGCATAAATCACAAGGTCTGAGTACCTCGCTGGCAGCGTATGTGTAGAGCACTTTATTCTTGATGACAAACCAAAGCCTCTTCCAGTGCTTCTTGTTGCCTTTTGACCTCTGCAAGTAGCCGCTCATGGAGGAATTCTCTGTGTTGGCAGAAACCTGAAAAAAGCAGCACGAGATGGGATGAATTTAAGTAATTTACCTCCCCGTCTGAATGCAAAGCTGAATGTAAAAGGTTGTTTTCCTTGCCTCTTTTAGTGCAGCAGGAATTTTCTTCTGTTTTCTTGTGAAGGAAAATGCTCCAGATTTGATGGGAGAAACTGATGTAGAGGCACAACGACTACCTAAAGGAAACACGACCTCAAAGTGTCATTTCAGCAGTTGTAAAATATACAGATGTAACGGTCTGAGACAATGCAGATCTATGTGTTTATTTATGATCAACAGGCCTCCTGGTACAACTGAATATAAGCAAAAAATGAAGTTTTGAGCACAGGAAAGATTGGATTTAATAATCAAAATTCATGTTGAAATGCTCTTGTCTCATCTCATCTTCTTAACCACTTTATCCCTTTTGGGATCACAGGGTATACAACAGGCAAAGGCAGGGTCCCCCCCTGGATGAGCTGCCAGTTCATCACATGAGCAATTTGGGGTTTGGTACATTTCTCAAGGGTACCTCAGCAGTGCTCTGAAGGTGTTCTGGCACCTTGCCCTACCAACAGAACACCTTCCATGTTTTGTCTGCACTGGGGCTTGAACCAAGAACCCTCTGCTTCTCAACCCAGGTCCCAACAGGTCATAATGATGTTTACTTACTGTTTTCCTGCAGCTTAGCAAAGCAGTGATCACACACACGCGCTGGCTGGTTCTTCAAGTACTCCAGGTAGTACTTGTTGGCAGAGCAGGCCTGACACACCACCTATCAAAGACATAGTATAGCAGTCAGGGGAAGAGAACATTAATAAATGGTGGGATGGTTGAGCCGATGTTGTGAGAGGGGTTGAGACCTTGCCACAGGCGCGGCAGTGATGCCTCCTCCAGGTGAGGGTGAACTCGCAGGTACAGATCATGCACATGGTGGCCCTCAGGTCTGGGATCCAGATAGGAGCCTTCGCACCCAAAGGGGCACTGTCATCGACAATGGTCTCCACCTATGTTAACAGGTAAAACTTAACAAAGCTGCAATCAAGATGATTCAATAACAGATTTTTAGATTTACCTCCTCCTGACTTTTGCTGGATATGAAGGTTGTTTTTTTCTTTGTGTAGTCATCTATGGCCTTGGCGATGGCCTCTAGCCACTCATCCCTCTCTGTAGCTGAGCTGGGAGTGACGAGACGTGACATCATCAACTACGGCAACAAACAACGGATAAAGCCTACATATGAACAGTTTGACTGCTGACCTGGCCGACAGAATGAAGGAGCGCTCCACACTTTCGATGTTTAGCTCATTCTGATAGGCCTCCTGGCTGGGTTTACTCACCTGTAAAACACCAGGAACCAATAAACAACAGGTTAGCAACTAAAAAATAACCACTAATGACCAATGTTCTTACTACAGAAGCTGAAGTAGCTTAATTGAGAGGGGATAAAATCTACATAAATGTAAGATGCATCTATGGAGCCAAAAATGAGGGTTTGGATTTAAAAAAAAACCACTAACCTTCATCCCAGCCAGAGAGAGCACACTGTTGAATTTATACTGGCCAGACTGGACCGGTGTTGTGTACATGAGTGCGTCATTAAACTGGAGTGATAAAGAAACTCAGATTAAAAGAGGAATGAGGGAAAATTAGAAAGAAATGTGTCAATTTCACTCGCCAGGAAGAACATCCGCGGCTGCATAACCTTCCTGGACAGCTTCATCAGAATGCCTTGCTTCAGAAACACCTGCATAGTGGGAAATTTGGGTCAGAACTGACTATATTTAAACAATTTAATAATAAAATAAATAAAGAGAACAAAAAAGAGCTACATATCTTCTCTACTACCTTGCAAAATACATTTTGGAATGCTATATTCTGTATTACATTAGGTCTCAATCAATCTATCACCACTGAAAGGTGTTGCAGGTGAAGGGATAAATACAGTATGTTTACATGGACACGAGTGGTTGAGTACGGTAGTTAGAACATATATATCTGCACTAGCCATCATGTTACCACTAGAGGGCAGCTGCTGCCCACAGTACTGAATGTACAACAAAAACAACAAGAATACTGTTAATCATTTATTGTTAAAAAGTTAAAATAGATTTTCCAGGGCTGATTATTGTTAGACAATGGAGAAGCACGCAGTTACAAAGGTAAGTCATTTAAAACACAAGACGTGAGCTTTAGACTCACCCTGCCTGGCTGAACGATTTCATGATGGCCGTTGAGGCTATACTGAATGTGCATCAGCTTCTGGAAGTTATCCTGAAACACAGCATCATGTAGAAAAGGTGAGGAGAATATCTAGGACTAAGAAAGAAAAAACTTTTGAAAAATGAAATAGGATGTTACCCCCTGCTTCATGATATCATTAGCATGGTTGGCCACCTCCTTCACAATGCTGAGGGCAGCTATGTGGACAAAAGATTTAAAAGGAAACAGCTCAAATCAAATCAAATCAATCTGTATTTATATAGTGTCTGTTACAATCAAAACAGATCAATTCTTTCTGTACACTTTACAGACAGGAAACATAAAAGGGGATTGTCATACCTTGTGTGTCTTTGTAATCCTCTGAGTCTTCTGGAAGGTTCTTCAGATAATCTGGAAACAAGTTTCAATTTCAAAGAGGAGAACACTGCAAATGCTATTGTTGAGGCTTCTAAAACGCATCAGCCATGTTAAATATGCAGACATTTGTAGGACAATACGAGTATACATACTTCCCTCTGTCCTTTAAACTATAAACAAAGAAATAAAAACTAGGTGTTAAATGTAATAAAGTACCTTGAAAAGACCCCAACACTGATAATGTCAAGGCTGGAATTACGTTTTGAGCCAACGTTTTACTTGCGGAACAGAGATGGGAAGTTGAAGTGTGTTTGTACCTGTGAGCAGCAGCTGGTACTGAGGGATTCTCTGCACCGGTTTTAAAAGGTAGTGTTTCAGAGCCAGGCTGGCGCATCTCGGACTCATCTGAGCCAAAAAGGGGGAAAAGGCAGTTAAGGTTGTGATTTGATGGCTGTTACAGTTGGAAAGCTACAATTAGCTGAACTGGGATGTCTCCAAATGTCTTTCGAGCAAGGAGTCATGTATGAATCCACCTCCGGGAAAATAAGTGTTCACATAGGTGTCGGTTGTTAGTGAAGTAAAAAAGGAAAAGGGGGATGTGCTTTACCTCAAACTCCCTGACAACTGCAGCCAACGCCGTGTTTTTCCTGCACTGTTCGTCTAACAGAGCCACGTTGTTGTCAAACTGACGGATATATGTGGAGTACATCTTTAAGTAAGGCCCCTTCTGGACAAAGATGTCAGACAGCCTTTGGTGATCACTCCTGGAATCAAAACAAGCATAAACAACATTTTCAACTGAAAAACAGTTGAAATAGTTCAGTCATTTGACAAATTGTTTGCTTTTGACTATTCAAGCTAACAGCAAATCAGGTAGTTTATAGTTTTTGGAGTCATTTAAAGTGCTCATGTGTTCATTTTTAGAAGCTAATGTGGTAAAAATCTGACATCAGTGGGGTAAAAAAACAAAATAATCAGCAAACGTCAACAAATAAACCGGAAGTAACTCATTTGTGAGAATAACATAGCAAGAGTTATCCCTCGAGCTGTCTAGTAAAATGGTTAATTGCACTGTAAAGTGACAGCATTTACAGTAAATCAGTTAAACCAGGAAGCAGCCCTTTACAGCCCAGAGATGACCACGTCAGCATTTAACCGACTCAGAAATGGTTCTAACGAGTAGCTTTGAGTGCGGCCGGGCCGTGACCTGGTCAATCGTCCAACAAAACTTGTATAATCGCTATCGGCTGAGTTTCCCGATGACCCGAGTCAAGATTTGAAGGCGTTAGCCTTTTGACTACGCCACAGAGGTTTACAAACAAGATCTCTGCTCTAATTCCCTCCAGGGTCGGTAAAAATATGGCCACAGACACCCCCGAGTGTTATGTTTAAATAGTTCTTTAGTGCTGAGGTCAGGACAGAGGCCTTTACAACTGAGCAACAGGAAATGCTCATTCAACCACTTGACCCAGTTTGTCCAGCAGGCTAAATCTACAGCAGGAGGCTCAAGTTGCAGCTCACATCATAAACCTTTGAATTTGTAGCAACATCCCCTCAGGAGGAATGAGACTGAACTCTGAGTAGGTCAGATGAGGATGTGCACTTTTTGAATCAATAAACATAAGAGTTATTTCTTCGCATGGCTATATTTGTTTATCCTAACTGAGTCAAAACTGTGGGGCCCAGACCATCAAAAAATACATTTCAGAGTGAAGTTGGGTTAAAAACTGAGACATCAGTTGGTTAGTGTAGAGGTGAGTGACAAACTGAACAGTCTTACACCTACACACGAGCTTGTTCCACTATTTGGTGATGGACAAGCAATATTTGTGGAAATACTCATTAATTAGCAGAAGTGAATGAGGGTTGTGTGTGTATACCATTGTGCCACTCTCTCCTCCAGCTCCCTCAGCAGGTCTTTGTTGAGCTGATACAGTTGTGGTAGGTAATAAAGTATCTGGTTGAGGATCCGCTCATCCACCACTGGCTTCCCATTCTGACGTGTCGCCTTAGCAACAGCATCCCGAAAGTCCTGTGGAGAGGTTGAACGAAGAGAACGAAGGTTGTTAAAACTAAACAAAAAGACACACATGCACATTTGCACAGGGTGAGAAAACATGTGACAGTGTAATCGCAGCTGGTTATGACCTCATCAATGAAACCCTTCTCCACGCCTACTCTGCGTCTAAACACACACACACATAGCTGAGACAGCACTCTTGACTTTGTCCATGGTGCCAACACACACATCCACCTGGAAGGAAACAGTGAGGCCATGCAGGATTATAATGTCCTCGTGTAGTGTGTTCTTCCTTACACACACATGTATACACACGCTAACCGATCAACAAACTAAAGACCAAATAATAAGAGGAGCGTTGTGACGATGATAAGACTTTAGGGACTTTGTATCACATCTGCTGGATACCTCCTTGCGTCTTTGTATACCATGCTCACAATCATTATCACACACACACTCACAGGACTATCTATGGTGTGTGTGTCTGTGTGTGTGTGTGTGTGTAGGTCATCTCTGTGGCCTGAGGAAACAGCTGTGGAGCGGCCAGGCCGTCCGAAAGAGAGGAATGCAATTTGACCTCTTTTCTTGGACAGCCACCCCCATCAGCCACAGACCCATCCTCTAAACCAACTCCGAGGTTGTTTCCCTAAAGATGCATTTGAGGTGGACCCCCCACGCTCTCAGTTTTGAACCCGCTCACCTGGGAGTTCCCTCAGTGCAATTTGCTAAAGAGAGTGGAGCGCAGTCACATGACCGGCCCCATTTCGCCCACGTCATGACGGCAAACGGATGCCAGCCTGTCACATGGTTCCTGTTAGGCTTGTTTTCATTCAAGAGCAAAGTGTGTGACTGGTTGACTGTTGAAACAGCAGGCTGGGAACCAGACAGGCAGTTGGGACGGACCAGGGTAAAGTTTTAATATTATCGGGGCAAACATGCAAAGTTTTTTCTCAATAACAGCAACTATGCAAAATTTTTACTGGCTGTTATTAATATCCGGATTGAACTTATTTTTTATGACAGTAAGAAACCAAGAAATGATCTTGGATGAATGGAGTTACTAATTTATTTTTTACTGAAGGAACGCCACTAAAAAACCCTTTTTGATTCTGCCAAAACTTGTGGCGTTCACCTTCTGCTGCTCCCGTAGGTGGAAACAAAATGCTTTGAAACTGATTCAACTTTGAAAACTGTCGGCTGCACAATTAGCACATTAGTCAACTCCAAAAGGACACAGACACAGAACCAGCCAAGAAATCACAAATGTGACTCTATCCTTTGATCGCCATGCAAAACAAACACTTCCTGAGTGATTAACCATGTTGGCAGAATGGTCGGGTAAATAGGACACTTACTATGTGAAGAAGCTTCAGGACATCCACAAATCTGTTGGAAAGAAACAGGAGGATGTGGGTCATGTAGCTGATTCGGGCTCCTTGGGGACAGCGGTGACAATTACTCACACTTTCTCAGAGCTCATGATCTCCTGGGCGATGTGCATCACCTTCTTCCTCCTCATCTCATCTTGTTGCTGCAGGCAGGAAAAAACAGAAAACATTCATTGTAACCAACGGCGAGAGCTTTGCCGGACTTTGCCTGATCACTTACAGGCTCGCTGCAGATCACCATGATCAACCCTCTCGCTCAGTAAAAGCACCCACGACAACATCCACAGAGCAGCAGCCCCAAAAATGTCTTCACCCCCTGTCTTTCTGTTGATGTGTGTGGTCATGGGGGCGGCTTCTCAATGGCTTAATTAGGACGGTGGCAGCCCCCCACCCCCACCCCCCCCCTTCATCCCCAGACTGAAATGTCCTCCTAGTCACAGCGGTGCCTACATGTATGTGAGGTGCTGACAGTATCGTGACAGGGTCACAGAGGACTAAAGAAAAAAAAAACGGAGCTATTCTTGAACCTGTAACCATTCTGCGTTAGCTCAGCCCCTCCCCAAACTCCAGCCACTTCTGAAAGCTGCAAAAGGCGACAAACATGCTTGCCAGCGAACACGTGCGCGGTCTCCAGGGGCTGCAGTGACATGCCGGTCAGCGGCAGAGATACGAGGCTAATCTCGACAACGACCTGATGACTTTACACGTTGGCGTCGAGCTCCATTTTCTCTGGCTAAACGATAAGAGACGAGCGCCACACAAACACCTGAACTCTGACAGCCACACATTCAATCTTCATCACTGGAGAGATCTTTTTAAGGTGCCTTCTTTCCATGACCCAGACTAACAGCTAATAACCTTCTTTCTACTGTGTGTGTTAAGCTTCAACCCTTCTGTCATAGCAGCACCATGATCGAGGACCCAAATCGGTCCCTTACACTGTAGCCTAATCTACACCTCTTCAAAAACCTTACAGCTGTGATTGGTCTACTTGTCGGCCACGTGCTTCCTTGTGGATATCCATTTCATTTCCTGTTGGTCATAGCGGCATAAACGAGGAACAGGTGAAGAAATGAATTTAAATATGTGTATGGTGCTTTGTCAAGGCGGGAACGTTGACCTGGACATCACCAGGTGAACGCACAGAAAGGCTTGGAAGGCTAAAAGGTCACCATGACAACATAATCAACACAGAAATTCAGTATAGCCATAAAAACATAATTTATCAAACAGAGGGCAACACTCCCCATATCCTGCTCGAGCTAAAATAACAGGCAGTAGTTTTAGTGTACAAGTACAAGTAGTTCTTGTACAAAATATGAAACAAAGTGTGCGTACACCTTTAATACCAGATATTAGAGTTAGAGAGGGACAGGATGGTGTTGAAACTGTGGACAATCATGGACAATCCCTCCCACCCCCTCCATAACACAGTGGACAAACTGAGGAGCAGCTTCAGCAGCAGACTCCTGCAGCCTCGCTGCTCTGAGGAACGCTACAGGAAGTCATTCCTGCCATCCGCCATCAAACTGTATAACTCATCCTAACCCAGCCAATAACAATAATTGTGTAATGCTTATGTTGCAATTGTATTTCTGTTTTCTTCTATATTTATGTATATATGCTTATAATATGTATATATTATATTATGTATATATTATATATATATATGCTTCGTAACGTTCTAATCTTGTCTGTATTTATTTATTCTGTTTCTATACTTTGTATAGGTTGCTACTACAATTCAATTTCCTCACGGGGATGAATAAAGTACATCTTAATCTTAATCTTAAAAGCAGAATTTTGGGAAGCAATCAAGCTATGGTGCATGTCCTCAGACCAGGGGGGAAATCAGAGAACTCCGAGGGATTCTGCACTGATGTGAACCTAAAAATACTGCACGGCTGCATCAAAACTGCATATGTGAAGTTTAATCAGTGACAATAATTTGCATTTCCTTTTTCTTAAGGATTAACATGAGATCTTAAAACCGGTCTTGTCAAGTCAACTGAAGCTATAAATAGATGATTACCTGTCGGTCTGCCTCACTCAGGTGCTCCTTGCTGGAGGAGGAGCTGTTGTCCTCTTCGTCGGAGCTGTGGCTCCCCTCCTCCTCCTCCTCCTCCTCAGAGTAGATGTCCTGCCCCAGCCAGCCGCTGCTCGCCATGACGGACACAAAAAGGCACAAGACAGTGAGGTAGTAAATGACAGAGTGAGGTAGCAAGGGAGAGAAGGTGGGAGAGAGAGTGTTTGTTCAGAGTCAAACCCTCCCATAAACAAACACGAAGCACCATCTTGAGTGGGGTTTTTGAGCAACACACTTAATCTTCCAGTCATTAGACGCTCCTGAGTCAGGAATAATTCACATGTCCGGAAGACAAAGAAAGTGAGGTTCACACCCTGATAGCATCTGTAACTGTAAAACCTATTTGTTGCCACAGAACTAACACTGAGAAGCCTTCTACATTCACATCAAGATCTGAATATTGACTGAAAAGTCAGCCATCTTTTGCTTTAATGGAAGACATTTGCAAAAAACAAAACAAAAAAAAAACACATCACTATGTCAGTTATTTAATAGCTTATGATCCAGTTGTTTACACATTATATGGATTTGTATTTAAAATAATACTGATATTCAATGCATCAATACTGCCTACTCCTTACTTTTCTTCTTCGCTTTATTTGGTTTTGGGGTCATGGGGGGGTGCTGGCGCCCGTCCTGGCTGCATGTGGGCGAAGCATACATCCTTGAATGAGTTGCCAGATCCACACAGGGCCCTATATAAGCGTTTGTGGGTTCGGTACCATGCTCATGAGAAGCTCTGAAGGTGTCCTGGCACCTCCCCCTGCTATCAGAACACATCTGAAGTTTTGGCCTCCCCAGGGCTTGAACCAGAACCCTCTTCTTCTCAGTGTTTATCTGTAAGTAACGTGCTTGGCCTCGCTCTCTGAAGATATCGTCTGCCAGTTTTGTACAAGCAGCAACACGTGTTTCTCACCAATGTTTGCGCCGTCCTGTCCGTTTAAGCGCAGTTTAAATATGGATTAAGATCACAGCAAGAAGACTTAATGATGTGATTCTTTCCCCCTCCGGTGCCGCTGTCATCTCCTTTTCTCTGTGGGCTGTCTGAGGGCTCACAGACCTCATAGATGTTGCGTCCTGGCACAAACTCGCTCTCATCAGCAAGACTCGGCCGTCGCCACTTCCTCCTTTCTCGCCCACCAGCATTAAAAAACAAAATCACGACACTCTTCCTCAGCTTCTTTCCCTGTCGAGGTTTCTCTCCAGTGAAGCATTCCAACACATGGGGTCAGATATGGAGCGCTATTTGTTTACAGCCTGTGGCTCCTTTCACAAGCTGCTCGGACGGCTGGGGAACAGGCCAAAATCACTCGTTCCTTCTTTCTCCTCTCTAACATCCTAATCAACAGATTTAGGACAAAGGGTTTGTTTGATTGATTCATTCCCTGATCCTTGGTGAAAGCAGCCAGAACTGTGCTCCTGGTGCTAAAGAACACATGAACTTCACATGGACGTGCTGCACCCACTCTAACCAGTGGAAACATCCCTGTTGTGGTCTTTTCTTATCGGAGCTGTGCAATGCAAAAATGTTCATCTTTTCAGCTATTCTGTGCAAAAGGTGCAAATAAACTAAGACAGAAATCACCACAAGCATCCATGTAATGCAGGAATGGCAGAACATAACTATTAGAACTGAGATGATAGCCAGTTAAAAGCACATTTCCCTGTGTTGCTTGCAAACAAATCCCTCTGCACAACATAGAAGGAGAAAAATGGAGTGATAAGGTTAAAAGTGAGGGTGGACAGCCTGTGGAGGAGGAGGCTGGTGGTTGCTGGAGGTTTATTTTCCCTGTTCTAGAGAGCTGTGTGGCGTTTCTGAGATTCTCAGACATTTCCTGTGGTGGCCACTGAAAATAACCCACAGGAAAACAGGCTGACCTGCTGCACACCGACGCTCCTTTTCAGATTTGGGGCCACAATGGCTGATGTTCACGCTCATGTAAACACAAACGACCCATGTTACCTGTACGACCTGTCACCTCCAGATGAGACGCACATCGGCCACAGCTCCCAGTAGCAACCCTGGGTTCTCTTTCCTCCCACGCGCGAGCAGACAAGCAGCCATTGTTCATCACATAAAGTCTATTTTGTTAAAACTTGGAAGTTTAGCTGATAATTGCTGTTTAAATATTTCCATCTACACACCATCTTCAACCGCCCGTTTGAGATCATTCAGCAAAACGTAAGATTTGCAGCTCTTGTGTTTGAAATTCTTTACACAATTATGAAAATAAAATCATAGAAATAGGTAAGGGTGGACCTTTTTAGGCACAAAATGAGAAAATATGATTACATAGGGACATAATTGACTGGAATGTTGCATTCCAGCCGGTGTTAATCAGGGAACTGTCTCTTTCCACTGTGTTTATAAATGTAAGACATTCGTGTGACACGTGTTAATTGTGATTGCTAAAATCCCTTAATTGCACTGATGATTTACAGAGATCAAGAAGCTTTTTACACAAATTATATCAAAGCTGACTGAATTAGATTAACCTAAATTTAGTAGGTTTTTCCCCCCTTCACAAACAGTACAGTGTGGAATGTTGATTTTATCAGTGCTGTCTGACTGTGACCAGTTTTTACCTTTCATACTCGTGGTCCTGGTATTTGTGGTAAGGATCCTGCACCTCATAGATGTCTGAATCGGCTGCTTCCGGGTCATGGGGCCAACCCAGTCTGGCATTGTGAAAAGGGAGGTTCATGTACTCTGGGATCTCCTCGTACAGTGGAACGTTCTCATACTCCACATCTTCCTCCCCATGAATGTCACCCTCCCCGATGCAGCTCTTGGGCCGCTCCGTGCTTTTCCCCCCTCGGTTCGACTCTGTGCTGGTACAGTCCAGAGACTGGCCTCCTTTGGCCAGGAGCTTTGGCAGGATCTTGACAGACACCCTGAGCTCCAGCAGCTTTCGGAAGGACAGGTTCCTCTTTTGAGAGTCCGTGCGGGACACCAGGTCTGCTGTTGAGAAGGACTGTGCCCTCTGCTTACCCCCCAAAGCTGGAATTCTGCTCTTTGGGGGCACGCTGTTCCTGGTAGGCGTCTGCCGGTTGAAGAAAGTAAAGCGCCAGGCTGTTTTCTCCTGAGGTGGCGCAGGTAGCTCCCTCATCGGGGTGTTGGCATGTGGAGGTGCAGGAGGGCAGATAGAGGGCGAAGGGGGTGCTGGAAGACTGTATCTCTGTGGTTTCCTGGGAGGGGCCTTTGGCGACTGTTGATCCTCAGCAGAGAAGGCTTTCCTTGTGCCGTCAAGAGGAGGATGGCAGCCCAGTTTGATCTGTTTGGGGAGGCTGTGAGTGACTGGGTAACGCTCAAAGTCACCGTACCCGTCCTCTTCATCATCATCTACACGGTGCTCTGCCTCATCTTTGTCGCAGCCCACAGTATCATTTTGTGACAGTGGGGCTGTAGAGTAGGATGTGCTTTTGTCATAGATGGAAGGAATCTGGGCCGACCTTTGAAGGCGAGGAGAGAGGGAGGTCTGTCGGGGAGGTGGGGTGGGTGCATCGCTGTCCTCATCCCCTTCATGTGAGTCTTTTGGTGTTGCCGTGTCTTCACATACATCCCCTTTGAGGTCTTCAGCCTCTTCAGAAACCGCCAGCCCAACAAGCTTCACCTCAACCTCTTGCATCTGTTCTCTGACTGCCTGATCGTGGGTGCTGCCCTCGACGCCATCCTGCCTCACCAGGGTTGGCTTTTTAAGCTTGCGCGGTTGGGGGACCGGGAGAGGCTTACTTGGGGCAGCAGGGACTGGATGGTCAGCGTTTAACCTGGGAGCTGATGCGTCGGTGATGGCTTCGCTGTCTTTTTCTACCTGAAGGGGTTCCGAAGTCTGAGGAGAGATGCTGGAGACAACATCACAGGCTGATTTACAACCTGTAGGAGAGATGGAAGCCTCAGTCTGTACGTCTGTATTTGAAAGATCAGGCTCAACAGTAGCGCGTTCAGTATGTTTTAAAGTGTCTGGTGTGTTCTCCTGAACCTCCTTCTTTGCCAGGTGTCTGTGCCTTTGAGGTTTGTCCCTGGGCTTTTTGCTCTCTCTGCTACCTTCGCACTTCTCCCCCTGATGTTCTGCTTTCTCTTGAGGCCTTGTCTCCATGACTTCGGCAGAAACCCCATTCTGCAGCAACTCTTTGTGCAATTCAGGTTTAATTTCAGTCGTATTCCCATTTTTCAGATGCTGGTGACACCGAGAAGAATCCTCGACCCCACTGGGGCAGGTTGGGATAATGTAATCCAATTCCCATTTGTTAGTCTCAGATAAAAACCCATTTTTGGAGTTGAGAATTGATAGGCTCTCTTCTAAAATCTCCTCCTGCTCATGTGGAAGGATAATGGGATCACTTGGCTTAGGCGGTGGGGGCGAAACGGGAGGGGATGAAGCGCTGTACTTGGGAATGCATGGTTTGGGGGCAACAGCCGGTTTTGTCCTTTTAAGAGTGGAAGGGGATGGCTGGGAGACTATCGAGGACTGGAGGAGAAGACCCGGTTTGGGAGCGATGGGTGGGGGACAGGGTTTGGCGGTAGCTGGGAGCTTAGGTTTGGGAGCTAGTGGAGGTTTCTTCACACCTGCAGGCAAAGAAAAGATATTTCAGAAAATCCTGGTACTGACACTTCCTATAAATAATGAATCTTGCAACACCAGCATCAAACATGATTCATCCAGCCCTCCTAGAAAATGACAGCTGCAAGCTTTGCTATAATCCAGGGTCAACAGGTCACCGGGAGGCTCAAAGAGTGCTGGAGGGTTTATGTTAAAATGCAAAATAATTTAGGGAATGAAAACTGAAACCATGAAGAAAATGGTGGATATTAACAAACAGTTTAGCAATACTTTGTCTTCTAATCGCTCAGTTATTTTCTGCCTTATTTTGCTCCCATATTTTTTTTAACAGAAATGTATTGCACCGAATGTATTTATATAAAGAAATAAATCGATATAAACGCTGAATCTGCCCATAACATCAATATTTTTTTATACCTTGGCTCTTTGGGCCGACAGAAAATAAGTGGAGTCAGCGAGCGGATGTTTGGGGAAAGGAGAGGACGGAGCCTGGTTCAAAAAGCACTTAATATAGTCACTGGTCGTAAAAACGTTGCTATTAAGGTGGTGTGGGCGATTACTAAGTATTTACATCCATTGCTAACAGTTCTTTTTTCAATTCGGCAAAGTAATGTTTGTAAATTAAGCATGCAATCCCCCAGTGCTTTCGCTTTATTACACAGCACTATGGAAATAATCGCTGTGTTATATTTCGTGCAAAACCGATAAAACAAATGTATGTATAATTTCCAATCTTTTGACGAATTCTGCAACTTAACTAGATGGAAAAATTTAAACAAGTTACCATGATGGCTCCATATCAGGTTCGACAGCAGGACAGATGTTTCAAGACAAAGGATTTAACCCCCCATTTGCACCAGAGCTTGTAATTCTAAACAGTGTGGGATGTTTTGGATTTTAAGCAATGGTGATGTGTTAGAAATCGCAAAGTCTGAAGCTTGAATGGTGTTTTTACGAAACCTAGTACGAAATGCTCTTAATTCATTGCGATTGGGGTAAAAAAAAAAAAAACGGAGAGCGTTTCTGTCAGATGTATCAACGCTAAATCTTAGCTATTTATTTTAATTTCTGCAGGTAAATTCGAAAGTTTGATTACTTCAACTTTAGAGGAATAGAAGTCGCTCGCACAGCAGAATTTTGGCTAAATTAAGTTAGCTCCCCCACGAAACAAACCTGTGCTCATGACTCCCGACTTGGTTCTTTCTCCATGAGTAAATTCGCTTTCAATGGAATTGCGAGAAAATATGTGGATTTTCCTCCGTCGACACCATTGCCAGTTTTAGATTCTATTCTAGCAGGACATTTATAGATCCATCAGTGGTGTTCCTTGTCTCTCCAGCGGATGCACGGATAAAATCTTTACGCTAGTTACTTTTCCATTTTCCCGAAGTTTTTCAGCCACGGTGCTGTTCTCAACAATGTCAAGTGGAATATAGCAGAACAATCTTTTTCCGTTTAGACTTGAAAAAATAAACCTAGTTTTGAAGTAACACCTGTCAAGACATTCAAACATAACATTTGGCAGAAAAATCTGTTTCTATTTAAACATATCTGAGAAAATGATAAAACGTTGATCATGATTTTGTCAACGTTCCATTAAAATTCTGTTTGTTTTTGTGCTTTAGATTTTATTGTGAAAAGATTTCCGGTATTGTGGGAGAGGCTTTCCGCTACTTGGCATTCGGTATCGTTGCTTAGTTTTCCAAGGAGACAATTTCTTTGGTAGCCGCGTGAGGCAGCTCGAACGCAGACACGGCGGATGGAACTGGGGATTGTGGGTAATGAAGTTTGGCACAAAGTTTAGCCAGCGGCTAACTGTTAACTTCTCAGTGGCAGTCCGACCGTATCCGTTTCGACTACTGTCATGTATAACTTCAGAACGCTAAACGGGCTGACTGTAAATGGCGGACAGCAATGACTGAGGAGTTTGACGAAGATGTGGTTTTTGAGGTCTGTATCGCCGGCTGGCTTGTTATAGAAACCTGGAACTGATGCTTTGTCATACTATAGCTAGCTTTGGCAAACAACATAACGAGCTAGAAATGCTAGCCTCGAATAAACAACTGTTTCTTTCTGCTGGCATTAGCTGACAGCGCAAAACAAATCCTCAATCCTCATATTTGGCCGACTGCTAACTGTGTGTCTACCAAGGAGCTTTGGTGGTCATGAGAGGCTGAGCTGGGCATGGGTTCACGGCATTGTTGGTGTTTCGTCATAGCCAGACTGGTTGTTAAGAGATGGGGTGTGGATAGCCAGACCCAATGCGTCGGTTCTGGGAAGTAAGAAAAAAATCGTCTCTCACACACACAGACACACACACGTTACTGCATCTGGATGATGACAACATGAGCTGCTACTTCGTGTGACAATGCATGTGAGTCGCATTTAATTGTTAAAGAGCGATGGGTCCACGGTTTGTTGTGTTTTCATATGTAATAGGTGCATTGAATGCTCATGTGCAGCTGTGCAGAAACATCAAGACACAACAGTGGTGATTAGTGTAATGTTTTCCATGCAACGGAGCATTACCAGTTGCTGGCGAGCTGGGTCTGGCATCTTTTAGATAATGCTTTACTGTTTGATGTTGGGGCTAATAAATGTATGCAGTTAGCAGACAGCATCAGTGTAGAGTGGACTGGTCAGGTGTGTAATGTGATTTGCATGCAGGGAAAGAGATCTAAGGTATAACTTGGGTGTGTCTTCTCATGTCAATTTGTTGTTTCCCATATAAGAATATTTAAAAATTACACTGCCTGAAGGATGGATAACTGGGTGAAGGTGGTGCTTAAACTTGAGCTGATAAATCCTGAGGGAAAAGGTAATTCAACCTTCCTTTTCAGAGTATAGACACCTGTGGATTCACATTGGGAAACAATGAGAGCCAAATATAAATGAGTGTCATCTTAAGCGTTCTCTCTCATCCTTTCCAACCACCGGAATTTATTGTAAGCCTCTCCTTTTTTGCAGAACTCCCCTCTTTTCCAGTACCTGCATGATCTAGGGCACACTGACTTCGAGACATGTCCAATAGCATCGCAGGAGGAAGAATATATCGATCCAGAGGGAGACCTCACCAATCCCGATAATAATCCACCAAAGACTCTTGTAAGTTTTCTTGGCAAGTAACTTGTAGCTGGAGCTTTACATAAGCCAGCCACCCTTTCGTTGACCACCACCATTGACAGGCGGCATTGTAGTGGTCAATTACTTTGTAAATCAAGTGCTACATCTACTGCCAAAGGTAAAGCCCTGGAAAAGCAAAATTAAAGAAATTAGCATACATTTTTTTTAACATGTTGGGTAGGAAAAAGTCCTTTATTTAATTTTTAGATCTGCAATTTTACCTTACTTGGCATTTTGAGTAGGTAGCAAATAATTTGATTAGATGCAAACATGTAAATATTACTTATTAATAGGTACCTTTGTCTGTTATTTCAAGAATTTCCATTTGCCTGCAGATATATTCCTACAAAACAATTTCCTTTTTCAGTAGCTGGAGGAGTGTGTGTCTCTGTCACTGTAAAATAGTCTGGGTAGATGTGCACATGTGTTTTCAGTCTGATATGTGCAGTCAGACAGTCCATAATTAATTTGGCTATTGAATGCAAACAGAGTCGCACACAAGGACACAGCGACACACAGCCTATTACTTTTGCTTCAGTTTATGTACTCGGCTTCAGTCAGACATGATGACACAAGCGTCCTCCACACTGGTGCAGGTATTTGATGTTACTTGATCTCTGGCTTGTAACAAGTTTCCTTCCTTTGTAAACCTCTTGACTCCCCTGCTGTTGCTGATGTTTATTTGACCACATTGTAACCATGTCATAGCTGCCTGCTTTAATACCCCAAAATCAAAAGAGCCTGTGTGTTATTAGCAGTAATCTGTGAGTGACTGTAGTCTGAGTGGACTTGTGATTCATAGAGACTAATTTATCCCGAGAAGCTCTTGATCAGATGACTTGGGCTCTCCTCTGTCTCCTCCTTCCTCCTGTGACGGGAAGCAGTGCTGTTTGCTTCATTTCAGGAACTCTCCGTACGTGTCACGCTTCCTCTCTCTTACGCTGTTTTTCTAAGGAGGAAAGGGGGATGAGAGATTTGGATAAGACAGGAAAGATTTTGGCTCTTCCCTGGTGACCAGCTTCCTGGTGCTCAGATAAAACCAAAGTTTTACTGCAGGCTGTTTTGTCTTTAAATCATTAATTGTTTTTACTTGAGCTTCATAGAAAGGTATTTTCCTAAATGCTAATCCACACCATCAGACTGAAAGTGTCTTTGCTGAATAAAGAATGGGAAAACTAATAAGCATGTATGGTTTGGATCATCTCTTTGTGGTGGTGTCAGGTTGGATTAACAACTCTGATGCTGTGTAGAACCCAGTTCACTGCTATGGCCTACTTTAAGGGCAGATGATCTGTCCCTGACCTGTGCTGAAACTCTCTAATCAACAATCAATACTACTGCAGCCTTTGGATTATTAACACTTGTGCTTTACCCATGGTCAGCTGCTCAGTCTAAATCAATCATGTCCTGATAGCTGGAGCAAACAGGTTTAGTATCAACTTAATAAAGGTATGTTTTGGTGTCTAAGTGTAACACAATGTTTTATTAAAGTCAGGGCATGCAAAACTAAATCCTAAACTAAGCAGATTAGCAAAAAGTACATCCTATTCACCATTAGCCTTTATTACAGTTTGGGATCTTTTTTTTGAGTCTTAAGAGTTTGCCTGAAAATCTTGCAACGTTTCCCACAATTTAAGGGTGTTGTTTATTAAAATTGGACATTTCTATACACCTTAATACACTAAACACTCTAGTGAGTCTTTGATGCAACTACTGAAGCATTGTCTGCCCTCTTTTGAGTATTTTTTCCAAACACATTTTGCACTTATTGTTGCAGCCTGAATGAGCCTTTCTCCTGGGACAGTCTTAATAATGCCAGGAAACAAAATAAGTCATGGCAATGACTCAAAGACTTGCAAGTGAATATTTTATGAAACATAGAAAAGGCTTCCTCTTCGCTGATCCGCTGTAAAATATTTTAAACCACTGCATAACGCTTGGATTGAGCTGTTGCCTAAATAGCTTTATTGTGCGTCACCTGCAGGGAGGTCGCTTCTGGAGGCTGGCTGAAACTTTGTGGACATGGAGTCCGATTCACCAAGCGGCTGCAACTCGTAAACTAGGCCAGCAGCTGGTATGTAAAAAAGACAATGTAAAGGAACGCTGGCAGTGAAACCGGCTACCTTACTCTGTTTTAATTATAGGCATCTCTCCATTCTCCAAACTTTTTTATCAGGACAGTGTATTTGGTCAGTACTCTGTAAGGTGCATTCTAGACCAGGATGTGTTGCTTCAGGAGGATGTAGAGTTAATCGAGCTGCTGGACCCTAGTCTGCTGACCCTCAGCTCCTCGCCCTCTGGATCGCCAGGTCGAGCAAATGCTCTACCCAGACCAAGCTTCATAGCCAGGCCCTCTTTATGGTATGTGTCCACAGTAAAGTAGATAAAATTCAAATGCTTGCTGACGATTTGCTTCCTCAACTCGCCACTGATCACATGAAACGGAAAGGAAATGTATATCCAGGCTCAGAAAAAGATTAGTTCTTGAACTTTAGAATTAGGACACGATCCTGCTGTCTTCACTGGCCATTGCTGAAATGCTGTTCTTTGCTTTCAGGGACACAGCAGGGCTGATTGGCCTGGCAGCAGTGCTGCTGGGTCTCTGTACCACAGCTGGGGGCCTGTGGTCCCTGGCTACAGTCCCATGTTGCTTGGCAGTGCTGGGTTGGGTGGGGCTGAGAGGGGTCATGCTCTGGAGACTTGGTTCCATGCAGAGAGCCATCCACACCCAGGCCACACATCTCCAGACACTCGTCCACAATGGAAAGACTCTGACTGGGCTATCTCGCAAAGCTCTGCGCCTGGTGCAGGAGACCGAGGTCATCTCCAAAGGTTTCACCCTGTAAGTGTTCTAGTGCTACACCCAACCACATATATAACACCCATTCAGTTTAATCTTAGATTAATAACATCACTGCCTGATTGAAGCCTATTTATTTCAGTCATTTGTCCTGTGTTGGTTAACTTACTTACTGCCTTACATTGACTTTATTTATTTAAACTTGCCAATCACTATTTAATTCTGCCAGACTACATTAAATCTAAAAAAAAGGTGTTGATTTGATTCTGCTCCTCAGATTATGACATAATAGCACCATTTTTGATTTCCTGTCTGGATAATGTCACATCTTTATAATCCTCATTTTAGTTAGTCTTTGTCCTCTGTCACTGTTTGTGTCCATATTTGTCTGTAGGCAACTAGTGGGAAACAGTGTTTACCTTTAGTTGCATCTTTATCCTTAATCATGCAGCCACAGCTTCTTATTGGCCACGCAGACAGCGTAGATGGATCAGTTTCTAAAAACATTTTTCTGCAATTTTGTGTTATAGTACATTTGTCCGCCGTTCGTGTCTGACTTGTCTCTGTCTGTCCATGTCGTCTGTGGTCGTCAGTGTTCTGTGTGCCGCCCTGCCTCTTTGGGATGTCTCCACAGTTGTATCACATTTCACTTGTCAAGTTTGCTCGACAGGGTGAGTGCGGCCAACTCCTTTAGCAGGGCGGGGCCGGGGGCCATGCCACGGGGCCAGCAGCTGATGGGACTGAGAAAGTCTCTGTATCGGGCCCTGCGCTCAGCCTTCAGAGCCTCACGTAGAGCCACCTGCCACATGCTGAAGGCATATCCTTTTCCTGGAGATGTGACATGTTCACGCATTGAGCTGTTATTATTATTATTTAGATAATGATGCAACTTTTTCACTGTCATCACTCATCACATAAGTACATGTTTGAGATGGTGATGATGGTCGTTTAGTTTTAAATTCTGTGACTCACTAATGAATTAATTTATGACTTAATCATATGTTATATAGAAGTGTGTTAACTGTCCTTAACACCTCCCAACGTTCCCCCTAAACTCTGAGATCGATAACGTGACCAACTACGTGTCTGCGGTGCCTCTGAAGGAGCTTGGACTGGGCCTGGGTATTGAGCACCTGAGTGATGAACAGGCTCAAGAGCTGACAGATGACTTCAGCCTACCTGCTTTGAAGGTAAAGACTGGAGTGGACACTAAGGCGAGCAACAGAAGGAAATATGAATAGAAACAGCTATGATGATGTGGAGTTCTATATTAAGTCTTTCTGTTTTGGATCATTAGTGCACTAATATTTGTAAATTGAAAAAAATTGCTACATTTAACAGACGTGATGTTGTTCTGTAGATGCTTTTCCAGCTGTGGGTTGGACAGAGTTCTGAGTGTTTCCGTCGACTGGCTCTCCTCTTGTCCCCCCGGAGAATTGAGGAGCTAGATGAAGGGGAGGCCTCTGCTACTCCAGCCCCACTGCTGCATCGGTCCATCTTCACAGTGATCAAACCCCTTCAAATCGCTCTGGATAGTTGCCTGAATGAAGTGCAACGTAGTTACGACTTCCACCGACACTTCGAGACTCACCTGAGGAGGACAGGCTCTGACAGAATGGGCAGAGCTAGAGAGAAATGCAGAGAGCTGAACGCCCTTCACACCTCCATCAGAAGTCTGCAGCTGCACCTCAAGGCTCTGCTCAGCGAGTGAGATGCACACAAATGATTTGCTCACGTTGGCGTAAGATTTACCATCAACATTGCTCTGCCTTTGCTGTTAAAACTCCAGGATGATCATCCTGGAGGATGACCTGGAGAAACTGATGGTGTCCAACGAGCCGACAGAGTTGACCTATGAGGGTTACCAGGAGATTAATGAGCGTCTGAACCAGCTGCAGCCTCACATGCAGGCCAGCAGTGGCTGCTGGGAGGACACTATTAACCAAGTAGGACACATGTTGAGACGGGCAAACGCCGTGTCAGGTGGGTAAAGAAGCGAGACGACTAAAATATATGTTATTTGTTTGGATTCAACGAGCACCATACACAAATATGAACCCACAGTGTAGAAACACAACAGAATAATGGCACATCCATTCATACTATTTTGGTTTCCACATGTGGTCAAATCCTATTTTTAGCTCAGCTTCCTCCTTTTTTTTACAATGACACGAGACTAGAAGCAATTATGGAGGAAGTGCCTCCTTCAGAAAATGGGACAAGAAACAGAGTTGTTCAACAGTGACTGAGTTTAAGGAGTAACTAATCGCCTGGGTTAAGAACCGACAGTGAGGTCATTTTGTTCAGCTAACGTTAGTGTGTGTCATCTCTGCAGGCAACACTGAGGGTTTACAGCCGAGGGGTCCTTCTGTAGCTGAAATCCCTGCTGATCCTCCATCATACCCATTGATCTTGGACAAAGACCCAGTCCCAGAAGAGCTGGTGAGGTTACATTCCACCTTATATCATGCTTCGTGTGGCTTCCACCTGTATGTAATTGTTCACCATTCTCTTTGTTCTGAAGGAGTGGGAAGCCTACGTCTCTGACTCAGACTCCGATGGTGAGGGTCGGGGATCTTGGCCTGACATGTTGTCGCCGGTAGAACGGGAGCGGCAGCGTCGGGAGAGGGAGGAGTCCCGGCGCGTCCTGTACGAACTCAAAGCAGTGCTTGGCTTCCGTGCATCTGAGGGGGAGAGGATGAAGAGGAAGCAGCTGCTCTTCGATGACCAAGGTCTGCAGTGACGTATGACTTCTCAAGGCCTTGTTATGCTTCTACGTAGCCTGTCGGAAACGTAAACACCTTTCCTACGGGGGTATGGGGTTCGATTAGCAAACAGTTAGTGAGCTACAAATGAGGAAGAAAATCAAATGCGATATTCCATATGTTGTTTAGCTCAGATGGGTCCATATGATGCTACATGACTAGACTCTTTGTTTACTTGAAAAGAATAGCAAGTAAATTTAGATCACCTTGTCCAAAATGCTAAAAGTAAGTCGGAAAAAGGGACACCCGGAAAAATATATGTGGTTTGAGGAATAAATCACATCTCTCCTGATCTGCGTAATGTCTACGGTCCCAATACCTGTGAGCTATGCAGAAGTATGTTATAGCATTGGTATAGTTCTTTGGAATGACATCACGGGCAACGATGGTTGATTTCTTGGAAGATCGGAAATGTATAGCCTTCATCCTTTATGTAGAAGACGTTCTGCATTTGTCAAGGTCGTTTTTAACTATCAGCTCCTGATTTATGCAGCATAAATCTGAGCCTGCCACAGCATCTTTAGTTGGAATGCCGAGAACAGAAAACTAACATGGACGCGTTTCTTCTGCTGTTGCAGCTGCTGTGACGCCGTCAGGCCGCACTGAGATTTGTGATCTAGCGTCAGATCCGATAGGCATGGGCCCCTCTCTGGGATCAGCCGAATGTGATGGAGACGGAAGCCAAACTTCAGGGCACCCTGCAGGAAGGGAAGCACAGGAAGAGGAAGCAAAGGATGGCAGGATGACGCCCAGCCCCGGCCCCGCTGCAGAACTGGCCACAGAGTTCAGCTGCGGCTCTGACGCGAAGGATGGGGAGCTGGAAGGAGCGTCGGTCTGCAGACGTGGAGGAGGAGGAGCATCAGAGCTACACCAATATGATGGCGTCTTGGAGGAGGGGGAGGGGTACAATGGTTTAGATTGCTTCCTGGACCCCAAAGTCCCTGCCGTTTCCGTCATGGACCGTCTGACAGAGATCCATGGCTCAGAAGTCCTCAGCTTCAACTCTGTGCTGGCCGCTCAGGTGGCAGCACGCTCACACTCACTCATCAACATGGAGGAACAGACATTTGGAGACGACGAAGAGGAGGAGGAGGAGGAGGAGGAGGAGGAGGAGGATTCTGACAGGAAGACCCCTGAGATGGACTAAAAGGAATCCCATTGCCGTCACTAAAACCCAAGCAGAGACTTTATATATGTCTGTCTTTTAATTACATTGTAACCATCTTTGGTGTTTCATCTCCGTCCATGTTACCTTACCCACGATTCTCACTGCTCCTTTGCTGTTGAAACTCAGGTACCAGAACCATTAAAACAAACCTGTGCAGTGTTGAGGTCAAAGGCCAGAGTGACAGTTTACTGTTGACAGCTGCATCATGTTTAGTACACGTCTGCTGCGTACCAACTTAATCAGAAACCAATGATCATTGCATTTTTAAATATGAAGTGATGGGATATCTGGTCATCATCACTCCAGTTTGACTTGATGTGGTGTCATGCTGAGATTCTTTCTTTTCCGCATTCAGACAGAATGTGAAGTGAAATTATCTTCGTGAACAGGCAGCTCATTAACATTGAAAGCCTATTTAGAAAAAAGAAGAAATGTAGCATACTATAATGCTGACTGCATGGACGAGGGTATTGCTGTCCAAAGTTTTTCTTGTGACTGTCAGGGTTAACTAAAAAAAAATCCAGCAAATTTTCCCTAGATGCATCAAAAAATATAAAGATGTGGTATCGTAATGGAGAAAATCCAGAACCATGACATCACTACTCCAGAGTAATGTAGCGTATGTGTTTTACATTTTGGGATTTCAAAGTTGTACTTCAAAAGTGCCGTCACCTCCCCAACAGTGAATTTAGCTCTTTACTTCCTGTCCGAGCACATGTGAAGGTTGAACCCAGATGACAGACTAAAGGCAAGGTTTTATCTGTGCAAAGAGAGGAAACAAGATGCTATTTAAACTCCCATCATGTTATTTTTATCCAAGTCTTTACTGTCTGACTGGAAACAATGGTTTTCACTGGCAACCACACACTCACAGTAACATGTTTTGGAAAGTGATTGTGTCTAGGAAACAATCCCAGCTTCCAGCACAACTTGGTAGAACGATTTAAAAAAAAAAAAAAAAAGGTTTAATCATTAGGAGTTGCATTGAGTGAATTGCCATGCTGTGAGGTTTAAAATCTCTTACCTGTTGGGGTGATTTAAAAAAAACAACTTTTTGATGTGAGGGCAATCTGCGTTTCATTGAATCGTCAGTTTCCAGTTGGCATTTCCATCCCTCTGTTCTTTTATTTCACCATGTCTGCCTCGTCTTGACCCCGTTGCACCCTCTGTCAGGGTGAGGTCAAAACCTCCTGCATTTTATGGTGTGAAATAAAATACTGTTGTGCAAGTGGTGTACCTTGAAGTCTTTTTTTCCCCCTCGGTACTCACGTTTCAGGGAGAGTGTATATGCAAGAAACAGGTTTGGGGAGTTATCTGATATGTTTTGAGGGATTGTGCATTTGTGACACGACAGCTGGTGTGTTCTTTTAAACTGTTTTTTTCCTTTGAAGGCTCCACAAGGTTCACCACTGGACTGAAGATGAACTATCTGAGTCCCCTATTTTGACATCAAAATGAGGCTTTGTCTTCTGCGTGGACCCGGAACACAGCAAAATTCGCCTCAATTAGCTTAGAAAATTACTTAAAAATAGTCACACGCAACTCTACTTGTTTTTACGTTCATTATTATAGCGCTGCCATCTAGTGGTCAATAATGTTACGGCCCAGGTTGTTTTGACAATACGAATTCCTAGGATTCTACGTTATTATTTATTTCTTGGTATAATTTTGCAGAGCGTATGGTATAATTACATGTGTTGATTCTGTGCTACGCGTATCGTCAATGCTTTTGTCAACTAAGCATGTGCAATGGTATTTTCAAGCTTAACCCCTATGATTCCGCTGATTCGGCACGTTTAAGGTTTTGGTGCATTTGCGGGCAATAGTTTAGTATAGTTCAAATTTTTAAAGCATGTAAAAGAAAAATCTAAATAAAATTGATTTAGTACCATATAGAAAATAAATGCATATTCAAGATGTATTGTTGTTTCACAGACAAATAATAATTCAATTCTGCGTAAAAAAAAATTCAAGTTATATCTGTTAAATATGTGGTGAAAACTGCATCATCGTAACACCGCTATTAAGTTATGTGTTAAAGATAATACATCCACTATGTAATCAAGTAAAATAACACGATAATCAACATTATGATGACAAGAAATTCAAAATAACGATGGTCCGTGAAAGCACAACCGTACGGAACACTCCCAAGATCCTTTGCGCTTCCTTTTCCAGCAGCGCTGCGATCATGGCGGACGTGGTTGCTGAGCGAGTAGCGGAGCAGAAAGCAGTCCTGAACGGGGAGGCTGAGGACAGAGAAGAGACTGACCCCGTTGAGGAGACTGGGAAGAAGAAGAAGAAAAAGAAGAAGAAGAGCAAGACTGCGACGGCAGGTGAAGTTGTCTCGGCCAGTTCCGTGCTAATAGGCTAGTAGAGCTAATGTTAACTTGTTAGAACAGTGTCTAGTTAGCACACGCTCCTTGGGCGAAGAGAGGAATTACCTTCAAAATAAACGATAAATAAACGTTAAAATCGGATGCCTGTGGAAAATATTCTCGTATATCTGCATAGGTGATAATATAGATGTGAATTTTTAGCTCAATGCAATACCATATTCTAATATGCAACCTTGAATCGGTTTTATAACATTTTCAAAAGCTTCAGTAGTGTGAATATTTCCCTAATACTGATCGCGATAGAAACCACATAATTACCCTAAAGAAACATGATAATCTGGGTAACACAGACGTAGAACCCATAGACATATGTGTTCCAACACATCACCTTTATTGAGCTGATGATCTTTAACTTACTGTATGTCAGCCCATAATAGCGGACTTTAATTGTGAAAGTCATGGCGGAAGTTGGTTGTGGGAGCATGTCGGACTTGATGCAGGTCTGTAGCCATGCGGGTTGGGGACAGTTGTGTTGCTGTTGCGTGTGTCAGGCCTCGGGGAAAACGCCGGGGTTTGGCTTGATCCAGTTCCAGGACGGTGACGTTCAAGACATTGCACACTCAAAGTAGTTTAATGTGTCTTTTGAAAGGAAAAAACTCAATAATTGCTCCTGCTGTATTAATTGTTGAGCCCGAACCAAGTTTTCCTGTTTCGTAATTACCTCTTTGCCATTATGTAAGAAACAATGCTTCAAATAAGAATTTAAATTCGATTGCATGGAAAATGGATATATATTTTTTTATTTTTTTTTATTTTTATTTTTTTACAACACAATGTGTAAACATAGTCTACTTCACAATTAATTATCATGTGTTATTTTTCATGATTTATGAAGGTGGAGATAAATGTAACAAGCCTTTTCCTTATGTTGATGATGCATAACAACACAAAAATGTGTCAGTTATGTAAACTCCAAATCCTAAATTCTCTTTGCACGTGTTGGGGTAAAGTCCCTATCGCTACATTGGAGTACATGGTCATAATTTAATCTTCTTCTGTTACTGTTAATCTAGATGTTGCCGGCAACGAAGGAGAGGCTGATGAAGTTCCCAAAGTGTCTAAACAGCTTGAGAAGCAGGTGATAGAAGATAAAGAGGAGGATGGCGAGGAAGGTTAGAGACTGGCACCACCACTGAAATAAGGTTGAAGTGAAAGTCAATATTTTAAGGGCTGCATTTTCATGGGTACAGATGGTGATGACGGGGAAAATGCATCAGGGAAAAAGAAGAAGAAGAAGAAAAAGAAGAAAGGACGTAAGTTGATAATGAAGCGTCATTATATTGTCTCCAATCACCACATTTCTGTCAGCATGCCTTTATGAAGTCACTAATGCTATCAATTTGTTTTAACAATGAGATGGATTGTGGAGGTAAATTTGAATTAAAATACTGTTTAAAAAGCAGTTTAAAGGTCTTTTTAGCATGTACTATATGCAGACTACAGTTTACCGGTAAAGTATGACTGTCACTGTTTGGCCTGTATTTAATTATACACCACCTCTTCAGAGAGGATGCTCGGTGGTTACGAATTGGTAAAGATCTTAGAAACATTTACACCACTTATCGTGCATACAAACCCAATGGCTTGTATTACTTTGGGAGGTTAAAAGATGTTAAGACTCATACAGTCATAAATCCACGCTCAGCTGGAGTGAAATGGTTGTTTTTGCATAATTGTTGTTGGCAATTTATGATTTTTTTCATGCTTTTAGCCAAATCTCAGACTGATCCACCATCTGTGCCAATCTGTGAGCTCTACTCAAGTGGAACCTTCCCCATCGGACAGGAGTGTGAATACCCCGTTTTACAGGACGGGTAAGATGGAAAACACATCTGTACTCTTCCTTAAGTCTGTTGAAATAACAAATTATTCTGTTGCTGTACACACGCTAGGTGTTTTTTGTTCTTACTGCTTTTACTGTTCAAACTCTAAAAGTAGCTGCATGTAGATTATCTTGATAACCCTGACCAGATGAGATGTAAACTCAGTTCCTGCTGTCGTATGTTTACATTCCCTTTTGATACACGAGAACTGTTTTTTTTTTAATCTTAAACTGTCCACGCTATTAAAAAAACTCTGATATTAATAAGAATAATGTCCTTCAAGCCGCAGTGCAGTGTGGCGAATGACCAATGAGGAGAGACGGGCGCTGGACAGAGCCAACGAGGAGATGTGGAATGATTTCAGACAGGCGGCTGAGGCCCACAGACAGGTCCGGCAGCACGTCCGCAGCTTCATCAAACCTGGTCTGACCATGATTGACATCTGGTGGGGCTTGACAACATTAATAATCCTGCATATTTGATGTTATTGTTTGATTAGGCTCAGCAAACGTTCTCTGATTAATGTAGTTAATGTCATTCGTCTTTCAAGTGAGCGATTGGAAAACTGTTCTCGTAAGCTGATAAAGGAGAATGGGCTGAACGCCGGCCTGGCCTTCCCTACTGGCTGCTCCCTCAACCACTGTGCTGCCCACTACACTCCTAATGCTGGGGACACCACGGTCCTACAGTACGATGATGTCTGCAAGATCGACTTTGGAACACACATCAACGGTATGTTGCGAAAGAACGTCAAATTAGATGGGGCTTGGCTCTGGACAGGTGGGAATGTGTCTTTCTGGGTGTGTTTGCAGGACGAATCATCGACTGTGCCTTCACCGTCACATTTAACCCAAAGTACGACAAGCTGCTGGAGGCTGTGAGAGAAGCCACCAACACTGGAATCAGGGTATGGTCGTAACACCCTACCACATCCCTCTGATGTCCTGTTGTGGCTGAAGGGTTTGATTTCCCATTTGTCCTGCAGAACGCTGGCATTGATGTGCGTCTGTGTGACATTGGAGAGGCAATTCAGGAGGTGATGGAGTCCTATGAGGTTGAGCTTGATGGCAAAACCTACCAAGGTGAGCTCATCTGATTATTTATTCTAGCATTAGTATCAGTCAGATCGCTCGCGCTAATAAGCTAAAAGAGTTGTCTGACACACAGGAAGCAGGTTAGCACTGAAGGTGTTCACTTGAGGTTTTTGGGGAAGCTGAAAGATTTATAGTTTCCCAAAATATTTCTGCATCTGTCGTTTCTCTGCAGTGAAGCCGATCAGAAACCTGAACGGTCACTCAATCGGCCAGTACAGAATACACGCAGGCAAGACCGTGCCTATCGTTAAAGGAGGAGAAGCTACGAGAATGGAGGCGAGTTTTTCTCACCTCCCCAAGTCGTTTAATTAAACTCTCGTGTTTTTGTTATTACAACGTATGTTTCCTCGTTACAGGAGGGAGAAGTTTACGCCATTGAGACTTTTGGCAGCACAGGTAAAGGTGTGGTCCACGACGACATGGAATGTTCCCACTATATGAAGAACTTTGACGTGGGTCACGTCCCCATCAGGTGAGTCGGCGTTGCATGGTACAGTTAGATTTGCATTCCCTGCATTGGGGTTTATTCCATTTTTATTTTTATTTTTTAAATCTCTCTTCCAGGCTGCCCAGAGCTAAGCACCTGCTGAACGTCATCAATGAGAATTTCGGCACGTTGGCGTTCTGCCGACGCTGGCTGGACCGCCTGGGTGAGAGCAAGTACCTGATGGCTTTGAAGAACCTGTGCGACCTGGGCATCGTGGACCCCTACCCCCCACTTTGCGACAGCAAGGGCTGCTACACGGCTCAGTTCGAACACACCATCCTGCTCAGGCCCACCTGCAAGGAGGTGGTGAGCCGCGGAGACGACTACTGACACCCCACCCTGTAACAACATACAACTGCAGACCCTGTTGGCAGCACTTCCTCCAGAGGGGCGGCAATGGGGGGGATGCTCCTCTACCCACAATGCAACACTTGCAGCTTTTCAGGAACGAGGACCGGCTTGTTTGCGACCATCATTCAGCTAAAGAAGTGGGGAGTGTCACACGGACTTCCTTTTACACATAAAAAATGGTTTAACTTCTGCTGGATCCATTTTTAAAGAGATGGTGAATGTGGGAAAAGCCTTTTCACCTTCATTACATTTAAAAGACTCTTTGGTCCCTTTGAGTAATCGAGCGCTTTAATTTAAGCACAACTGCTACGAGTAGCTTAAAGACGTGTGCAGATAGTGCATACGTGCACGGTTCCTAACGTAGAGCTTTTGGGGGGTGGTATCCTCGTATGCATCTGCAGCTGTATGTTTGGCTTGTTCCCACGGGAGGGAACTTTGCACTCTGGCGCTCATCATTTCTTCGATATTGGTCAGATATCTTTAGAATGGTCGCCGCCACTGTACAATGCTTTGTTTTGAACTTCCCCGATTTTTTTTGTAAGGAAAGAGAAATTAAAAGGATTTTGCTCTTTGTGGGTCGACTGTTCACTGTAGAGCAAAAGGATTTGAACCCCTGTGAATCAGGGGGATCGACTCAACACAAGCGTGTGGGTGGAGCTTCGTTCATGCTCTCCTGTGATTGGCTGCACAAAATAAGACAAGGTTTTGTAGAAAAATGAAAAAATAATCTCATTTATTGAGGTAATTCTCTAAAAAAAATGAGGTAAAAATTTGCATAGTATAACGTCCATAATTTTACACATGCGCGCATACACACACACACACACACTCATCTGGAAAAGTAACCAAAATGCCAACAATAAAGTCTGAAAAATACAGGAAACATGGTTGAGGTGAACAATACTTTAAACAATCAACTGATAAATACAACCTTCTGTATCCACAGCAGATAATGATGGTATGTACCAGTAAAGTACATACTTTACATACTGTGGGAGGACAGAGATTCCTTTTGGATCTGCTGCTGGTGTTTGAACAGTCAGGGGTCGTATAAAAATGAAAATGGCACCTTTAAAACCTCTGAATAGGATCGTATAAAAAAAAATACATTCAGAACAAATGCTGGTTTTGCATTTGCCAACGCTGTATAAAAATATGATTTTTGAACAAAAGGGCACTTCTCTAGTACAAAAGTATGGTTCCGTGTGTGGAGAGGATTACATTCCTAAGCACAGAGGGCAGTCGATAAAAAATACAAAAAGGAAGTTTGGTCCCCTTCTTTGTGGTAAAGGGAGGAGAATTAGAAAAAACTGTCCCTCGTATGTTGAAACACTTCAGATGCTTTGGCTTGATGATTCCGGGCAGACGCAGAATGAGTTCACGGTGGAAGGAAAAATCAAGATGAACCAGCGAATGCAGCAGGAAAGTGTCTAGACAATAACCTGTCGAACACGGGGAGGGCGTTCGTGAGTGAATGACACACCTACATCCAGTTTCCGTGACAACTATCTAAAGTGACTTATCTTAAAACAGCATTTACAATCGACCAGAAGCCTCCGCCCTCGGGCTGGCAGATGACAGATTACCCCTGCCTGAGCGTCCTGTCAGATCAGATACTCTTTATAAAACAACTATACACAGATCAATCACCATTAGTCTCTTCTTAAAAACTACCTACATATAAACACCATGTACAAGATTAAAGTTTTCAAAGCAGAACCGAGTGTTAGGAGTCCGTACTTTTCTTTTTTTTTTACAAAAATAGACAAGGGAGGAGGAAGCGAGCCATCCTCCCAGGATATATAATGCCCACTGAAAGAGAGGGGAGTGACAGGCGGGATGTGCAGATATCTCGGAGCAGGGGCTTCGAGGTGGTCCTATAGTGGCCGGTCTTTATCCTGAGGTACTCGCTGGGTGTAGAAGAGGATGTAGGCCTGGGCGCGACACACCTCCTCCACTGAGCACACGTTCAGCTTGGAGTCGTTACAGTGAACCCAGAAACCTGAGGGAGAGCGCGGCGATGCCAGTCAAAATGGCCCAAAGCATCCACAAACAACAACAAAAAGACCCGATACGGTTCTTCAAAGTACGCCAACGGCCTCTTTACTCACCGCCCTCTGTGTTGTAGCAGTACGAGGTGTAGTGGCCCGAACCGAAGCCTTTCCCGTGGTGCATCACCACAGCGGAAAGGTCGTAGAGGAAGTGTTTGTGGTGCGGCGAGCCTGCCGAGACGGGGCTGCTGGGACTGGAGCAGGACAGATCTTTGGGTGAGGGCTCCTGGTAGCAGTAGGGCTCCACGTCGAGGAGCTGGTCGAAGCTGACGTGAACTCCGATCTTCTCCCGATGGTTCCGCCCCGACCACCTGAGCAATGACCACCAGAGGGAGGCGGCTGGTAAGCTTTGCTGTCGGAATTGACCTCAGTGTTCTTAAAACCTGCTGTGTAAAGTCCTACCTGAAGCGTTTGAGGTGGAGCCGCAGCACCTGAGGAAGTTTGTGAACCATGAGCCGTTTTTGTGCTTCTGTCAGGAGGACCGATTTTGAGGTGGTCCGGCGTCGTGCAGCTGTGGACAACAGGGAGGAGTTACTGTGCGTTTTAAGTTCTGAGGAATGTTTGTTTCCTGCTTCAACTCTGCAGTTACCAAGAAGTGAGGGCGACTCGACAAAGCATCTGCACCGAGTTAATTTCCACCGGTCCTGATTAAAATCTAAATGGCTTCCTTTTAAAGCGACCACTTCATGACCACAGATGTTCCTTACCAGGAACCTCTTACGCAGCTCGCCACAATTATCGCAGAAGGATTGCACAATCTTTCCACGCTCTTTGTTGACGCTGCAAACCTCAGATAGCAACCGTGCTCACTGTCGGATACACGTGCGGGGCGTTTAACTCACAGTTGCAGTGGTCACATGCGTAGATGTTCCCCTCCAGTGCTTCAGTCTCTGTGAACTTGGCCAGCATTTCTGTTAAATGGCACGAAGTCTGAGCGGCCGACTCCCTGCTGTTGCTGTGGTAACGCTCTGGGAATTCCAGGGACAGATCCCAGAAGGGCTCCACGGTGTTGGAGCGATGGCCGCAGGCCAGACACGTCACCTGCCCACACAAATCCAGAAATCCCTTTCCTCATACGCTGTAATTAACCTCTAAAAACAGGTGCTTGGTGCACACGTGGCCTACCTGGCTGAGAAGCTGACCGTGGAAGATGGTGTTGACCACGCTGAGCACCTGCTTGATGAGACGTTTCTGGGTCTGGGGGACTCCGGTGGTGGTGGTGTGCTTGCCAGCGCTCTCCAGTTCGTGCTGCACCTTATCCAGCAGCTCGCACAGGAACTCCTGCGCGTCCTGCTGAGCGTAGCCCCTAAAGGCTGGGATCAACTGCCACACCGAGTGCAGCATGGCGAAAGGCGAAACCAGCGCCCACTTGCCGGACCACATGACCTGGAACAAGGTGTGCAGCTCGTGGCAGAGGGAGATGTGCTCCGAGCTCGGCTCTTTGGGTTGGATCAGCTCCATGCTGCGGCCCCGGGACGCGCCACCACTCAGCCCTGACCCAGACCCCGAGCTGCTCTGGAACCCCTTCCTCTGAGTGAGGGACAAATGGGAGATCTTCCCCACCAGTTGTCCCTGGACGGCGGATGCCAGTAGCTCTAGCGCCTGGGTGAGATCCAGGCGCAGGAAACACTCCCTGAAGACGTGCAGGTGACTCAACACTTGCAAAATGGAGTTCATATAACAGGTGTTGCCTAAATTTCTCAATCCGGTCACGCCTGGAGTAACCGTGGGACGCCGCTTAAAGGGTGAGCCCCCCTGTTCTGTGCGCTGCTTGCGACGGCCAGGTGTTTGGGCACGTTGAGGGGTCGCTGAGGGTGTTTTGGGCTTAGCTTTGACTGTAGAACTTTTCTGGGACTTAAGAATGGGCTGTTTTTTCGTTCGTCCAACTGTTTTGGGTGTTAGGGTGATACGAGGCGTGCGAGTGACAGATGGCTTCACAGTTTTGGGCCGTTTGTGAACCCTCTGAGGTGGCGCGGCGACTGCAGCATCTGCACCTCTCTGGTTTTTCCGACGCAGCCGGCGACTTTTCCTGAGAGGGGCGTTTTCCAGCTCTTCCTGCAATTGCCTTTTCAGAGCCCTCCTCCTCTCCCTTGCCTCCCGTTTCGATTCTTCCTCTTCCTCCCGCTTTCTCTCTTCCTCCTCCCTCCTTCTCCCACAATCGGTCAGTCCAAACCAGAAGCGAAACACCCGTCCCATAAGCGTCCTACGCCGGTGCCAAAGTGCGGTAAACATCCTGTCCTCGTCTCTAAGCTGCGACTCACGGGCCCCGGATGGCATGACAGCATCGGGCGCTGCGCTAGCAGAGCGAAGGGTTCGCCCGCTGCGGGTGGTAACCTCATATCTCTGGCTCTGGATGGCGCTAAGCGTACTACGGAGGAGCTTCAAGTCACCAGTGGCATTATCATTTAGGACATAATCGTCGCACAAATAACAAAAAACGTACAATTCATTAACCTCGATGGCCAAAGGGTGGCGCTGCTGTTGAAAATGTTGCAGCGCGTGCTCCTCAATGTAGCGGCCACACGCCACGTGAGAGCAGCTCAAGCAGGCCCAGATAGACTCGGACGTGTTGCAGTCCACGCAGTGCCACTTTTGGGGGTTGAGGATGGAGTGGTCTGAGGCCAGCCTCAGCCGCCCAACATGCTTACACCTGTCCATTCCACACGCCTGCCGGCCGAGCTGGCTAGAACTGATCGCAGGTGTTCACTCTACACTGCTTCATATCACCAGGGTGGCCATGCTGAGTGGACAAACGGGACCCTTCCAAGGCATGGCTGTTTCTGGAGAGGGAAGAACAAACAGGATTATTAAGAAAATCTATAAAAGCACCGCCTTAAAGGACAATCTCTTTATGTAGGCAAACTTTACGATTAACCTTTGTATCATAATGACGTGATCGTTTCCTTGATAAACAAGCATGTGCAATGCAAGCGTGCTATAACAGGCCACGAGTAACAGGCAGCCCGATAAATACAGCTGCTGCATTCCGAGATGCAGACACTTCCAATAAAAACTTGCACAACAAGCACAACTTGAAAATTATGTGAGGCCGTGAGACAAAAACCAGGGTGACAATAAAGGAATGAAACACCTTCTCTCTAAAATGCTACCACACACGGAAAGATGTAGACAAGCAACAGCATTTGCAATGTTGTGCAGCTTCAAAAGCTGCATAAAACAAGGGAGAGTTGCTGAATGATTTATGCTTTGATTAAAACCTGAGATCCAGTAATGAGTCTCAACCCACTGAACATCTCAAGGCTCTTTGCAGGAAGCCTTTTTAATTTAAACGAGCTCAGTGTTGGTGGTAGTGGGGGTGTTTGTTTATGAGTAACACAATAGTCGTGGGCATTAGGTCATAGCACAATAAGGGCTGAGATAAACAGGAATATGCACCAAATGTGTCGTGTATAGATCTATCTTTATGGACGTGTTTTTTAAAAAAAACGATATAATAGAAGCAATAAACAGAATGAGGAAAACGTGGCACGATACAGTCACTCATCAATCAAGTTAACGACAATAAAAATTGTAATATCTCAACAGTAATTTGAGATATTGAGAGCCGGACGTCCAGCAGATTTTTATGGCTTTTTAGCTACAAGAACGCCACGATTTTGCTTTATAAAGTTTTGCAATACTTAAGCGCGCTTTGCCCAATTCGTCCTTGTGACGCCAGAAAAGTTCGCCATGCTTAAACCCCAGGTACGTACGCGGCAACACAATCAGAAATCACCTCATCTTTTAACAAACTATATGAAACAAGAACCACAATAAAGATTCTCAAAAGAAACTAACGACTACAGACTATTGCTAATGCTAGCTACCAGGACACCGTTAGCAAGCACTTGATACGGCTAACTAGAAATACTGATCATCCTCAATTGCCTTTTCAACCATAACCAAACCTTATAAAATATGTGTCAAAATAGCCAAGCATAGCATCACATCAGTCGATCCACCAAAACACAGTTTGTAGCGGGTATGTCTTAATTAATGTATTTATTGAGGAGATTAGTGATCCACTGTGCCCCGCTAACACTAGCCTAGCATGCTAGTTAGCATTAGGCTGACAGACTAACTCCAATAATCCCAACAAATTCACGCGTGAGCCGGGGTTAGCGCACAGAACCCGGCGCGGCATTCAACCCGACGCGCAGCTGGGCTTGAATGAAAAGGGGCACCTTCGTGTCGCAGACAGGTGCGCGTTTATTGAGAATGTGGACAAATGCGAAAGAAAAAAGAGCATACCGGGGTCTCCTTCACGGCAGCAGCTCTTCTGTTTGCGAAACATTCGCCATCTTGTCAGCCGTCGCGTGGTGTCGGCTCGAGCGCCTCCTCGAGCCGTGACGTTTGTTGTTGTTGATGATGATGAAGGTGACGGCGACGATGACGATGACGGCAGCAAGGCGAAGGTAAATTCTTCCCTCACAAAATCTTCGTGACGTTATTATTTCCACGTTTCAGGCTCAGATAGGCATTTATTTCATGAAACAATGTCGGACATTTTATTGTAATTTGGTAAAAATGATGGTTCCTGTTCGAGTCTGAGGTCTTTGTTTTTATGTACGTGTCATCAAAGCGTTGTCAAAGTGTTAAAAAAAAAAGAAACTGTCAAAAAGATCCTGAAACAGGTAAAAACAAAACCACAGACGTGGAAACTAATTGAAACGATGCAATGTTGTACCACTAGAGGGCGGTGTCGCCCCATTTACGCCGCCGGCTCTCTCAATTTCGCTTTTCGTGATAAAAATAAAACAAATAAAAATACAACGCTAACATCTGAACGTATATATTTGTCTTGGCAGTGATGCCATGAATCCAATTACATGTGAGCGCAACAGAATAATTCAGTAATCAGCTTTTTCCCCCCACATGCTGGAACTGCTTTGTTTACTTTTTGGCAATATTGTCTTAAAAGCCTCCCCCATTTGCCCCCACACTGCATGCTGGTTAATAGGGGGCTATTGAACTCACCTCGTAGATCCTATTGTTTTCTTCCCGACACCCCTAAAGATCATCTCTGTTTGAAAAGATCGAGTGATGCCAAAAGTCTCCGTGTGGGAAGAAAAGGGAGAAACAGAGGAAAACCCAGTGTGTGAAGCCGATTTCCCATACCTCAGCAACACTAAATACGGCAGGCTTGGATATATAATTACTGTATTGGTGTTATTATATTACTTGTGAATCCTTGTAAAAGAATTAAAACTATTTTTCCTCAGGCTGGCATCTCTGTGAGAATAAAGGGAGGTGATTTTCATTGCCCGAAGGAGGGCTTTTAATCTTAACACACGCACCCTGACTGCATGTGAAGAATCCCTCTCATGTTCTGATTAGTGGGGAAGTGATCCATACAAGCCTGTTTAAACCCCCCTTGAACACAGAGAGTGGGCTAATACAGTAGGTGTGTGTGTCGGCACTCTGTGTGTGAGTGTGTGTGAGTATGAGAGAGATTAAGGGGCGTTGTGAGTGACTTAAAGGAAGAGGTATGTGTTGATGTGCCATGCGATGCTTGTGAATCACCTCTAATGTTTTTCTCCCTCCATGTCCCTGGGCTTTGGTGCCGTCATGTCCACACATGCTAAGTCTCCCTCCCTGTCTTTTTATTTTTTTTTCACTCCGCACTCTCTCCCATGAACGCTCACATTTTAATGATACAGTACTTCAGAGAGCCCTTTGTTGACTCAAAAGCTTCTGTATTTAAAGCTCTTTTAACTTTTTTTTCCAGAGGGTTTCATTTCCATACAGTTTGTGCATTCAGGCTTTTACGGCGTTCGCTGCCATTTACAGTCGCTTTTCCCTCTCAAACTGTTGTAGAATTTAAACAAGCCAATATACATCCCAGCATTCAACAGTAAAGAGAGAAAGGTTGTTAGAACTTAAAGAGACAACTATGTTTCCTGGGAGCTGGTGGAAATTAAACAGAGAATGCTGCAAACACACCATGCAGAAGGCCTCTGTGAGGTAACGCGCCACCTAGTGGACGAAGTTAGCATGTGCAAAATAATAAATCTGACACTAAACCCAAAGTTACAGTATACCTGCATTAATTTAATCAAATATTTTAACATTGTAAGTGAACACTAGTCACTTGCCCCCCAATCACTTAATTTTCTATTCATTTAGAGTGTCACACTAAATGTGGCTGTTAGTAACTGATAGTAAAACAGTAAGTTAAATGGTTGGTTACAGTGGGATGTTTGTGTATTTGGTCAGGTTTTAGTTTAGGTTTGTTATACATATGACACCATTGTATTAAATTACTACTGAAAAGCAGAAACCTGTAAGGGAAGGGAGGTTATAGAAAGGATGGATGGATGGATGAAGGGCAGAATTCCCAGAGGAGCATGGTGTACCTGTCCATACAGCACATGTATGAGAGCGATAGCAGACACCTCCCTGTTTTGGCTCTAAAATTGATATATACATCTTTTACCTCAAATTTTACAAAACAAGTCGCTGAGCGAGTCATGGAGTATCAGCCTTGTACAAAATGTGAAATATGAACTTTGGCCGCTCCGCTTGGTGTGTTTGGTTCCTTTTTTGACGTTGTGTTAATGCTTAGCTAAAGTAGCTGCTGGCGATATCTTCAGATCCACTGTACAGGATCACGAGAGTTGATGACCTGATCTGGCTGGTGTTGAAAAAAAGTTAAAAGATTTCCTCCCAGCCAATTATAGAAACTTGACACACATCGCACGGCGGAACAAGAAAAAAGCATACATCCGATTTTTCCTTTAAATTGGGAATCTAAAACGCAATATTGACTCCAGTTTAGTCCTCGTAAGAATGGAAAGTCACGGAGCCGGAGAAAACATCCCTGCGACCTGTTTTTCCCTGAAGGTTGTTTGATAATCGGAGTGAAAGGAAGCCACTTCTTTCATGGTGGTGTGAACGCAGCTGGATACGCTGTTGGTTTTGCGGAGGGTGAAAACACAGGTGCTGGTGAGGGTGGCGGAAATGCTTCACAGCCTGTAAACAAAAACGCGGCTCCTGTAATTTCTGGGCCGCGCGGCCTGTCTGCTCCGCGTGTCGCCTCTGCAGGCCAGACGGCTTCTGCGGTTTAATCTGCTTCGTACAGGCGGCCCTGACATGTCATGCGTGCCTCCTTCCGAGCCGCTTGCGTCTGTTGTCGTGTTGATATGTGGGCTGCTTCATAACGACGCGATGACATCAGCTGGTTGTCTGCTGTATAATAATCAGCGCTGGTGTCTGTATCGCTGCGCCGTGTCAACATCCACCGCCCTGTTCTGGCTTGTTCTGATGCTCGACGGGAACGGAAACATTCCCGATCCATGTCTGAGGGCACGCGTTCGGGACGGAGCTTTACATTTTCGTTTTTCTTCTAAATCTTTGCGTTTCCGTCGGCAACAGAGCCCAAGCGAAATTGATTGGGTTGTCGGTCACAGAAGTTGCACCTGAATATGACAAAAATCTGACAGGTTCCCTGACTTTTAGTTATGGTCCGGAGTCTGGATCCCGATCAGCATCTGATGGTTTTAAGGGAGTTCCCGAAACTCGGCGTGGATTTGAATGAAATAGAATCTGCTTTGCGATCTAGATGTTTGGGTTCCTAGATTAGGATCACGTTCTGGATCTGTGTCAGTTTGTGTGCTCGTTCCGGTTTAACTCCCATATATCTCCGAATGCTTGGCATTCTTTTGGGGCGAATCCTGATCCACATATTATCTGGATCAGCCTTCCAGACTCTGGATTCTAGTATAATTCCAAAATATTTGCATGGATCTGAATACAAATTTGGCCCCTGCGTGACCTGAGCATGACCTACCCAAATTTGTTGTTGTGATCCAACTGTGGATGTGGATTCTGGATCAGGATGGGTTGAAAAATTAGGACATACAAGCTGATGAAAATGTGTGCAGGTATTCGATCACATGCTATTTTCCCCGTTATTGAATCACAGCTGATGGGATAATGCTGAGCACATGACACACCTTATCCTGTCCACTCTAGCCCTCTTTGGGCTCGCTGGGGGCTGATACAGCCATGTGACACCCATTTCAGGCCACTTTTGGGAGTGTCTTCCTGAAGAGGTGCATTGTGGCTCCCAAAGAGAGGGGAGGAGAAGGTGGGGAGGTTATTGTCCCCGAGCCTGCGGGAACGGCTAGCACTCCGAGGCCAGTAGCAACAAAAGAATGCTGACAGGACAAAGACCATAACTCCATTCTATAGCAACACAAGTGGGGTATTGTGCTCATACAGACACGCATACATACACACGTTTGACATTACTACAATGATGCACACACATAAAGTATACCAGGTCAAATTATGCATGTGTGTGAGTATGCCAAACCCTCATTCATCAACAAGTTTCCCACAGCATGCGACCCCACCCCACGCCCCACAGGACATCTCCATCACAGCCTGAGAATAGCCCGTCAATCAAAGGACAATGACTGCGCGAGCAAGAAAGAAGGACCCCAAAAAGAGAGATAGAGAGACGGATACAGACTGACGCGGAGTTTGGGCCTCCATCAAGGCCACTCATCGCTGCACGAACACCTCCTTCTAAACCAAACCTGAGCAGTAACACAAAGCAGTCAGTGAAGGTTCAGTGAAAATGCCACCATAAAATGGACTTATAAGAATAAATAGTGATTATTACTGAATTAGCTGCAGTTATGGGTGCCCCTGCTGTCATAAAGTGACTAATAACCTTTCAGAATAGCACCGCTTCCCATCCTACCCCCCTTATCTTTGCATCGCAGCGAACAACATGACAGATCCAGGTGTAAAAGAGGCAGAAGGTCCCATCACTCCACAAGAGTCTCACTGTGAAGTGCCAGTTGTGCTGTGATCCACCTGTCAAGAACACACTTCCACGTGGCTCTTAAATCACCATTAGCCCTCATTGGCCGTCATGCCTTTCGGACAGTTTGATGTTTTTACAAAATCGGTTGCTTGCATAGCAGCCATCTGACTTCAGACACCGCGTAGCCCAAACATCCTCGCACATGTTTGCAGCCCAGCTATTTAGCGATATGCAGCTCTGCCCAGTTGCTCCAGAGGATGCTGAGCAACACCATGTGACCACCTCTTATTTATTAGAAATTCTTCACATAGCTAACCACTGCAAACTTAAAACGATGCCTCCAATGTTGTTTAATAATGGATGTTTTATACAAAGTGGACTGTATGTCCATAAGTTCAGTGCTTTGTTACTGGCACTTCCCCCAGTCACATTCCTCTTCCTCTGTGTACTCATTCACCTCCTTCCCTGCTGTTTGAAAACAGCTTGGCAGAAACTTGGAGGAGCTGTAACCCCTCTGCCACGAATCTGTGAATGGGCCCCGAATGAGGAAATGCGGGTACAATAAGCTGTCCGGGCCGCGGTACCGAAAACACCCCCTCTCCCGCTCACCTCTCGCCAAGGGGGTGAGGCCGGCAGGCAGGTGAGTGACCCCCCCTGACCCCGCCCGCTGCTGAGCGCAATCCGACGTGCCAGGAATGTGTCGGCACCTCTCGGCCAACGGCGTCACGGGGAGCGCGAGAGGAGGCGGCGGCGTACACAACCCAAACAGTGTGTGTGCTCTCCCCGGCCTCTCTGTTATGGTCTACATTCTGTGGTGTGATGCGAACGCAGGGGGAGTGTGTTTTGGGAGCGAGAGTGATGGATGACCTAATCTGAGGGGACACAGAGGACAGAAGAGGAGGTGTGGATGTGGATGTGTGAGAAAGACCGCAGGGCGATAAGGATATTTATGTCCAATTTACGTGAAGTATTTCAAGGCCGGGGCTGCTATATCAACTGTTGCAGTTTTCCTGGGAACAGTTGCGGTGTGAAGCAAATGCTGCAAACATCAGCTGTGTGCCATTTTACAAATGCTAATGATGCTAGCAGCCCTTCAGGTTTTCTTTAGGCTGCAGCAGGACAATGGAAATTTTGACAGGTCAATTGATGCTGATACTCAAAACCATGATCATCGCAAAGCGAGGCCCTTATTTCTGCACATTTATGTCTGATTTTTGGATTTGAAGTTCTGCTTATCTCCCTTACAGTTAAAACATTCTGGCTCAGCTTTTGCTCCAGATTTGTGACCTAGCTGCACCCAAAAATCTGTTTAACTCCAGCAAATTACAGAATTCAGGAGAAAAAAAAAGAAATGTACGACTGTAGTGTAATAAATTGGAATCATCCTTTAATATTACCACATACAAAACAGTTAAACACGAGGAGGAAGCTGAAACAATAATATTTAAAGAGATATGTACAAATAATACTGTACAAAAGAATTTAGCGCTGCGAGAAACGGCGAATCAATAGATGGAACGGCTGCAGAACACAAACCTGCAGAATGAGCTGGACTGAATGTGGACGGTGCTCGTTGCACACCTCTGCGCCTGCACACAAATACGTGCATCCTCGCACGCGCTCCCTCTCTGGCTCAAACATGCCCATGCACGCGTTTGCCGAACAGGCAAAATACATTCACGTTCGTAGCAAAACCCATCGCTCGGATTTCGACACAGGCGCACCTGGACCGGCTAAGGTTTGTCCACCTGTGGTGGCTTGTATGGCTTAATCTGTGTCATTCTGGGCGCTCCGCGCGGCGTGCACGCCGCCAATGAGCACTAGACGTGCTCCTCCCTGGGTCCATGGCGAGGGGTTAAGCGTGTGTTAAGTTTTCCTCTCTCCATTTGTCCGTATTCCCTAAGTCCATCTCGGGCTAAAGTGCTGCAGAGAGGAAGAAATCAATTTTTAAGGGATTCATTGACAGTCAAGGGTCCACGAGCGTCGTTCTTTGAGCATTCCGCAATCTCCTGTCCCCCAAAAAGATTCCTTTACAGGATAGCTGAAGAAGGAGGGCCCCCCTGTGCTTCTGGGTAAGGCAGGACTCGTTGCTCTTATTGGACAACAGCAGATAGTCGCTTCGGCCTCCTGCCTCGGCCAGCACGATTATACATCTACAGCACGGCGGAAGAACAATCCAGTGTTTTTCACACAATCTCATCTGTCCACGTGTCCGTCTGCCCTCCAGCCTTCCTCGCCTACCAGTTGCAGTCCTTCTTGAGGAGCGTCAGGACTTTGCGCCCTAAGCTGGCTTTCCAAGGCTTGACGAAGCTCTTCATGTTGACCAGGAGGCGGCCCTGCTTTCGGTCTGAGTGGCCCGCCACGAGGTACTCCACCCCTGGTGAGTGAAGGACACAAGCACAAGCTGAAGCTGCCGCCGGGTCTTTTAACGGGTTTTAAGATATTTAGAGATCTAGAGCCAAAGGAGTTGCAGTTGCGTGGGTGGTTTCTATGATAGAGTGGGATAGATGGTGGGACTGGTTATAGTGGGATTAATGGGATGAATGGACAGGTCAGAGTGGGAGTGATGGTCTGATTGGACAGGGTAGAGGGTCTTGCCTGAGTATATACATTTATGAAACATTTAATTGAGGTTTTTATCCGGAAACAACAAAAGTGGTTCAACCGGAATCGAACCGCTCTGAAAACGTCTTGGGCTGTCTCTCACCTGGGTTGAGGAGGGGGCAGGTGCAGCCCCGGGCGGTCCAGGACTCGGGGTAAAGAGTAGCCCGACCACGTTGTATCTTCACCTTGGGGTTTTGACTGAGCACCTTCTGAACTTTGACCTCCACTTCGGCGTGGGAGCCCTTGTCGTGGGCTGACAGCACTTTGACCTTTAATACTGAGAAGAAAGAGGAAATTAAAAAACACTGACCACTGTTTTGGTGTGTGTGAGTGTGTGTGTGTGCGTGTGTGTGTGTCTTACCATATGCATAATTCATGGTGCAGAAGAGTTTACTGTTGATCAGAGTTTGCTCTTTGCACTCACACTTCTCTGCAGGAGACAGACGCAAGCAGATTAATATTTTATTACATCTAGTGCACTGTGTGTGTGTGTGTGTGTGTGTGTGTGTGTGTGTGTGTGTGTGTGTGTGTGTGTGGTCTCAGATACTGTTCACGGCGTCCTAAGAATGCAACAGCAGCACGTGTGTCCAGTCAGGAATGTACCAATGAAAGCATGAAAGCTGCAGTTTGAAGGTAGCGCTGGCAGTGGGGGGTCCAAAAGAAAGGACAGACTGTCTACCTACACACACACACACACACACACACACACACACACTCGCACACGCGCATGCACATGCACGCACACACCTGAGTAGTGCAGGGCAGAGAAGAGTTCGTCTACTCTGAAGATCCTGACGGGCTCGCTGGAGTTTCCCTCTAAGTTGTACAGGTCCAGATCGGATCTATAAAACAAACCCAAAGAAATTCAGTTGCTTTTTCACTTTCCGGGTCGAGGGGAGAGAAACCTGCCCGACACTCACCCAGACACACAGTCCCCTGTAAACGGGTCACAGTCTCCCGCGCAGTCACATGGACGGCAGCCGTAGTCGTGGAAGCCCCAGTATCCCACCATGCACCTGTCGCAGTGGGCTCCTCCCACCCCGGGTTTGCAGATGCAGTTCCCATTGGAGGGGTCGCAGACTGAGCCGTCAAAATGGAAGGGCAGGGAACCCAAAGGGTGACAGTTGCATGCTGCGGGTTCAAAAGGTATATGGGGTGTCAGTTACCAGTGGTACTGGATAGAGAACAAGTGATTTCAGTAGAGATTTCGTACTCTGCTGGTGGCAGAAGGGGTCAGGACGAAGGACGAACAACACCTCCCTTGATTATCTTAGCAGCCGTTGCTAACTATGGCTATTTTTTCCCTATTGTGTGTTTTTGTTAATTGTCTGCGCTTAAAACAACCAAAAAACAATATCGGCACACCCACACACCCACTTCTTTCCACTGGCGGCGTGAGGAAAAAAACCCATCAACACTGTCTGCTGTCTTGCTAATGCTCAGACCCCTCAGGGCGGGGTGGGGGGAGCCTTCCCCCCATAAATCTGTCCCCATTTCTGGGCAGACAGGGAGGGGGGCAGGCGGAGTTAGGAGGGGCGTGGCGAGGGAGAGGCAGAAGTGGAGGAGAAGGGAACAAAGCTGGGGGTGCGTTCTTTGGGGCCATTCCTCTGCTGTTTAATGAAGCGTGAAGCTCAACAGGCAGTAAATGACTCCAACTACAGTCCTTACTGTACCTCCACCCCCCCCCCCCTCGCCCCCCCGCTCCCCCCCCCCATCTCCTGCCACCCTCGGCTCTTTCAATCACTTATCCTGGACCCGCGCAGCAACAGAGACAAGGTTACAGTTCAGGTCCTTCCTTTAATCCTATATTTATATTCAAAACTGCAAATTCAGCTGAACTCGAGTTACAAATTCATCCAGGAATCTGGTGAGTGTTTATGGAGAGCATCGGACTGGAGAACGACCCTTAAAGCAAAAATAAACATTGACCTAATGCACGCATAATGATTTAGCGATGCGTGCTTAAAAAATACTCCTCAGCGACTCCAGACCATAACATCTTCCTCAAATATGTAAGCAATTGTAAGGTTTTTATTGTGTCATATCTTGAATAAACCTGTTTGTTTAGATTCCAGCCAAATATTTTACAGACATGATTCCAAAACCGCCCCGTGAAGGCTGAAGTATTGGCTTCATTTCCCCATCCAGAGGAAATTGTACAGATTTTTCTGATGGACCTCAGCCGATTTGGAGAATTTTTCTATTTCCACCCATCCCAGATGGAAAAACTCACTCATTCAATCACATTTGGCCACTCGTGGTAAACAATGTGCTCCCACTCAACCGATACCAGAACAGTTTTTAGGGTTTCTAGGAGGTAAAAGCAATGTGGAGAAATCTGGCAATCTGATCAAAGTTAATTAGTAACAATCACCTAATAATAAATAATCCTGTGGAATATGAGGAGTTGGGGAAAGAGGCATAAAATGGACTCGCTGTCATTGGGGTTGAGCGTGTGAGGAGCAGCAACACATCGTTTTGTCGAGCTAATCTTCCTGGTTTGGCTGGTTAGTCGCTAACGTAGCCGTAAACCTCTAAACGTGCATGAATGTAAGAGGGTTTTTCATGATTCTTTGTAACGCGGTTAATTCAAATAAACCTCCACGGACCGTTCGAGTCACCAATAAAAACAGAGATAAGATAAACTTCATCAATCCAATCACAAAGATAACACGTTTGCTGACGTTGTCCATGCAACGCCGTGACGACCGACTCTAACTGGAGAAACTTTGTACGCGAGTGTGAATCGGAGCGGATTAATGAGCAGCCTCCGCACGTTAATAATCAAGCCAGATTACAGCGCCGCCTCGGTTTTATTAAGCCCGAACACGTGTAGAGATGTGTTTGATGAATGGGTGTTTGCACACCAGCGCAAGAATTTATGAACGCCACCCCGGGACTCTTGTGTAAATACGTGTGTATTTAATGGAGCTGTCACCCGCAGCGGGCCTGATAATAAAAACCTATGCTGAGACATGACAAAACACCTTCCTGAGCAAACACACCTCCAAATATACACTGCTAGTGTGTGTGTGTGCGTGTATGTGAGACTGACTACAGTGGTTTCGGGCCGCTCGGAAGGTGGTATGAAAGCTATGTTCTTCGCATAAGAGGGAAATTCCTACATTGTCAGCAAACAGCTGAAGTAGGGTTTCACAACCGGTGCCATAACCTCGCTCTTCTTCCATTTATCTTTAATCAATCAGTCGTTGGATCATGAAGGCCCCCTCCCTCCCCACACACACACACACACACACACACACACACACACACACACACACAGTTGCTTTTAAGAAGGCATACCTATGCTAACTTTAGTTAATTAGCATATAAACCAAGCCACTTAAACATTATGACACTGTCACACTTGGTTAAATATTAAAGGAAACACAGAACCTTCAACAGAACCTTCAACAGAACCTTCAGCCTTTCAGTTTAGTGAAGACGCGTGATGAGCTAAAGGCTAACACATTCACTGTTTTGCCATCACTGGATGTTTTTAAATGGGCTATAGCAATTTGATAGCGTTTATAAATTCAGTGCACATACACATACATACACCCTCTTGCAAACACACACACACGCACCAGTAATCACGTCTGAGTCGAGCATACCTGGAGGACTGAGCTCACAGATCAAATCTGACAGATAATCAGAGGGAGAATGTAGCCACCACTCCATGTTTGGGGATGACTATCGCGTGTTTACGTAAGACTTGTCTTGCTGCTGGAGGACAGCGTGCCAATCAAGCCAGACACACACACACACACACACACACACACACACACACACACACACACACACACACACACAAGCTAAGACCAAGGACCAGGGGTTCTGATTCATTCTTTGAGTCAAGTCAAAGGAATGTCACCACTGATGATTAACAACTTACACACACACACACACCCAGAGCCCAGTGCCCATCAGAAATCAACTTCATCGTGCACGTCCTGGCTTGTGATTGCAATCCTTGACATTCCTTGAGCAAATGTTTGCCAGTGTGGTTTGTATGAGGTTATTGTTGTCATTAATAATGGTTTATTTTGTTTTACAAGGTGTTCTACGTGGTTGTGGGGGTCCATGTGTTAGTTTGCCAAAAACAAAAACAAATAACTTAACTTGTGAAATCCCTCTGTTCTTACTACAAACTCTGTATAATTGAACGGTGAGCACCTGACTCAACATTCTTTTGGAACTTCTTTACGTCACATCATGACGGGACTTTCTGTGTTAGGTTTTGTTCCACGACGTGTTTGGTGCCTTACATTTGCAGGAGTCGGGGGCCGCGTGCGGTCGTCGGGGATCCCTGTAGAAGTTGACCTTGCACTTCTGACACTGCCGCCCTTCGGTGTTGTGCAGACAGTCACACACGCCTCCGCTGCGCTGTCCCGACTCGCGCCACGCTGTCCAATCGAAGTGGCAGCTCAGGGCGTGTCCATTGCATTTGCACTCTAGCGCGAGATGGAGGAAATGACCATATCAAGGATCTTTAGCTTCCGACAGCTCAAAAAATCACCACATTTGTGAAAGTTCCACAGTAATGGAACTAGTAGCAGGTTGCTTGGTAACCCTGCAAAAATGGACACATGACAGCAACTGAATTACCAAAACTACGTGTTTAGTTGACTGAAGCACCGTTCGCAACGCCTAAAACGATCCGAGGGGGATTTTTTCAAGTTGAAACAAAGTTTGTTTTCCCCGGCCGGGAAAAGGTGTGTCTGCGTTTGTTGGACTCACTTTGACATTCGTGCGGAGCCCCCGTCAGCCCGTCAGCGGGCTGCCAGGGCCGGTCGTTGTAGAGAGGAGCGCAGCGCTCGCAGTGATCACCTGCAGTGTTGTGTCTGCACACACACTTTCCGTGGACCTGGGAGAGAGAACGAGAGAGGAGGAAAGGACAGAGGGGGAGAAAGAGCTCATTAGTAACAAGGAAAAGGAGAGAATGATAGACTCTTTCTCTCTCGTATTCCCTCGCCTGACGTTAGTGAATGGAAATGGATTGTTTGGCTTCATTGCTGGAGAAAAGAAAGGGCCTCTGAAAAAGGCTCTGTGTGTGTTTATGAGAAGGGTGCAAGTATGCAACACTGAGAGCACAATAACAATCTCCTTGTCATTCCTGTGAGCTGGAATGCCATGCACGCTGGATAATGATTGAAGAAGGGAAGGGGGGAGCAAGGCATCTGAGGAAGCTCTTTATTTGTTTGCGTTACACCGTGCGACTAATGTAGGACACACACATAAGATTATACAACCATTATGACGCCAACGCACACAAGCAGTATCACAAACGTAGAAAACCCACGCTGGGAGCTGCGTCGGGTTCCCACGGTGCGTGTGGCGTGTTGCTAATTCCCGTCAACACAAGAGAAGAGAACTGGTGATCGTAACTGGGTACATTTACTGGAATTACTACTGCGTTATTAGAGCGTATATGATGTTAGAGGATGTTTGAACCTGGTGGTCAAAAGCTATTCATAAATGATTATCTGTTTCCAACAGTTAGCGTTCGATGTCGTGACCTCTGCTTGTATTTGGCATCACCGTGTGAATGTGCTCCCGCACAGACAGGATGAAAAGGATGCAACCATTTAAAAATCCCAAATATTTTAGCTAGGTTTTCTGCATCCAGCCCTGACTACAGTCTCACAAATTAAGTTCCCCCACCTCTAAATTCCAGCTTTCATGAGAATGTTTTGACAATAACGTTTAAATGGCGATAACATCAAACCCGACACATATCGCAAGAGGAAGAGCGAAACGAGTCGCGCTGAAGAGAAGTAATGGACGGAGGAAGGAAACGAGAGAAGACAACAGAAGCAGCAGCTGGCTGGCGTCCAGACAGCTGGTATTTCAAACCTTTTCATATGTTTACCATACTGTGATACGGGACAATTAACACATGTACACACTGCGAGCTCCACACACGCAAACCACGAATGCGGCCTTTCAGAGGACACGACAGCTGGATGTGTTTCTGGAATCCACCAAAGGTTTTTATAAAACACATGGGTTTCATTCAGAAATGTGCGTATAAAAGTATCCACTTAACTAAACACATGAGGCAACAAAGTAAGTAGTTAGACGACTGAGCTAATTGCCGCTAACGCTTCAGTAGCTACTCCTGGGTGTCATTATGTGTGTTTACATGTGTGCTAACTTTGTGGCTAACAGACAGACGTTATCGCCTGAGCTGCACAGGAGCACAAAACAACAAACAAACAAAGTGCTCTTTTAGTCTACGCTCACGGTGTCTGGGCAGTAATGACTCTACATATCAGGATCACTTTCACCACTGATTACAACAGGCACACACACACACACACACGCTTAAAGTAGACAAAACATTGCATACTGAAGCACACACACCTTACCCTCAGCAGACCAAACAAACAAGAGGTAATGTTTGTCGATGGAAATGATAACATTGGACCTAGTTTTAGTGTAAAAGAAGACCCTATTTCATGTCTCTGGGTTTATATACTGTTAGCTTAAATACACACTTCACAAAGGATTCATCTTTAGATTTTGTCTTTTATATTCATAAAAAAAAGATTTGTTTAAGCTTTCTACTGAGCCACACTGTTCAGTTCAGCACAGGACAGTTCGGATTGGTTTGATATGGTCTGAATTTACTTGACTTTTTTAGTTTGTGGACTGAAGGATGGATGGTGCTTAGCAGGGTCTCCTTTTCTTTAAACTGCATGTGGACACGACACAGTGACTATAGTTAAATCACTTCCAATCTCCTCAAAAACATAGCTAAAATATGACAGTGGTGTTCAATGGATGGATGTTAGCAAACAAAAGTAGAGAAAATCGACACTTGAATTAGAGAATGAAGTGGAGGTGGTGCTTGCTGACTTACTTCAACCTACCACCGGGTGGCGGTAGAGCTGCTTTGGCCTGATGTGACTACCATGTCATCTATTGTGCAAAACTAATCTGTATAACAAACACTAGTCGTTTTTTTTGTGCATGCATGCAATGCAGAGCATGTTGTACAGTGATGAATATAAACAATACAGGAGACCTTTGACCTCTTACTGAAGTAGATGGGAATAGCTCTGCTGCGCTGCACACGCCCATCTCTTCCCTGGCTGCTCAGCAATCACAAACGGCTCGAGATGGGAGATGGGGGCCATCTCCCATCTCGAGCCGTTTGTTTGGGTTTTGTCAGTAACGGTGGCTTTGGTTTGAAACGGACACAAAGTGCTGATAGGCAGCAGAAGTGACTTATAGCCACCGCGTGTCTACGGAATGCTCCCGCATAGCTCACTGCTAAACACCCTTCCAGTGACCTACAGTAATGTTGTGAGCACACTTGAGAACAATTTGCGGTGAAAACTTTACATCTTGGTCACAGTTCAGGTGAGGTCTGTGGCGCTGCCTCTCGCTCTCATGCGACGTGCCTGGCCTTTGAAACGATCCTTTATTGTTATCATCCTGTCGTGCTGAGGACAGTTTTACAGTCCCGTGGTCTAAAGACTGTTTTGGGGGATTTTCTGCCCTCAAAATACGGAAATCCTGATGAAAATACTCAGCAAAGCTACTTGGAATTCCTTGGCATGAAAACAGTCAGATTTAAGGATTTGAAGAGTGGGACCAATAAACCAGCTATCAAAAGCTCTATTACAAACAAAAGCTGATATAAGTAAAGAAAACACATGAGATGTAGTCACCTGACATACCAAAAACTGCCCCATAGTCATATTTGTACCATGTATTTCACCTGTGGATTCAATGACCAGTGCTAAAAAAAAAAAAAAAAAAAACCCCCACTGGGACTGAAAGGCCCAAAGGTAAATAAGTAAAATAGAACTTCTATTATTATTAAGAAACTGTCGAACGAGATTAATGTGAATCAGTATTTAAAACCTCTGATCTAAATCTAGTCTTGTTTACTAAAACATGCCTGTAGCAAACAGCAAAAAGCAAAGTCAGATGCTAACAAGGTTAACACAAAGACGTAAACCAACCTGGCATTACTGTTTCTAGGACAAGCTAGTTAGTGCCGCTAAAACCCTGCCAGTGTTAATCTTATTTTGAAATACTTCCATAAATACAGTATCAACAGAACATTAACCAACCAACCAACCAACCAACCAACCAACCAACCAACCAACCACCCAACCAACCAACCAACCAACCAGCCAATCAACCAACCAACCAGCCAACCAACCAGCCAACCAACCAACCAACCAACCAACCAACCAACCAACCAGCCAACCAACCAGCCAACCAACCAACCAACCAACCACCCAACCAACCAACCACCCAACCAACCAGCCAACCAACCAACCAACCAACCAACCAGCCAACCAACCAACCAACCAGTCAGCATAAAGAACAGCTTTTTTAAACAACTCAGAAGCGTTTTTGCACAATGTCTGAGGCTTCTAAACACTTAAATATGGATATTGTCAGAAATGCAATTGTAGCTTTGCTTTGCAAGTTTAGAAAAGAAAACAAGAAGTTTTCTTTTTTTTAATCTACCTTTGATTATATAAGCTGTAAAGGAAACTCTCACTTTTCCCGTTGAGCCTCGCTGATTGCGGCGGAACGGGCGCTCGGCTTCAAAGCGGGCCGCCGCTTGTGTTTGTGGAGATGGCAGCGATAGGAGCCCGGCTCTGAAACACTTAGTGTTGATCTCCAGGAAAGGACTCAGAATCACACCTTTATCAACACACGCACACACATCAGCACCATCATTAACCCTCGGCTGAATCAATATCCACATCTCTAGGGTCTGTTATCAGCACAGAGACAGCTGTTTATCAGAGTGGACAGGAGAACAAGGGGACGCAGTAGAAAGAAAGGTGATTCCCCCCCACCCCTCTTTTAGTCTGTTATTACGATAACTGCCAACATGAAGTGAACAAGCCATTTAAGTCTGTAAATATCAAACCGTATAATCTTACATTCCTTTGAACAAGTGAAAAACAAGCCCATGGGGGGGGATGAAAAGAAATGTCAAAACAAGACAAAGAGAGCTTTGGAGCAGGTTTTTCAACATCGGGCTTATGCTTCATGTATTTAGTGTACAGAAACAAATAGGATCCTGTACTTACTGGGTTTGTGTGGCTCTTCCATACAGTTCGCAAGTCATGACATCTTTCAACAGTATTACATATTTTAAAGATTAGCGGGTTGCTGTTTTGTATGACTAAGCTTTAGCGCTCACACATGCACATGTGGGTTATATGATACACATTCCTGCCAAGCGCAGAGGGCGATTATTCAATAGGGCATTTAAGCCATAAAAGACACAGCACATAAAAGTCAGAGGTGAAACTACTTTTTTGTCTACTCGCTCACACCTAAATGAGCGTTTGAGACTGCCAATAAGAGAGTTGCTTCATATGTTCACGCGGAATTTGCATCACAGTTGAGACAAGTTGCGACTACAGTGGGATTATCCCAGGTGGCAGAATGCCCGCGTCCTTCTCATTAATGCCGGAGCTTTTTCAGGTCGATCCGCTATGTCACTCATGGAACAACTGGTGATCACTTTAGCTAGCGCCAAACTGGTAGCAGGGGGCAGAGGGAAGCCGAGTTAACGCAAAATGAAACGTTCCTTCTAGGTTCTTCCCGTTTTGGGGTTTTGCTCTTGTCAATAAGCTCTTGTCACCAATATTTCTACATTTCGTTGACATTTGTAGCGCTGCTCTCTTACCACGTGGTTGGTCCGATCTCTGATGGGTTGGTAACCCAGAGCAGGGACACACTGCTCAGCGTGGCCGTTACAGGAGCAGCTGCCCTTCACTATCAGGTCGTAAATGGCAAAATGTTGGGTGGGGAGATGCTCGCGTGCAGCGTTGAGGTCTTTGGCCTGGCACGGACACGGCTGGTGCTTCAGCAGGCGAATACGGATGTTGGTGACTTTTAGCTGCTGCTGGCCCTCGTCTCCGAAAGGATCCAGAGATTCCCACTTCGGAAGGCTACGGTAGATCACCTGAGTCAGAGAGAGAGAGATCAGATGGGTAAACCTTCTATTCCTTGTTGCTCAAAAGGATATTGAGACAGGAGCTTTGTGGTGAAAATGTTTTTTGTCTTTACAGTATGGACTATAGGTCATGACTCATGGGATGTGAGTCAAAAAAAATGGATCAGACGGGTGGAACAACCGGGTTTTGGTAACACCTCTGTAACAAAGTATGATATTCCAAACCTACTGACTCTGACCATGTCTTCCTGTGACCATGAGGGTATTGGGTGTCTTGAGGCCCCCTCTCAAGTCTTTACCCATGGTCATCGTTCAAATTGAAGATCCCTTTATTGACTGTCATCACCATGGTTACCGCTGCCCGTGGCAACAAGTGCTACTACTGCCGCAAGAGTGAAAAAGTTGGCGTCTGCTCCATGTTTTGCTCTGAAAGAATTTTTTGTTATGTGTCTCTGCACAAAGTGTGTGTTGTTGCCCCTGGCTGTCATCGATATCGTGGGATGAGCAGCGATTGTGTGTTATCTGGATGCAAGGAAAGCCCCCGTGCTGTTCCTTCATTGGCTGGATGACTGGCTGCGAGCGGGATGGGAGGAGCACTATTAATTTCCCTGTTGTTGGTAGAGGTCACGGGGTCACGGCATTGTGGTCCACAATTAAGACAATTCGACAAATAGGATGAGGGGGGCGCCGATCCACGGGAGAGCATGGAAAGCTGGGCCAGACAAAGACGGCGATGGAGATGCAGCTTCACATAACTCAGAGTCACACAAAAGCCCTGCGACAGCCCTGTGACACCACAGCAACACCAGCACTCACACAACCACACTGGCATGCTCACAAACAGAAACCCCAAAGGGGTGTGTGTGTGTGTGTGTGTGTGTGTTGGGGGGTGTCTCTTAGTCATCTCTAAAGTTTAGAAACTAAATATTATTTTTGCACATATGCAGATGACACCTTTCTTTATGCTAGGTATCCATCCACACTAGACATTTCTGATGCACTAGCTTCTAGCATCTGTCTTTACCTGACACGAACCTGCAATTATTACCAGTTATTTCCTTTTATCTCTGCCAGAGTGGAGGACATTTATGTTTTCCTTCTGTGTAAACTCCTCTGTTTCAACGATTGCTTGGAATATCCCTAAAATGCGGTATGTGAAGGATCTGTTGATCAGGTTTTGATCACGAATCTTCAAATCAACTGAAGACTCCTTAAAAAATGAGCCTCATTTCTGAGTGCTGGAGTACAGCAGGGGCCAGGAGTCCACCCCAGACTGAAATTAAAGCCTGGCTTAAACGGGCATAATTCCATCAAAGCACCGTGGACTGTAATCTGGTAAACAGGCACAATAGGCAGTGATGGGAGAAGTAAGACAGGGGGGAGGGTGTCTGGCCAACAGTACCAACTTCCATCAGAGCCGTGGAACTTCCTTCCCAGCAGACAGACGGAGACCCTTACTGTATGGGCTTATCTAAAAAGGGCATGGGCAAAAGTGTGTGTGTGTGTGTGTGTGTGTGTGTGTGTGTAGGCCAGTCTGCCTTGCTCTATTCCCTAAGGAGATCAGTTCCTATAACAAACACTCACATTCTTTTCGCCTGGCTGACCTCATAAATAAGACAAGGAGTTCTGAGTTCTCAGACACACACGCACGCGCGCGCACACACACACACACACACACACTACAGGTGAACACAAAGGGCTTTCAGAGAAATCGGTGTCACGCTTTCATATCTGCTGCAGAAAGCAGAGACAGAAAGCTGGGAGTACCTACTTCAAGTAATGGTTTCCACCCTGGAATCATTACATGCGTTAACAACAACACGTGCACAGGGGCTGGCCTTAGTCGTGTGATCCATCTTATTTGCTTTGAACAATTCAGTGTATGTCATTGACGTATTTATGTTTTTGTCTCACTCTGGAGCGCTGAAAACTAATCTTTTCCCAGGCTTCATGACATAAGTACACATATTTTAAGGAGCAAATCCTCACGTGAGAAGCCAAAACTCGTAATCTTTCTTCCATTTGACGAACGACTTAAGCAGTTATGGAACTTGCTCCACTGAAGCTAACTGAGGAGCAGCATTCATGTTAGAAGATGACAAACATGGTAAACATGTTAGAAGGTGCTTAACATCAACACAGTCCACAATACTGGCTGGTGGGAAGGATCTGGAGCTCAGCTGCAAACACAAACGTCCTGAAGAAGTTTGCTGTCAGAACTGTGATTTGATGCGAGGTAAAATCACTGAAAACACACGGGAGGACAGAGGCAGTATGAGACATTGACCAGTAGCTGGTCTGGTCCCCTTGACCTCTGCGTCGTTGGCTGCAGGGTTAGAAGGTGAAGTTCATGGTCTTATTGCAGGGGGCTGACAAGGATGGAAACCCAAAGCAAATGAAGGTCATATTTTTTCCTTCTTACCACACAAAAAACCATAAAAAACTAAGTCGGAGTTCATTTTAAGGGGCTCTCTGTTCAGTTTTTACTTTCACACAGGAGCTTGAAATACCGCAGTCATTTTAACTGAATACAGTCATATTGTTTTTACGCCGGCAGGGCGGCATAAAAAAGATTTACAGTACAGAAGCGGAGTAAAGCTCATAACACCTGGGCGAAGCGCTCGGAGGGATTCACAGCAGCGGATCGACTTCCAAAGGGGACGTAAACACGCATCTGAGAGCACAGCGGGGAGTCCAAAGAAGCCACACGCTTGGCATGTGCCTCCACGCACATCTGCAGAGCAGCTCCCAACCACACTGCTTCAATTAAACATCAATGGGCTCCAGGAAGCCCTCTCGTGCTACAGTATGCTTGTTAAATGCTCACTCATGCACATACACACAGAGCTTCCCCGCATGGCTCTGCTCTGCTTCCATTCTGCTCGGCGTGCTAACGACACCATATGACCCCTGCATGTTGCGTGACTTACTGAAGACGGATTGTAGTTTTCTTTATGGTCGGCGGTGCATCGGCCCGAGAGGGTCCGTTTAAAAGAAAGATATGCCTCTTTGTTTTAGGCAAGATGAATGATCCAAATCCCCATTTGCAGCCTCATTTCCACCTACATTAAGCAGCTTTAAGACCCATCTTGGTAGGTCTGGATTCAGGAAAATTGCAGAAATTCAACTTAATATAAAGCAGGTGATGTACAACACATCTTGCACGTGGTCTTTATGTATATTTTGTATATTCCACATAAGTTTACAACTTCTCCATTCTGCTGTGACACTTCCATGTCTGCCCACTAGGGGGCATTGCAAAATGATGCTTGCTGGGCATCTTTTGAGCCCTTACTTTTCTTTTGACAATCAAATCTCTGTGATTGCCCTCTGGTGATAGGCTGCAGTATAGTTCCTGAGCTCCTCCACAAAATTCTGACTTGGGTCAATATACCTTCAAATATTGAGCAACGACCAGCCTCATTTTCAGTGTGGGTGTGTTTACATGCAGGATAGTGACAGATGTATTTAGTTCTAAACATAAGTGAAGTAGCTAACAGGGAAAACAACAATATGCTTTCAAGCTATGTTAGGTAACTCCTTACCTCTCCACGGTTGCAGGGATAAGCTCCAGAATATTTAGAGGTACACGTGGCTCCATCGCGCCCTGTGCCTTTTTTCCCCTCCTCAAACCCGTAGGTAGCGCTGCAGTTATCGGCGTAGTACTGCAGCATCTTCCACGTCTTCCCAAAATCCCTGGACCTCTCCAAGGTCATGGCAGCGGGTCTCGGTGAGCGAAACACCAAGATGAGATGCGTGAAGTAAAACTCCGCCTCCAGATCCAACTGCACCGTCTCAGCCTCCACCCCCTCGGCCGACTGCCACCAGGTGTTGGGGTGACGGAAGGATGAGTCCGACATGGCCCCGGGCAGGTGGGACAGCAGAGGCAGGCCGGCGTTGCACTTGGCACATTTGGGGGCGCCGCAGGCCAGGTTGGCGTTGGGGTCCGAGTACGAGCAGTGGAGCTCGGTCCCGTTGTGGCCACAGACGGTTTGCGTCAGCACCTGCCGGCCCAGGGCCAGGTTGCCCATGCGGGGGTTGCAGGCTCGGCTCTCGCAGCGAGGGGCCACGCCTGCACGAAACACCTCCACCGAGAGAGCTGGAAGGATGGGAGGAGAAAAGGAGTTTACACAGGTACTCGGCGAACACGATCCGCAGTGACATAACAACTTTCAGGAGAAAACACCAAAGACAAAGTGAAAGCACGGGTGTCAGGTGTGTTTGTAAAGGTGTGGCAGCCTTAGTTGAAAGGGTCTGTTTACTCAAAACGCACTTCTAGGATTCATCATTGCGCTGATTTGGTTCAGACTAGCTAGCGGTGGTTTCCAGGCTGGAACTTTGAGAGGATGAATGAAGTGTTGACTGTATTCTGGGTAAAATGCAACAGGTTCACACATGTCCCCAGTGATGGGAAACCTGCTGTCCTGATCTGAAAGGGATTGATTAAGAGGAAGCACAATCAACCCGACTGATGAGGAATCGAATCGGCCTTATCGAGCCACCCGAGAACTTCAGATGGTGTTTTGCGCCGCTCCTTGACCCCAAATTCATCGAATACTTCCTCCGTTCTTCAGGGTACCTCTTCACTTGAGGGCTTGGTTGAGAGGTTGTACGAGGGGGTGAACTCAGAGGAGTGACTTGGTGTGCGTGTGCACGAGTCAAGTGATGTATGTTGATCGGAAATGTTACGCAAACAGGATAATAGAGGCATTGTGCACCTGCTGGCCGCAGCCCCCGTGAACTCTGGGAATCTCTGGCAGCCTCCTTCCATTAAACATCATGGAAAAGTCATTTAGCATCTCATATTGAGACCGTCGCTAACCTCGGCCACCCGGATTAACTTTCTGCCCTGAAGAACCTTAACAGGAAAAATGTGGAGTTCATGATGAATTACATAACTGTCTGTAAGAGAGGAGGTCAGGCTGAACCCGCCAGGCTTTTTAATAGGATGTGAGCTAAAGGCTAGGAGAGTGTTGAGATAAGCTACTGTGTATTCAACTAGGATCCTTCTTTTAAACCTATATCTCCATCTCTTTTTCATTTACATCCAATATTGATGCATTAACTGGAAGTAACTCTTGACATGAGCAAACTTTAATGAAAGCACTAACCTGCATGTGAAAATACAGCCAGGATAATTACAAATAAATACAACATATCTCCTTGAATAATCCCAAAACACACGAAAAGACGAGAAACAGGTGGGGGGTAAAAGCCCCGGAGCTATTCGGACATCAAATGGGCAGAGATCTCATCCACCACGGGGGTAAGAAAACAAGGACAAGTGCGCAGCTTCAGATCCGGTGCGGACTTTCTCTTTCATTCAGTGGAGATCCCACGAGGCGATAATAAGTGATCAATAAAGGACATGATCCCGGACGGTCCCGCTGAGAGAAGAAGCCCAGGTCGTCTGCTGCTCCGGGACCGGCAGCGTGTCTCATGTCCCCTCTGTGTGAGCCCGCTGGCCGCTCTGCGATGCACGTTTATTTCTGGGGAGGCAGCGCGCACAGACCCGGAGGAGACGCTGGAGTGACAGCGGCAGCTCCGCCTCTCCTCCGCATGTTCCCCCGCCTTAAAGGAACAGTCCAGTAGATCAGGGAGACGCCAGGGACGGAAGTAATAAAGCGTTTAATGCAGCTACTGCAAGAGGGAGCCCATTTAATGTTTGATTTTTCTTAAATAAAGATTTGACTTAGCACGAATGACTGAAATGGTAAAAATATAACTAAGGCTTCATGCTGTGAAAAAGTTATGGACCCCCTGTGTATCCAGAGCACGTGAATGATAAGACCTGTTGGATGCACACACGCATGGTTGAGCAGACGGCGCTGAAGTTAGCTTCCGATTCGTCGCGTCCTAGTCGGCAGTTCAGAGGCAGATCCGTCATGCTGAGTGACTGTTGCTCCAACGATTGTCCATTTCTTTTGCAGCTCTTATTGATTTGAAGACATTTTAAACAGTTTGGGGAACACAGTAACTCTGTCTGACAGCCACTGGATTTGTGAAACTTTTAACACAAGGAAAGAACATTTCCCTTATAACCTACATTGGACCAGGTCCAGATCAAAAACCAATACAATTTCAAGTCTGGGCCAGATTGTCCCAAAGATAAAGATTCACTTAAACGTTTTCAGATTTGTGAAATCTGAAATTCTACTTTGCGCTCCCTCCATCTGTTCTAAAGCCAACTTGCTGATCAGCTTGACTGCGTATAAATATGATATACCTTCATCTAAACAGCTTTAAAAACAAAAACCTGATCGTACATGCGATCCAAAGATTACAAATTCCCTATGTGTGCATCTTTATCGGGACAATCAAACTAATAGCTGTTAGGCAATTATAGCCAATACATTAATTACAGTGGCAATAGGGACCAATCTATCTGTGTATACGTTTATGCCAAAAAAACTTCAGTCATTTAATAGTACTTGTAACTTCTAGTAACCCACTGTGACAATTTCAAATAGACAACAAAGGTGCAATGACAAACTCCTGTTGCCAGGCAAAAACAACAAAATTGCAACATTTGTGCCAGACAGACCGTTTTAAACCAATTCTTAAATATAAAAACTTTTTTTTGACATCCTGCCTCTGATCTAAAGACATTGTATGACTTCTAAAATCTTTGATTCCAACAGTTCAGAACTATTTAGAATACAATAATGAAAGAGATATGGATCAATAAAGGGTTGCCCCATAAAATGTTTTATTCTCTGAAATATTTAGCACATGGTCATGCACATGGTCATGAAAGCATAAGGATTTCTATAATAAGCATGATGATGTCTGGAGGCCTTTGATCTCATGTGCAGCCAACACCAGGGTGCCTGTAATTAGATTTCAAAGCTATGAGAAGCATTAGCAACCAGGAAACACACTGTTGAAACCCTCAAACACAAAGCCAAGCTTTTATACATGGTCAAACTGTCGCCATGCTCGCTACTGGGTCTGACTTTTTGCTGCTGACAGGGAAATAATAATCCGGGAGCCAAATAAATAAATTAATCTGGTCCATCGTGGCCCAGTTGGAAGAAAATCAGTGAAATTTACCGCGTCCCCTTTTTCTCTCCACCCATTTTTACAAATAAAATACAGGTTTCACAAATCTGAAACTGTGTTTCAATGAAAGTTTAGCCTCTCTGGGATTACATTTGAGAGTGGGTTAGATGTGGAAAAAAAATGAAATGTTCCTTTTTTGTATTTCCACCAATAGTAAACAAGTTTTACAAATCTAAGTGTCTGCCAGGCAGTTAATTTGTCAATTAACATGAAGAAGAGGGTCAAAAAACAGCGGATAATCGGCAGAAAAAGTCTCTCAGCCTGATGGATTTTCCCTTAACTGCCAAATAGGAAGCTACGAGGCGGAAGCTAACTTCAGCGTCGTATAGACAAGCTGGTTGGCGCTTATTCATAAACAGTGAAATATGAAAGCCAGGGAATTTCAGGCCTTGGCTTTCCGCACCTGGCTGCTTAATGATCCGTGAGGGAGGTGTAACACGTTTACACGAACAGCACCAGCATTTACACTTTGTAAAAGTATTATATTATAGCAGGTGCGCGCTCTGAACTGAACTAGCTGGAGCGCGCCCCCTTGTGTCCAGGGATGGTAGTGGGAGCTTTACAGCGATATCGAAAAACTTTCTTCTTCAATTGCGGCCCAGTTCAAGCTCCACTGAACACAGTATGGCGTTGGATTTTTCTGTCTGCGGTGTAATCGGACCGTGACCTGCTTTTAAGCGCATCTGACCCGTGTCCAACTCGCAGTGAGCCAAATCAAACTATCTCACCTGTTCACGTTGTTCCGCCTGTCTTGGTTTAATCATCATTGCTGCGACATGTTTTCTTTCCCTCGCATGTGTGCGCTTTCAAACCCGCTCATCCGGCGTTTTTATCCTTTTTCTAACCTACACACTTTACCAAATGTGTCCTGATGATGACCCTTTAAGATGCTAATCCAGTAATTGTTGCAGCGTTGCATTGGTGCCAAACTTTGTTGTCAGGATGGGGGAGTTTTTGAAACCCAGGTTGGAGTTGCTCCACTCCAGTTTGTTTTGCTGGTGTTGGCTAAACTACAGACAACACTCCGATATCAGCAGATGTCCAAGAAATGTTGGAATCCTCCAGATTCCCCTCAGAGCTGGACACTGACAGTAGTTTTTTGTCACGTTGTGGGAGTTTTTGCGTCTTTTATACTCATTTCACATGTTCATTGTGACTATTTTGAACCATCCTGAGGCCTTTGTTGGGGCTTTTCCGTGTCTCCCCACTGTAATATTTATGACTGTGGTTGTTTTGAATGTTTTTACTGGTGCGTCTTTGTGTCTCTGTGGTTGCTTTTGTATCTTTGGAGGTCTTTCCTCTCTTAATTGTAATTTAGCTTTTCTTTGTAATCAGTGTCTGTGGTCTCATTATGTGTGTTTGGAAATGTCTGTCCTATTTGGGGGGTTATTGTGGCTGTTCAGCTATTTCAATGTTTATTTTACTCATTTTTGTCATCATTTTACTTTTCTCTGTTGTCGGTCTCTGCTGATCCATTTTTAGTGTCTGCTGTTACTGTCTTGTTTTTGCATTTTTGTGGAAATGGCTTTGTACTGTTTGTTTGTTCTCTTTTACTTGGTGTCCATAGCAGACAGTTTTAATACAGAAACTTCAAAATCGTTGTCTATCTTTTGGCTTGTGGCACTGGAAAAAACTTACACCTGTAAACCGTTTTCTCACACCATCACTGACAGTGGATAAATGATGGATTAGTTAATTACATGCTGAGGTAGCTCAGTAGGACGGGGAGGGAAAAAAGTAGGCTAAATGATGTGAGAGTATTTAAGACATGTAGTGCAATTTCTGAGGAATTTTCTGACAGAAGGTGGCCCCCACTGTAAAGAATCGGACGATAGTTTAATTCATCGTATCAAGTTTGAACTTGTCAAATTCTTTAGTAACAGTTGAGCACTTTGGCAAATTAAGTGAATTCTTCAGACTGTTTGTGCCTGCAGGAAAATAGTTGTCCAGACAACTCGGCACAACCCATTTATGACAATCATTTCACTAATTTGGCTGAACAGGTCTCAGTTTAAAATTACAGAGTAATTCTTTGGCACTATTTTCACTGTAGTAAAGTTTAACCTCTACGGCAGGTGTTGAACAAACAGTCCCAGTTTGATTGTGATGTCACTCCATGACTAATTATTTTATGGAAATAATAAAGACGAATGCATAGTTGACCCTAAAAGGAAACAGATGTGAGGAATTTGAGCTGATTTTATCACTTTAAACTGTAAAATGAAAGTGTTCATAACACCTGCAGTGTCACTTTACAACCGTAAGGTGGCAGTACACCGAGTTCTCAACTTTATGAAGACTCCCCCGGAAGTGGAAGCGTGAGACTTCCTGTTTGGCGCTAAAGCGTGTTCTGGTTTGCTAAGTGCAAACGTTATAGTGACGAAAAGTTATACGTTTTTACCTCTTCATCGACACCGATATATAGAACAGAGATGGTGAGAGTATTGTATTGAAGTTATTTCGTGTTTTTTCGCCGTCTATATATTTGTTTAATCAATTAACACCGACATGTTCAAGTACTTTTGGTGGTTAGCGTTAGCTACGATAGCTTTCCATCGATTGTGTACGCGAATGAATGAATGCGACACATTCTCAAATAATGTATTAACTTGTATAGTATAGCTGCAAGATTTTTGTTAAAGTATGTTAATGCACTTTCCTAGAGGATGTAGTAGTTTTAAATCGTGATGTCGCATAGTTTATCGTCAACTGATTTGTACGAAAAGAAACACATTCCCGAATGAATAAAACTTTAATTCATCTTTCTTAATGATAATGATGATCCTAGCGTTAAAGGTATATATAATCTTTTTTTGTCAGATTGTAGGTGTAAATCAATCATGGAAGGGTTTATATATGCAAACCTTTTTGAAAAATGATAGATTAGTTTGTCCGAATTACTACTAAAATATTCCAGGCATATGGGTCAAATATTACCATCCAGTATACACAGCTTTTATCTAATCAAACTGATACATTAATGCATATAAATACATTTATCCACTCTTTACTCTACAGAGTTTACCGTTGAACCCCAAACCATTCCTGAATGGCCTGACAGGCAAACCAGTGATGGTGAAACTAAAGTGGGGAATGGAGTACAAGGGCTACCTGGTGTCTGTGGACGGCTACATGAACATGCAGGTAAGTAAAGTGACACAATTAATAAATTCTACTTTACACTACACTTTTTACACTTTGTGCTTTTTCAAGTTGTTGGTGCTGTTGAATCATTCATAAATCCAACTGTGCCATCTCCTTGTTATTTCCTAAACACTTTCAACATTTGGCCTTTTAACATATTGGATGCAAAGTATTCATATTACGCAATCAGGTTTGATGAGAATTAAAGCTTTCGCTCTGTGCATACATTGTTTTTTTGTTGTTTTTTTAAAAAACTGTTTTACACCACAAGCGTTTACTCTGTCCACGCTGGCTGAAGGTCCTCGACATTTCGGCTCATCTCTTCTCATCGACTCCTTTAAATTGCTGATAGACTAAAATTTGCTAAAATTAGTGTTGGCAAATAAGTAAGGTTCTTTCATTCACTTGTAACCAACAGAGTCACTAAAGTGATTGGTTATATTATGGAGAAACCAGTTTTAGGGCATCCACCCATTACACATACTCTCATGGGGGTTAGTTGTTGACCTGTACGTACGTGTTTCCATGACAGCTGGCAAACACGGAGGAATTTGTGGACGGAGCACTGGCAGGGCATCTCGGTGAAGTTCTGATCAGGTCGGTATCTTTATTCCCTCTTCAAATAGGTATAAAGCAGGGTGTTTAAAAGCATGTCATTGTTGCACTATAGATTAATGGTGCTAAGAATATTGATACTGTATAGATTAACTGCGTGAAGCAGTTAGTATAATTACATCGTTTCCAAGCATTGGTAGAAGACTCGACCCTGTAGTGTGCAGCGTCTTGTGTTAATTCCATTGTTGTGGTGTTTTTGGTCCTTGCAGGTGCAATAATGTTTTGTACATCAGAGGTGTAGAAGAAGAGGAAGAAGATGGAGAGATGAGAGAGTGACGAAGAGTCTGTTGCTCTTTTTTGCTATAGTTGAGTTCACTTGTTTGTGTTTTCACCATGTGAAACGAATGGATGCTTGTTTTGTTTTTTTCTTATGATTTTAATTTTTCTTTTTGTATGCAAGATCAATCTTCCTTTGTAACATTGTGATACAGACACAATAAAAACATTTCTTAAGCCTCTTGTGTTCAGTTTATTTTCTATATGTGGATTTTATTTAAATTTTGTTTCTTTTTCTTTGACTTTTCCTGGTGTCACATGACTGACTGGAGACTTCTGTGTCTGGCTTTACAGATGTGTGATGAGTGAAACTTTTATGCACTGTTGCAGCCGTACGGTCCTCTGAGTCAGTCTTTGGTTAAATTTTGGCTCCATCTCTGTTGCGCCGCCCCCCCTTTGTGCACTTTAAACTCTTGTACAAATAATTGCCCCCTTCACTAAAACCTCTGTAAAGCGCAGAGAGCAAAGCGTGAGCGCCGTCATTTGAGAATGTCCAGTAATCACAGGCTGCTGGTGGAAAACGCCGACCAGGTGGTTGTGATCTGCAACCATGGAGAGAAGTTTCTGACTAAAGAGGGGATGAAAAACCTGAGCGTGATCCAGAACGCCAGCGTTGTTATTGGAAGGTAGGAGCCAAAGATGGCTGAAATCAGTTAAATTCAAATTCTCTTTATTAATAATACAATATAAGATAACGTATACCAGATTGTTTATGTGGACTTCTGTTTAGAATTTGCATGTTTGTATTAAAACCACGAGTCGTTTGTTACTCCATGTTGCAAATATGTCGCCCTCTGCTGGCTGTATACCGGCATTACATCTGATTCCGGTAACCATTTCTATACTTTATTTGTGGGGATTCTAGAGAAACATAATGAAAAATAAATGCTGTTGCTGTTATCAATATGTTGTGAGTGTTAAAGTTCTTAATTTCTTCATCCAGAGATGGGCTGATTGAAGCTGTGGGGCCGTCTAAAGCCATCAGTCTCCAGTATTCAGGAGCCTCCTTTGATAAGGTCATCGATGCTAAAGGGATGTGTGTTCTGCCTGGTCAGTATCTATTTTCTTAATTTTTTTGGGGGGGGGATCTGAGATCTGTCATCAGCTCTTTGTTGTTGCAGGGTTGGTTGATGCCCACACCCATCCGGTCTGGGCTGGAGACAGGGTGCATGAATTTGCAATGAAGGTAACTGTTGTGTTGTTTTTCCCCTAAAAGTAAAATATGAGAGAAAATAAACTTGTTGCATAGCTGGCAGGTGCCACCTACATGGATGTGCACCGCGCCGGTGGAGGGATTCACTTCACGGTGGAGCACACTCGTGCCGCGGCGGCCCCGGAGCTGCTCGGCTCCCTCGGCAGCAGGTTGGCCCGGATGCTCAGAGCAGGCACGACCCTGGTAGAGTGTAAGAGCGGCTACGGCCTGGAGCTGCAGACCGAGGTGAAGATGCTGGAGGTGATTGAGAAAGCCAGGCGCAGCCTGCCCATCAATATCTCCTCAACCTACTGCGGAGCTCACGCTGTGCCCAAGTACGAACCTCAGTCGCGCCACATCTCTGCCTCGCAGACGCCCTTTAAAGCTTTTTATTTATTTTTTTTCCAGAGGGAAGACGGTTGCAGAGGCCACTGAGGACATCCTGCAGGTCCAGCTGCCGCGGCTGAAAGAGCTGATGTCCGCCGGGACCCTCAGGGTTGACAACATCGACGTCTTCTGCGAGCAGGGGGTGTTCGACCTGGACGCCACGCGCTCCATCCTGCAGGCTGGCAAGGAGCTGGGTCTCAACATTAACTTCCACGGAGATGAGCTCCATCCCATGAACTCTGCTCAGGTACCCTCTTAATCCTCAAAACTTCTATTTGTCAACACCAACTAGCAAACATTTATCTGCAGGAGTCTGAGAAGGACCCTTTTAACAGCTATTTTAAAAATGACCAATAATGGATAAAAGATTCACCACCCAGTGAATTTTTAGAGCAATCTGTTTGTCGGGTCCTATGATACTTGACCAGAGGGGTGGAATAAAAAGTCTGGCTTAAAACAGAAATAGTGATGGAAAGCGGCAATCAGTGAGCACAGGATAAATCTGTTTAGTGATTAAATGGTTGCAACAAGTCCACAACTTCATAATCTGAGCAATTATGTCCACGTAATGAGCTGTATAATTTATCTAGTTGGCCAAAGTGATTCACCTCTGAAGGTTTTGGAGGCGTTGACATTCCGCATGTGTTCTCAGTTGGGTGCTGAGCTTGGAGCTTTAGCCATCAGTCACCTGGAGGAGGTCACAGATGAGGGAATTGCTGCCATGGCAATGGCCGGGACTGCCGCCGTCCTCCTGCCAACCACAGCTTATATCCTACGGTACGTTACCAGTGACACACTTTTTAATGTATTTGATTAACACGTGTCTGTCTTTCTGTCCGTCCAGGCTGCCGCAGCCCCGAGCCAGGGCCATGCTGGACGCCGGTGTCATCGTCGCCCTCGGCAGTGACTTCAACCCCAATGCCTTCTGCTGTTCCATGGTAAGACAGGTGCATGATGGGTAGCGCTGTTCCATTCCCTGATGCGTCCACGTTCCCCTCTCAGCCCATCGTCATGCACCTGGCCTGCGTCAACATGAGGATGACCATGTCGGAGGCTCTGGCCGCCGCCACCATCAACGCCGCCTACGCCCTCGGCCGCTCCGACACCCACGGCTCGCTGGAGGTCGGCAAGCATGGAGACTTGCTCGTCCTCAACAACAGTCGGTAAGCCCACACACAAATGTGTACAAAATATTTTATTCAGTTCCAACTACAGAATACAGAGCTAAAGCGTACGTGTACAGACGGTGTAGCTGACCTACAATATTGTCCCTCATTCATAAGCAGCCTGTTAAACAGGTGTTCAGCATTTCTGAAGTTTTGTCTGACCTGTTCCTGGCAGATGGGAGCATTTGATCTACCAGCTGGGAGGACATCGGGAGCTAATCCGCCATGTCGTCATTAAAGGAAACGTGATTAACACTGACCAGACGATGCCGTTATAAATACACGCGTGTACACTGGTTGGCCTTTAAAATAAACACGTGGCTATTCTAAACAAAGCTAATATATTTGGTAAGATCCCCCCCATGTCGATCTTCAGGCTTCATACTTCTTTCCTGTTCTGTGGATCTGCTGGTAAAGAGTCATGGAGAACGCCATACCGAGAAGCTGGGAACACAGACGTCCAACTTGAGTCATGTGACTGTGGCCAAGTACATGCTGTAAAAACTAAGTGTACCTACCTGTATGACCAGCACGCACATGGCGATGGTCCCCAGGAGGTGTTTGTTGTCATCCAGCCAACCCTCCACTTTCTCATAACAACCCTAAGAAGAAAAAGACAAATCAGTTTTCCTTAGATAATTATTTGGACATCCTGTAATCGAGTCAGACGCAGGAAATGGCAGATGTTTCTGGCGTCTACATCAAGCGCTGCCGTCATAGCTGATAAACTAGCATACGTGGCTTTAAACAGATTCTCTTTGCTTTCATCTGTTGACTGACCCGAGTCCAGAAGGTGTTGGATGCGTTGCGCCCGCAGCCCTGGAAAAAGTGCTGACAGCAGCGGTCGGGAACCACGTTCTCGTGCAGCGCGGCGTACCAGTCACGGTGGTCCGTCACGCCGCAACAGCGCCACTGGTGGAAGCAGGAAATATTATATATTTGTAAAGAATAATGATCAGGTTTCTACCAACTTGGGTTGTTTACCTCTCCCTGGATGGTGTTCCATGCATCCTTCAGGCCAGCGTTATTGTCTGTGGCGTACAGCACCAACCCTTCCCTTAGGTCCCGACGTGCATTTTCACTCACCTGCACACACGTGAAGAAATGGATTATGGGATCCGTGTGCAGTGTCACCCACAAGTCCAGATTATTGACAAATAAAATGATTTAAACATTTTAATTTAAAAATCTCTTACCTTGTCTGTGTAGACAAAGAAGAGGATGAGGAGAATAAGTTCAGCCAACAGGATGATCAACAGAACAATGAAAAACTAGAAGAAAAAACAGTACAGTTTTACCATAAATGCGATTGAGGCATTATGGGAAATGTAGTGCACTCACGCTCAGCAGAAGGCACTTATTCTCCTTAATGGCACCCAGGCAACCCAAAAAGCCTGTCACCATGACAATGCTGCCAAGGGTGATGATGAGATTGGCGGCAGAGAGCGACGGGAAGGAGGGCGAGAGGGTGGCGAAGCTGCCCTGAGACACGGAGAGCCACAGGCCAACGCCCAACAACCCGCAGCCGCCCAGCTGAAACACAGGAAGAATTGCATTTGAATTCACTGACGAGGCAATTATCAGCCAAAGTGTGTTTGTGTGTGTGTACCCAGAAGAGCAGGTTGAAGAGGAAGAGCATGTATTTGATGCAGCAGATGCATCCACGAGCCATGACTGAATCAACAAAGACTGCAAGAAACAAGATCGGACAAAATTAATATTTCAAAAGAAGTCTGGTATTAAAGTACATGTATGTAATACCTTCAGAGGGCAGTAAAGAATACAGTATGGGCAGCATTATAGCTCAAATCTTTACTTCACCTAAAATTCCATAATTAGTAATAATTATAAAAGTAGGTTTTGATTTCTAATACATCGAAAAAAAGCGACCTCTAATGGTCCGACTGGAAATTGAAAGAAAAACCGCGGTGGTTGTGATATCTAATATTTAAAAAAACCAAAATAAAATATGTTTGTACAGAAAAATATGTTTGTCCAGAATTATATTAAGAGGCGATACTAGAATTTGCCCCCTGTGACTATAATCTGTAGGAATTAATCAAAGTTCTGCGTCATAACTTAACGCTGATCTTAAACTGTCGACATCGCCATCTGGTGGACACACGCAATTCTACAGGCGCCTTGAAAACCACAGCGTGACGGATAAAATTGTGATAAGGCACCGAGTCTGCTTTGGAATAAAAAAATAAATCACACATACTTACTGGATGAAGAGGATAAATGGCACAATGGAGACACTTGAGGAGACCCTGTAAGACAAAAAATATGGCGTCAAATAAAAATTGACAAAAAATATTCTGAACCATTTCAAACGAAAGGAGGAAAAAAATTAAACGTGATACAAAGATGACCACACAATACTTTGGGTTTTTTATACGAATCAATGAACATGTTAAGATTACGTCAACATACCGATTAATGAGCGCTGAAACAATCCAATCTTTTTTTTCCTCGACAAGAATGAAAAGGAAATTAACACAAAGCTCCAGCCCAACTAAAGATAGACTAAACTAAAGATAAGTAACAGATTTAAAAAATAAATTAAAAAAAACTCTTCAGGACAATTATGTGTAAAAGTTAATGAAACCTAATAAAAAGTGCTTAATTGTTTTTTTTCCAATTGTTAAGGCCTACATAAAGCTTCAGGTCCCGGTAAAAGATTCAAGCGGTGAAGAATAAACCCGATGAATTTAAAGATTTAAAGATGCCAGCGTTCATCAAAGATACATTTGTAACTTCACAAAGATTTTATTTCTAAATTTAAAGTTCGTCGTCCGTGACGTCACAAACTTCAGTTTGCGGTTTTTCCACCAACTTTAAAGTTAAAAATAGACAAAAGCGATTGGAGGTCGCTGATAAATCCCAAGTTTTTTTAACGCTGCCGTCGGATAAAACCGTTTGTCTGCAGGGGGCAAATGTGAGCGTTGCGTTGCTCGGGTCGTGATTGTTTTCATGTCCATGCTCTCGGAAATGAGACGCGGACGAACATTTTCCTACCGTCGGTCCTCTGGAGCTCCTCTCCCCGGGAAGCGTGTCGAATTCCTGCTGCAGAAAGTTTCACATCACGGCTCCTGATGCGCTCTTCCGCAGCACCGGGAGGAAGGAAGGCAATAAGGGGACTTTTGCTCCTGCTAATTTGTCGTTTGAAGTTTTGTCGACGGCCGGAGGAGATGAAGAGGAGGAGGAGGAAGAGGGGGTCTGGTTCAGGAGGGCGGAGCGGGGGGGGGGGGGGGGGGGGGGGGGGGCGTGACTATCAGGGCAAAGACCCTGGTGTCAGAAAAAAACGATGAGAATAGATCTCATCTTTGTTTTATATGGATGAACCGCGCTGATTCATCCAAACAGACTGAGGTGACCTTTACAAACGACACCTATAACCAACCGTGTGTATATGTGTATACCTATGACTAACTAGTGGCCATCCACGGTATTGCAGGAAATAGTTCCGCTTGTATGGAGGCCCGACAGGGGAAAAAAACCCATCTCAAAACTCGAAAAAGGAAAATTTATACGAATTATTATTTAGAATCGGGTGATAGATAAGTGTTTATTTCAGTTTTGCTTGTATCCTTTTACTGGACAGTTCCAAATGTTGGTCTTGTTAGATGTTAGATGTCTGTTGTTCTCTTTGCTGTTTTTATCCTTTGTGAGGCACTTTGTGCTACCTAGCGTATGAAAAGTGCCATATAAATAAAGATTGATTTGATTTGATTTGATAATAATTGTGATGATCTAAAATACTTAAAGTTCAATTAACATTATTTGTTCTGTTTTTTTTAATTAAAAATATTCAGTTACGAAGCAATATCAATAAAATATAATTTTATATGAATTATCACGATAATTCTTACTTACCGGCTGTTCAATACTTATACACAAATCCTAACATTTAGTAGAACTTTAATAACAGCGCTTTGAAACATTAATATAAATGTACCGAACTCTGAACAGAAAATTTCAAATAAAAATACAAAACATACAAAAACATTAAAAGCTTTTCTTTCCCTCTCTGGATCAGCCTCGACATCTTTAAAGCGGCAGTTTGTTTCCTGTTGGGACATACATTTTGCGTTTGCAGACATTTCCCAGAATGCACTGCGGTCATTAGTGACTCCGACCACTGTGAGGAGATGAAGAGGAGGAGGGCAGCGACGCTGTCAGTGACGTCTCCTTTATCCATCATTGAATCTCCTCTCGGTGATGCTTCATCCCAGGACCCAACGATCGGACTGGGAGGAGTTGAGCAGCACGGACTCGCTGCTCTCCCCCGGTTCGCTCTGAAACGCACACGTCACACCGCAACACCATCGTAGTGATCAGGTGATCACGGGATTCTACAGTAAACGTGTGCCTGCAACCACCTTCCCTCAGCGACAAAAAACACACACCTTGGTGGCGATGGCGCGGAGTTTTCCCAGCAGCGAAGGCTTCTGGGCGTAGACCACATCGTCCTCAGGCTCCTCCCCTTCGGCCAGGGCAC